>NC_064849.1:116608160-117333160 GCF_024139225.1 Suncus etruscus | reverse complement strand
ATGAAGCAAACAAGTTTTGGGCTCCTGCCAACATTTTCCATTTTTGTGTAATTCACTCATAGACTAACAAGCACCTGTATTCAAAACTGCATCACCTTGCCTGGGAAGCCTCCAACATTCAGTCCCACAGCTAAAACTTTCTCTCTCCTTCAGAGAGCCTTAGGGAGAAATGGAAAGTTCCCCTGAAATTAGAGTGTTTTGTAACTTCCTCCGCTCCCGATTTGGCTTAGGTTCAAAGCCCTTTGACTGCCTTATGTGAACTCTAGATCTTTAATGAGCAAAATGCAACTGTTACTTCCATCATTGCAGACCTCAAGAGAATTTCAGGTTCAGGTCTCTGGGGGCAAGAAACAACTCTGCAGTGGCCAGAATTGCTCCCTGGACTGTCCTTTCAGATGGGTATACATTCGAATTGTATGCAGAAAAGACACAGATTTGAATGGGACCTGGAGGAGAGCATGGCCTTTGCTCTCCTCTGGGGGATATTCTAGGGGCTCCTGGCCAGCCAAGTTAGTGCTACAAATCTCCAGGTCTGTGATGCAAAAGTGCTGCCAAGGTGCCCTTTTGGAGGATGTGGGTAATAACAGGGGCAGAGAGAGACCCGCCTGGTTTCAGATGTGTTGCCCTGGTCATATATTTATTTTTTGGTTCTTGACTCTTTATTTTGCTTTGGGTTGCAGTGAAGGGGGGAATGAGAGGCCTAGGATGCTTGAGCTTTAGGTTGTTTGTGCTACTTGCAAGGGATTGCTGTAAGGATCACATGTTGTTGGTGCTTGCTGGAGATTGCACACTTCAATTGTGGTGTTCATGTTCCTCTGAGCCAGAGATCATGGCTCTGTTGAAATGCTGGGGCACCATTCTGCATAATTGCTGTGACTATACAGGGTGCATGTGAAAAAACACAAGAGATCAAACTCTTGGTTTCATGGGAGCTGGATGATAGTACAGTGAGTAGGGCACTTGCTTTGCACATGACTGATCTGGGTTCAATCTCTGGCAACCCAGATGGTCCCAAGCACCACCAGGAGTAATTCTTGAATGCAGAACAAGGAGTTAGCTCTGAGAACTATCAAGTGTAGCAAAGGCAAAACAAAACAGAACAAAACAACCTACAACAATAGAAAAAAATCCAATTCTTACACTTGCAAATAAGGTGCCTTGTGTCTCTGACTCATATGGCCTTTTTTTTTTTTTTTTTTTTTTTTTTTAGTTTTTATTAAGATACCATGATTTACAAAGTTGTTCATGTTTCAGGCATACAATATTCCAATACAGAATCCCTCCACTACTGTCCTGTTTAGGTTCCCAGCTACTCATCAGCCTACTCCCTAGATAAGCATATAACAAATTTATTTCCTATTATTTGCTTCAACAAAATGGGATAGCAAATGGAATTATCCAAAAATAAATCAGTGAAAGTCATTTTGTGATGATTGGTTGCTAAGTAATTTTGCCAAAATAAAGAAGTTAATTCATTATTCAAAATGCATAAAATCCCTTAGCAAACTAGAAGTAAACATTCCTTCTTTAATATAGTAGAAAACAATTATTAGTTCCATACTCAGTGTTACATGCTCGGAAATCTGTCCAGTCTTTTAGAGAAACTCTTTTAATACTTTTTGCAAAACTGGTTACAAAGCTATGAATTCCTTAAACTATTATCTGTCAATAAAGTTCTCTATTGTTCCTTCAAATATGAATGATAATCTAGCTGGATAGACTATTCTTGGTGAGGTGTTACCAGTGATACTCAGGAGTTATTCTTGTCTATGCCCTAAGAAATCACTCTTGTCTAGGGAGACCATCTGGGATGCCGGGATCGAACCAGGTTCATCCTGGATAGGTCGAGTGCAAGGCAAACACCCTACCACTATGCTATTGCTCTGGCCCTTCTGCTATATATCTTATAGATTTTCCTCTGTATGTAGTTCCCTTTTTGATCTTTCTGCTTTCAGTATTCTGTCTCTATCTTTGGCTTATGTTATTCTGTGTCCAATTGTCCTGTAGTTTTTCTAGTTGTCTATCTTCACTGGGACCACTTGGGCCTCCTTAATCTCAGTGCTTGTTGATTCTTCTACTCTGGGAAATTCTTATCAATTATTTATTTAACATTGTCTCTTCATCAAATTGGCTTTTCTGTTCTTCAAGGATTCTGATGATTCAAATTAAATTTCTTTTGAACTCATGTAATAGTTCTCTGGTTATGCTATTACTTTTCAGACTATATTCCAATTTCTATTTTCTAGTGGTTTCCTTCTTCTCATCTTGGGGTTCCTTGATATTTTGTTCAACTTCTATTATTTTTCTATTCAGAATTTTTATTGACTTATTTATATCACCCATCATGTTCTTCATTTCTCATTGTAGTTATTTTTTTGACTTTTATACTTTCATGTGCTTTGCTGACTACCTGTGCTATCCTTTCTTTGAACTCATTGAATATTTTCATTATAGTGACAATAAAGATATTATCTTTATTATATTTATGCCTTCAATAAAATTGCTTCTGCACATTGAGGTTGGTGGACTCCAACATGTTTCCCCCATTGCTTTCTAGTGTTCTTGCTGTTTTGAGGGTGAGTCTTTATAATTAGACCCCTGGAAGATACTGGGGGATTAAGCTGAAGTTTTTCTTTCTTACCAGACTTCACCAAGTGACAGGAAGAATAACTTTGATCAGTGTATAATTTGTTGAGTAGATCTGTCTTGATTAAGAAGTTGTGGTGTGGTTCAGTTGTTTGACACAGGTTAAATATACAGGCTGCTGGGACCTAGTTGCTATTGAGTGGCTCTGCCTTCATTCTTTATTAAGCCCATGATGTCAACCAGAGAGATGCAAGCCTCAGATGAAATGTCAGAGCAGTGAGCAGCTGGGCTCTGGGCATATTCTTGAACCTGAGCTTTAGTGTTTTTTTTCTATGAGCTACTTTACATGGTTAGTGTGTTTTTTCTTTTTTTTTATTTCTTGGACCACACCCAGCAGCACTCAGCACACCACACCTTTTGGTTACTCCAGGCTCTGTGATCAGAAATTACTCCTGGCAACCTCAGGCAGCCATTGAGGATGCTGGGGATCAAACTCAAGTAGGCCATGTGCAAGGCAAATGCCCTGCTTGCTGTTCCATTGCTCCACACAACTCCTCACATGGTTATTTTATTATAGTAACCACATGTAATGGTGCTAAAGGGGTGGAGGATGCACTTCAGTGACAGTTGGGCCCAGGGCTATAGCTAATATTGTTCAGGAGTTGCCTGGCATGAACTCTCCCATTTGTTAGTTCCTTGGCTTCCTCACTTGGTTATTTTCTAAGTTCATTTATTTATTATTTTTATAGAAATAATATGATTATTTGGGGGTTTCTTTCTAGATTTTGGGTAATGCCCAGTGATACTTTGAACTTACTATCGGGTCTACACTCAGAGATCATTCCTGGTGGCACTTGGGTAGGCCATATGGGATGCCAGAGATCAAACCCAAATCTACTTCATGAAAAGTGTGTTCTCTCCCTACCTGCTATAAGAGATTATGTTGGCTCAACAATTATATTGCTTATGAAGTCAAAAATTTTATGGACCTATTTTCAAGTATTAGTCTGCTAGGTCTGACATGACAAAATATCTCAAAGTGGGTGACCAAAACTATAGGCATTTCTGTTCTCCCTGTTCTCAGAGTATGCAAGGCTGAAAGCCCATGATTTATATGCCAACATTCTTGGTTTCTCTAGAGTCCTTATTGCTTGATTTGTGAGATGGACTTTCTCTTGCCTCTGTGCTCATGTGAATCCTTGTTTGTGCTAAACTGCAATTACCCCCTGAAAATCTATTAACATTCTGTATGGTACACATGTATGGTGGCAGTTCTAGAATATTTTCTTTATTATTTTTATTATTATTATTATACCACACCCAGCAGCACTCAGGAGTTAGCTCCACTTAGGAAATGCTCCTGTCAGGCTCAGGGAACCATATGAGTTACTGGGGATGAAACCCAGGCCAGCCACATGCAAGGCAAATGCCCTACCCACTGTGCAATCGCTCCAGCCCCCAGGAATATTTTCATCACCACAAAAAAAAATCCTGTACCTGTTAGTGATCAGTCACCCTGCTCCTAACAGTCAAAAATTTCCTTTCTTTATTTATAGTTGTGCCTGTTCAAGACATTTCATATAAATGGAGGCTTATGTGGCCGTCTGAACTGGCTCTGTCTGCCTCAGAAAATATTCTCTAGGTGGGGCCTGAGAGATAGCATGGAGGTAAGGCGTTTAATCCTGGCATCCCATATAGGCCCCTGAGCCTGTCAGGAGCGATTTCTGAGCATAGAGCCAGGAGTAACCCCTGAGCACTGCCAGGTGTGACCCAAAAACCAAAAAGAACAAACAAACAAACAAACAGAAATTCTCTAGGACCAATTATATCAGAGAATCAGCAGCTCATTCTCAGCTTGTAAGCGTCTCTCATGTGGAGAGATCACAGATCTTTGGTTAATCTATTTATCAGTTGTTCAATTTTCTATGTTGTTTCCATCAAGAGGCTATGATGAATATTTACTAACATGTTTCTACATGGATAAAAATTTTCTTTCTCTTGGGATTTATCTCAGAGTGTGTGTGTGTCGGACAGGGTTGCAACGTCATGCGGACATGCCATATTAAATTGTTAGAAGAACTGCCAGATTGTTTCCATATTTCCCTGTGGGGATTGGGATTGGGGAGATGATTCTACAGCCGTTTGCTATTATTTGATTTATTGCTCCGCTTTCTATTTATTTTATTAATTGTTTTGGTTTTAGGATAACAGTTGGCTGTTCTCATGGCTTACTTCTGACTTAGGTATTACTCCTGGTGAACTAGAAAACCATATGGAATTGAGCATAGGTCAGCTGAATGCAAGCCAAACACCTTACCAGTAGTATTATCTCTACTATTATTTGAACTTTTGATCTGGGCCATCTTAGTGAATGTGAAGCTGGATCCTCCTGAAATTTTGAATTGCCTTTTTTGTTTGTTTGTTTGTTTGTTTGTGTTTTGGGCCACACCAGGTAATGCTCAGGGGTTACTCCTGGCTATGTGCTCAGAAATCACTCCTGGTTTGGGGAACCATATGGGACACCGGGGGATTAAACCAAGGTCCATCCTGGGTTAGCTGCGTGCAAGGCAAATGCCTTACCGCAGTGCCAACGCTCCGGCCCCATTGACTTGCATTTTCTGATAACTAGTACTGCTAACCATTTTTTCTTATGCTTATTTGTCATTTGTATATTTGGGGGGGGCACACTCAGTGACTCTGCACCACTGCTCAGGCCCTGGTGTTTTTGTTTTGTTTTGTTTCTTTTTGGCCCCAGAGTTAATGTTCTTGACTTATAAAGATGCCAATTAAATTGGATCAGGACCACTCATGTGACCTCTTTTGTATATAATTTTGTGTCTTTGTATTTATTTATACTACTACAGTGGCTCACACACCAGTTAATTTCTAAGAAAATGCATGTATGAACTGGAATGAAGCTTTGTATTAGAGTACTTACAGGACTGGATTTGATTCCTGTCACCCCAAAGTAAAGAAATTGTACACAGAAGGTAAATTTGTCATTTTCATTGTCAAAGTGACACTATTTATACTATTATAGTGAGTATAGAATTTGTGATTGAAAATAATTTCTGCCCAGATGCTTGAAGACATAATTCTGCCTGTGTGCAATACTGGTCTTTACCTTTTCATGTATCACTGATCTGATAGTATTTTTCTTTATTTTCTTGAATGTTTTAAAAATCTTTGGGCCATATCTAGCAGTGCCCCCATTCGTGGTTCTGTGCTCAGGGTACCATATGTTGTTCCAGGGATTGAACTGGGAAATCTGTATATAAGACAAGGATATTTTTTTCTGCACTATTTCTCTGTCACCCATTTTATAACCAATTTCTCTGTTTTTAGAACCCACCTGTACCCTCTTTCAGGTGCCCAATTCTCTCATTTTCCAGCTGTCTGTAATTTTTTTGCAGGTAAATATAAATATCAGTGTAATGAATTTTCTTATGTTTAAGTAGAAATTCCTCAGGGAATTTACATGAAAATTAGAAATGATATATTTAAAATCATTTGGCCTGTCCTAGAGCAAACACTCCCCAAGCATTGTTCATGTGACTATATGTGAAGAAGATAAATGACACCCAAGAGGATCCATGAGGGCCCAAAAGGGCAAATCTGCAAGTCATCTGCAGAGAGAAGTGAAAGGAATTTTACAAAAATGTAGAAACTCACATGACTCAGGAAGTAAGCCACCTTCACAGGAAATAGCACTTTGGTATACAGCATGATATCTGCTATAGACCTTGCCTCCCCAGCCACTGAATTTATTTCTGTATCTGTGGTGGAGCAAATACTCTAAAAAAGCATGTACCATGGGTCAAGTAAGAGTAGCACTGGACTCAGGAGTGCATACTATGCACATGTCAGGACACAAGTTTTAAGTCCCAGCCTGACATGTTCCATCCCCTAAGCACTGCTGGATATGGCCCTAGAGGCCCTTGGGTACTGAGAGCAATGCTTTGGCTCTCAAGTTCTCAACTACCAGTGGACTCAAGCTTCTCCATCTGCTCAGGTCCTGTGCACTATTTGAGTGTTTCTTCTCCAAAAAGAATAATATAGAAATGAATTAGACCTTGGTAGTAGCTCAGTATGTGGCCATGATGTGCTCCTCTGCACAATCTTTAGATTTTACCATCTTGTTTCTAGAACCTCCCAGGATACATGATCATGAAAGTTGCATAGCTAACCACTGGAATAGCATCTGATATACAAAGCACTTAATCAAAGGAAATTATTGCTGTTTTTGCCCTGTCATTCAAATCAAACCTTAGAGATGAACATTACAATAATTGAAAGCACAGCCTAATGGGGGCAGCAGAAGGAATGAAAATGTTTCTTTCGGGGCCGGGAAGGTGGCGCTAGAGGTAAGGTGTCTGCCTTGCAAGCGCTAGCGTAGGACTGACCACAGTTCGATCCCCCGGCATCCCATATGGTCCCCTCAAGCCAGGGGCGATTTCTGAGCTCATAGCCAGGAGTAACCCCCGAGCATCAAACGGGTGTGGCCCAAAAAACAAAAAAAAAAAGAAAAAAAAGAAAAAAAAAGAAAGAAAATGTTTCTTGCAATGTTGAAAGACCACTCCATAAAGTGCTGTTAGTGTTTGGAAACATTGGGCAAATGTAAAATCACTGCATGTACTGTATCACCAACCCCAGGTGAACAAGTCTAAAGCAGAGTTGCTGCACAAAATAATCTAGACAAGGCGGAGGATGAAACACATGTAGTCTGGCAATCTTCTATCTCTTCTGAAGAGCCAAATGTCTTCCAGAATGTTTTGTTTGTTTGTTTTTTTGAGTACAGAAACCACCACTAACAGCTGGGGAAGTAAGGACAGAGTAAGTACAGATAGCTCAGGCTTTCTTGAGCTAATCCCACCCGGTTTACATGTAAGACAATCTCTGTTTTGGTGTAAAACCAAGTTGTAAGGAATAGATACAAAAGAACCAGGAGTGATCTTTGTTTCAGATAAAATAAGGTATAACATACAAGATTCTAATACTATGAGAGTTTGATAAAATCTAGACGTTGTGATCCTAAGTAAACAACTAAAGAGGCTGAAAAGTAGTGAGAAAAGGATCATAGAGAAAGAAAATCTTTTTGTTTGTTTGTTTGTTTTTGGGTCACACCCAGCAGCACTCAGAAATCGCCCTTTGGCAGAAACAGGGGACCATATGGGATTCGAGATTTGAACCACCATCCTTCTGCATGCAAGGCAAATGCTCTACTTCCATGCTATCTCTTCGGCCCAAGAAAGAAAATCTAGATAAATTATTAGAAAGATCTTGGGACATCTTTTGTGTCAAGATCATAAAGAAGTTGTCAGAGGAATTAGGAAAAATCATATTAGGAAATCAGTTTAGGAAAATATCATACCCTGTAATCCTATGTTAGTTGCATAATGAGGTAGTAATTGCTATTTGCTTTTTGGCCATATCTTAAGGCTATCCCTTGCTCAGTACTTAGAGTCATCCATCATCAGTGCTTGGGAAGACCAAGCAGTATAGTAGGTCTTCTGTATACAAAGTATGCATCCTAGTCCTTTAAGTTATGACCCTGACTGAAATGATTCTGTATGGAAGACAGATCTGAACAGAAACCACAAAGGGCAACAATAGGGAGATCAGATTTATATTTGGTCATAGTCAAGATGTGGGTACCTTAGTGATTTTTGACTTGGTATTTCATGGGAGCAAGGCTCCTTCACCCTCATTAGGAGCTTCACAAAAACATGAAAAATGTGCATATTTAGAATCTAATAGCAGAAAGTGACTGCAGTGATGAGTGACCTGAGATCACAAATGAACTTTACTTCTCAAGCTGGACGAGGAGGTTCCAACTAGGGAAAACTGCACTAGTATCAAAGGGGAATTCTTTTCCCTTCTTAGGGACTTCATTTTTGGAAATGATAGCATTACTCTTCGTTTCTTGGCGGTAAGACCAAAGGGTCTTCTTGGCTTGGAATAACTCAAAAGTTGGACCCAACTTTCGTTAGGCCAATTATGAACAGATAATTGAACTAATCACTTCTAATTCCCCACTAGAATCTTGTGTGCTTGATTCTATGTGTCCCTCATCTTCTTTCTCTCTGACTCCTCTGTCTGTCAACTCCAGATCTTCTCAAATGGCAGCTGAAAGCATTTCTTTTTCTCCATACCCTATACTCTTTAATTTGTGGTTTCATTTTCTTGTGCTTTGTAGTGTACCTGAGACCCACCCATTTCTGGGAGGGGTCTTGGGAACTGAATATTAGGTGTAACCTTACCTGCAAGACCCTCCCATTCCTGGGAGGGGTCTTGGAAAAGTTAGGTAAGGCTGGAACTGAGGGAATTCGGCCCTTTTGGCCGTTTCCTTTGGCCCTGAAGATGGCTGAAGTGAGTTAAGACGCAGGGCTAGCCAAGAATGGCTGAATGCTTGAAAGGTTATGAGTAGGCCACACACATGTGGTGGATAGGGCATGAATAAAGTTGTTGCTTCCTGACGCCTGCCTGTGAGTGAGTGATTACACCGATTACCTGGGCCTGGAACTCGCGGGCTAAATGGGGTTGCAGAGCCACGTGGCCTGGAGTGGCAGAAAGAAATCCTTCACCATCCATCGCCATCCAGCCCCATCGTTAATTATTTCATGCTACAGTGCTTAATATTAGTAATCCTTAATGATGGTTTCCTGGTTGACAACTATATAAAGTGTTCAGTGGTTTGTGCTTAGGGAGGCTGGGATGGGTGGGGAGGAGCTAGAACTGAATGCTGTTCTCAGAAGTCAGTGGCCTTTAAAACTAGTGCCCCTGCATGTGGGAATTCTCTGGATGCTCAGGGACTCGTGGGAGTATTTCATTTGTACACACTAGGAATATCCTCAGAGATCCACCCAAAAGCATCATTCACAATAGGGTTTGCCTTTTAAATAGCTTTTCCTTGGCTTGGAAGAATGAATCCCCACACTGTTTTTAAAAATATATGGAAAACCCCTATCATTTTCCTGTCTTTTCACACTCTGCCCACACAATGTGTTGCTTTCTGAAAGAGAGGATGGGAGGGAAAGAGGGAGGGAGAGTACATGAGGCTGTGTGTCCCACGATGACCTTCTAATCTGAGCTGCTCTGTACTCAGCATCCTCCCTCCCCTAGGAGGATTGGAAATCCTGAGTGGGAAGAGACTTTAGTCGACATCAGTATCATCATCCTCACCACCCTATTGCCACATTACAGTCAACCCTTTTGTTTGCCTGGAGTACTTTTGACTATAAAAGGAATTACACAGAGGAATGCATGTTCAGTTGAAAACTTAACAGAAACAAGCATTAAAAGGCAGGAAAAAGACAGAATATCTCTCTCAGAACAAACCATTAATACTTTGTTATATTTCCTTTTTTTTTTTTTTTTTTTTTTTTGTGGTTTTTTGGGTCACACCCGGCAGTGCTCAGAGGTTATTCCTGGCTCCATGCTCAGAAATTGCTCCTGGCAGGCACGGGGGACCATATGGGACACCGGGATTAGAACCGATGACCTTCTGCATGAAAGGCAAACGCCTTACCTCCATGCTATCTCTCCGGCCCCTCTTTGTTATATTTCCAATCCAGAATTAATTTATATTTTCATTATACCAGTTACTAAATATACATACAATCATTGACAAAATTCCTGCTTTTGTGATAATGCATCTTCTTCTCTTAGATACTATTCTGCATCATTAGAATTTGACTATAAGCCAGTGGGTTTAGTCTGGTGTTTTTTTGAAGGGGGCTCTGTGGCCATACTCATCAGTGCACAGTGGCTATTCCTGGCTCTGTGCTCAGAAGTCACCCCTGGTAATATTCTAAGATCATAAGTATTGATGAGGTTTGCCTGCCAGGGTTGACAGAAAATGAGGCAACCACCTTGACTTCTGTCCTATGTCTCTGGCCCTAACAAGTTAGTGTTAATGGAAGCCCCATCTGAAATCTTTCTTGACTTTTTATCTGCTGCAGAGTGTGTCTGCCACTTCTCTACATGGTATTAGCTGGTCCTTCTCACATCTTTATGCAAGATTCCCCTTGGTTTATTGTGTACAACAATGGCATCCTGTCTTGAAATGGGGAACATGTACAGTAGGAATTGATCTGAATGCTGGTTCTGCTGAATCTTTTTTTTTTTAACCACACCCGGCTATGCTCAGGGGCTATTCCTAGCTCAGGACACCTTCCTGTCATGCTAGGGCGGGGGTGGGAGGTGGGGATGGATGCCTGTGACCAAACTCAGGTCAAGCGTGTGCAAGGCAAGCACCCTACCCGCTATTCAATCGCTCCAGCCCCTCTGCTGAATCTTTGATCAACTAACATGTCCTTTGTGGACTTAGATCTACTGTTAAATCTATGACTAATCAGTGGAGACAATTTCATTTCTTTTAATCAAGCAAGTGAGTGACATGGTTTAGATCTGGACTTTTATTCTTGTATTTGGTTGATTGCTTATTCCATACACTTTTACTATATACCCATGGATATGCTAGGCACTAGGATTCCAGAGCAAACAAATGGTGGAGAAATTCACCTAGCAGAGGGGAATAATAATAATAAGCAATTACACTCCGTTAGGTGCTCTGCCATGCTGAGAGGAGCTGAAAGATGGTGCCAGATTTTATAGCAAGCTGAGAAAACTAATGCAAGGAAATATTTCTAGAGGAGGAAAACCTATACTGGATCTATAAAGTTGAATAGAAGCAAGTGGGATGTGGAGTGATCCAAGAACAACAGCATGGTCCACCAGCAGGGAGGATTAGAGTGCCTGATACATGACAGAGACAACCAGCAATTCATTCATATGTAGACTACACAGCTCACAGTGAGATGTGGCAAGCAGGAAGCTGGGCAAGCAGACTAACAACAGATTTCTCAGGCTTTGTTCTACTATGCTTAAAGATTTTGCTTTTGTCCTGAAATTATTCTGTAGCTATTGAAAGTTTTTTAAAGACTATTAGGATCAGTGCTCATATAAAGTGGGTCCAGAAATGATAGCAATCCAAGTGAAAGACAGGCTTAGCATAGATGGGAGAAAGAGAAAAGAAGTAAGCAAAATTCAAGAAGGTCCAAAGCTTGAAGCTGGCTGAATGCTGGGAACTGGGAGGTAAATGGTGTTGAAGACAGGTGATACTGACAGAAGGGTTCAGGAAGGGTAGAACTGGGGAGAAAGATGGAAAACCAGCAAGCAAGCAAACAGCTAAGGTAAGAAGGCCCCCAGGAGCTAGGTGATGACAGACTTTGTAACTTAGAAGGCCATCATTGTTCATTGGTGGGGTCATGATACATGATGTGAGGCTTCCGGTTGCAGTAAGAGGAGCTGGCTTTTACTGAGAGCAGAGTAGTAGGGAGGGAGGACTAGTGTTCAGTGGCGGGAGGGAATTTTACTTTGATCTTACCATGAGGCACAGTTGAGAGAAATCTGGTTAGACATGGTCTGAATGAAAGTTAAATGAAGGTCTAAGAGCCAGGAGAGTGTACAGGGATCTGGTATGCATGGGACTCTGGTAGTTCCTGGCACTCATAGCTTGAGTAGCTGTATCTCTAGCTCCCAATTTAAACCCCTGCACCCTGCTTTTCTCCTTGAGTGTTACCAGGAGTAGCCCCCAGGCCTCCTGAGCATTGCTGGCAGCTCTCTGCTCCCACAGCTGCAGAACTGAAGGAATAATTGATGAAAAGCTAGAGCACAGAAAAACATTCCTTGATATTATAGGCTAGTGCTCTGAGGAAGCTTTTTTGTTGGGTTTTGGGGTCATACCTGGCTCTATTCAGGGCTTACTCCTGGCGCTGTGTCTAGGGATCACTCCTTAGTGGCACAGGGGACCATTTGGAATGCCAGGAATCAAAGCTATGATGGCCAGTGTAAGGTAAGTGCACTGGCTCTGTCCTGTTTCTTCTGCCCCAGGAGGCATTTTTTAAGTCTATAGGATGATTGAGGATGCCACAGTGATTTTGGATATTGTGAAAATAAGTGACAGAGTGCAGGGATGTGGCTGGTTCTACTATGGGTTGAGAACATTTTTAACATCTTGAACAGCTTTCACATGACCCACCCATCAGAAAAGTAGAGACATTAGAATGACTGAAGCCTGGAATCTAACTCTTTTCATATAAACAAGATGTAAATTTTTTTTTTTTTGCCTCTAAACAATGTTCAGGAAACCTGGCTTCAATGATATTCAGCCAACTGGGAAGGCGTTCAGTGTAAGGGTCTGAAGATGAGTCAACAACTTGGGTTCTGTGGTGCTGAAATCTCAGAGCCAAGCCAGTGGTCCTCAGGGTCTCCAAAGTTACACCAGTGGTGTTCAGGGAACTGTGAGATGCTGGGGATCAAATCTGATCATTCACTGAGTGCTGCCCTGAGAAGGTAGAGGAGGTGGTGAGGATGTACTTAAATACTTAATTGTACTTAAGACAGGGCAAAGTGACTGCTCCTGCCCTTCATTTTCTGTCAAGTAGAGAAGAGATGTGTTCAAAGTGAAGGTACAAGAAAGCATGGGGCCGGCGAGGTGGCGCTAGAGGTAAAGTGTCTGCCTTGCAAGCGCTAGCCAAGGAAGGACTGCGGTTCAATCCCCCGGCATCTCCTATGCCCCCCCCCCCCAAGCCAGGGGCAATTTCTGAGTGCTTAGCCAGGAGTAACCCCTGAGCGTCAAACGGGTATGGCCCGAAAAACCAAAAAAGAAAGAAAGCAGAAAGTTCTATAAATGAGAGAGAGAGAGAGAGAGAGAGAGAGAGAGAGAGAGAGAGAGAGAGAGAGAGAGAGAGAGAGAGAGAGAGAGAGAGAGAGAGAGAGAGAGAGAGAGAGAAGAGTCTACCTGGTTCCCTCTGGTGAATGGGTTGCTGTCTGAGGGCCCTGAGCCTTGGGAGAATTGGTGGGAATGGGGAAGGCCCAGCTGCAGCTGCAGTTGCAGAACATGACTTAGCCAAGAACTCATTTAGTATGAGAAGCAGAAGTAATCAATAGCACTTCATCTTTGGAAGCAGAGGGAGCGGATGCCTAGCCTCATCTCAGGCTAAGGTCAGAGTTTTCCTAAGTAGGTAAAGCTGATGCATAACAGAGTAGGATATTGAGAGCACTGACACTCAAGCTAAAAGTTGAGCAGTGAGCTCGACTAGCACAAGGAGGGCAGCTAAGAGATCATTTTCTTCTGAAGAGCCCTGGTCAGCCCTAGGGACCCCATCACCACATCACAGCCTTCCTTTTTCTGTTCTATTAATAAAACCTACTTTATTCCCTATATGACTTGCTCATTGGCAGAGTGTTCTTAAAGGATTTCCTCTATTTAGCTGCAGGACATTTTTTGCACCGACTTTCATGAGCTGACATTCTCTTAGGACTCTGCAAAGAAAAACTGCTGCTTTGACAGCTCTGTGGCCTCCTGATGTAAATGGCTGCACATTATTTTTTGCTGAGATGAAGGGAAGTGTTATCAAATCCAGAGGGAAGATGGCCTGTAGATGAAAAAGGTCAGTAAAACTAAGCTGAAACTAAGACAGATAGTCAGTGGATAGCTCTTGGTTTAAATATTAAGTAAAAACAAGGCAAAATCCCATGGCTACTTTGAACATGTATGTATTTTAGAGTTGGGAGGGTCTTACAAGTGTCTCACTTAAATTTCTACCTAAAGCTCCAGTTCCTGCCTTGAAATATTGAATATTAATTAGACTTTGACTAAATAATCCCAATGCTATCCTTTTCCCTTCTTCTCTAAAACTGCTAATGTAATAAAAAGAGGTTATAGGAAAGAATATAAATTACTGCTGTTGGCCACATTTGGAGTAGGGGCCAAAGTATAGAGCAAGGAAGGTGGGGGAGATGGTTCCCTAACTTGTCTGGTTAATGACACTGGCACTCACAACTAGACTTAGAGTTGGCATCCACATGTTTGGGACTAGAAACTGTGGTGCAGGCCAGTGTGGAAACTGACTTAAAATGGCAACAAATTTTTAATAATTAAGGGGATGAGATATCTGCTTCAAATGATCATGACTAGAAGTGACTATATATAACATGAATTATTATGAATGATTAATAAAGAAGCCATTCTTGGAAGGAAGAAAACCGAAGACTAACAAGAATATGACTACATATACACTAATAGAATTGCAAACAAAAATGAATCATTGGGTATTGGTAAAATTTGAATAACAGGAAACTTTGGTCAGGGTTCAGTAGAATGCTAATTTAGATGTAGAGCTGTTATAGCTGTTTTGGAAAGGGGTTTGGCAGAATTTAATGGAATTAAATGTGAAAATACTACATGATCACTAATCATTCTCTTCTGCAAATACAAAAAATTATTTTAAAGCTTCATTAAGAGATGTCACCAAGGACAGCATCATGGTATTTGATATAGTGGAAAATGGAAGAAAATCTAGGTGACTATCACTAGGAAAGTGCATGAAAAATATGATGCAGACATACAACTTTGTAGAACTATGGAGCAAGAAGGAACAAGATGTACTCATAGCAACAGGGAATGATTTTTAAAAATAGTATTTGGTGGAAAAAAAAACTAAGAAACAGAACTGTGCCATTTAAATGTGAAACACATGCAGACATATGTTACTATGTAGTTTTTAAGGATGCTGTATTTATTTAGGAAATGGGGCTAATGTCTATAACAGAAGCATTCGAAATACTAGTGGATTCAACTGGATAGTGGTATTTTTTTTTTCCCCAAATGTGAAAATTCAGGTAAGCAATTCAGCAGGGAATTGTGATTCAGAATCCTTTGCTTCTGTCACAAATCATCTGCTCTGACACATACTATTTCTGTCATTTTGTTTTGCTACCATCTGCTCATGACTTTTTATCTCAGGTCCTCTGTGTTTGTTTGAACTAATATACAATCAACATGTGCCAAGTAGCAAAAGATAAAGGGGAGGAAATGGATTTATCTCTGCCTACAAGTCAACCTAGAACTTGATCATTTTTGCTTATATCATTTTTACTTATGTTCCTATTAAGCAACCATCTATCAATTTATTGTTATATAGAGTACAAGGAGCAGTGCTTACTGCCAAAATATATGTGCGTGTGTTTGTGAGAGAGAGAGAGAGAAAGAGAGAGAGAGAAAGAGAGAGAAAGAGAGAGAGAGAGAGAGAGAGAGAGAGAGAGAGAGAGAGAGAGAGAGAGAGAGAGAGAGAGAGAGAGAGAGAGAACATGCTCTTTTGAGGAGAAACCTGAAAAGGAATATACAGTGTTAAGGGTGTTAAAGAAAATGATAGATGAAACAAAAAAGAGACTGTGTATGGAACCATGATAATAGTGTACCATAAATAAAGACCTAGGAGTAAAGCAATTCTCTACACATGAATTTCATTTAACAAAAAACAACAAGAAAGAAAGGAGAGGAGGAAGAAAAGGGGAAAGGGAAAGAGGAAATGAGAATCCCCAGGAGAATGCAATTGTGAGTAATAACCCCTTCAGGTGAGCTTAAAGGTGATTCTAGGACTAGCAGACATTTTCCCAGTCATCTCATGAAACCACCCAAAAGAGATGAAGTTAGTCTCTGATATCATAGGTCAATTTGGTTACAGGCTTTCATTTCTATTACTGAAAAATTCCAGATGCTTGAGTTTTATATGGGATGAAGGCAAGGGTATTCCAAGGTTGAATTTTTTTATGAGTCAGTGAGCTAACCAAATTTTCATTTGCAAAATCCTAGGAAAAGCAGAGGGACAGGTTGGGAAATAGCATTCAAAGTTGCTATACTCTCAGAAAGGAAAGAATGAGGAGGAAGGTTCTCAGTCTAAATATTATTTTGCTGGAAAATAATGATGGGCTGGATTAGCAAAGCTTATTGTTATTATTATTATTAATTATTATTATTATTATATTTTTTGGTTATTTGGGCCACACCCAATGACGCTCAGGGGTTACTCCTGGCTATGCGCTCAGAAATCGCTCCTGGCTTGGGGTACCATATGGGATGCTGGGTGATCGAACAGAGGTCCATCCTAGGCTAGCACTGGCAAGGCAGACACTTTATCACTTTTCACCACTGCTCCAGCCCCAGCAAAGCTTATTTAATTTGTGCCAGTGAACCCTCAGCACTGATGATACTTCAGTTAATTTCCAAGAGGCTACAAGAATTTTCATTTATTCACTAGCTATCATATATGTGTTATGGAAATCAGTTATTTTTTTTTTTTAGTTAGGAGAGTGCTATCAGTATCCAGTGGGAAAATAGAGAGTGAGAAAATAATTTAGAGAGATAGAGATGGATATTCACATTATTTTTTTTTCTAGTTGATGGTATCTTCTGAGCAAAAAAAAACCCAAAAAAACAAAAAAACAAAAAAAAACAACAAAAAAAAAACAAAAAAAAAAAAACCAGGAGCTATTTCCAGTAATAGTTTGACAACTGGGCTGGATGGCTCAATGTTAAGAGCAGGTGATGAGGCTGATCAGGCCCAGTAGTACTGAGGGCTACCAGGGCCACACTTGGCGGTATGGAGGTAGCCAAGTGGTACCAGAGGTCAAATTGGGGGCCTCACACATGCAAGACGTAAGCTCCAGACCCTTAAACTCACTCTGTGGTTCCCTATTGTTAGTTAAATACAAGTGGAAATACTGTCTTTGGTAAGGAACCTCACTTTCAGTTTTCTTTCTACATTGGTAAAATGAATATCAAGTATTCTAGTAGTTTCTTAGGATAACTTGTGTCCATAATTTTCAACTGCCAATTCTAAAATCAGTAATTTGCATGTGTAAAAAAGGGCAAAAAACCACTGATTTGAAAAAGGTATGCTATGCCTTGCTTCTGGAAGTGCCCCAATAAATGTTAGAATTGACCACTAATCATTAAAATGGCCTTCCCCATGTTATTTTGAGTGTACACTTAGTAAAGGTAGAAGTTTGGTGTATTTTAAGCCAGTAAGTTCATGTGTTTATATATGTGGAGAGAGGGAGAAAAGCATTTGCACAGCTCTTCATGTTGTAGTTACATAAAATTTCTCATCATTAATTTTGTTAATTCCCTGGACTTAAAGCTCAGTAATGTTGTCTACTGTTGAAAGAAATAGTTTTGAAAATATTTTCAACATATAGTCTTTTTTTTTTTTTTGGTTTTTGGGCCACACCCATTTAATACTCAAGGGTTACTCCTGGCTATGCGCTCAGAAATCTTCCCTGGCTTGGGGGGACCATATGGGACACTGAGGGATCGAACTGAGGTCTGTCCTATGCTAACACTTGCAAGGCAGACACCTTACCTCTAGCGCCACCTTCCTGGCCCCTTCAACATATACTATTGAAAACAGAGGTCACGTAAACATCATCAAAAGCTTTCTATTGAGTTGGCAATTGGTCAGCACTCACAGCTTTGGTTATGACATAGATAAAGAAATACCACTAAAAACCTTTGAAACTATTGAAGGGAAGAACAGTCAATGGAACCAAGTCTTGAATTTAGAAAAATCTTTAGCTTAGTTTAGCTACTGTTTCTGGGAACATGCACAAAGGTAGAAAAAGGATCCTGCTGCTATTTGATTGTGAATCCAACTGGGTAGGAAGGGAGAGCCAAAGTGAAGTTTCACCAAGCTCAAGAACTAAATTAATCAGCACACCTTCCAAATTTCAAACACACTGATGAAGAAACCTGCAGTTTTCTGTGAATGACTTTCAGCATCTACTTACATCCTAAACTCAAAGAAATCTAATAATAGCAAGATTTCTCCGCTGGCGGGTATTTCATGAAATAATGACACCACTGGAGGATTTAAGGTATTGCCTTTGTTTCTCACTGTGTAAGATCAGGACACTGATTGTCTTTCAATTACTACCCTTTACTTTGATTCTAAGTCTTGACAATTATTAGGGGGATTTGTGTATAAAACCACACTTTCTCTGACTCTTTACTGCAGGCCTTAGATTTCTTAACAGGGAAATAATAGAGGAAGTCAGAACGAATTTGTAAACCTGAATCCTCTTTCCAGTCCACAAAGCTTTTTTCTTTTTGGGGGGTGGGGGCTGAGGTTGGGGTGGGGGTGGAGTAGGGGTGGAGGAAACACATCCAAGCAGTGTTCAGGGGATTGCATCAGAGTGAGGGATTGATGTCTTCAGGTGCCTCCATGTTCCAGCCTTCTATAATCTTTCAAGTCTCAGTCCAGTATATTCTGAAATTACACACACACACACACACGCACACACACACACACACACACTCACATACATGCACTCATGCATACATACACATCCTTCACAAGTGATGGTCTGTGTTGGGGTGGGACATGTTGGGGGCATACAGAACCCCACTGAAAATTCAAAGCTAACCAGACCAGAGATTCCTTGAAAGAACCTGAGAACATAAAAAGCTTCTTAGGCCCACAAAGTCTGTGATACATGCACCCAGCAATGCTCTGGTGTCAGGAATCAAATCCAGGTGGGACATATTTGCTGTGCTATTACCAGGACTCCTTCAAAAGTGCTTTATAGAGTAATTGGATAAAAACACCTTTAGGGATCAGAGTAAAGCTTAATGTGCTGGTATGTAAACCCAAGAAGCAGGATGTAACCCAACAACAACACATTTCAAGCATTGAAGAAAACATTGGTCTGGGTAACTATATGTGTTCAGGGAGAAGCAGAATAGATTATCTTTGCTGTGGTATACAATCTCAGCAGTTGCTTTTATAGAGGTACCTGGTAGTGCCTACCCCTTTGTCTTTTCTATATCATAAATTTTCTGGTTTTCAATCTCTAATGGTCCTATATTCATAATGTTTAATTATGTGTGAATCTGAAATATTTCTGGATAGCTAGGCATTTTTAAATTCTTTTAATAAATTCACCCTTTGCTGAATGAAAATAAGGTGACTTCCATAAATTTACCTTAATTTGCCAGATATTTAGAATCTTTGGCACTCTCTTGATGTTCAAGTTGCTACCATTGTCTGTAGGCTTCTCTGTCCCCTTAACCTTCACCACCCAGTCTTGGCTCCAGTGTGGTTTTAACATGCTTAGATTACAGACTCTCCATCCCACTGCCCTCCGCAGCCAATTTTCCCCTCCATTTAATCCTCAGTAAGTACTAGGACAAGTCCACCTCCTTTATAGATGACTAAAGGTCTGCTCGGTCACTGACTGCTGGGGCTGAGGTTGTGACCATCTAGTACTTAGCTTTCATTAAAAGTAACTAAAACCCCTGTGCAGGGTACCCCACTTTTCAAGTGTTTATACGTACTTCAGTCTCTGGGTGGTTTTCTTCTGTAATGATCAGAACATTTGCCCTTTAGACCAAATGTTGAGTTTCCTGCTCCCAAGAGGTTTTCTATGCCAAAATCTAAATCACAGGGCAAAAAAAGTCTCAAGAGGTTAGCACATTCATTATCAGATGAAATAAATATGGACACTTGGGTTTTGTTTGATACAAAAAAAAATAATTAAAAGTCCATTTAAGGACAAAGGAGTTATATTGCGGGTGACTTATGTGGAGTGGGAGGAGAAAAACCGCAGTCTCGAGAATGGAGTTTGCCACTTCCCTCTCTTGCCACTTCAGCACCTGGGGAAGAGTGTGGGGGATGTTCAGAATTGAGAAGATCTTGCTAGGAGCACTTATCTAATACAGAACTCAGGTCAGGTCTCACCAGACCCATGAGGCAGTTATCAAACTGTATCTGGTTTTCACTTGTTCTGCCCAGATTTCTTAGGTTGCTGCAGAACCCAGGCTAGAGCAAGGAATCACTCCTTGCAGGAAAGTCAGACAATTCTACATTTTCTTCAGACATCACTTTCCCTCACAGAAAAGAACTTTAGGAGGAGACATATAATGAAGTAAAATTTTATGAGGAAAGATACAGGGAGAGAGAGAGAAAGAAAAAGAGAGTGTATGTGTGAGAGATAGGGACAGAGAGTGAGAGAAAGAGAGAGAGAAGTGTTCTAGAAAGAAAAAGATTGCTTCTCTGGAGCAGAAATTCAAGAGTGAGATGCAGGTCACCCTCTAGAATGGTGGTGTCCCTCTTGCCTTTGCAGAGTTTGCTTTATAATATTTTCTACAAATTATCCCTAAAGAACACTTTCTATGAAGATAGAATCTGTTACTAATGCATTGTCAAGAGGAAGAGCGTAGAATGTTTGCTCCTGCTGGAATGTCTTTCAGAAAGGTGTATAGCCTTCTCTAGGCTTGTGCTGGCACAAGTTATAGTTTTATCAGACTCCAGTTTCTAGTTCACAAAGTGGGTTTGGCCACAGTGTGATTTTGTTGTTGTTAGTAGGGGGTGGGTGGTAGGGGGTGGGGTGGTAGTAAACCTGGTGGTGCTCAGCAGTTACTCCTATCTCTGCATCGAGAAATAACTTCTGGCAGGCTCTGGGAACCAGATGAGATGCAAGGGGTTGAACCCAGGTTGGTCATCTCCCTACCTACTATACAGCAGTTCTGGCCCCGCATAGTGTGTTTTGCTGCTTTAAGACTAGTGATACATATCATCTGGGTTTTATTACTTCCCAAGAACTCATTGTTAACCTCCCACTATCACTCATTCCATCTACCTGCTTCCTTCAATAATGGTAAGGGAAGTTGAACCTAGTGTTTTAGACATACATGTAAGGCAAGTGTTCTAATACTGGGCCACATTTCCAGCTCCTAATAAAGACATTTGTATAGAGTTTTTGCCTGGTGTTCTTTCTTTCTCTACTAGTTTACCTCATCATGGAGTCAACTCAAGGGAATAGTTATCAAATCAACATTTCTTTGGTATCCTTATTTCTTAGCATCCCTACACCAAAATGCTCCAAACTCAGTGACTCCCAACAATACAAATGATTTCACAGTTCTGGAGTCTAGAAACATAGTTGAAGGTGCTGGAGTGGCCATATTTTCCTTGACTTTAGAGAAACCTCCTTTCTAATGCCTTTCTGGCCTCTGTGTCATTCCTTGGTTTGTCAATGCATCAGTCCTTTCTCTAGCTTTGCCCATTCATTGCCCTCATTCTTTTGTGTGTCTTGTTTCTCTGCAGGATGCTCTCTTTTCTATAAGGACACTAGTCCTCTCAGACTTGGGACCTATTCTGTTCCAATAGAATTTATCTTAAATAATGACATCTTCAAACATGGATTACATTTTCAACTATAAGGTCATGCATTTGGTGGGGGACAAGATCCAACATATAACATTAAGGATCTGTTTACCTCAGTGCCACCAGGGTGCTTTAAATCTTACACAAAGCTCTTTATCTTAAGGAGGTGTTTATACTGGAGGGTGTGCCAGGGTGTGGAAGATGCCTTCACCTCTTCGAGGTTAAGAAGTTACCCTTAGTTCTGGGTGTAAGTTCTGCCAGGCCAGCCTGCCAACTGGCACACACTAGAGTCAGTGTCCTTACAAAGGGTTCTGTCTGCATTTGTGTAGTGAGCAATCAGGGTTGTATCTGAGCTGTAAAACCGTGGGCAGATCTGCCAGGAACATGAATGACAAGCATTTTCCACAAAAGTTTCTCTTCCTCACTCAAGCCAGGAAATGCTTTCTCAAAGCACCACTGTGAATTCTCCAGTTATAAATCTCTTTGGAGGGAGCCAGGTTTACCATTAAGTGCCAGCTTCCTCTACCCAAGTTTCCTCTCCCTCTCCCTCATAAATTTAACCCAGTAGAGCCTCAGGCAGCTCATGGCCCAAAGCCGGCTCTAAAGAAGCCAGCAATGGACTTGTGCCAGAGAACCATCCCAAGGTTAGCCCTAATACCTTGCTGGGGGTAGGCAGAGAGGATGCTGGGAGGGCTTGGGTCTGCCCTTGACTTCCTAATGAAGAGAGTGGGCTGAGAGGGTGGGCTGGCTTGCTGTGTTGGCAGCCACGAGCACCTGGACTTCAGCCCAGCTCCCAGCAGCTGCTGCTCTGTTCCCTGGGGCAGCTGCCTGGGGACTCCTTTGACGTAGCTGGGACATGTAACAGGTCACAAACAAGGAGCTCAGTGGAGCTTGCCCAGGGCAGGACTGTGGGAGGCCAAGTGTGTCAGGGAAGCCTGGCCACACTCAATCCTTTTTAACCCCCTCTGCCATTTCAGGACCCTCTCAGCAAAATCTCTTGATGCTGCCCATGTGAGTGAGGAATTCAGAATCAGTGGGGAGGGAGCCTCTATAGTGAGTAGCTGGTCTACTTGACCTTCAACCCCAGGAAAGGTCAGCATCGAGAAGAGAAGTTGTCTCCACCTCCAACAAGGTCCTAGGTTCAGTGTCTATTCTCATAGAAAAGATTTTCCAGATGACAATGAACCAAACTTCTATTAAGGTTTGTGAAAAGGAAAGAAAAAAAGTACATGTGGTCAATTGGGAATGTAGACTTTTCCAGAGACAGGTATGTCTTCATAAGGTAAAGGGAGAAATGATGCTATTCTGAGTGGGGATGTATAGACCACTCCTCAATGCCTCAATGGAGTGTTCTTACTTGCCTTTGCAAAGCTGATTTGATACTTCTTCCTCACCCCACCAAAATCCATGTAGGCTTAGGCTATGACTGTTTTTGGTTTGGGGATTACACCTGGTGATATTTAGGAGTGATTCCAGGTTCTGTAACCTGGCAGTGCTTGGTGATCAAATGCCTTACTGGGGATCAAACCAGAGTTGGCTACATGCAAAGATGAATAGCTTAATATTTCTTTGGTTCTCATGCATGGTCTTTCTATGTAGGTAAGAATGCATTTCTTGGAGCCAGAGCAACAGCATCGCAGTAGGGCCTTTGCCTTGCATGCAGCTGATCTAGGACAGGCATTGGTTTGATCCCTGGCATCCCATTTGGTCCCCCCAAGTCAGGAGTGATTTCTGAGCCCATAGCCAGGAGTAACCCCTGAGGTTCACAGGATGTGGCCCAAAAACCAATAAATAAATAAATAAATAAAATAATGCATTTCTGGGCAATGGAGGAATACAGTTGGTAAGGTGCTTACCTTGTATATGACTATGACCAATTCAGGTTTAATTTCTGGCACTTCATATGGTCCCAGAATACCTTTAGGAATGATTCCTGAGCAGAGCTAGAGATAAGCCCTAAATATGCCCTGAACACCACTGGATATACCTCTACCCCACCCTCCCAGTAAAAAGAGTATATGCTGAGGTATTGTTTAAGAAAGAGGACTTGGAAGTCTCTGTTCAGTTCCCCTCCCCCCATATGTTTTTGGTCACCTCTCATTCTGGGGTCTTCATTCAATCCTCCCCCCACCCTGTTGGGTCACACCCAGTGATGCTCAGGGGTCATTCCTGGCTCTGCACTCAGGAATCACTTCTGGTAGTACTTGAGGAACCATTTGGGATGCTGAAGATTAAACTCAAGCAACCATGGACAAAGAAAGTACCTTAAAAAAGTGTATTATCACTCAGGCTCCCCTTTTATTAAGTCTTTTTAGGGCATGTGTTCTTACTGTGAGCTCACCTAAAGGTATCTGAACTTCAAATTAGGCTCCATTGGGAGGTTAGGACCATTCACATACTTTATTTCAAGTCACAGTTTGTTTTTTTAGACTTTTGGAACTTTATTGCTAAGGCCCTCCTGCTTTCCTGCCTAGTTACCTAGCACAGAACAGACTGTCCTCACACCTCACACAGAGGTAGAGACAGACCGCAGCAAAGTGTGGGCCTTGCTGCACCTTTTTATGTTTATCTCCAAAGAAGCAGAAATTCTATGAGAAAGCCTTGAAAACACTTTTTCCCCCCAAAATCATAAATTATAAGGTGACTAACTGGATAGCATGCCCCATTTTATGAGGCAACCATCTAAAAACTGAGCTTAAAGAATTCTCATCTCTATGTTATCAATCCTTCCTCTCCCCTCATCTTTTAATTTACTATTTTTTCCAGACCAACCCTTCTGCATGTACAATAAGCTTCTTGGCTCCATGCTCATAATTCTACTTCTGGGCCTTTATAAAGCAAAGGTAGCAATTAGAGTAGTGTGAATGGAAAGACTGCTATTGAAAGAAAATACTTAACTAGTAAGAAATTTTGTCCCTCTTTACCCCTCCCCAAAAGTAACTGTAAAATCCTTAAATCAGAACACTAAAAAGTAAATCTTCAATATCAGACTATAATATGTAAAATATATTCTGATATAATAATACCAGTGCTATAGGTACTATAACAGATGTGGGGGCTGGAGGCTGGAAAGACAGTTCATTTAGGAATTTAGGAATTTGCATTGCACTGGAGCCTCACCAGGAGTGATCCCTGAGTACAGAGCCAAGACTAAGCCTGTATGCATCCAGGTATGGACTCAAAACAAAATAACAAGGATGGAAAAGCAGGTAGAGATTAGCATAAAGTGGGAAGTGGGAGACTAGAGCGAAAGTACAAAGCATAAGGTGCTTGTCTTGTATGTTGTTAACCTGGGTTCAGTCCCCAGCATCCCATATGTTCTTTTGAGCACCACTAGGTGTAATTTCTGAGTTCAGAGCTAGGAGTAACTCCTAAGCATTATCAGGTGTGGTTCCAAAATAGACAAAACAAAACAAACAAACAAACAAACAAACAAAAAACAACCTCCAAAAAACAAAAACAAAGAAAAGGAGGTGAGGCCGGAAAGGTGGATAGCAGAGGCCAACTTGATGAAGAAAGGGTCACACTTGCTGGCCTGAGGGTTCTTGTACCTTGTAATTCCCTTGGCCTCTAATGGGGGATCCTGGCTGAGGGCACAGATTTCCATCCACCCACACCCTACCAGAGCACTGACTCACAGCACCCACTTTCAGGCTCAGTCTTATGTCTCCTAAGATCTAAATTGGTTGACTGTGGCTGCTGGCATGAGGCTCACGATGCTTACCAACAAGGCGGTAACCATGGATCATCATCTCCTCAAAATATCCTTCATTAATTGTATTTACTTTTACCCACAGCTGATATAACTGAATCACTGACAAGCGTGGCCTTTAGTTTCTTGTTAAAATCTCAAGGAGGTAAATCCCCTCAAGGGAATTTCTCTCCCATATGTTATTAGAGCCAAGTTTAGCTCAGAGTTCGAGTGTTCTACATTCTACACATCTTTCCATGAGTTTGTAAATCCTCAAATAATTTTGAAGGCTCTACATATATGGATTGCCCCTAGAACTCTAAAATACTGGAGATAGTGGGGTGAGGTGGGAAGGGTATGACAGGGCCTAGTGGGGATTTACAGGTATCTTGATCAGGTATGTAAAGAGCATTAGCAGTGTCAAGCATATGCAATGCTCTGAGTTTGGTCCCATATACTCCATGCTTCCACCCCACCACGTCTGTGGAAACCCTCATTCAAAAATAAAGAAATCAAAAGGCATTTGCAGTGAGCTAAGACTCTGCAGTCAGATTACTGGTGCTAATTATGCAGGCCTTTTAAAAATAAGAATATCTTTTCGACTTTCCAGTTTCACTCAGAACAAAGCTCTTTCTAGAGCTGGTCTGGAACCCAAAGGTCAGTAAGTTTCTTCCCCAACAATGGCTATGCAGGATACCAGCAGACAGTAAACTGTCAGAATCTCAAGCAGTGCCTTTTCACCACTGGGACTTCAGGTTCTACTAGGTCTAGTGGGGATTCATCTCTGACCAGAGGTGGCATGGGGGTAGCCTGACTTTGTGCTTATAAGCTGTGTCTGTGTTTCAGGAGCGAATGATGTCTAGCTCTAAGTACTGCAACAGGAGCCAACTGAGCTCTCTCAGTTTCCTTTTATGGTCTCGACATTCTCTCAACTCTTTGTGAAAGTAATAGTAGACGTTTTAAAATCCAAGTGCTTAAATAAAAACTTCAGTGATGTCTGATTCAGAGGAAAAAGAACGGAAAGCTGAAAACAAAACACCACTGACTGTAGCTAAGATAAACCTGAATTGCATGTTCACAATAGAACACCCCATTCTTTATTCTCAGCTCAGAAACAGAGGGCGAGATCTCAGTGAAAACTGAGCAATGCCCAAGCAGTATAATCTTAGCAGAAATAACACGTGTTTTTAGGACAAAAATAGAAAAAATAGACTTCAATGTTCCAGAAAAAAATGAAAGTGCTCCTCTGGTTGAGAGCTAACAATGAATTCCAGGACAATCTATGGCTGTGCAGATTTTTGGTTCTTGATCAAATTCTGCTTGGGACATAGTGCCATGAACTACCCATCTTCTGGAGCTGGTATAGGCCTCTGGCCATGCAGGGGATGCTCTGCACCCAACAGTTTATCCTCTTGGGCTGCAAGCTCAGCTCCACATGAAAGACAGCTCCCCACACTGACCCTGGGTGCTTCCTGGATCGAAGCTGCAGACTCTTCTGACTTCATTAATAATAAAGTGAGAGAAGCTCTTCTGATGATGCACATGGGCTTTATTTTGATGCCTCAGGATTTCTGCTTCCTCCGTCATTCAGGAAAGCTATTAGATACCACCACCACCACCACCACCCCCGGAAGACATCGATGTAAGCCCTACTTGTCTTCTGACACTGGAGAGGAGCGGTTTGAATTTGTCTCCCAGGATGTACTTGGGCACAAAGCCGAGTTTCCACCCATAACCACAGGGTGGAACGAGTGTGACTCCCAGGAGGAAAGCACTGCGTGCCTGTGGGTGGGCGAGGCTACTCAGAGTCAGGTCTCAGCTGGGGCTCCAACTTCAGAGCTCTCCAACTCAGGAATCCATGATCTAGGGTCAAGGGTAGTTCAGAGATCAGGCATAGGCCAGATGTGCACACACATGTGTATGGGCATGCACATGACAGGAAGAGCCAGAAAACCCATCTTGGACATAACTGCAGAACACACAGAGCCAGTTCAGTTCAGTTCAGTTCGTTCTGGGGTTCAAAGCTTTGGGGAACTTTAAACTAAATGTTCCCTCAATTCATTTTGGGAAATAGCTGATTGGTTAGCCAACAAAATCCAAAAGACAGCTGCCTTTGGCACTTAAAAAGGTGTCAATAAGAATACAAAAAGCACAAAACCTTGGTTATTATTTATATATTTTTTACCTCCATTTATTATTGTTATTATTATTTTTATTTACCTATCTATTTTGGTCGATTTCTCTGTTTGGGAGTGAGTATTGAAATTGTCCCCAATCATACTTATATTTTCTCTTCCTTTCTTTTCTTTCGTTATGTGCTATGCCATGTTTCTCATTTCAAGACCATGGCGTGTTTTTTTTGTTTGTTTGTTTTTGTTTGTTTTTTGTTTGTTTTGCTTTTGTTTGTTTGTTTGTTTGCCTGTTTTTTTTTGTGGTGCTTATCGATATAACTCGAGCCCTCACTGGATATTTGACACTTCTTTTGGTACTGGTGGAGTGTTTCACCTTCTTTTTCTCCATCTCTCAATTCGATGATGAGAGCCTCTAGAAGGATTCCGCCCAGTTTCGGTGTATTAGACCCTTACCTCAGTTTATTACTTTTCTCTTTTTCAAACAAAACCACGCAACTCGAACTAGCTAGTCCTGCCTCCAGTTAGAGGGGGAACTAAGGGAGGCATCAAGACCAAACAGGTGCAAGACTACTAAGTTGTGGGTTAGATACAGAGGGGACCACATATTCTAGCCGACCTGGGGTGAGGGAAGAGGAAATGGGAGGTAGGACAGAAACGGAGGTGTAGGGAGGACAATTTGGTGATGGGAATCCCCCCTGATTTTATGTAAATATGTACCTAAAATATTATTGTCAACACTATGTAAACCACTATGATCAAAATAAAAATTAAAAAAAAAAAGTTTAAGCCACTCCCCCCCCCCAAAAAAAGGTGTCAATAAGATGGAAATACCCCATGGACCAAAATAAGCTGATTTGAACATCTGGTGTCTTGTCAGCATCCACAGGACATGCCTCTTCATGGAGGTGGGGAGACTTTAACTTCCTGAAGGTCAATGATAAATCTGCAGGCTGCATAAGTGGCAGCAGTTTCAGTCCTGTTAGGTGAGATTTGGTTCATTCAGAGTGGCCTGAACCACAAATGGCTCCTGAGTGACATTTGGCTGGTGTTTAGTGCATAATTGCATATAACAGCAACAAAAACACTCTTCTTCTATGGTTTTTATTTATCTACCCAAAACCACAGAGAGCCACTAAGGATATTGGCCCACTAACAGAAGCAGAAACATTGGCAGAATCAGAACCCCCAAGTCTTTGTTTTTTCTCATTCCTTGAGTTGCATGTTTCACACTCAACCTCTGCTACACAGATGGCATCTCAGTTCCTCAGTGGGATACGGTTGGTTGGCATATTTTTATTTTTTCAAGTCAGGCATGGGCTTAGGCCAGTGGTTGGCAAGCCGTGGCTTGCGAGCCACATGCAGCTCTTTCCACTTTTTAATGCGGGTCTTCTGTGTGCTGGGCGGCTGCTCCAGGAGTCAGGACTCTGTTCCTAGCCTCTGTCAGTGTGCTCTGTGTGTGCAGCCCCTGTGGCCGGCTCCACACAGCTCTGATCAGAACCAAGGCCAATGTTCACATTAGTGTTTGTGACTTTGTCAGTCATTGTCAGGATGTAATTTTCTCTACATTGTAAGGCAAACTTTACGGAATTTAACATTATCGATAAATAATTATCGTTCTAAAGTTTTTGTTTTATTAGTTGTGTTATTTGTATCCTCCAGACCTATGTGGATACTTGCATGCAGAATATTCTCAATAAAAACTTACTCAAATTAAAAACAGTGTACTATCCTATATATTTTTGGTTTTAAAAATGTGGCTCTCAAAATAAATGTCAATCGTGGTTTGGGCGAGATTTGGCTCAGTTGAAAAAAAAAAAAAGGTTGCCCACCACTGGCGTAGGCAATACACTGCACAGTATGGTCTCTGGCAGTTAGGAATAAATAGTAGTATGTGCTCCCCAATACCTCTTAAATGATAACAAATCCCTCCCCAACATCAAGAGTGAAATGTTCTGCTGGAAAAGTATTTAAGAAGCCCTATAGGAGAAAGGCAGTGAGCATCTTGTAGAGCCAAGTTAGGAGGAAAAGTTACAGTTTCACAGGGTCCTCTTCTAAGGAAGCATCACTTTGAACCCAGAACTTTGGATTTTTCACTTCCATTGAGTTCCACAGAGGAATCTCATAAGAAGATAAATAGATAAGCACAGAAAAATGAAGATGATGGGTGGTATTATGGGTTCTCTGTATGAGTCCTGATTTCCCAAGTGTCTCTGATTACCTCATGGCTCATGGCTCTGTTAGTCTGTCCCCAGACTCAACTCTCTTTCCCAAGCTTTGATCTTTTCTTTTCTGGGCTAAGCTAATTGAAGGTGTTTCAGTTATTTTGAACAAGGAAAACTTGACTCAGAATTTGGAAGGCTAATTAAGCATTCATTCTGTTCATAAAATAAGTCATAAACACCACAAGGTCATTGAGTAAATGTCATACACACGGTTACCAGATTTTTCTGGAAGTCCTGGCTTACACACTTTCATGTCCAGTGTCTCTGTTTTACAATAAATGGTGTGCTCACCCTAGTCAAAATGTCCAAAGTAGAGTAGCAAGTCTTTGTAAAGAAATTTGACTTTAGCACAAGGGAGACTTTAGATAAATAAAGAGGAAATGTTTCTTGAACTATCACCCTTAATAGATGTAACTAAGTATAATTTTTTTTTTTGGTTTTTGGGGTAAGTATGATTTTTGATGAAATGTAAGTAACTTACAAGTAATTAGATTGTGGATATATAAATAAGGGAGAGAGTAATATTGTTCTATTATGCATTTCTTCACTGGAAAATTTATATACTAAAATCTGTGGGACCATATATTGTGGGGCCCAAGTGACAGTTCAGTAGGTAGAGTGTTTGTCTTACACAAGGCTCAGTCTCGGTTCAGTTTCTGGCTCCACCAAAAGTGGTCCCTGTGCACAAATAGGTATAGCCCAACAAATAAAATTAAAACAAACTTTTTTTAGGGGAAGGAAAATTTTTGTTAGATCTGTTATTCTGTTGGTGAGACAGATACCTTTCATGTGGCTGACTATGATTTGATCATCAGTACTAAGGGTCAGCCTTTCATTTCGAGATTGGCATTTCTGTGTCAAGGACCCCTAGTATCCTTAAGGGTGTTTAATTTCTGGCACCACTGGCCTTGTGCAGTACTGAACCCTTGCACTGGAGCACAGGTCTGGTTTGCTGAGAATTCTGGGGAAGGATCACCAATGCCTCTTTGAGCAGTGCTTGGGAGACTGTCTCCCTCCTACACCCAATAGTAACTCTGATTCATGGAAGTAAATGTGATTCATGAAAGTAACAAATTTAAGTTTGGCTTACAGAATGGCAAGTATTTTAAAGTTTATAGACCTCTACAAAAAAGTGTTGTGTAATGGTTGTGCTTCGAAGTTTCCATCTAACTGAATTCCTTTCTTCTTGAAAGAGAAGCCAAGCAAAACAATTCTCTTTAGGAGAGCAACAGTAACATCCATTTCTGAAGACTTTAGTAGTAGATAGTCTTTGTAAAAATATAGGGGCCACCGCAAGCAATAGCAGGAGCCACTTTTCCTCTACTGTCAGCTAATTGGGTAGTTTTCCATTTGGGATTTATGTTGCTGAGTTACTATCGTACAAAATTCAAGGTCAAAAGATTATTTTATGCAGTCAAGTAGAAAGCTCAAAGTGGTGGAGTGTTAGCCTTGAATGTGCAAGGCAACTGACTCGGGCACTTCATGTGCTGACCCAGATTCTTTCAATAATTGTTCTTTTGTTTTGTTTTGTTTTGGGGTCACATCCCGTGACACGCTGGGTTACTCCTGGCTATGCGCTCAGAAATCACTCCTGGCTTGGGGGACCATATGGGATGCCTCGGGGATCAAACTGTGGTCCATCTTAGGTGAGCTACTTGCAAGGCAAATGCTCTACTGCTTGAGCCACCACTCCGGCCCCTCAATAATTGTTCATAAAATTTTGTTTTAATTCAGGGCCAACGCAGGTAGGGTACTTGCTTTGCACATTGCTGACCAGGTTTCCTTGACCACCACCAGGAGCCATCCCTGAGCACAAAACCAGAAATAAGATATGAATACTGTTGGTTCTGCCCCAAATCAAAGAAATTTTTCATGCATGGGAAGTTTTTTTTAATAATTAATATAAAATCTGCTTTTTATCACATCAAGTATTTTGCTGGGAGACTGTATAGTTTATTATTTTTAATCTTTGTGGTAGAGCAAGTATTTTCTATATATATATATTTTTGTTTGTTTTTTTGTTTGTTTTTTTGTTTTTTTGTTTTTGGGTCACACCCGGCAGCACTCAGGGGCTACTCCTATGCTCAGATATCTCTCCTGACAGGCTCGGACGACCATATGGGATGCCAGGATTTGAACCACTGTCCTTCTACGTGCAAGGCAAATGCCCTTACTTCCATCTATCTCTACGGCCCCGTATTTTCTATTCTTTGTCAAGTTACCCTCCTCACCCCCAAAACCTCTTACTTTGGAATTGCTTCAGCCTAAAGACTTGCTGTCTGGAGGAGGTTCCTTCTGCTCCTCACTTTGTTCAAGAGCTTCCTGAACAAAGTACTGATTGATGAGTTTGAAGTTGTATCCCTGGGGTTCAGAAATAAACTATACTGCTGGGGGGGGGCACTCTTTTTGCTTATGGTTGCTTTGGAAATTCCAAACCTTGAGTAGCATCTTCTCAGGGGTTCATTTGTTCATGACTCTGGTATCTGATCACCCCTCTCCTCAAGTAATCTCTGACACTTGACTCTTCCTCAGACAAGACCCCTTCCCTTCTTTTTTGGGGGGTGGGGGTGGAGGGAGGATTAAGGCCATACCTGGTAGTATTTAGGGCTTACTCCTGGTTTTGAGGTTGTGATCATTCTGAGCAGTGGTGAAGGGATCTAATCAGAGTTGGTCACAGCAAGGCAAATGACTTAAACCCTGATCTATCCCTGTTATACATTTTTTTTTGCCTCCCAATGCAAATATTAGTTTTAAATCATACTATAGATTTTAAGTTGTAGCTGCTGGTAGCTTCTCCATGTTCAGTTCTTACAGTTTGTTATCGGTGATACCAAGGTATAAAGAATGTGCTCTAGCTCATTGAATTATCTCCTTGGTTCAACATCTCTTATTTTTTAATGAATCTTGTCCTAATTTTTCTCTGGATTTGGACCATCCTACATGGGAGAGATCCATCTGAACAGAATATATCTCAGGCCTTGTCTTGATATATACTTGTTTTCTGGGCTCTTCTTTAATCTTTTATCTCTCCTCTCTTCACTCTCTTTTTGATTTGCCAGGTTTTCTTTCAGAATTTTAATTCTACAGATTTCTTGGTATGTTCCTTAAAGGTATAGGTGATGTGGTAATGTCTATAAACTTTTAATCTAAGTTGTGCTATGAATATTTTACATGGTATTTTGGCTTTCCCTCAAATCCAGTTTCACTGAATATATCTTTCAGAATTTTTCTTTAAATTTCATCACCCTTCTCACTTCCCTTCACTTTGTTGTTATTGGCATTATAGTTGAATGCTTCCGTGTCATAAGCAAGGCTGCAGGATTTACACATTTAGCTGTTTGTAGTTTTTGCTGGGATTGCACATCAAGTTGCAGAATTGACCATGATGTTCACTGAGATTTGTGTTTCTCTAGTTGTGTGCCCATGTATGTAGACTCCAGGAGACTTTCTCTTGATCAGGGATGCACCATCTTGCTGTAGTGCTTCCTGAGATCACTGTGATTCACCAGGGATTGCAGTTCTTGGTGGTGATGCATGCATATCTTTTTTAGTTGTGATCACTGGGGCTGACATCCTTTTTTTGTGGTGCTCACACACATGTGGCAGCAATGTGGTCATAACATATACATTGCTGGGATTACAGACAGCAGAGTAGCCAGAATAATGCTCAGTGCATGTGGGCATACCAGGCACTGAACTCATGACTGTATTCTTGTGAGATATTTATGCCCTTAAGTTACTGAGAATATTCAATCAGATCTCTTGCTTTGAATTTCCATCTGAAGCACCATCACAGAAAGACACAGAATAATGCTTATCTGGACACTAGTGGTCCAGTCAAATTAAATTAATTAATCAACTATCATGAATATCCACTATTTGGAACCATCAGTGGTGACAATTGTACATTATAAAAATAATTTACACATTAAAATAACCAAAACTCTGAATTATATGCTATGTGAATTTATTTTATTTTTTTCCCTTTATTTAAACATCTTGATTACATATATGATTGTGATTAGGTTTCAGTCATGTAAAGAACACCCCCTTCACCAGTGCAACATTCCCACCACCAATGTCCCACATTTCCCTCCATCCCACCCCACCCCACCTGTACTCCAGACACGCTTCCCAGTCCCCTCATTCACTCACATGATTATGGTAGTTCTCAGTATAGTTATTTCTATAACTGCACTCACCTCTCTTTGTGGTGAGCTTCATGAAGTGAACTGGAAGTTCCAGCCCTCCTCTCATTGTCTCTGAGGATTGTTGCAAAAATGACTTTTATTTTTCTTAAAACCTATAGATGAGTGAGACTATTCTAAGTCTCTCTCCCTCCCTCTGACTTATTTCACTCAGCCTGAGAGATTCCATGTACATCCATGTATAGAAAAATTTTATGATTTCATCTCTCCTGACAGCTGCATAATATTCCATTGTGTATATGTACCACAGTTTCTTTAGCCATTTGTCTTTTGAAGGGCATCTTGGTTGTTTCCAGAACCTGGCTATTGTGAATAGTGCTGCAATAAATATAGGTGTGATGAAGAATTTTTTGTATTGTATTCTTGTGTTATTAGGGTATATCCCTAGGAGTGGAATAGCTGGGTCAAATGGGAGCTAAATTTCCAGATTTTAGAGGAATCTCCATATCGCTTTTTATAGAGATTGGACTAGAGGGCATACCCACCAGCAGTGGATAAAAGTTCCTTTCCACATCCCCACCAGCACTGATTGTTCTCATTCTTTGTGATGTATGCCAATCTCTGTGGTGTGAGATAGTATCTCATTGATGTTTTGATTTGCATCTCCCTGATGATTACTGATGAGGAGCACTTTTTCATGTGCCTTTTGGCCATTTGTATTTTTTTTTTATCAAAGTGTTCATTTCTTCTCCCCATTTTTTGATGGGATTAGATGTTTTTTTCTTGTAAAGTTCTGTCAGTGCCCTGTATATTTTGGATATTAGGCCCTTATCTGATGGGTCTTGGGTGAATAGTTTCTCCCACTTGGTGGGTGGCGCTATTATCCTGCGCACTATTTCTTTTTAGGTGCAGAAGCTTCTCAGCTTAATGTATTCCTATCTGTTGATCTCTGCTTCCACTTATTTGGAAAGTGCAGTTTCCTCCTTGAAAATGACTTTAGTCTCAATGTCATAGAGTGTTTTACCAACATGTTGCTCTATATACGTTATGGTATCAGGTCTGATATTAAGGTCTTTAATCCATTTGGATTTAACCTTCATACATGATGTTAACTGGGGGTCTATGTTTGCTTTTTTGCAAGTGGATAACCAGTTCTGCCAGCACCACTTGTTGAAGAGGTTTTTCCTGTTCCACTTAGAATTTCTTGCTCCTATGTCAAAAATTAGGTGATTCTATGTCTGGGAACATTGTCTGAGAACTCAAGCCTATTCCACTGATCTGAGGGTCTGTCTTTATTTCAATACCATGCTGTTTTGATAATTTGCTTTGTAGTACAGTTTAAAGTTGGGTAAAGTAATGCCTCCCATTTTCCTTTTCCCTAGAAGTGCTTTAGCTATTCAAGGGTGGTAATTGTTCCAGATGAACTTCATAAGTGTTTGATCCACTTCTTTGAAGAATGTCATGGGTATTTTTAAGGGGATCACATTAAATCCGTATAATGCTTTGGGGAGTATTGCCATTTTAATGATGTTAATCCTGCCAATCCATGAGCAGGTTATGTGTTTCCATTTCCGTGTGTCTTCTCTTATTTCTTGGAGCAGGGCTTTATAGTTTTCTTTGTATAGGTCCTTCACATCTTTGGTCAAGTTGACTCCAAGGTATTTGAGTTTGTGTGGCACTAATGTGAATGGGATTGCATTCTTAACTTCTCTTCCCTATCATTATTGGTGTATAAAAAGACCATTGATTTCTGTGTGTTAATTTTGTAGCCTGTCACCTTGCTATATGAGTCTATTGTTTCTAGAAGCTTTTTTGTAGAGTCTTTAGGGTTTTCTAAGTAGAGTATCATGTCATCTGCAAACAATGAGAGCTTGACTTCTTCCTTTCCTATCTGGATTCCCTTGATATCTTTTTCATGCCTGATCGCTATAGCAAGCACTTCCAATACTATGTTGGAAGAAGAGTGGTGAGAGCAGACAGCCTTGACTTGTACCAGAATTTAGAGGAAAGGGTTTTAGTTTTTCTCCATTGAGGATAATATTTGCTATTGGCTTGTGGTAGATGGCTTCAACTAGATTGGGAAAGGTTCCTTTCATTCCCATCTTGCTGAGAGTTTTGATCAAGAATGGGTGTTGGACCTTATCAAATGCTTTCTTTGCGTCTATTAATATGATCATGTGATTTTTATTTTTCTTGTTGTTGATGTTGTGTATGATGTTGATAGATTTACAGATGTTAAACCATCCTTGCATTCCTGGGATGAAACCTACTTGGTCGTAGTGTATGATCTACTTGATGATGCATTGGATCCTATTTGCCAGGATTTTGTTGAAGATCTTTGCATGTGCATTCATCAGAGATATTGGTCTGTCATTTTCTTTTTTGGCAGCATCTCTGTCTGGTTTTGATATCAAGGTGATGTTGGCTTCATAAAGCTGTTTGAGAGTGTTTCCGTTTTTTCAACTTCATGGAAGAGCCTGGCTAGAATTGGTAGTAGCTCCTCTTGAAAGATTCGAAAAAATTCATTAGGAAATCCATCTGGGCCTGGGCTTTTATTTTTGGGCACATGTTTGATTACAGTTTCAATTTCCTCAGTAGTGATGGGGGTGTTTAGGTATGCTACATCCTCCTTACTTAACTGTGGAAGGTTATAAGTGTCCAAGAATTTTTCCATTTTTTCTAGGTTCTCATGTTTAGCAGCATACAGTTTCTCAAAGTAGTCTCTGTTTACCCTTTGGACCTCTGCAATATCTGTAGTGATCTCCCCCTTTTCATTTATTTTTTTGTTTTTTTTTGGGTCACACCCAGCGATGCTCAGGGGTTACTCCTGGCTGTCTGCTCAGAAATAGCTCCTGGCAGGCACAGGGGACCATATGGGACACCGGGATTTGAACCAACCACCTTTGGTCCTGGATTGGCTGCTTCCAAGGCAAATGCCGCTGTGCTATCTCTCCGGGTCCTCCCCTTTTCATTTCTAATATGGTTTATCAGATTTCTCTCTCTCTCTTTCTTTGTGAGTTTTGCCAATGTTCTATCAATCTTGTTTATTTTTTCAAAGACCCGACTTCTGCTTTTGTTGATCTTTCAAATTGTTTTTTGGTTTTCCACTTCATTGATTTTTGCTTTCAGCTTTGTTATTTCCTTCTGTCTCCCTATTTTTGATTCCTTTTGTTGGTAATTTTCTAATTTTTTAAGCTGCATCATTAAGTTTTTCAGGTATGCCCCTTCTTCCTTCCTGAGGTGTGCTTGTAGAGCTATAAATTTCCTCTCAGGACCACTTTTGCTGTGTGCTATAGATTTTGGCAGTTTGTGATTTTATTATCCTTTGTTTCCAGGAAAGTTTTGATTTCCTTTTTGATTTCATCTCGGACCCACTGGTTGTTCAGTAGCAGGGTGTTTAATTTCCAATTGTTAAAGTTTTTCTTCTGTTTGCCTTTGTAGTTCACATCTAATTTCAGAGCCTTGTTGTCAGCAAAGGTAGCCTGCAAGATTTCTATCCTCTTGATTTTATGGAGTCAGTTTTATGTGTCAGCATGTAGTCTATCCTGGAGAATGACCCATGTACATTGGAAAAGAATGTGTATCCAGGTTTTTTGGGATGGAGTGTCCTATATGTATTTACTAGTCCTCTTTCCTCCATTACTCTTTTCAGGGCTAGCATGTTTTTGTTGGGTTTCAGTCTGGTTGACCTATCAAGTGCTGATAGTGCCATGTTGAGGTCTCCCACAATTATTGTGTTATTATTGATTTCTTCTTTCAGATTTGTAAGTAACTGTATTAGATAATTTGCTGGTCTCTCATTGGGTGCATATATGTTTAATAGTCTGATTTCTTCTGTTGCACATATCCCTTGATTAGTACATAGTGTCCATCTTTGTCCCTTACCACTTTTCTGAGTATAAAGTTGGTGTCATCAGATATTAATATTGCCACCCCAGTTTTTTTGAGGGTGTTGTTTGCTTGGATGATTTTCCTCCAGCCTTTGATTTTGAGTCTATGTTTGTTCTGACTATTCACATGTGTTTCTTGTAGGCAGCAAAAGGTTGGATTCATTGTTTTGACCCATTTTGCACTCTGTGTCTTTTAATTGGTGAATTTAGTCCATTGACATTGTGGGAGATGATTGTCATAGGATTTAATGTCATCTTTGTAGATAAGTTTGCTATGTTTGTTGGTCTCTCTTGTCTTAGAGTAGTCCTGTAATTTTTTCCTTTAAGGCTGGTTTTTCATCTGTGAAGTTTCTGAGCTGTTGTTTATCCATGAAGCTATGTATTCTTCCTTCAAACCTGAACGTGAGTTGGGCTGGGTGCAGTATTCTCAGTGAGGCATTCATTTCATTCAGTCTTGACACAATATCCCACCACTGTCTTCTGGCCTTGAGAGTTTCTTGTGACATGTCTGCTGTAAGTCTTAGGAATGCTCCTTTGAATGTAATTTCCCTTTTTGATCTTGCTGCTTTCAGTAGTCTATCTTTATCTGTGGGATTTGTCATTGTAATGAGAATGTGTCTTGGGTGTTTTTCTTTGGGTCTCTTTTAGCTGATTCTCTTCAGGCATGCAAGATTTGATTGCATGTAATCTTTTACTCTGGGAGTATCTCTTTGATGATGTCTTTGACAAGGTTAATTCTTCCTGGAGATCTCCTACCTGGGTCTCTGGAATCCAATGTTTCTTATGTTGTTTCTGTTGAGTTTGTCAAAGATTTCTATTTTCATCTCTTTGCATTCCTTGAGTACTTTTTCGATTGCCTGTTCGTTTGACTTAATGTTCTTTTCCAATTTCTTCTGCTGTGTTGAGTTTTTCTGCATCACATCTTCCAGTGCACCGATTCTGTCCTCAGCTGCTGTTACCCTGCTGGTGAGGCCATCCATTGAGGTTTTTAGTTGAGCTACATGTTTTTCATATCTGTTATTTCAGTTTGGAGTTTTCTGATTTCTGTCTTTGTGTTCTGTTCAGATCGATCTATGCTTTCTTTGAATTCTACAAACATCTTCCATATTGCTATTTTAAGTTCCTTATCCGAGAGGTTAATCAGGTGTTTGGAATTTATTAGGTCATCCGAGCTTTCGTCTTCATTCTCTGTGCATGGTGTTTGCCTGTGAGGTTTCCCTATTGTCACACTTGTAGTGTTCATTTGTTAGAAAGAGTGTGCCTAGATTTTGATCATTTAAATCCAAAACCTCTGAGTAAGTCCATACAACTTGGAGAATGCCCTGTGAATTTTCTAAACATTTCAGACATGCTAGACTGCTGTGTTATCTGAAGTTAGCTAGAAGCAAGAACCCGAGCAGAGACTAAGGATGGTGAATAATAGAAACCACAGGCACAGAGAGTGAATTCTTCATGGCCAGTGCTGAGTACTCCAACTTACAACACCCACAGTTATGTTTTCAACCAGCCTACCAGGCAGATGTCACTGACTGGTAACGGAGATATGAGGGAGGGGAAACTAGAGAAAGAAAGAGAAATGTAAGGAAAGCTTTTCTAAACATAGTTTTTCAGATCCTTTCTGACACTTAAACACATAGTAGGGCCAATACAATTGTGCAGAAAGTAAGGTACCTTGCACTCATTGACCAGGGTGTGAGCCCCAACACCACTATGAAAACTGCAATGAAGAAGCATTGAGCCTCTGGCTAGACTTCAACCCAGAATAACCCCATATAATACCTGTAGCATTATTTATAATTTTCAAGATTTGAAATTCCCAACTTAAATTCCCACCAAGAGATGAATAGTTTTGTTGTTGTTTTAGTTTTGGGACCACACCTTGGGAGTTACTCCTAACTCAAAACTCACGGATATAAGCACAACTCTGGTATGCAAGTGTCTTCAGGGAAAACAAAGGGCAGAGGATCATTAGGAGGGACAACACAATGGTACAGGACCCTAGAATCTACATATCAAATAACTACCGGATGTAGGTGAGAAAGAGCCCTGCTAGAGGTAAGGGGAAACATGAGTTGAAGATGTTTTTGGGTAAGCAAAAAATTGGTTTTTCAAAAAACAAGAGGAGAGAGACAGGTTTTGGAAGAAATATATTTGCAGTGGCTGGAAAATGGATTTTTGGGGGGACAGAAATAATTGTTTACCATCATGGCGCTAGACTCAGAAAAACAAGTTGCTGGCTCCAGGTTATACTCGAAGTATGAGTTACAAATAAACTAGCCAGCGGGGAGCTTTTGGCGGGCTTTGGTACTGAAATTTCTTTGTGACTGCAGGATAGCTAAGGCCGAATTTCTGTAGTAAAAAAGAAGACAAAAATCAAATTAAAGGAAAAGAGAAAATGTAATGTCACAGCCATGTCAGAAATATAGCCAGTAATCCATGCAAGGGTCAATGATTGACTTCTCCAATGGGCTTTCTGGCAGATATTTCTTGGGAGGAAAATTAGGCACTGCACCAGGAAAGCCAAAAGCCATGCCTGGTGCATGCTTCTCTAATAAATAGAGAAATGCATGCTGCATGCCTTGACAGGTATATATAGAAGAAATTCCCATGAATAATGGTGGAGGGACATTTGCACTTTGGTGGCTGGATAACACTGTACTTGTAACATACATTTAAAATATAAAATATTAAAAATTTCTAATGAGACTGTACAAGCTATCACACAACTGGTAGCATAAGAACATGGAAATAAATCCTCTCACAATTTGGAGTCTAGGAATCAAAGACCAGAATCACTAGGCGAAGTCAAGCAGTGTGCGCTCTGGGAATCTTCTGCTTCCTCCAGAACTCTATGGCTACTGCCATTTCTTGGTTTGTTGGTTGTATTCCAATTCTCTTTTCCTGGACACAATAACATCTTATGGTCTTTTTGTGCTATATCTCTAACTGCTTTCTTTTTGTTTTGTTTTGGGGGCACACTCACAATAGTCAAGGTGTGCTCCTGGCTTTGCACTCAGGGATTACTGCTGGGAGGGCTTGGAATATCATAAAGATGCCAGGAACTGAACCCAAGTTATCCACATGCAAGGCAAGTGTCCTATCCTTTTGGGATCATTCTCACAACCCAGGATAATTTCCTTAGTTCAAGATCCCTGATGATCTTTTATATATCAATGGTGTTAGAAGAAACATTAAAATATGAATTAGAAAAAGATTAGAATATGCCATTTTATAAAAGTCATTTTTGTAACAATCCTCAGAGACAATGAGAGGAGGGCTGGAACACCAGCTCACTCCATGAAGCTCACCACAAAGAGTGGTGAGTACAGCTATAGAAATAACTACACAGAGAACTACCATAATCAAGTGAATGAATGAGGGAACTGGAAAGCCTGTCTGGGGCACAGTGGGGGTGGGGTGGGATGGAGGGAGATTGGGGACATTGGTGGTGGGAATGTTGCACTGGTGAAGGGGGTGTTCTTTACATGACTGAAACCTAATCACAATCATTTATGTAATCAAGATGTTCAAATAAAGAAAAAAAAAGAATATGCCATTTTAGTGAATTATTTTAGCCCATTGTAAGGAGACAACTTCAGTGCTAATCTGATTTCTGTGCTTCTCAATAAGTCCCCATTATTAAAGAGTATCCTTTCATTAAATTTTTTGTTTGGATGGGTCTTTTGGGGGCCATACTGGGTGGTACTCAGGGGCTGCTCTTGGCTCTGCACTCATAGGTTGTTCCTGGTAGAGTTGGGGGACCATTTGGGATACCTGGGATTGAACCCAGGTCAGCCTACCCACTGTGCTATTGCTCTGACACCTCAATTGATGTTTTATATTCATGAAATCACATATAGTGTAAAATACAGAGATGTGAAATCTTTTTCTCATGAACTTTGCAATCAGCTTCAGGAGAAATGCCTCAGGCACAAGAAAGACGTAACCATTCAAGTTAATATAGTTTACACCAACCACAGTGGATACTTAGAGGCCTGATATTACAAGAAATGATGGAGAAGACTAGTGGACTAGAGTTAGAAAAATGGCTTTCATGAAGACTGATTCTTTGTTTTTATTGTAAGAATTTATTCAAGAGACAAAATTGATTAACATATTGAGGTAAACTGACATAACATAATATAGTAACATAACATATAATTAATATAATAATTCATGTAAGTCAAAGAACATTTCTAAATAAAACACAATTTTTATCATAATGGCTTACATATCTTTCACAGTAGTATTTTAGGTACATATTAACATTGAATCAGGGGAATATCCATCACCCCCACTATTGTCTTCCCTTCATCCCTGTTCCCAAGCATATATCCCTTTCTTTCTCCTTTATCCCCCAGAAAGCTAGTTTAACTAAAAGCATATATGTTAACACTAATTTAAACCATTTTTTGTTTGCAGTTACAGATATTCTTACTAGTGGTTTCTTAAAAGTTTAGAGTCAAAGGATCAGTGTATAAACAATATTAGAGTGGCAATTATCGTTTGCATGGGCCCACCAAAGTATGGGGGTCATGGAAAGGAAAAACATTTGGCCTAAGTACACGGAGACTCTACCCCTGAAGTTTCCTGACATAAGACCATTTCTAGGCTCCAGGAAAACTAGTTTGTCCAATCCTGGTCATTTTCTGTAGTGCCTATACAGTTATATTTTTCACAGTCTCTGTTCTTGGTATCCTGTTTCTGTATTGAAGGTCCTGGAATCTGTATATTCTGCATTGAAGTCAGGATGGTGCGGAGTGGCGGAAGACTGATGCTTGACTCCAGTCCTAATAGCTTTAGTTGAATTTGGCCAAGAAGAGTGGGAGTCACCTTAATCTATTTGGGCTGCTGAACTCAGTGGCTTGTTAACAATAAATATTTACTTCTTTTGTTCAGAAGCTTAGAAGTTTGAGATCATGATGCTGACCTGCTTTAGAGAGTAGACTTCTCATTAAATCCTCCTCTTGGAGATAAGGGCCTTGAGGTTTCTTTCATAGGAGTAGTAACAGATCCCATTTATGAAGGCTCCAATTATATAGTAATAGAATTTCTCCCAAAGGTTCACCTGAGATCAGAGTTCTCCAACTACAAACCCTTCTGACTTTGTTTATTTCCTGTGGTCCCTCTGCTTTGATAGTTGTCCTCCTAGACTTGTGCCATAATGTATCTTTGGTTTATGTGTTTCTCACTTCTGATGCCTTTGCAATATTCTGGGGACCCACAAGAAACCATTTGGCCCTGGTTGAGAAACAATACCTGAGAGAAACTTTACTTTGTGTGTATGATTCTAATAATGAGTTGTGTGGAGAAACTGAAACCATAGTTCAAGTTTATCTTCTTATTTCACTTTTACAGTTGTCATTTTGAGTTGAATATATCAAGCAATTTTGACCCAACTCTTTTAAAATTTATTTTACACCATAATCCTAGTGAAATATAGCAATGGAAGAAGAAGAAGAAATTGGTATCTGGACTAACTAAAGATATTCAGTTTTCTTGATTTTTTTGAACATACTTATATAATTTGATTATTATCAAAATGTCATATTGTTTGCAGCAAATTAGAACCTTCTTTGAAAACTATTTTTTCGGGCCCGGAGAGATAGCACAGCGGTGTTTGCCTTGCAAGCAGCTAATCCAGGACCAAAGGTGGTTGGTTCGAATCCCGGTGTCCCATATGGTCCCCCGTGCCTGCCAGGAGCTATTTCTGAGCAAACAGCCAGGAGTAACCCCTGAGCAATGCTGGGTATGGCCCAAAAACAAACAAACAAAAGAAATATATATATGTAAATATATATATTTAATAATATATATATTTAATATATATTTATATATATATAAATATATATATTTAATATATATATAAAACCCTTCACCAGTGCAACATTCCTATCACCAATATCCCAAATGTCCCTCCCCTCCACCCCACACCAGCCTGTACTCTAGACAGGCTTTCTACCGGCCTCATTCAGTCACAATTTGTTATGATAGTGTAATATGATAGTGTAATTATTTCTGTGACTGCACCCAACAATCTCTCTGGTGAGCTTCATGTCGGGAGCTGGACCCTCCAGTCCTCCTCTATTTTGTCTCTGAGAATAATTACACAAATGTTTTTCATTTGTCTCAAAACCCATAGATGAGTGAGACCATTCTGTGTTTATCTCTCTCCCTCTGACTTATTTCACTCAGCATAATAGATTCCATATATATTAGAATGTTAAGTTAAAACATCTGGTTTTCCTTTAAGTGTTCAAGAACAAATAAGTGGATAAAGAAACTTTGTTACATCTATACAAAGGAATACTATGTAGCTACTAAGAAAAATGTCATGAAATTTGCTTATACATGGATGAATATGAAGAGTATTATCCTGAGCAAAATGAGTCAAAGGGAAAGAAATAGATATAAAATTATCACACTAGTTTGTGGGACATTGTGGTATTAACATATAAAGACAATAGAAATGAAGTTCAGGAGGACCTTGGAAGGAGGATCTGGTTGGAAGCCTGCCACAAATAATGTGAAAGCATAGTTAGGGAAGACTAGGACCACTATGGACCACTAGCCAATGCTATTTTGTTTCTGTTTTGTTTTGTTTTTGGGCCACACTCTGTGACACTCAGAGATTATTTCTGGCTATGTACTCAGAAATCGCTCCTGGCTTGGGGAAGCATATGGGATGCTGGGGCTCAAACCCAGGTCTGTCCTTGGTCAGCTACATGCAAGGCAAATGCCCTAGTGCTGTACTATCACTCCAGCCCTGACAATGGTAGTTGGAAATGATCACTTTGGACAAGAACTGTGTGCTGAAAGGAGGTAAAATGATATGCATGATACTCCTTCAGTAACACTATTGCATACAACAGTATCAAAAAGGAAAAAAGCTATATATATATATATATATATATATATACATGTATACATGCATATATATATGTGCATTATATGTGTATAAAGAGAGAGAAAGAGAAAGAGGTGAGAGAGAAGAAAAATGTCTGCCACATAGGCAGGCATGGGAGAGAGTAGGTACTAGGGTGGGAAGAAAACTGGGGAAATTGGTGGTGGGAAATGTGCACTGGTGAAGGGTACTGTACATTGTATGACCGAAACTCTATCATAAACTTCTTTGTAACTGTATATCATGCCAATCCAATTAAATAATTTAGTTACTAAAATATTCAGTTGTCTTTTTGAATTAAATTAGTTAATTAGGGAATTTCTTGGTGACAGAAAAGAAAATATACTCTTTTTGTTTATATCATGGGATTGGTTATTGAAAACAGGACCTCATGCATACATGGGAAGTAAGTGTTTTATCACAAATACACACACATGAGCTAAATCCCCCCTTTTATTATAGTTTGGACAACATGGTGCAATAATGTTAATGTCTGTGAGATTGATGTACAAAGTTATTGTACCTCCACTATCAACAAAGTGCCAAGATGTTCCACCATTGTCTTTCTGGCACCTGTAGTTCATCCCTATATTCTTTGCACTCCTCCTCCTACTGTTGGGTAATCTGAATTTTGATGTACAAATCAAAGGTTTGTCATCTTTGAATCCTGTCTATTCCTTTGAGAATATAGCTTTGATTCTCATCATGGCTTCTAAACATGACAACCTCCAAATCACAAAGGGGTAGGAAGATTGGTAATGCTGGGCTTTACAACACCCAGGATGGGCCAGGGTGTGTGTGTGTGTGTGTGTGTGTGTGTGTGTGTGTGTGGTGTGTTTAATTAAACATAATAATATGAGGAAAGCAAATAATTTCTCCCTCTACATTTCATCATGTTCTTTTTGTTGTTGTTGCTGGGGGCCACATCTGGCAATGATTTATTTTTAGCTGTATCTCAGTGGTCACTTTTGGAAAGACTCAGGGGACCATATGAGGTGCTGTGGATTTAACTCTAATGCAAGGCAAAGCCGAATGCAAGGCAAGAGCACTGTACTTTTACCCTGGCTCAGATTTTATCTTGAGGTAGGCACTTCTCTCTTCTACCTCACTATAATCCATTCTTTATTGATAACAAGAAAATCATAATCCTCACCATAATCCATTCTTTATTGGTAACAAGAAAAATGGTCTTTAGGAATTTGATAAAGGTTGAAATAGAAATATTGAATTGTCTTTAAGAACAAGATGCTGTATCACATGAAATCACAATGCTTGCAATCTTTTCTCTTTTTTATTATGAGGATTGAAGGACAAGCATTTGGAAAAATGATTTCGAAGTATTAGGCCCCTTTTCCCCCTTCAGGCTCTATTTTGGGCCTAGGCAGTATTTTAGGAATGCTCAAATGAATAGTGGTGACTCATAGATCTATCTAATGTATGTATAGAGCTTTTGGTGTGTCAAATGCAATGTGGATACTAGGAAGGAGAAGGTGACTTGTAGCCAAAGGTGAGAGATCTAACAGGATGTAGAAGAGGATATGTTTGAGTGCTAAAGGCTCTTCTTCTAGCATTGCTGCAGGAGGGAACAATACTTGTGTTCTTTCCCCTGTGCGTGTTGCCATGGTGATCTGTACACTCACAGGAGCTAGAGACAATGGAGCTCAAGGAGGATTTTCTCCTTGTGACAGTCACTAGAGTTATTTCAGTGTCAGAGCTCATCAGTGATTCAAGTACCTGCAGTTGATGACATTTGAAACTTTTAATAGAATGGAAAGCGACAGAGGAGTAACCCACAAAAGTACATTTCTGTAAAGATATCTTTTTTCTTTGAATTTTGAATAATCTTGGAATTTCAAAGAACTATCTTTTTATCTGTCATCATTGCCAGCAAGCTCTCTCTGGATTCTGAGAAAATACTGATTTTGATTTCCTAATTTGGGAATAGATTGAGAGAATCAGAGGGCTGAATAAATGAGATGAAAAAAGTGTATGTGTGTATCTATATGTATATATACTATATATATATATATATAGTCATACATACTGATGAATAGACACACACATTATTTATCCATCCTTCCCTCCCTTCTATCCATCTATCCCCCACCTATCCATCCATTCATCCATCCAACCATCTGTCTGTCTGTCTATCATCTATCTATCTAAACACTTGAGTTTTCTTTTATTGCTTGTTTTTTTTTTTATTTCTCTTTTTTGGGGCCACATATGGCAGCACTCAGGGGTTACTCCTGGCTCAGCACTCAGAAATTGCTCCTGGCTCGGGGGACCATATGGGATGCCAGGGATCAAATCTGAATTTGTCCTTGGTCAGCCAAATGCAAGGCAAAAGCCCTACTACTGTGCTATAACTCTGGCTCCAAAACACTTTATTTTTCTTCAGAGTTTTGACCAGAAGCAGGGGATGGTGGCCAGTGAGTTTGACTGGTTGGCTGGCTGGCTCATTGGTTGAATATTTTGGTGTCAGGATTGACCGCATGTCTTTACACATGCCTGGGAGACACAAGCTCTACTATTGAGATATATACCTGACCTGATAGTATTTTTAAGTCTGAGAGGTACTTCTATTACTCTGAGTGACAAATCATGCCAAAATTGATCTGTAAATTAAAAAAAAAAAAGTGAGACTAAGAAGGCCAAAGAAGTATTTAAGAGTTCTGAAAGTAATGTTGGAATTTACCCAAAAAATAATCTCTTGAAGGTTTAAAAAATACTCATATTTTTATTTATTGCTCTCAGCAATAGTTGATTAATTTTAGCAAGAGGCTTTTGGAATTTGGGGTCTTGCCTGACAGAAATGTTGATGACTTCTATTCATGAACAAATTCTTGAATTATTTAAAATTTCCTTTGCTTCTGTGCTCCAGTTCACTTTTGTTCTTCTCTCCCTCTAGCCATTTCTTCTTATCTTCAAATCAGATAAGTATTTGATTTCTTTCATTTGTGTGGGGAGAGGGTGAATGGAAACTGAAGTGCTGCTGATGGAAATCTCAGCATGTAGCTGGGTCTTGCAGAAAACCGGGCAGCATTGAATCACCAGGCTCCACACTGAGTAGGCTGGGGTTGTGGCATTCATGGTAAAACAAGTGTCCTGCATGTGTGAGGTCCGTCCTAGCTCTGGTTTTCATTATGGCTTCTGAACATGACCACCTCCAAATCACAAAGAAGTGGAAAGGTTGGTAATGAAGGGCTTTACAACATCAAGGATGGGCCAGGATGGTTGTGTATATGTGTGTGTTTTTAAATTAGAATATTTATTTCTTATTCTCCTTGTTGATTTTATTGTTGCTGATGATGATAATGACTGGATTATGTTGCACTCATATTTTTTCAGCTGCAGTACTTGCTGGTACTTGCACACTCCGCCATGGTCTCACCAAGGTTCATATCCCATTAATTGCTTGTTTGTTTGTTCTTATGGGACTCACACTCTTCGTTGTGTACACAAGTTATGGCTGTGGTGCTCACACATGTGCTTGACAGAGGTCTCACTTCCTGGCTTTGGTACCCACATCTCTTTGAGAAGCTGTGCTCATCAGTGGTTGCCGTTTTTATAGTTTTGCAGCTCCTATCATCCCCTTTTTATTGTAGTGCTTACATGCATCTGACATAGTGCGAATTGAAATTGTTTGCAGCACCAGAGATCAGACAGCAGAGTTGCCAGCCTTGAATAGCACAGCTTCCCAAACCATACCTCATGTGTCTAAGCCAACCATGGTTTGAACTTGTAAGGCAGGTTTTATTATAAACCTGGGCATTATTGCTAGATTGAGGCTAGTTTCTGGTTTTTGTTATTTGTGTGTGTGTGTGTGTGTGTGTATGTGTGTGTGTGTGTGTGTGTGTGTGTGTGTGTGTGTGTGTGTGTGTGTGTGTGTGTGGTGCTAGAGATCTAACCCAGGTCTCATGCATGCAAAGTATGTGCTTTACCACTGTCCTGCGCCCATAAGAATTGGCAACCCAAGCTTTTCCAAATACCCCAGCTATATAGGACAGGACATCTCCTTAATCTGCCATTGGTTTCCCTGTGGGTTTGGCTTCTCTCAATTTCTCCCCATCTTTGTGTTTTCTTGCCTTTTTCCCTACTGCTGATTCTCCTCACATTTTCCAGTTCCAATTTCAAGGGAGGGTCTGACTGGCCACCTAATTATTGTCATTTGTGGCCACAGACATTTGTGAGAGAGCACATTACAGGTCACACTCCATTCTGGGTAGGAATGGTTTTGAGGCAAAGCTAGACACATGTCTGGACCCTTGATGCTCTGTGGGGCTCCTGCCCTCATGAGACAGATCTCTTAAGAGTCTGTTGTGTTTCCACACAAGGATTGTTAGCCATAAACACACAATTTAAATGAAATGGCCTAGGACCTGAGCTGGAGTAAGTCCTGATCACTGATGGGTGTAGCCCAAATACAAATAAATAAATAAATAAATAAATAAATAAATAAATAAATAAAAAGGGCCAGGATTCCAGTAAATGTTTTTTTGTTTGTTTGTTTTTGTTTTCATTTTTGGGCCACACTCGGCGATACTCAGGGGTTACTCCTGGCTGTCTGCTCAGAAATAGCTCCTGGCAGGCATGGGGGACCATATGGGACACTGGGATTCGAACCAACCACCTTTGGTCCTGGATCGGCTGCTTGCAAGGCAAACACCGCTGCGCTATCTCTCCAGGCCCAGGATTCCAGTAAATCTTGACTCTTAAGTTTTCATTTGACACAGTGAGGGTTGCTTATTCACTTGGTAATATATTCTTTTCCATAATTCATTATATTCCCTTCTAGCTATGCAGGTGACACCAGCAACTTTATATATCTTTACTCACAAATTAATTCCATTACAAGTGTGTGTGTGGGGGAGACTCAGGTAGGATAAACCAGTTCTGCCTTCTAGAAAGAAATGCCATTCCGAGTAAGAGATACTGCCAGGATTGTAGAAAGTATAGAGGAAGCTCTTCTTTTGCTGGTTGTCTGAATGGATACTAGTCAAGGACTGGCTAGCACTTATGCAAGGACACCACCACCATCTGTCCTGTCAGTCAAATCAACCAAACAATCTATCTAAAATAGACTCTGTTGTGGTGACCTCTAGTTATGGACTGATCTGTTTCTTTGAGAAGACTTCTCGTGCCTGTTGAGTTCTTCTCCCTCTGTTGCACACGAGGCCCAAGACTCTGAGGTAGTGAAACTCAGAAGCTATTGGAGTGGAAGGGTCAGCAACACAAGAAAGGTGTCAGAGTTGCTTGGCTTTGCCCCTGAGTGTGATGGTTTACTGTGTGTGTTGGGTCAGGAAGGAGCCCACTTGGGAAACTGCTTTTCTTTAGAAATGACTAATGCACAAAATTATACTAATCATGTTTGAAAGTCAACCATTTCAGGTTAGCAGTTTCCTCCTTGACCTAATTTCAAGTCCTCTGTGGTGTTTTCTATTTCAGCCTGGTACATGTAGGTTGCTATTAAGTGCCGTCAGTTGAATTTGCTCCAGAGGCCAACACTCTGGCCTCTCTCTGGTCGTCAGCAAATGACAGAAAGACCTAAATTGTCCAAGTCGTCCTCTATGTAACCACTATCCCACTTCTCACACAGGCTTTGAGCCCTGCATTCTAAATGTGAGCTCATCCTTATACAGTGAGAGGATAAATTTCCGTGAACTTGTGTTCTACACCTCTATTTATACATCCACATGTTTTCTACTTCCCTTTAGGATAACAAAAATCTGCCGCTGAAACCACAGATTGCTTACATGACCTCATTTAATCTGTTTGCTTGATCCTGTTCTACACTTTTGAATTTAAGGAGTTAAACACAAAAAAGGGTGGGGGAGCCAGTCCTGGATTGGAGGAGATGCAGGTGGAATTTTCGGGGTTTCAGTTGAAAATGAGAAACAGTACAAAGGAATCTGGGCAGAGAACAGTTTGGGAAGAACAAATGATGGCAGCATGCCTGCAGCTGTCTTATGACTCCTTTTCCACAGCAATGTTTTTGAGCTCTGGTGTAAAGCCAACCGCATCAGTCTTACGTGGGTGCCTATGACAGCAGGCAGAATCACAGGTTACATTTTACAAGGACTGAATCCAAATGTGCATTTTATCAAGTTCCCTCAGTGATTCCTAAGCACTTTGAAGTTTGAGAAACATTGGCCTAAGTATTTTGTTTGTTGTGGTCGCATCCATTCCAATAGAATTGGTGGAGTTTTGGTGTGTTTAAAAAAGTTTTTATTTTAATCCTGTGCAGTTGCTCTCTGCTCTGTAATTGGTGGGTCTTTCCTATGGCTTAGCAAAACGAACCCAGCTTTTCAGCATGACATAAAGTTCAGGCAGTGTCTGTAACTGTTGTTTCTCATGATTTCTAGTCAAACCAGGATTCTTCATTTATCATGTGAATGAAGTGTTTGTCAGATCACATACTACCAACCATCTTTTTTCCTCTCCCCTGTGCATTCTTTCAAGTCAAGTCTTTTTATGGTGTTCTGGAAATTTGGATTTGTTTTACTCAGGCGTTTCTATACACTTCTCTCACCTCTCCCAGCCTTGCTCCATTATATACAAGTTCTTAGAATGATGTATGACTGCACCACTACAGGTAGAATGATCAATTACATAGCTAGAATGCATTATTGCATAGAATGATCAATGACTTGCATTGTGGTTCTTTCTGAAGTTGTGAACTCAAAGCCGTGCATAGAGAGGGCAGTCAATAAATTCCCAGACATTTTATTTGGTGATTATAAAATAATCACATGCCAGGCTTCCTAAAGAAGATAGATAATGTTGATCATCTGTATACCTCATGACCTGGAGTTTTAGTAGCTGAACATATTTTTGTTCAGGTTCTTTGTTGAGTAATTCAATTAAAGGACAAGGAAAAAAAAACTTTGGCCTTAGAACTTTGCTTCAATAGTGAGTTCTTAGAGATACTTAATCTATGGTTTGTCACCATGAATGTGAGGTATTAGTCAAAATAAATAGCCAGATATATGAATTTTGGATCTGAAACTTTCTAGATTTATCCCTTTGAGAAAAATATTTGTGCTCTCAGCCTTACTATTTTTGTTGTTGTTTTGTTTTGTTTTGGGGCCACACCCGGCAGTGCTCAGGGGTGACTCCTGGCTGTCTGCTCAGAAATAGCTTCTGACAGGCACCGGGGACCATATGGGACACCGGGATTCGAACCAACCACCTTTGTTCCTGGATCGGCTGCTTGCAAGGCAAACGCCACTGTGCTATCTCTCCGGGCCCAGCCTTACATTTTTTTTTATCTAAAAAATTAGACACAAGAATTATTTAGCATGATACCCAGCCTACAGAATAAATTAGAACTATTTCAAGTAACTTTATAGCATGCATGACATTAATAGCTATAAAATAGCTATTTTAATGACTTTGAAGATGATGATAATTATTATTTAATACACAAGCCCATTTATTCTCCTAAAGACTTTTAAATGATTAAATTTCAAGATAGCACTCATTCCTTAGTGTTCAACTTGAGCAATAATGCCAGATCTGAATCATACAATATATCTTACACATGCAGTTCCAATTCTCTACTAAGAATAAAGTGACATGAACATAAACATAGAAGTACTTTCTTCTCATACCAAATATTTTCTCTGATTTTTTATACTCTTTGAGTCAAATATCACACAGAATAAGATCTAAGGTTTCCTACAACTTAAGATTCATGAGGACTAGAGCAAATACAACATTTTTTTGTCCTCCTCCTGAACATTAAAAATTGAGGAAGGTAGAAGAAATAAGTAGGTAATACCAATAACAAATAACCAATAACACTGTCTAACTATTGTGATGCTGTAATGAAGAACCAGCCAGTGTGGAATTAATTTTCTTTATTATTTTGGCTAATTCTTGTCATGTTGGAAAAAGTAAGAATGCAGCAATTTTAACATGAACGTTTTGAATAATTTGATAGTTTCAGCTTTCTTAATGCATCATTCATTGATTAGCCCTTCCTATACAACATTTCAATGTTCTGAATTAGTTCCTTTCCTTTTTGTCTTCCAACTATGCTCATTGCCTTTGACTTCAGATACTTGGGGTCTGTTGGTTTTTCCTAATTTCCACCAACAAATCTATGTTCCTAGAATATCTTTACCACTTTGTTTTCTATTTTCAAATGAAAATCAAAGTTCACCAGCTTTTCTTACCACTACTCAATACTTTTTTAACTAGCTACCTTCTTCTATTCAAACAACCTTATTTCTGTTGCCAATGTTCACTGGCTTTTTTTTCTTGACTAGTTTTTTTTTTTATTTTAAAAATTTAAATACTATAGCTTACAAGGTTATTCATATTACAGATATTCCCCCCCTCCCCCTTACAACGTTGTTCAGGAGTGAGTTTCACTCATATATGTGCATATATGTGAACACCCTTCATCTGTATTTACTGACACCAATATCTCCAGTTTTCTACCACTCTCCAATGCTCTTTCGCTCTCAGCTCTCTCCCCTGCCTGCCTGTGTAGATCATCATCATCACCATCATCTTCTTCATCTTCCTTTTCTTCTTTCTTCCTTTTTTTCTCTTTTCTTCTTCTTTACTTCTTTCTCCTCTTCCTCCTCTCCTCCTTTTTCTCCTCCCTCCTCATATTCCTCTCCTTCTTCCCCTTTCTCCTCTCCTCCACCTCTTCTTCCTCCTCCCCTCCTCTTCCTGTTCCTCCTTTCTTCCTCTTGCTTCTCCTTTCCTCCTGCTCCTCCTCCTTCTTCACACTGATTTGTACTATTGCTAATGAAGGGGTACAACGCATTTTACTTTATCTCCTTTTAACAGCTTCAGTGGCTTATTTTTATATTGCTGGTTCATTAGCATATCCTGATATTGTAGATATGGATAAAATTATCCAACACTTGTCTTTTTCCTTGTAAATTGTTTAATTTTGCACTATTCCTTCAGGTCCTGAAATTTTGCTACAAATGACAAAATGTCAACTATTTTATAAATGTACAGTATTTCATTACAACTACGTAACACACTTCATTCAGTTATTTATTGACAGCTCTTTGATTTATATTTTTTAGCTATTATTAATGTTGTAATAAATATCAGGTGGATATAGCTTTCATATTAACATTTTAATTTTCTTTAAATAGATTTCCAGAAATGGATTTAGTGTATCATATGAAAGTTTTATTTTTAAATTCTGGCTTGGCTACATAAATTTAACATTTCCATTAGATCTTTGTTAGATTATCTTCTAATTTTTTTTAATGTACTAAATTCCCCATTATGTATACTATTTACTGTTAAAAACATGAGTCCATACATTCTTAAACTTTTTTTTTGATTGACCAAAATAACTTTATTATGAAAAACTTGGTAAACCATGGTCTTTAAAGAAAGTTAGGAGAAATGTAATATTTTTTACTTGTGAAAGACTAAGGAGAATGAAAGCCAACTATAAATTGGAAAAAATATTTACACATCATTGGGTCAGAGCATTAGCACATGACTACCCCAAGTTAGATACCCAGCTTCAAATATAGCCCCTCAAAATACCAGGAATAATTTCTTTTTTTTTAAATATTTTCAATTTATTTTTTTCTTTATTTAAAAATCTTGATTACAGATATGATTGTGATTAGGTTTCAGTCATGTAAAGGATACCCGCATTCACCAGTGAAACATTCCCATATCAATGTCCCAAATCTCCCTCTATCCCACCCCACCACCCCCACCTGTACTCTAGACAGGCTTTCCAGTTCCCTCATTCATTCACATGATTATGGTAGTTCTCAGTGTAGTTATTTCTATAACTGCACTCACCACTCTTTGTGGTGAGCTTCATGATATGAGCTGGAAGTTCCAGCCCTCCTCTCGTTGTCTCTGAGGATTGTTGCAAAAATGACTTTTATTTTTCTTAAAATCCATAGATGAATGAGACTATTCTGCGTCTCTCTCTCTCTCCCTCTGACTTATTTCACTCAGCATGATAGATTCCATATACATCTGGAAAATTTCATGACTTCATCTCTTCTGACAGCTGCATAATATTCTATTGTGTATATGTACCACATTTCTTTAGCCATTTGTCTGCTAAAGGGCATCTTGGTTGTTTCCAGAGCCTGGCTATTGTGAATAGTGCTGCAATAAATATAGGTATGAAGAAGGGGTTTTAGTACTGTATTTTTGTGTTCCTAGGATATATACCTAGGAGTGGAATAGCTGGGTCAAATGGGAGCTCAATTTCCACTTCTTGGAGGAATCTTCATATCGCCTTCCATAGAGGTTGGACTAGATGGCATTCCCTCCAGCAGTGGATAAGAGTTCCTTTCTCTCCACATCATCCCTGCCAGCACTGATTGTTCTCTTTCTTTGTGAAGTGTGCCAATCTCTGTGGTGTGAGATGGTATCTCATCGTTGTTTTGATTTGTATCTCCCTGATGATTAGTGATGATTAGAGGAGCACTTTTTCATGTGCCTTTTGGCCATTTGTATTTTTTTTTTTTTATCAAAGTGTCTGTTCCTTTCTTCTCCCCATTTATTGATGGATTAGATGGTTTTTTTCTTGTAAAGTTCTGTCAGTGCCCTGTATATTTTGGATATTAGTCCCTTATCTGATGGGTATTGGGTGAATAGTTTCTTCTACATGGTGGGTGGCTCTTGTATCCTGGGCACTATTTCTTTTGAGGTGCAGAAGCTTCTCAGCTTAATGTATTCCTATCTGTTGATCTCTGCTTCCACTTGTTTGGAAAGTGCAGTTTCCTCCTTGAAGATGACTTTAGTCTCAATGTCATGGAGTGTTTTACCTATGTGTTGTTTTATATACCTTATGGTATCAGGTCTGATATCAAGGTCTTTAATCCATTTGGATTTTACCTTCATACATGATGTTAACTGGGGGTCTATGTTCACTTTTTTGCAAGTGGCTAACCAGTTCTGCCAGCACCACTTGTTGAAGAGGTTTTCCCTGTTCCACTTAGGATTTCTTGCTCCTTTGTCAAAAATTAGGTGATTCTATGTCTGGGGAACATTGTCTGAGAACTCAAGTCTATTCCACTGATCTGAGGGTTTATCTTTATTCCAATACCATGCTGTTTTGATAACTATTGCTTTTTAGTACAGTTTAAAGTTGGGGAAAGTAATGCCTCTCATTTTCCTTTTCCCTAGGAGTGCTTTAGCTATTTGAGGGTGTTTATTGTTCCAGATAAACTTCATAAGTGTTTAATCCACTTCTTTGAAGAATGTCATGGGTATCTTTAGAGGGATCACATTAAACCTGTATAATGCTTTGGGGAGTATTGCCATTTTATTGATATTAATCCTGCCAATACATGAGCAGGGTATGTGTTTCCATTTCTGTGTGTCCTCTCTTATTTCTTGGAGCAGGGCTTTATAGTTTTCTTTGTATAGGTCCTTCACATCTTTGGTCAAGTTGACTCCAAGGTATTTGATTTTGTGTGGCACTAATGTGAATGGGATTGCCTTCTTGATGTTCCTCTCTTACCTATCATTATTGGTGTATAAAAAGGCCATTGATTCCTGTGTGTTAACTTTTTATCCTGCCACCTTGCTATAAATCTATTGTTTCTAGAAGCTTTTTGGTAGAGTCTTTAGGGTTTTCTAAGTAGAGTATCATGTCATCTGCAAACAATGAGAGTTTGACTTCTTCTTTTCCTATCTAGATTCCCTTGATATCTTTTTCTTGCCTGATCACTATAGCAAGCACTTCCAGTACTATGTTGAAGAGGAGTGGTGAGAGCAGACAGCCTTGTCTTGTACCAAAATTGAGAGGAAAGGCTTTTAGTTTTTCTCCATTGAGGATAATATTAGCCATTGGCTTGTGGTAGATGGCTTCAACTAGATTGAGAAAGGTTTCTTTCATTCCCATCTTGCTGAGAGTTTTGATCAAGAATGGGTGTTGGACCTTATCAAATGCTTTCTCTGCATCTATTGATATGATCATGTGATTTTTATTTTTCTTGTTGCTGATGTTGTGTATGATGTTGATAGATTTACAGATGTTAAACCATCCTTGCATTCCTGGGATGAAACCTACTTGGTTGTAGTGTATGATCTTCTTGATGATGCATTGGATCCTATTTGCCAGGATTTTGTTGAAGATCTTTGCATCAGCATTCATCAGGGATATTGGTCTGTCATTTTCTTTTTTGGCAGCATCTCTGTCTGGTTTTGATATCAAGGTGATGTTGGCTTTATAAAAGCTGTTTGGGAGTGTTCCAGTTTTTTCAATTTCATGGAAGTGCCTGACTAGAATTGGTAGTAGCACCTCTCGAAAGGTTTGAAAGAATTCACTAGTAAATCCATCTGGGCCTGGGCTTTTCTTTTTGCACAGATGTTTGATTACAGTTTTAATTTCCTCAGTAGTGATGGGGGTGTTTAGATATGCTACATCCTCCTCACTTAACTGTGGAAGGTTATAAGTGTCCAAGAATTTATTCATTTCTTCTAGGTTCTTATGTTTAGTAGCATAAAGTTTCTGAAAGTAGTCTCTAATTACCCTTTGGATCTCTACAATATATGTCCTGATCTCCCCTTTTCATTTCTAATACGGTTTATCAGGTTTCTCTTTCTTTCTTTGTGAATTTTGCCAATGGTCTATCAATCTTGTTTATTTTGTCAAAGAACCAACTTCTGCTTTCGTTGATCTTTCAGATTTTTTTTGGTTTTCCACTTCATTGATTTTTGCTTTCAGCTTTGTTATTTCCTTCTGTCTCCCTATTTTTTGTTCCTTTTGTTGGTCATTTTGTAATTTTATGAGCTGTGTCATTAAGTTATTCAGGTATGCCCCTTCTTCCTTCCTGATGTGTGCTTGTAAAGCTATAAATTTTCCTCTCAGAATAATTTTTTTGTGTCCCATAGATTCTGGTAGTTTGTGTCATCATTATCATTTGTTTCCAGAAAAGTTTTGATTTCCTTTTTGATTTCATCTTAGACCCACTGGTTGTTCAGTAGCAGGCTGTTTAATTTTCAATTGTTAAAGGTTTTTTTCTGTGTGCCTTTGTACTTCACATCTAATTTCAGAGCCTTGTGATCAACAAAGGTAGCCTGAAAGATTTCTATCCTCTTAATTTTTTGAAGATATGTTTTATGTGTCAGCATGTAGTCAATCATGGAGAATGACCCATGTACATTGGAGAAGAATGTGTATCCAGGTTTTTGGGGTGAAGTGTCCTATATATATCTACTAGTCCTCTTTCTTCCATTATTCTTTTCAGGGCTAGTATGTTTTTGTTGGGTTTCAGTCTGGTTAACCTGTCAAGTGTTGATAGTGACATGTTGAGGTCTCCCACAATTATTGTGTTACTATTGATTTCTTTCAGATTTGTCAGTAGCTGTATTAGATAATTTGCTGGTCTCTCATTGGGTGCATATATGTTTAATAGTCTGATTTCTTCCTGTTGCACATATCCCTTCATTAGTACATAGTGTCCATCTTTGTTTCTTACCAATTTTCTGAGTATAAAGTTGGTGTCATCAGATATTAATATGGCCACCCCAGCTTTTTTGAGGGTGTTGTTTGCTTGGATGATTTTCCTCCAGCCTTTGATTTTGAGTCTATGTTTGTTCTGACTATTCAGGTGTGTTTCTTGTAGGCAGCAGAAGGTTGGATTCGTTTTTTGACCCATTTTGCCTCTCTGTGTCTTTTAGTTGGTGAATTTAGTCCATTGACATTGAGGGAGATGATTGTCATTGGATTTAATGTCATCTTTGTAGATAAGTTTGCTGTGTTTGTTGGTTTCTCTTGTCTTAGAGTAGACCTTTCAGTTTTTCCTTTAAGGCTGATTTTTCATCTTTAAAGTTTCTGAGCTGTTGTTTATCCTTGAAGCTATGTATCCTTTTTTCAAATCTGAATGTGAGTTGGGCTGGGTGCAGTATTCTCAGTGAGGCATCCACTTCTTTCAGTCTTGTCACAATATCCCACCACTGTCTTCTGGCCTTGAGAGTTTCTTGTGACATGTCTGCTGTAAGTCTTATGGATGCTCCTTTGAATGTAATTTCCCTTTTGATCTTGCTGCTTTCAGTGTTCTATCTCTATTTGTGGGATTTGTCATTGTAATGAGGATGTGTTTTGGGGTGTTTTTCTTCGGGTCTCTTTTAGCTGGTACTCTTTGAGCCTGCAGAATTTGATTGCATGTAGTCTTTAACTCTGGGAGTATCTCTCTAATGATGTCTTTGACAGTTGATTCTTCCTGGAGATCTCTTACCTGGGCCTCTGGGATTCCAATGATTCTTATGTTGTTTCTGTTCAGTTTATCAAAGACTTCTATTTTCATCTGTTTACATTCCTCGAGTACTTTTTCCATTGCCTGATCATTTGTCTTAAGGGCTTTTCCAATTTCTTCTGCTGTTTCGAGTTTTTCTGCATCTCATCTTCCAGCACGCTGATTTTGTCCTCAGTTGCTGTTACCCTGCTGTAGAGGCCATCCACTGAGTTTTTCAGTTGAGCTACCATGTTTTTTATATCTGTTATTTCAGTTTTGAGTTTTCTGATTTCTGTCTTTGTGTTCTGTTCAGATCGATCTATGCTTTTTTGAGTTCTACAAACATCTTCCATATTTCTATTCTAAACTCCTCTTCTGTGGTCTTAGGTGACAGTTTTTTGGGGGTGTGCTCCCTACGCCTCTGAGGAGAGCTTCAAGTATTCAGAAAAGACAGACAGGCACAGCAAAGTTTTCCCTTGAAGTCCTCTGAGTCATCAAAGCACAGCAGGGTGGAGACTCCGCAGGCCAGAGGACTCAGCTCTGCCTGGTGACCCCCACAATCAGACTTTACTTACTTGCTGGGCAGCTTCAGGGTGCAGTTTTTTGGGGGTGTGCTCCCTAGGCCTCTGAGAAGAGCTTGAAGTATTCAGGAAAGACAGACAGGCACAGGAAAGATTTCCCTTGAAGTCCTCAGTGTCGTCAAAGGCACAGCCAGGAGTAATTTCTGAGTGTAAAGCCAGGATCAATTCCTGAATGTTTGGGTGGTTGCGCAGTTGCTCCTAATAATTTCAGGAGCTGAAGAGCCCTAACACCAAATTTATCTACCAAAGTTCAGATGTCTCAGACATATCTCTTCATCATAGTCTTCTGACAGCCCCCTCGCGGTCTCTCTGGCCCCTCGGAATTAACTATTACTAGTGCCCATTCACTTACGAAGCTGTAGAAACCACAAGTGAGTGAAGTTCTTTTGAGTCCCCTTTCAATGACCTGCTGGCACCTGGGTTGCTGGGCTGCCACGAGGGCCTCAGGTTGGCAGTGGGTGGGAGGTTCGGCTGAGGCAGGGACGGGATGGGTAGGGACGCAGCGGCAAGGGCTCCTGGCCATGAGCGACAGCCTCTCTTAAATTTATTTTGATAAATAAAGTAAATAAAACTCAAAAGTAAATTTCAGACATTTTGCTGTTAATTCTCATTAGTGGGTATCTCAAATTATCACAGCCATGGAAGATATATTTATATAGACATATATTTACATATTTATATAGACATTGATATTTACATAGACATTTATAGAAGAACTGAAGCCAGAATGATCTTCTGGATTTAAATAGCAGGATCTAAAAAATTCTGTGGGTTCTTAAAACTTATTGCTTTCTCTTCCTAGTATTTTTTTCTATTTTAACTTTTTTTTTTTTTTAATTTGGGTCAGTGGTTCTCAGGGTTTACTCCTGACTCTGCCATTAGGGATCACTCCTGGAAGTGCATGGGGCATCTTATTTACTTATGAGGATGTTACTCTCCCTCTTTAAAATTAATATATATATATAATTTTTATTGTTATTGAAGTCACTATTTAACAAGAGTTTTCTTCAAGTTATGCTTTTAGTATAGTTACCACACCTGTTCCACCATCATCAAAGTGACCAAATCCACCTCTGTCTTTACCTCCTATCAAATGTACCCTATCTTCTCTTTGCCCCTCCCCATTCAGTTGGTTAGGGTTTTGTTATCAGAGTTTAGTCATCAGACAGTTCATTTCCTCAATTTATTTTTATATGCCATATATGAGTGAGATCAACTGGCATTTGTCTTTTCCCCTTTGATTTATTTCACTTAACATAAAAACTTTAGTTCCCTCTGAGTTGCAGCACAAAGATTTCACCTCTTCTGATAGCTAGAGGTGTTCCAATGTGTATACCTACTAGCTTCTTTATCTGCTTGTCTGTCATTGGGCAACTTACCTCTTATTCTTAAACAAGATGGTCAAGTTAGTGGACTGCATTGCATTGCCCCTTCATTTGGAAGGACATGCTCTGTAGTCCTTAGAATTGACTCTTGTCTCTGCACTCAGAGATCACTTCTGGTGGGCTCAGGGACCCATTAAGGGTAACAGGGATCCAGCCTGGGTTGGTTGCATGTAATGCAAATGCTTTACTTGCTCTACTATCACTCCTGCCTCTGTATCCCCTCTCTTGAGACTGGGATATGGTTTAATCCTGGCCAATCATTTCCTTCTGGCAGGAGCATTCTCTGAATCTAACTTTGTACATTTTTCTTTCAATACTCTGTCATCCCCTTTTACCTACAAGCAGAAATTCTAGTGGGGCAAGTAGCCAATGCAAGCCTAGCTTTCCTTGACTAGATTCTGGTGGACATGAGAGAAAGTAAAGCAATGCCTGAGTATCACCTTTAAAGGGAAAAAGATCCCTCCTATTTATGTCCTTCATGAATAATATTATTTCAGACCTATATTGAAGCTTAGTCTGAGCCTATTCTGAGAAGAGCTTTACTATCAGCTCAATCTTTCTAGATAAAGGACACACATTGAGCTTTTTAAACGTATTGGAGTTTTTTGTCATACTTCATGAATCTAAGACATTAACTGATGTCTCAGCAGTTCAATTTCCATATGAAAATATCTTCCCTCTTTTCTTCACCTAGGTTCTCTCATGCTCCCATCAATAGTTCTTTCTCCAGGCTAGCCAATGAGCATCAACTGTTCTCAATTATCTCCCATGGAGAATGCCCTTCATAAATGTCTATATCACCCAATTTCTAGAACTTTGGGGTGGGGTCTGTAGCAGAGGCCTAGAAAATATTAAGGAGAAGAATGAGCTGGTATTTAGTTCATATCTGTCAATGATTTGGAGAGAAAGATTATGGACAAGATAAAGTTTAAATGCCATGTGCAGAAAGAAATGGAGGTCAGTACAGAATTGAGCTCAAAGAAAATTTGTAATAAAATCCAACTGTGAACTTAGGAGGGGAAAAATAAGACACTTCCCTCAAATGCAAGAAATAGTTGGAAGGAAGTTGGAATTGCTTTCAACTGGCGGTCCTTTATTTTGGGTGTGCACACCCCACCCTGTGGTTCTCAGGGGTTACTCCTGGCTTTGTGCTCAGAAATTACTCCTGGCATGCCTGGGGACCAAATGGGATACCAGGGATTGAAAAGGGCTCTGCTGATTCAATGAAAATGCCCTACTCACTGTGCTATTCCTCTGGCCCCTCAACTGGCCATCTCTTAGTGCAACCTAGGCCTATTCAGACTGAGGTTTTCTTAAAGTGGGAGAGCAGATGGCAGAACCAAAGCCAACCTCTTGGTGCCTGTTAGACTTCCTTCTTGAGTAGATACTACTTTAACATAATGAATCACACAGACTTCACATCCCATTACAGTCCTTGTCTGCTTTCTTCACATCAGTGTTAGGCGAGCATTACTGAAACCTGATCCACAAAGGTGCTTTACTCTCTTCTCTGGAGCAGACAGGAGGGTACTGAGGAGAATATTATGATCCATCCCTTGCTCCACAGTGGACCCCTGTAGCTGCAATAACATCTCTGCTCTCCACGGTGCTGGAGGTACTTCCTTTATCCCCAGCTTCTCTAGGAAATGCCCAGTATCAGGATACAGCAGGTGTTCATTGGTGCTAATGGACAGCCCTTGTAGAGTGATTTCCACCAGAATAGCTCTTGGGTTATTTTGCCTGATTGCTACTTAGCCCCTGAAACTGGAATCTGGTTCTATCTGAGATACTGCAAACTGCCTAATACATTTCTTTATGATTGTACTAGTAAGAGTGAGCTATGTGGTTCCCAAGTGTACTGGCTGTTACATGCCTAGTCTTTAACTTTTATGTCTGCTGCTATAGTTTAGTCTCAGAGCAATAGCATTTTGTAGATAAAGAACATCTTTTATTCTTTCATGATTCATTTCTTGCCCCATACATAGTGCTTAATGTATAATAGAAGATGAAAGAAATACTTGTTTTATCGAAAAGTGCTTCTTTTGTAGAAAAGATGTATGAGCTAGATAATTTCAAGACTTTCCTAGAAGGTAGATAAAATGTTCCACTGTAATGCAAGAACAAAGTATGAGGGTGTTGATATAGACATTGTAACTTTAATGCCAATATATATATATTTACCAAGTTTTGCTAATTCCTAATATAGATACATAAGTGTGGTTGTGTGTGATCAAAAAGTTATTGATGAAGCTAAATATATGAAGGTCACTTGTATGAGTGACTTCTTGAGTTACTTTTTAGTGATTAAAAACTGATTTACTGGGGCCGGGCGGTGGCGCTAAAGGTAAGGTGCCTGCCTTGCCTGCGCTAGCCTTGGACGGACCGCGGTTCGATCCCCCGGTGTCCCATATGGTCCCCCAAGCCAGGAGCAACTTCTGAGCGCATAGCCAGGAGTAACCCCTGAGCGTTACCGGGTGTGGCCCAAAAACCAAAAAACAAACAAACAAACAAAAAAAACTGATTTACTGTTTTGGGGGGGTCCATAACTGGAGGTACTCGCTGGATCACTTCTGGATTGACCCTGTACGCCTGTTGTTCTGACCTTCACAGAATTTCCTTTCTTCCCTCCCTCCTTCCTTCCTCCCCTCCTTCCTTCCTCCTCTTCGTCCTTTCTTCCTTCCTTCCTTCCTTCCTTCCTTCCTTCCTTCCTTCCTTCCTTCCTTCCTTCCTTCCTTCCTTCCTTCCTTCCTTCCTTCCTTCCATTTTTCCTTCCTTCCTCCCTCCCTTCTATTTTTCCTTCTTTTCCTCTCTTCTTCCTTTTTCCCTTTTCTTACTCCTTCCTTCCCTCCCTTCTTCCTTCTTCCCTTTTCCTCCCTCCCTCACTCCCTCCCTCCCTTTCTTCTCTCCCTTCCCTCCCTCTCTCCCTCCCTCCCTTTCTTCTCTCCCTTTCCTCCCTCTCTCCCTCCCTCCCTCCACTTTCTAACTGCTACTTCTTTCTAGGGCAAGTTTCTCAAGGAACATTTCGCTGAGTGCCATCTGGTGGTGGCTCCTTCAACCTGCAATGTGTATCGATCCTGATTGTTCTCCCCGATGGGTCTCCTCTGCAGGGTGGAGAGAAACTAGAATCCAGCAGCAGCAAAGGTTCACGGAGAGAGAAAAAAAGCTTATCAGGCCCAGATAAGCTCAGAAATCAGAAGGAATCAGAAAGTAGGGAAAGGGAGAGAAGGACAAATAAGATGACAAAAGAGACATGAGAATGAAAACCTAAGTGTCTAGTCCAGAAACAGCTTGCAAACGGGGCCCAAAGAGATAATACAGTGGGCAGGCGCTTGCCTTGAATCCGGACCACCTGAGTTCCATCCCCACGACTCCCCATATAACCCCCCGAGCCCTGTCAGGGTGATCCCTGAGCACAGAACCGGGAGTAAGCCCAGAGCACTGCTGGATGTGCCCCCCCATTCTCCTCAAAAACCCCAGAGAAAGACCTCGATGGATGGGGGCATAGGTGGACCAATCTACTTTCATCATAACAAAGGGCCTGGAGGCAGGACGGCCTGAACCCTGCCCTGCCATGCCCTGCCTTCCCCCTGCAGGAGCTGGGAAGTCTCCTAACAACCGCACAAGCAAGAGACTTTCATCTCCGAGGAAAAAACAAGGTCTTGCCAGCAGGAACCCGCCTCCTCGACCAAACCCAGGCTTTTTGCTCCTTTGATCCCTCCTGCTCCTTCCTGGCACTCCCGGTGCTTCTGCGTCCCCGCGCCGTGGAGGGCGGCCCAAGGTCATCGCGGTGACGTCACAAGGCGGCTCCTAGGGCCACTTGCGCCTCCGGGCCGGGCCGGTGTCCTTGATGTGCCCTGGGGCACGGTTGGACCGGGAGACGGGGCGCCGGGAGCTCGTCTCTGCAGCCTCTCCGCCCCTAGAGGGTACTCGGGACCACGCGAGCCCAATGGAGAAAGGGGAGAGGGCAAGAAGGGGTGCCAGGCGGGGCCCCCTGCAAGGGACCAAGGGTTTCATTGCAATAGCAAGTAGGAGGCTGGTAGGGCCCTGCAGCTCCGCCACCCTCAAACAAAGGGCAGGAGAAGGGGCCCGCAGCATGGAGACAGTTCAGCCTCCAAGGAGGTGCCAGGGAGGGGGGATTTAGACCCTGCAGGAGAACCCTGGCGCCAGTGATACTTTCAGACCATCCTCCTCCTGACTCGGGGTCTGGGAAGGGAGGTGGGAGCAGCCAAGCTGTGGCGATCCTAAGGTTTTCACTGACCGTGCTAGACATTCACTGATAGAGTCAGGTGGGAGGAAGAGTCCTGGGTCTGGGATCTGGATTTGGGGTTGGCTTCACCTCTCCTCCCATTTGTAACCCTACAGTCCCTCCCTCCCTCCTTCCCTTCCTATCTTTTTTCCTTCCTTTTATCCTTCCTTCCTTTTATCCTTCCTTCCTTTTATCCTTCCTTCCTTCCTTCCTTCCTCCCTCCCTCCCTCCCTCCTCTCCTTCCTCCTTCCTTCCTTCCTTCCTTCCTTCCTTCCTCTCTTCCTTCCTTCCTTCCTTCCTTCCTTCCTTCCTTCCTTCCTTCCTTCCTTCCACTTTGTTTCCCTCTTTCCTTCTCTTCTTTGCTTTCTACTTTCTTTTTCTTTCTTTCTTTCTTTCTTTCTTTCTTTCTTTCTTTCTTTCTTTCTTTCTTTCTTTCTTTCTTTCTTTCTTTCTTTCTTTCTTTCTTTCTTTCTTTCTTTCTTTCTTTCTTTCTTTCTTTCTTTCTTCCTAACTTCCTTCCTTCCTTCCTTCCTTCCTTCCTTCCTTCCTTCCTTCCTTCCTTCCTTCCTTTCTTTCTTTCTTTCTTTCTTTCTTTCTTTCTTTCTTTCTTTCTTTCTTTCTTTCTTTCTTTCTTTCTTTCTTTCTTTCTTTCTTTCTTTCTTTCTTTCTTTCTTTCTTTCTTTCTCTTCCTTCCTTCCTTTCGTTCTTTCTTTTGTTCTCTCTTTCGTTCTCTCTTTCTTTCTTCTTTCTTTCTCTCCCCACCTCTTCCCCCCTCCTCTCCTCTCCCCTCCCCTCCTCTCCTCTCACCTCCTCTCCCCTCCCCTCCTCTCCCCTCTTCTCCTCTCCCCTCCTCTCCCCTCCCCACTTCTCCTCTCCCCTCCTCTCCCCTCCCCACTTCTCCTCTCCCCTCCTCTCCCCTCCCCTCCTTTCCTTTTTCCTTTCCTTTTTCCTTTCCTTTCCTTTTTCCTTTCCTTTCCTTTTTCCTTTCCTTTCCTTTCCTTTCCTTTCCTTTCCTTTCCTTTCCTTTCCTTTCCTTTCCTTTCCTTTCCTTTCCTTTCCTTTCCTTTCCTTTCCTTTCCTTTCCTTTCCTTTCCTTTCCTTTCCTTTCCTTTCCTTTCCTTTCCTTTCCTTTCCTTTCCTTTCCTTTCCTTTCCTTTCCTTTCCTTTCCTTTCCTTTCCTTTCCTTTCCTTTCCTTTCCTTTCCTTTCCTTTCCTTTCCTTTCCTTTCCTTTCCTTTCCTTTCCTTTCCTTTCCTTTCCTTTCCAATTTTGGGCCTGAGAAGAGTGTTATGCTTGAAAGGTCATTGGGTTACTGCTGGGGTTGAATCCAGGCCTCCATCTTGCCCAGCGAGTTCTGTAGCCCCTTTTATCTGCTATTCTACTCTCCCAGTTCTTTATTTGTCTACTGGGCATAGAGTTAAATCCTCACCTACTGGCATCAACTGACATTCAGAAAAATAAAATCCAGGCATACGAAAATCAGTATTACCAATGCTGTTTGGTTCAAATAAGTTAATATTTGTGTGGCATATTTGTGTTTGAGGTTTCAAAAACCACCACACTTTTAGATAAATGCCCCAAACATCTCTCATATTAAATCATCATTTATATTCATTCCCACCCCTCTGATTCCAGATCAGAGCCAAGAGTGGCCTAACCTGTCTTAGTGGTTCATGGTACAAAGTGCCTTCCAGACCCTAAATACTCACAGGACCATGCTCAGAGATTTGCAAACTAGCTTGTGTATCTTTGGGCAATGATGCAAACCTGAGAAAACCCACACAGACAATGGGAGCACAGGTAGTGGCAAGCAGGCTCCCCTCCCCCCCCAAACACATACAGCAGATTTCTTTCCCTGTGCCACTGGGTAAGGAAGAGAGTCTGGAAAACTGAATGTGCTTGTCTTTTGATCCCAAATGCCCCTGGTGACGAGGGACCTAATTACATCTGACCATGCTTTTTTTTCTTTTTGGACCACACTGGGCTGTACTCAGGTCACTCCTGGCTGGCTTGGGGGAATCACATAATGTGCTAGAAATTGAATATGGGCTGCTGCATGAAAGATAAGAGCCATGCTGTACTATCTTTCCAGGCCCCTGACCACATTTTATCAAAGGCTGCCACTGTTCCAAAAGTTGAATGAATTTATTGGAGTTATTTTTCTCTCTCTGTCTCTCTGTCTCCATCTCTGTCTCTCTCTCTTTCTTTCAAAATTTCATACAGCTCCTCATTTTTTTCCTTGCTCTGCTCTTGGTCACCATGAAGGACGATGACAAATCAGAGAAGACAGCGCTGATGTGAGGAAGCCACGGTCACTTGTGACCCATTGTGTCCCAGTATCCTGTGACAGCAGCAAAGTAGTAAGTGATGTGATGGGAGCAGGAGGTGCCTGGGCTCTGGTGGCTTTCTGAGCAGGAGCGGCAGGCCTGTCAACTTTAGAAAGAGCTGCAGTACAGAAACTCTCTACATTCCCCACAGAGCCCTGCTCACTCAGCCTGACCCTGCTTTGTGGTCTAGAAATGAATACACGGGTGACATGAGTGTGAGTGTGGAGTTGTAGTTTTTTTCTGACAGATAAAGAGAGAAAACTGGTTTTGGGTGCTGCCTGGAAGATAGTTCTTTGTGTGTGTTTGTGTGTGTGTGTGTGTGTGTGTGTGTGTGTGTGTGTGTGTGTGCGTGGTATTACAGAAACAACTCTCCCCCTTAAATTTGCTCAATTTTCCCTCATTTACTACTGAAAACTGCAGTGAAAGTGCTATCAAAATGATATATTTTGCATGTCCTAAAATTATTGGCAAGAAACTACTCATCGAAGCAACAATATGCTTGCACTGGCCCCTTTTCAGAGTCACCAAGTAAATGGGGGAAAGGTTGAGTCCATTTTATTCCTACCCTTGAGTCTCCCATCACTGTGTGTGGCCCCAAGAGTGGAGTATGGAGTGTGGGGGAGTCAAGAGGGGCTTTCAGTTATTCTGCACCAAACCAAACTGAATCCTCTTGCATCCCAAGTGGTAACCTCTAGGGGCGCCGTTACTTCTCCTGTGGTATGTGTCTGGTGAAGAAGTGACTGGGACTAGTTACTGAGAAGGAATCAGCCAATGGTATCCCATTTTAGGAAGGAATTGCAGGTTGCATTTTTAAAAAAATAAATTGAATTTCGGGATCTATTGAAAAAATAGATGCTCTGCTCTTTGTAAAACATGAAAAGGAGCTACTCAAGATTGGCCAGGGAAACTGAGGATGTCTTCTGCATGCACTGTGCCATGCAGAAGACATGTGTACCTGTTCTAAGTTCAGATACATGGGAGGAATTCTAGGAAATTCTAGGGGTAATAATAGATTTTTAAAGAACCGATATTTCTGAGATAAGAGAGAGGCTAAATAGGTCCCTGAGTTCATTAGAGAGAACTGGGAGAGGAGAGAAAAGGACCAGAAGGGCAAATCAGATAAGCCTTTCTCCCAGGCAGAGACAGAGGGGCGCCTCCTAGTGGAGATGGTGAATATCGACAGGCAGCATCTACTGTCAGAGGCTCAAGAGATTGGATGCGAGGCTAGCAGGGATCTGCCCACCGGGCTAGAGAATTGAAAGCTGCAGTCAGCTTGTGTGGGCCCTTCAGACCATAGCAAGGTCTTGACTCTGGCGGATAGAGATGACATCCAGAGGTTCTGGATGCTGACCGTAGAGTCTTCAAACTTTTTAAACAGGGGGGCAGTTCACTGTCCCTCAGACCATTGGAGGGTCTGACTATAGTAAAAACAAAACTTACGAACGAATTCTTATGCACACTGCATATATCTTATTTTACAATGAAGAAACAAAACAGATACAAATACAATATGTGGCCCGCGGGCCATGGTTTGGTCATTTTCCTTTGCCTCCTCAGTTCAGAGGGCTTGCTCCCTTGATGGCGCCTACTTTTTGAATAGGGGCAGAGAGAGAGTAAGCAGGCCAGCTGCTGACCCAGATTGTATCCCCAGGACCACATATGGATCCCCCACTTCTAATACCTCCAGGAGTGATTTCTGAGCAGTCAAAAGTAAGCTCTTAGGTGTGGCACACACACACACACACACACACACACACACACACACACACACACACACACACACACACACACACACACACACACACACTGGAGAAGAGGGGGAATCCAAGGGATGATCCTTATGAGTCCCGGTGGTGCTGGGATCCAGATGAGCTTTCCCTTCCTCAGGACCAACTCCCAAATGTCTGTATTTACCTTTAAAACACACCATGGGCCACGTTTTAAAGTGTTTGTTGAAATTTCTTCATTATAAACACAATTGTGGTAACGCTGTAAGGGAGTAACTGTGATTTAAACATCCACTTGGGCTCCCTTTCTTCCAGAGTAGGCATATCCACACCATGTCTCCATACATTTAAAGCATGCCACTTGACCTGGTTCCATTCTTGGCACCCCCAAGAGTGAGTGCAGAGACAGAACAAAGACCTGAGCAGCTAGGTGTGACCCCAAAGCAAATGTCTTCTTATAGATTCTTATGAAGCTTCAAGTAGCCCTGACCTGCATGTAACCTGCTATCCTGTCTTTCTCCTAGGTCTGAAGTTCTGCCTCTCCACTGCCAGCACCTCATGAAGCCCCTGTGTATTTTTACCTCTCAGCATAGGGTTTGATAGGAAGAGGGGCAGTATTCAGCAATATTAACTAATGGTAAAATATTTGTCCTGTGAAAGGATTATGGGACAAATGACTTCACGAATTTATAATAATAAATATACATAATACTATATCACATGGGACCTTGAGTTAAGTTTTAAATGTTTTATCTCCACCGGTTTCCCTAATTTTCAGAAACTTTTCTTTTTACTTCAAAACTGTTTGTATTCTTTGAAAAGAAGTACATTATCAAACATTGCTTTTTAACTCTAATAGCACTATTCTGGGGATAGAGGCATAAATTATTAAATACTTACAATGTCTGCACAATTAGTTTACCATGAAGTGTATATTTTAATGAAAAATAATTTTCTCTATAGTATTTTTTCATATTGTTCTGTTTCCCCTATTGCTTAAATTATAGAATTAATCATAAATGCCACAGGGCGATAGAACTTTATTTTAGTTATTCTTTCAATTGCTGTATAAACTCTCTTCTGCAGAGGCTTACATTTGTTATATTATCAACTCATAGCTCTTTATTATTACTAGTCTGAAAAGATTCCTGTCCTATTTTTAAAATATTTATTTCCCTCATTTTTCATGTGTTTTCAACCATAAGGCAATCATTGTAATCTTGATGTTTGTCTGCATGTATACTTATCATGTGTTTGTTATTGTATTTGGTATACATTTCAAGAGTTTTATAAATAAGAAAATTGTGAATATATTTTTAAGTAAAATATAGATAAAGCATGTCAGTTCAAGTGTCACATTCCTCGCCTCTTAAAGTTTTAGACCTCTTACACAGGAGAGAATTTAATGGCCTTCACACATAAATCTCAGCTCCGGAAAGATATATAAACTACATAGTCCATAGGGTTAGGGGTTTGGTTCCCTGCAGAGCAGAGTTTTTTGTTTGTTTGCTGGTACCAAAGGAGAGCATCTCTGCAAGTCTGTGCCTGGCCACCTCTATTGTTGTTGCCTAGCCCAAGCGCTTCCTCTAGTGGCTATTTGGAGAATAGACTCTTCATTTCTGCCTTATCAAATGTAGGAAGAAATTCCAAAGACAATCCTTTTGTTGATTTATCTTGATCATTGATTATTTTTAAAGCCTATCAAGTCCTATGTATGAGTTCTCACTATTTCCCGCCCCCCTATTTTTACAAATAAGGAACTAAACACAGAGAAAGTTAAGAATATGTCAAGATCACAGGAGGAAGAGCAGACTCTGAATACCCCAGGACCCAGCCTTCTCCCTCCTCCATTCAAAAGCCTTTCTTCCAGTATCACACCAGTCTCTCAGCTCCAAGGGAACACTTCACAGATTCTGCCACTAGCAATTAGATTTTTTGGTGAATCACCATTGTGAATCGCAGTTTATTCACGAGTAGCCTTGTGAATTGTCAAAAGATACAGCAAGTACCTTACACAAGATTCTAGACTTAATTTTGCTACGCTATCGAGGTACTGATTTATACTTTAAAGTATTTTTCCATTTTTCAGTTTCTTCCTATTTAAAATGTAAAAAGTATATCATTATTCTTATTCTTTTCCTAACAACCATTTCTGCAGACAACTTGAATGGCTCTTTGGATTTTTGAAAGACTTCCTAGAAAATGAAGACCTGAAGCTATTTTTACAATCCAATCAGCAACCCTCTCTTTTATTTGGAGAACTAGATTCCTGACGTCTAAAAAGCACACTGGTTTGAGAGTCCAAAAGAATCAGGCTTGCCCTTGGCTTTACGTTTTAGGAGCTGTGGGACCTGAGTAGGCACATAACAAGTCTGGAGTCCAATTTCCTTATCTATAAAATGAAAGAATTTAACCAGATAAAGTTTAATTCTGATAGTTAGAAAATTGGGTGTTGGTTAGTGGTAAGAGCAAAGATATATTAAAACTGTAATGATTACCATGTGTTGTTTACTGCACTCATGACTCTGTACCACATGTTCTACCTTAAGTAGGGATCATTTTTATTTTTATTTTTATTTTATTTTATTTATTTTTAATTTTATAAGCTGCCTGTTATCTACATCCCTAGCTGAAACAGGTTGAGAGGTTTTGCCCATTGTAAGGAATCTATAGGTCAAAATCAAATCACTTTGTCCAGTCATTGTGTAATTCTGATGAACAAAAAATATTGGAATCCATTCTGTAGTTCCTTGGATTTATTGGACATGTATGGAAGGGTTCTAGAAGGCACAGAGCACAATGCTCAGCATCCCATGGTCCTCCCAGTCCTTGCCAGGGATGATCTCTAGCACAGAGCCAGGAGTAAGCCCTTAGCATATCTGGGTGTGGCCTAAAATAAAAACAACTGAAGTGCATATGATCATGTATGTCCTATTTGTGTTACAGTAGCAACTCACATTGTAAGAGTAATATTAGAGGTGGCACAAGTGACTTAATTTTTTAATTATAATTGTACTGATTTATTATCACTTTATTTTATAAATGGTGGAGGTAGAGCCTCCACCTGTCCACACCTGTATGCATCTCAACTTCCAAAGTTTGGGTGCTATTGCCATGATGCAATTGAGCCCTTTCTTCTGATTCTTTCGTCCCATCATCTTTCCAAACCTCTTCCCTTTCTAACATATTTTTTTTGAATCTAAGTACCACGTTTGTTTATCTGACTTACTTATAGTCCACAGCTGAGATGAACTACCCAGTAATTGTCATGCACCTTCTGTTTATTTCACTTAACATGATCAGTCACCTCAAATTTTACCCATGTTGTTGCAAAAAAAGAAAACTTAAGTCACTTACAGTACATGAATGGTATGGTATTCCATTGAGTGTCTATACCAGCTTCTTTAGCCATCCATCCATTAATGGCATTTAGAAAATGTCTATGACTTGTTTTATGAATAACACTGCTATTAATATTAGAATACATATATCTTTTTCAATTTTGTGGTTTCATATTTTTTGGACATTTCTGGCTCATCTGGTATTTCTACTTTTATATTTTCACAAAACCTCCATTACATTTTCTATAGAGATTGCACCAATTTATATTCTTATCAATAGTGCATCAGAATTCTTATTATTTCATATCCTCACACTACATTTTTAACTGGTCATAGGCCATTTTCAGTGGTGTGGGGTAATAGCTCTTTGTGGTTAAAAACCAGGCAATCCCCACCTCAACAAGAAAAGGGTCTGGTCATGACTGAAGATACCAGGTAAGGGTTGTAACTGGAAAAAGTTTTTTTTTTTCTTTTAGTATTTTTCTTACAGTCTGGGACATTTACCCAGAAGATAAGGCATTAAGCCTCACCACAGCCATACAACAACTAACCAGTTTGCAAGATCAATGGAGAATTTACAACCTACCTAAGGATTAGCACATACCTTTTCCAGCCCTTATACTCTTTAATACCAACTGCAGATATACAATCCCATGCCTCTTTCTCTTCTATTCCACCACCTTTCAATTCTAACTTGTAATTTTCCGAATAGTAATTGAAGTTAAATTAAAAATTTTTTTTCTGTCAGCCATCTGTATATCTTCTTTGGAGAACTGTCCAAATCAAATCTGTCTTTTTTAATTGTGTTTTTGTTTGTTGTTGAGTTGAATTCTCTTATATATAGTTATAAATGGATTTGAGCTTCTGTTTAACTTACGATGAGTAAATATCTTCCCCCAGTCCTTAAGGGAACTTTTCATTTTGGTGATTTTTTTTATTTGATGTTCTATTTATTTTTGCTTTTGTTTTCTTTGTCATTGTTAGTCAAGTCCTCCAAGGCATTTCTGTGGTCGTGGTCCCTGAGGACTTTGCCTATTATTTTATTTCTATGTCCTTTACTTTGCAAGTTAAAATAAAATTTCTCCTTTTTAAGCCATTTGAGTCTGTCTTTTCTAACAAAATCAAATTCCAATGGTCAAAAATAATGCTGATGATGTGACTTTATGTTTAGCCTTTAAAGTAAAGGCTGAAGTTTCTTTGGAGACCACTAACAAGCAGGGTCAAGCCTGGAATTGAAAGAAGAGGTGGTTATTTTGATCCCAAACCACTACATACCTTATAACAAGCAACTCTATTAGCTTGAGGCCTCAAGACTTTATTGCTGTTAGAATTTTGATGCCTTTAGTAGATGGGTGTCAATAAGAAAAACTTGATGGAAAAAGGAATTACTAATGGCTTTGCAGGTTACAAGAAAGTATAATCAACTGCAGTTACATGCAAAGAAGAATGACATAATTTTAGTTTTAGAAAATATGAGACACATATACAGGACAGGGAAAAATGTTGAAATGCTAAGAGCTATATGTGTGATACCTAGAAAGTAAAGTGGAAATCCAGAAGTAATGGTACTTCTTGCAGTTGGAAGAGTAAAGAAAGCTGTATTGAGAAGGTAGGATTCAAGCAAGGCACCTTTAAAAAAAGCAGAATTTCAATGCATACATATTTAAAAGATGGCAAGGAACCAACTGATCATTCTTATATAATTGAAAATTGTATATAGCAGCAACCCAATATTCTACCTACAATTTTACACTTTGGAGAAAACATGACTTTACACACAAGTATGCACACATATATGAAAAATTAATAGATGAAAGAAGTCTATATGTAGGAGAATGAATACAATATGTTTCATGCAATAGAATGATATATTCCTGTTAAGTTTAATGAATTAGCTATATATGTGTGTATATATATATATATATCAACATGAATGTACCATAAGACATATGTCAGGAGAAACAAGTTTGTCAGGGTTTCATCTGAGAGCATGGTGCACTTATAGAGTTTAACTGAAGATAATTCAATAAAGAGATTATATCCACTGGTGTAATAGGTGAATGGGACTAGAGAGTTGTTAACATGTTCAAGAGCTAGTGGAAAAGCTAGAAGTATTTCCTATGCCTAGACTTAAATGTTAAAGAGAATAATTGGGATTAATGAAATCTGTGAGAGCTGAAGCTATAGAAAAGATTCTCCTGGTGTGCATTTAGGATAGAGAAGGGACCACTCTGACAATGATAGTTGGAATGGATCACTGTACTCTAACTGGGTGTCGAATGAAGATAAAGTGATTTGTATGGTATCTTTTTTATTAATAAGAGTGCAAACAACAGTGTCTAAAAGTTAAAAAAAGAGATAGAGAGACAGAGAAGTGGGGGCAAAATGCTTCCTCCAGAAGCAGGCAGTGGAGAAGGTGGGAGAGAAATCGGAGACACAGGTAGCAGGAAATATTCATGGGTGAAGGGTGGTGTACATTGTAAAACTGAAACTCAATAATGAACAACTTTGTAATCATGGTGTTTAAATAAAAGAAAAATACAAAAAAAGTAGTTTTCTGAAAGGGAGTTATCACCACATATGTGGACAGACAGGGGAAAATCCCTTTCAAGACATGATTTGTATCTCTTGAGCCAGTTGACTGCGTAAAAAGGCAATCATTCTACCTATTTCTTACCCAATTTATTTTTTTTTTACAAAATGTTTATAACTGATGTAAGTGGGTGAAAGATTTATTAGAGTATTCTTTTATGTTCTTTATTATTTGTTTGAAATATTTGAGTTCAATAAAACAAGGCTTCTTAAACATTTCCCACTCATGGAACTGTTTTTGCCTGTGATATTTATAGATGGCTCTGGGTATATAAAATAACTATACAAGACTGGGGAGATACCTCACACATACACCCCAAATTTAGGTTCTTTTCTTACTTGGAGCAACAATGATGCAAGAAGTGACAAGAAGGGCCTGGAGAGATAGCACAGCGGCGTTTGCCTTGCAAGCAGCCGATCCAGAACCAAAGGTGCTTGGTTCGAATCCCAGTGTCTCATATGGTCCCCCGTGCCTGCCAGGAGCTATTTCTGAGCAGACAGCCAGGAGTAACCCCTGAGCACTGCCAGGTGTGGCCCAAAAACCAAAAACCAAAACAAAACAAAACAAAAAAAAGAAGTGACAAGAACCAGGTCTTCAAGATAAGGCATAGGTGAATGGCTTTAAGCCTAGGTTTTATCAGAGAAAATTTTGTCATGAAAGTTTTATTATTATTATTATTATTAGTAGTAGTAGTAGTAGTAGTAGTAGTAAGAGTAGTAGTAGTAGTAGTAGTAGTATTTTGCGTGTGTGATGCCAGAGATTGGACCAGCGTCTCACACATGCAAAGCATGCACCTTACCACTGAGCCACATACCCGGACTCTAAAGAGAGATTTAACAATCTGGAGGATGAACTAGATCAGAAGTTGTCTAGTAATGGACATTGCATTTGAGACCAAAAAAAAATGGTGTTAGCAGGCAGTATAAAGCTGCTTAGGGTATAAGAGTTAAATCTGTGTGAGGAAGAATATTGGCTTTGTAGAGGAAATAAGAAAAGCAAAAGGCTGAAAGCAATTGGTTCTGTAAAGGTAGGAAAGGTTGATTTTTTTTAATAAACCCAACCAATTAAATATTGAGGAGTCTTTTTAATGAGTATGTTATTTCCATCTGTCTTGATTTGGGTGAACCTAAGTAATGTGGGTCTTTTTTGTCCTTCCATAGTTCTACTCATTGGCAGGTAAGTTTATTGCTTCTGTGTGGTTTCTAGAAGGATAAACTTGCACTTGGTAGGCTCAAAAACAAAAAGATTTTTCTTTATTCTTTTTTATTACTCTTTCTAATTGATCTACTCTTTTATAATTCATTAGAGAAAATAATATCCTGGGGCCAGAGAGGTGGCTCAAGTGGTAGAGTGTTTGTCTTGCATGCGCTGACCTAGGACAGATCATAGTTCTATCCCCCAGCGTCCCATATTGCCCCCCAAGCCAGGAGTAATTTCTGAGTGCATAGCCAGGATAACCCCTGAGTGTCACTAGGTGTGACCCAAAAACCAAAAAAGAAAAAAGAAAATAAAGTAATATTCTCCCTGGCCCCCAACATTTTAACTTTATGTAAACTATGCCTATTTTGAGATGAAATAAGGAGACACTAAAATAAACCATTGAAAATTTTTCTTGGACAGAACACTGTTGACTATTTTTATTGGTCATTTGATCATTTTATAAATTTTATATAATGTAACTTATTTAAAGACCATGCATTACATAGTTGTTCATAATGTTTGTTCTAAGAAGAATTCTACCACCAATATAAAAATTCCCTCCATCGTTATCCCTGCTGAATTCCCACCCATTTCCAAGCCTACCCTGTTGGCAGGCACTAAATAATGTCATATTTCTTGTTTATGGTGGAAAGTAAATTATTAAAAATGCAGTAATAAGAAAATTTGTGGAAATTAATGTATCATGTAATAAGATCATTAAATCATTGTCAGAAGGTTGTTTGCTAAGTGATTTATTGCTAGTTGATTTTCTGTTATTTGTTTTGTTTCTGAACATTAGGTGTCTTTCAATCATGTTGATGTCTAAATTGGTGTTTTTCTACTGGGATGACAGTTTTTAAAAAAAAATTGGAGTTGTTACACAGTTCATGTATGTGGCCTTGTAGTCAGGCTGATATTGAGGCTTTTGTGAGGCATGTTATTATTGGCTTTCAGGACTTCAGGAAGTATGAGAAGATGGAGAAAGGGTATCTGCACTCCAAAAAAATTCCTGGAGATACTAGCCCAAATACTAGCAAACCTAGAATTTAGGTTGTTTATGGCATTTCAGGAGAGCACCATTGTTGAAGTAGTGGTTGTGGGTGATGGGTGCTTGCACAGGTTGGGACTTGACTTCCCTCTAATCCTGAAATAACTGTTTGTGTGCCCAGGATTTTTCATGGTTTGGTATACATCTCTTTTGAATACAGAGTGAGTTTATGAAGCTGGCCAAATGTAGACATGGTGGTTCATTTGCTGGGCCTGGTTTCTGCTGCCAGGACATCAGAAATAAAAGAAGGCGGGTGGAGGGTGTCTGAATTCACTCCAAAAATGTCCTGAAGATGTGCTGACATTTTTTAAATCCATCTGATTTCATATTGTGATTAAGATTTTAAACTCTTGTTGTTTTTTTCTTTCCTGAGGAAGAGACCATGGGGTGAGGAATAAATAGTTTGTTCCTTGTCCAATAAAGAAAAGTCTCAGAATGAGGTTTGGGACTGGAATTACCAATTAATTAATCATTATATATATATATATATATATGAAAAAAATTTGGCCATTTCTAAAAGAGCTACATAAAAACCTACCAAATCAAGCCAAACTAGAAACATTCAATTTTTGTGTAGTACATGAAATTTGAAACATGCATGTGGGTTAAAGCCTACTCGTAAAAGAAAGCCTAAAGAAACTGCAGTACATATACACAATAGAATATTATGCAGCCATCAGGAGAGATGGAGTAATGAAATTTTCCTATACATGGATGTACATGGAATCTATTATGCTGAGTGAAATAAGTCAGAGGGAGAGAGATAGATGCAGAATAGTCTCACTCATCTATGTGTTTTAAGAAAAATAAAAGACATTTTTTGCAACGATTCTCAGAGACAAAAGAGATGGTAGCTGGAAGGTCCAGCTCATGATATGAAGCTCACCATCAAGAGTGGTGAGTGCAGTTAGAGAAATAACTACACTGACAACTATCATAACAATGTGAATGAATGAAGGAAGTAAAAAGCCTGCCTCACATTACTTTCCCCAATTTTAAGCTGTTTTACAAAACAATAGTTATCGAAATAGCATGGTATTGGAATAAAGACAGACCCTCAGATCAGTGGAATAGGCTTGAGTACTCAGAGAATGTTCCCCAGACATATAATCACCTAGTTTTTTTTTTTATAAAGGAGCAAGAAATCCTAAATGAAGCAAGGAAAGCCTATTCAACAAGTGGTGTTGCCACAACTGGTTAGCCACTTGCAAAAAAGCGAACTTAGACCCCCAGCTAACACCATGTACAAAGGTAAAATCCAAATGGATTAAATACCTTGATATTAGATCTGAAACTATAAAGGTATATAGAACAACATGTATGTAAAACACTCTATGATATTGAGACTAAAGGCATCTTTAAGGAGGAAACAGCACTCTCCAAACAAAAAGAGATAAACAGATAGGACTATTTTAAGCTGAGAAGCTTCTACATCTCAAAGGAGATAGTGGCCCCAAATACAAAAGCCACCCACTGAGTGGGAAAAATTATTCACCTAATACTCATCAGATAAAGGACTAATATCCAGAATATACAAGGTACTGACAGAACTATACAAGAAAGAAACATCTAACCCCATCAAAAAATGGGGAGAAGAAATGAACAGACACTTTGTAAAAGAAGAAATGCAAATGGCCAAAAGACACATGAAAAGATGCTCAACATCACTAATCATCAGGGAGATGCAAATCAAAACTACTATGAGGTACCACCTCACGCCACTGAGATTGGCACATATCATAAAGAAGGAAAACAAGCAGTGCTGGTGGGGATGTGGAGAGAAAGGAACACTTTTTCACTGCTGGTGGGAATGCCGTCTAGTCCAACCTTTATGGAAAGTGATATGGAGATTTCTCCATAAACTGGAAATTGAGCTCCCATATGATCTAGCTATACCACTCCTAGGAATATACCCGAGGAACACAAAAATACAATACAAAAAATCCCTTCCTCACACCTATATTCATTGTAGTGCTATTTATAATAGCCAGACTCTGGAAACAACCAAGATGCCCTTCAACAGATGAATGGCTAAAGGAACTGTGGTATATATACACAATAGAATACTATGCAGCCATCAGAAGAGATGAAGTCATGAAATTTTCCTATACATGGATATACATGGAATCTATTATGCTGAGTGAAGTAAGTCAGAGGGAGAGAGAAAGATGTAGAATGGTTTCACTCATCTATGGGTTTTAAGAAAAATGAAAGACATTTTTCACAGTATCTCAGAGACAAGAGGGATGAGGGCTGGTAGGTGCAGCTCATGACATGAAGTTCACCACATGGAGTGATGAGTGCAGTTAGAGAAATAACTACAATGAAAACTATCATAACAATGTGAATGAATGAGGGAAGTAGAAAGCCTGTCTCGAGTACAGGTGTGGGTGGGGTGGGAGGAGGGATATCTGGGAAATTGGTGGTGGGAATCTTGCACTGGTGAAGGGGGTGTTCTTTACATGACTGTAATCATACAACTACAATCACATTTGTAATCACAGTGTTGAAATAAAGATAATTATAAAAAAAGAAAGCCTGCCTCAAATATAGGCGGGGTGGTGGGAAGGAGGGAGATTTGGGAAATTGGTGATGGGAATGTTGCACTGGTGAAGGTGGGTGTTCTTTATATGACTGAAATCCAACTACAATCATATTTGTAATCAAGATGTTTAAATAAAAATATTAAAAATAAAAATAAGAGATCTAAAAAAATAAAGAGAATTGGAAAAGAAAAAAACTAAAGCCTAGATTCCTAGACTCAATATGGTTAAAAATACTTCCCAGATAAATATAAGCAATAGGATTGCTGTACAGCCATTGCTGTACCACTGTTTGTTTGTTTGTTTGTTTGTTGTTTGTTGTTGTTTTTTGTCACACCAGGCAGAGTTCAGGAGTTAATTCTGGCTCTGCACTCAGAAATCACTTCTGGTAGGCTTGGAGGACCATATGGGATGCCAGGGATCAAACCCAGATCGGCTGCATGCAATTCAAATGCCCTATCCAGTGTGCTATTGCTCCAGCCCCCGCTGTTTGGTTTTAGCTGCCACTGATGTCTATTTTATCTATATCTATCTCTCTATCTATCTCTTTATATCTCCCTCTATTTATCTATATCTATCTATGTCTATCTAGGTTTGGGGGTTACACCTGACAGTACTCTGAGCTTACTCCTGGCTCTGTGCTCAAGGATCATTTCTGATAGGTAAGGATATGGGATGCCAGGGACTGAACCTGGGTCAACTGTGTGCTGGGCAAGTGTCTCACTGGTCCTGGCTTATTTATTTTTTAGTTTTGGAAGCCAAACTCCACAGTGCTCAGGGGTTACATTCTTGATTCACTCCTAGCTTTGTGCTCAGGAATTATTTCTTGTGGAACTCATGGAACCATATGGTGTACCAGAGACCAAACCTAGATCCACTCAGTGTAGGGAAAGTGTTCTATCCACTGAACTAGCTCTCTGGTCCTTCTCTCTGATGTTTAATAGACAAACAAAGTTGCAGTGGCTAGTGCTTATCCAGGGAGAGATGGAGTTATTGACTCTCAGCTGTATCATACATCTATCTGTTTAAATGCTTCAGCTAATCCAGTGAGGGACCTTCATCCTCCCCAACATTAAGTTTAGGCTGGAACTAACAATAGTTTTGGTGAGTGAGATAAGTCTATCTAATACTGCTGCTTGGAGACATCAATAATGTCATCCTGGAAAAGGGTCTTATTGTTTAGTATGCTCCAGAAGGAGCTATGTCTTTTTCTTTCATGTGGTCTTTGGTCTGGTTTTGGTGCTTGCTTTCACTAACTCTATCTGGAATCTTGTTTGTGGATGAACAGAAAATCTTAGAAGGTGTTTGTTGGTTTAAGTTACTGTATCTGCCATGATATTTCTGGATATTTATGTTGGATTTTACAAAATTAATATTTTTTTCTCTTTTTTGTTTTGAATTGCACCCAGTGACACTCAGGGCTTATTTGTGGCTTTGTGCTCAAGGCAGGTTTCTTACCTATTGTACTATCTTCAGACATCAAAATTAACTATTTTCTTTTGCCTGGCTGGTCTCAGGGCTTACTCCTTGTCCTTGCAGGACTTTTGAGACCATATGGGGTACTGAGAATCTAAGCAAGATCAGCCATACGCAAGACAAGCAGCCTACCTACTAAAATATTGCTATGACCCCCCCGCCCACAATTAACATGTAAAGTTACATTAGAGTTTATTATTTGTAACCAAACACACTATCAGTAATTTTCTATCTTTCTTTGATTGACAATTCTCTGAGTAATGTTCCAATGGTTGAAGTAATTGTCCTGAATGATACAGCAATGGCTAGTTTATTCCTGGTATAAAACCATAAAGAGTTTTCTGATGTGGTCCTCTCTAGGAATTGCTAATATTTAAGATTTTTGGCAAAGTCAAAGTCGGGGTCCCAAAACCAATGAGATGTAGACTGAGAAATCCAGGTGGTTTACGTTTTCTGTGTTTGATATGCAAGTAAGAATAAGAGAGGTGTGTCTTAACATAAATTATGTTGGTGACATGATTATGTATAGAATCCCAAAATACACCAGCTAGTAAAACTATTAGAAATACATCACAACATTCTTCTATTGTACTTTGTAGGTTCTTTTATTTTCTTTATGGCACTGGAAACTTTAGGTACCTAATATTTAGTTATGTAAAATTTTTTCTCTCCAAAGTTAAATTAAAATGTATTAAATAAGGGCCAGAGAGATAGCATGGAGGTAAGGCATTTGCCTTGGATGCAGAAGGACGGTGGTTTGAATCCTGGCATCCCATATGGTCTCCTGAACCTGCCAGGAGCAATTTCTGAGCATAGAACCAGAAGTAACCCCTGAGCGCTGCAGGGTGTGACCCCCCCAAAACAACAACAACAACAACAACAAACGTATTCAATAGTTTAATAAGGTCTTGCTATATTAAAAGGACTTTATTCTGAGTAATCCAGATTTGCCAGTGAAGAAAGACTAGATCATCATTTAGATTCTTTTTTTCTTAGCCACAGATTAAAAGGCATCAAGGTTGCTGTGAATCCTGAGAATGAACCTGGAGTAATCTAGGTGTTACATGATTTTACAGAAATGTAAAACAATACCTCCCCATATTTGTTTCTCAAAATGCCTGCTTGCATTACACTCTGGCAAGAGATTTGTTCTATCTCAGGGGCAGTCTTGTATAGAAATACCAGCAGTTCTAGGAGGCATAGTATGCAAATGTAAGCTTCGAATGCTGAGATAATTGTTCCCTTATGCAAGCTTCCAGGGGGGAAAAAAATCTATGCCATTATCTCCTGGAGAAAAGATTTAACCAGATGGCTTAAAAGAAAAAGATATGGGATAAAATCCAACTTACTAGGGAATTCTGTGCATTTCATTTTCTGCTTAGGAGTATTTTGGAACCTTTTGGTATATTTTTTCTGTCTTGAATATTCACTGTTCACTGAATGTTAGTTGAGTCTAAATATGGGGTTGACTCTAATCAGGGTTCTACTTATTATAATTGTGGACATCATATAAAATTTATTGATGTAAAACAATGTGTTAGCTCATAGACATTGTGGGATAGGAATTTAGAAAGAGCACAGCAAAAACAGATGCTGAGGTCTCATCTGGAAAATGTTTGGCAATTCTAAAAGCTGGAGTCTCTCCAGTGCCTGTTAATTTAGGCATCTAGGGGCTAGTGTTGCCTGGAAGCTGTGATTGTCAGCTCTCACCATAGGCTGAAGTTGGATTTCCTCACTGCATCCACTAAAATGTCCCCAAAAGATAGTCTAGTAGTCTAATTACATTTAGCTTCAATTCTGATATATATCCTATACATACACATATAACATTCATATATATTCTAAGTATCTAATATGAGTATACCATTCAAAATCTGATAAAGATTGAAAAAAGTGAGATACAGACTCAAAATCTTGGGTTAGTGGCAAGATCCTGGAAAAAACAGTGGACCTGGAAATAATTTTGTGTACATTTTAGAAAATTAAGGCCTTTAGCCTACCAGATAACTTTCTATGGTTAGTGGAATTCCATTTTCTTTGAGGTTGCTGTCGATGGCTACAGTGCAATATCTCCATCTCTTTCTCTATCTTAGTTGAAAGATGATGTTAAAAAATACCTCTGGGATGCATGATTTCTGTTATTCAGGTATGTCACATGCTTATTTCTATGTTTCTTTGCTTTTTATTTGTTTCTTTTCTTTTTTCTACTCTGGGAAAACTAGTGTTCTCTTTTGCACTGTATTCCTTTTCTCACCCTGTCACACATCTTTCTAAGTAAGTTTCATTCAATAAAACAATTTTGTTTACTAAAACCAAAACCAAAACCAAACAGAAACCAAAATACCTATAGCATTGTGGATATCCTAAACCATTTACAAATGATTTGGAAATAAATTGGAAAGTAGTTTCAAACGCAGATACTTGAAAAACATCTTTAAGCAGAATGAAAAATTAATTTAGAGCTGACTTGGAAGAATATTTTATCAAGTAATTAAGATCAATCTTAAAAATTAATTGGATCTTAATGTTTCAGATCTTCTGCGTCTAAATGTCATAACTAGGAAGGAGTAAGGTCCTGTTTTGTTTCCCTCAGAAATGAGGATAGTGTTTTGTGGTAGAAAGAGTGGGAGTTAGAAGATCTCAACTCAGCTTCATAAATGTGATCTTCAAAGCCAATCAGTTTTCAAAATTTTCCTTCCTCAACTAATCTAGAATAAAAACTCATAACAGCAACTTCCTCTTAGAGGACACAAGGGAATGCCTGCACAGACATACTATTAGCCAAAGCTAACAGTAGAATATTTCAGGAGACCAAGTATAATGAATGATTCAGGGAAAATATGGGTTAAGTTTGCACATGGTAAATGTTGTGAGGAGTTATTTGCTATTATCATTATTATATCCAATTTATTGCAGTTTTCATCTTGAGTTATGAAATCTGGTGTTCTGAGATTCATCTAATAATTTAAAATATGAATTCTTGACATTGTATTAAGGGAATTTTACTTAGTGGGAAGACTGAGGTTGGTTTCTGGAATATATAATTGTAATAGCCCCCCCATTCCAGGTAATTTTGAATCATTAATCAATGGATTAATAGGTGGGACTTTGGGATCCACTGAAAAGATACCTAGAGGGGTGTGCCTTTGAGCTGAGTTCTAATTATAACTGATAACTGAGGAGCTCTCCCAGCATGGTCTACAGGCATAAAATGGTGTGCATACCTGCAAAGGGCCATCGGAAGAGATAGAGGAACTCCTAATGGACCATCTGTCTCTATAATACTTTTCCTACATCTACTATCCCCAGCACAATTCAGGGTTTACCCCATTCTATTGCTTTTCTTTCCTTCAAACAAAACCACATAACTCGAATTATCTAGCTCCGCCTCTCAAATAGAGGGGGAAACAAGGGAGGATACCAGGACCAAACAGATATATGATCATTAACAGTAAGCTAGACAAAGAGGGGACCACCTACTCTAGCAGCCTGGGGGGGGGAGATGGTGGGGGATATGGGTTGCAGGAAGGGAACACTGATGGGGGGGAGGACAAATTTGGTGATGGGTATTCCCCTGATTTAATGTTAATATGTACCTAAAATACTACTGTGAAAGATATATAAGCCAATATGATCAAAACAAAAATTAAAAAAAGATGTTACTACTATGGGAAAAATCTGGTTCTTATATGTTATTGTTACTATATATGAAACCATAATTTTCTAAAAATAAAAATAAATTTCTTAAAATATATAAAAAAGAAAAAAACAGGAATGTCTATATTTAAGGAACTGTTTTCAATCTGAAATAGGTTAGTGTCTTTCTCTCTAGCATACTCTTCTATGAATTAAAAATAAGCATATTATTTTCTAGAAAGTATTTCACGAGTTGAACTTTTTGTGGTTTATTTTGGTGCCACATCCAGTTTTCTCAGGGCTTACTCCTCGGAGCTTTGTGCTCAGGAGTTTCTTCTGCAGTGCTTAGGGAACCATATGTGTGATGCTGGGAATCAAACTTGGGCCAGTGTGAGTAAGGCAAACACCTTACTTGCTGCATTTTTTTCTAGCCCTTACATGTATTGTTAATAGATAGAGCTGTCTTATCGTATAATTTTTATTTATTTCTTCTTTGTATTTCTACAACATATTATAGGACAATTTTGGGCATTGCTAATTGCTTTTACAATTTAAAAATTATCTGAATTACTTCATATTTGTCACCACTACAGAAGTTTTTGCTTCAATGATATTACATCATTGAATATATTTGAAAATATTTATTAGAATGTAAAATAATAATTTTATTATTATTCCTGTATTTTCTTTATGCATTTTGCTTCCCTTAAAAAAAAAGCTCATTTTTTAAGACTTAAAGATTGGGGCTTCAGCGATAGCACAGCGGTAGAGCGTTAGCCTTGCATGCAGCTGATCCAGGATGGACCTTGGTTTGATTCTCAGGCTTCCCATTTGGTCCCCCATGCCTGGAGCGATTTCTGAGTGCATAGCCAGGAGTAACCCCTGAGGGTCACTGAGTGTGGCCCAAAAACAAACAAACAAACAAACAAAAACACTTAAAGATTATTAAGTGATATTTAAATTATGAATTCATTGCATCTTATTTTTCCAATTAAAAATTGACAGGGAAAAAAATTAATGCTCATCCTGCCCTCTAGTGGATGTAATGTTTCTTTTTGTAGTTTGATGTTTTTCTAGTTTGTTTCTTTTCTAGTTTAAAGTTTATACTTTATAGGATAAAATAAATCATAATGTATCATAATAGCATTAAACATCACATTGAATACTGTGGCAGACACTGTATCATTTAAACCTCATAAAAATTTGAGATGCTATCATAAGAAAATGAGAGATCATAGAATTTAAAAACTAGCTTATAAGGGCAAAATGAGAATATGAACGTCAAAGGATCTCCAAATATAAAGCCCAAGTTCATTCTGCTATATCATACTGCATTCAACTCAGTTTCCTTTGCTTGGGGGGATGCATACGTGGGATCACCCCACAACCACATGCAAGACAAATGCCTTACCCACTGTATTTTTGCTCTGGCTCCTGCAAAAATAATATATATTTTTTAAAGCAACAAGTTCTTCAGGTATCTTGTAGGTTCTGAGAGAAAGCGTTAATTCTTTATTCACTTAGGATTATAGGAAAAAAGGTGATATTGAGCACAGATGATCTAATCTGCTTTTCAAACCAGGTAATAGTGGTTCTCACCCTAGAATGTTAATACCACTAGAGAAGCATATTAATGGTACACATATTCTTGGAGATTTTTATTTAGAAGGTACTAGAATATGCAAATTAATCCACATCAGAGATGCTTCTAAGTATGGTAACCATGGGTCACACTAGGAAGCAGGAATCTGTAATAAAATAATGAGGGGGACTGAGAGGTAGTACAGCAGATAGGACTTTGTATGTCTTGCATACGGGCAATCTAAGGTCAATACCCAGCACCACATATCGTCCTTCAAGTTGACCAGGAGTAATCTCTAAATGCAGGATCAGAAGTAAGCCCTAACAGGTAAGGACCCAAAACAGAGATTTGGGACATTGGTGATGGGAATGTTGCACTGGTGAAGGGGGGGTGTTTTTTACATGACTGAATCCCAACCATAATCATGATTGTAAATAAAACGTATTAATTAAAAAAGAAATAGAATAGGTGATTCTGATATAAGTGGGTCATGTTCCACACATTGGGGCACACTGATTCAGGTTTACTGATAATACTCTCCACCCTTACTGTGCCCAATCATTTTGTAATTTTCATATTTTTCTCTTTGTTTTTATAAATTAGTCTCCTTCAATTCAGGTTTTATATATCTAAAATTATACTAACATAGGTTTCTTTTATTTGAATTCTTTAAAAATTTATTTCTAAATTTTAAGTTTCTTTAAAACTTTTCAATTGATATTATGTGGCTTTCAATGCTATTAATGATGGCTTCTCCAGCACATAATTCCAACACCACACCTGTTACCACTATATTTACCTTTTTCTCATCTTTCTATAAAGGTCCAAAGGCAACATAACAGAACTTTATTTAAATTCTACCTTTTCATTTTGAAATATTGCTTGAAGCATCTGATAACGTCTAAATGGTCACTGACATACAGATACTTTTTGTTCAATACCTAAACATATTCATGTCTATTTTCACATATTTAACATTTTTCTGGTTCATAATAATTCAATTTAGGGATATATTTTTTTGGGGGGTCACACCTGGCCATGCTTGGGAAACTATGGGATGCTAGTGGTGGGGTTCAGAGCCAGGTTCCTACATGAAAAGCATGTGCTCCAGTCTTATATTTATTACCTTGACCCTGATCTTAGGATTTTTGTTTGTTTTGGGATCACACCCAGCAGTGCTCAGGGGTCACTCCTGGCTCTGTGCTCAGAAGTCACTCTAGGCAGGCTCTGGGGGATGCTCCATATAGGATGCTGGGATTTAAACTGGGATCTGTCCTTTGTTGGCCGTGTGCAAGGCAAATGCCTTACTGCTGTACTATCACTCCAGCCTCTTAGGAATTTTTAATCTCTAGATCTCTTTCTACATTTTCCCTAATTTTAGAAAAGCTTAATATGAGAGGAAGTGGGTGCTGATTCTATTCTCTATTGCTGCATAACAATTTATTAACTTAAGACAAGAAACTTTATCTAAATTTCCTGTCAGAAATCCAGAAATGACTTAGCTGGTTATTTCAGGTTCAGGTCACTCACCACAATGCAATCAGGGAATTGGCTAGACTTATAGGTATCACATTTTCAATGAAAGCTGATCTTCCCTTGACTATTTTCTGGTCTATAAAGATGTGCTCCCAAGCTAAATCCCATGGACTTCAGAACTGTAAGTCAAATTCACAACATGGAAAGTAACTTCCACAGATCAAATGGCTAGTAAAGAGTGTAATCAGATAGGAGCTGCAGTCTTTTTTAAAAATTGGCCTTTGCAGAGACATTCCATAATAACTGTTGTGTTCTATTTTCAATATTTATACTTCACTCAAAGGGAGGGAACCATAGAAAAGGGTTAGAATAGGTGTAATAATGGCTCCTCTTCCATACTCCTTAATTCCTAGAGCATACGCGTGCTTTAGAGCAAAAGGGACATTGCATATATGACTATAGAGATGGAAATTATTTATATTATCCAGGTGGATTCAGTATTGAAGAAATGAAAGAAATTAGTCTGGATGATACAGGTGGAGCCAATATGATAGATTGTGCCAGCTCTTACAAGCAGCAGGTAGGGGGCCAGAGCTGGCAAGGCAATTTTCTTGCATCTCATATGGTCCCCCAAGTATTGATAGGAATAAGCCCTGACCATCACTGAAGGTGACTCCAAAACAAAACCAAGAAAAGCAATAGGAATTGGCAGAGGAACTCTTAAGTGGAAAGATATAGCTATGTGCCTTGAACAAGGCTTCAGGAGCTTACCCAAAGAAGGTGCACAGATAGGATGTGGGAGTAAAAATTACTTTACAAAGCCTACCCTGCAAGGATGTAGGTATTTCAATCTTACAAAAACAAGGAACTGGATATATTAACAACTTGATTCATCCCTATAATCTTAGATAAATAACATGCCTCTGTCAACATGCTTATTTTAGAATGGTCAGATGGATTAGACTTCTGCTTAGGGAACTGTGTGCTGATATTTGGATATTTTACATTGATGAATTTATTGTAATATATTATGACAGCACTATATACTGTTAAAATATGGGTAGTAGAGGATTGGATTATCAGAGGGCTGCCTAACACACTGAACCTGTGCAGAAAAAGTCTGTGTTTCTTGTCCATGTATAGATTATACCTGGCTCCCTGGGAATAAGGAGCTCTCTCTGCCAACCCCAACAATGAGAAAAATGAATGCAATGTCTCACCTGCACTGTTGCCAGAAAAATGGGAAAACTCATTTTCATGGTCCATCATTACAGATTAGAAATGGTCTGATGTCTGAATGTAGAATGTATTTATTTCTCCAATATTGTTTGTGGGGTTGTTTTGTGGACTGTTTCTTTGTGACGGTGTTATGGTTTAAGAAACTCCTTCTAGGACTGAATTTACATTCTCAAATGTTAAGCATAAAGTCAAGAAATAGATGTTAATTTGGGACTTAACAATTTCTGGTTGGATGAAGAACAGGGAACAGGTGGAAAACAACCCTAATGATCTTTAAAGAGCTGTCTGAACCTGGATGGGAAAAAAACCACTTATTTTCTCTATGCTTATCAAATTCATATCAATTTGTGCCATTGCCAGTTGGTTTTGTATATTCACAACATTAAACTGTGTGTGTGTGTGTGTGTGTGTGAGAGAGAGGGGGGGGGGGTGAGGGAGAGAGAGACTTGCTGTTCTGTAGTCCCTCAGTGGGCCCACCTGTACCCACCTTGCATCAAGCACCGTCACACTCTACTAGGCCCTTTAGAGCATCTCTCTCCCACCTGTCTACACTGCTTATGGGCAGTGTTGACCTGCTTCCTGGTTCATGGATCCCACTTACAACCGAGGCGCAGAACTGTGGTGGTGAACCTTGGTGCACCTGAGGTGGTTGAAGAAAGCAGCGGAAATCCACGGGCACATGTGCAGGCCCCACAGCTGGCCCCACTTTAAGGTTTCTATTCTGTGGACTCAGTAGCTATAAAGCACACACCTGCGCCCAGGTGGTCTGGGATCAGTCTTCTTTGGTCACACTCACCTCTGCGGGCAACTCCTGACCCTTCTCGTCTCCACCAGGGCGTGTCTGTGTGAGACAGAGGAGCCCCCCCAGTCTGCAGACATCCTTGAGGAGCCACGGGGCCCCAGCATGACGGAACAAACGATTGTCATAGATATCGGCTCTGGCTTTCTGAAGGCTGGTTGGAGCGGCTACAATCAGCCCCAGATGATCCAGCCGAGCATCGTGAGCTTCACGGCAAATTACGAGGGCCCCTGCTCCAGCAAGGACCGACCAAGGATGCATTTTGGCATTAATGAGCAGAACCCCGATGCCATTAGCCACCCCATCCATCAGGGCCGTATCAACAACTGGGAGGCCATGGAATTCCTCTGGTCATTTATCTTGGAGAAGCTCACGTGGAATGTGGCGGAGACTCGCGTTTTGCTCGCAGAATCCACCCTGAGGACTGCGCAGGAGCGAAAGAAGACCCTGGAGATCATGTTTGAGCGGCTGGGAGTCCATTCCATCCTGCTGGCCGACGAGCTCCAGCTGTCCCTGTTTGGGCAGGGCCTCCTCTGTGGCGCGGTGATGGACTGTGGCTTTGGCCTCACCCGGGTGCAGTGCTTTTCTCGGGGCAAACCTTTAGTGAAGACCAAGCAGGTGATGAAATGGGGGGACCAGAACATATCTACCTACCTCCTCGAAGACCTCTTTACAGAAATGGACCGTGAGAGCCAAGCGGCGAAGCTAAGGAAAGTCTCCATCATCCAGATGCAAGCCTGCCATGTGCCAGAGGAGTTTAAGTCTGTTGAGGACATGGGGCCAGACTCGGAGACAGGCAGCAACTTCCAGCTTCCTGATGGCAACTTCGTGACCCTGGGCCACAACCACAGGACAGCTCCCGAGATGTTTTTCAACCCCCATATCTTCAACTTGTCAGGGCCCAGCCTCCCCCAGGCTGTCCTCAACTCCATCAAGTCTTGCCCGATGAACTTGCAGCCGAATCTTGTCTCCAACCTCTTGGTCTGCGGTGGGGCCTCCCTCTACCGTGGCTTCACTCAGCGCCTTAATGCGATGCTGGTTCAGGAGCATTTCTCCAAGATGTACAGTAAAGTTGCTCTCCGGGCCAATTCTACCCGGAACTTTAGCGTCTGGCTCGGAGGGTCTGTGTTGGCTCATTTGTCCTCTTACAAACATAGGTGGATAAAAAAAGTAGAGTATAAGGAGCGGCTGTAACCTGCCATTGGGGAGGGTTCCAAGGCCTGACCCTCATCAGATGGCAGGGAGTACTGAGGCATGGTGAAGGGTCCTGGTAAAGTAGCTATGGGTTGGTTTTGGAATGCCAAGACCCTGGGCAACCAGGTGGGTTGAGAATTTTCTTCTTTCAGGGTAGCATTTAACCCTTGGTGGGGGGGGGGTCCAGGTGTCATCTCTGGAAAGATTCGTGGGATTTCCCCCAGGGTGTTCTATTATAGGGACAGGAGTCGCCCAGCCACCGTTTTCTCCTAGATTGTCCGACTCTTTTCAGTGGAGCAGGTTTTACCCAGAGCAAGAGAATGAATGGACTTTTCTGCTAGATATCTTGGTTTTTAACTAGGGTTTAGAGAATTATGGGGGGAAAGTGGAGATTTCTAGGTTTTTTTTTTTTTTTTTTTCTGACTATGGAAGAATTTCTGGGAGCAAGAGCTGCCTGGAATGTCCTTCTCACCCAGGCAAGAGAGTTTTGTTTTAAGTAGGAAATAAAGGTCATATAAACAACTTCTAAGTTTTTGTTTGTTTTTGGGATCACCGTGTTGATATTCAGGGCTTACTCATGGCTCTGCATTCAGGGATCACTCCTGGAAAGTACTTAAATGGACCATATGGGGTGCCAGGGAATAAACCTCTGCTCTATTGTGTGCAAGTATCTTACCTACTGTACTATCTCACCAGCTCTTTGGTTAATTTTTAATTAAAATCTTCCAGATAAAAATGTTTGGGAGAAGTCTAGACCTGAATATTCCTGTGCTGCTATTTTGAACTTATAGGTTTGTTTAGTGACACTAGTACCTATTTAGAGATAATGAATCTGATTCAGATACCTCAATGTCACTCTGGATTTCTAGTTCTTTCTTTGGAATCTTATTGGTAAGCCACTTTTAACTTGGATATCTAACGCTAGATTGTCATAACTGCTTTCTAATGCTGACATTTCTACTACTTCTTGTCCATTTACCATAAAATCTTTGTTCAAACACTCAAATCTTAAACTACATTTTTATTTAAATTCATCAAAAATTTTCATGGTAGGAAAATGAAGTCCAGGCCTTTAAAGCATTTAAGAAAAACATTAAGATGTCATCCTTGAGATTCTTTTCTTCCACTCTGTGATCACGGTCATGAATGCCTTTGAAGTTCTTCATAATTATACTATGCTGTTTGTTATACTTATGTGGTTTGCATGTGTTGATCTTATTGTTTGGAACATCTATCTACTCCAACTGTATAACTTCTTCTCTTCTGTATGTTTTAACTCTGATCTTATTTCTATCAGGAAGTGTTGAAAGATTCCTATTCTTATGTTCAAACCAGTATAATTGCCTTTTTTCTATGCTCTCACAATATTTTAGATTTAACCTTTTTATTAGCAATTATCAGAAATAATGCTGTTAGTTTCTAGGAAATTATCTTGACATAGCAATCCATATTTTTTTCCAACAATTATTTTTCTTATCAACCTCTTTGTCTTTCTTCCATTCAACAAATAAATAGGAAGCTGTAAGGAAGAGATACTACATTAAATAGAGAATATGAATTTTTGTTGTTTGTTGAAATTGCTTGAGGTTTGAAATGAACAAATAATATTATTGCTAAAGGCCTTGACAGTATAATAATATTGAGTGCAAAAAGACTATCTTCCCACCAGATGAATGAGGTTTTGGATTTGGTGGAAATGGGGATGGAACTGAGAAAAATATTAGAGGAAAACTATGAGTGGAGGAGTAACCTGATAAAAGTCCTACCATGAGGTATTTTATTTAGAAGGAATCTTTTCCAAGTCTAGCAAAAAATGTAGGAGAGAATGAGTTAGCATTCTCTCTGAGATGAGGTGCTGGGGATCAAAGTGAGTTCAGCCACAGTCAAAGCAAGTGCTTTAACTGTCTTAACCCCTATATTATCTCTCTAACCACCCCCAGCCATTCTTTATCCTAGAACTACATTTTGTAACTCTGGAATGCTGTCAGATATTCAAAGTTAACTACATAAAAGATCACAATATTGGGACGAACATCTACTAAAGTTAAATCCAAAGTTACATTTTGGAAAGCTATAGATCTAAAAGGTATCTTCACATTGTCCATCATCCATGTTCTATGTTTAGGGTGATAGAAGAATTGGAAACAGGCAACCTGGGAACAAAAATAATGGGAGATGAAAAAAAATCATCAGACTGAGGCTGAGACATTCAGGAATATAATCTCTCAGATATTTATTGTAATCTCCAAAAAAATAAAACAAGATAAATCCAAAGAACAAAAACCACTTTCTATACAGAAGTCACATACAAACTTAATGTCTAATCGAGCACATACAGTTTTTTTTTTACACAATTTCAATAAAGAGTTAAAATTTCACAAGGTGAATACATTTTTATAGCTTTAAACCCAGACAAGAGCTTCTGTGGACACATACAAAGTTTTGCTATTTTGCTGTGCAGCAGTTTTCAACTAAATATAGAGGAAAGCAGTAAGCTGTTAACTCACTAGAGGAAAGCAGTAAGCTGTTAACTCAATGTTTTCTTCAGAGCTCAACAACATAGTCATTGAGAAGGAGCCCATAGTGTCTGGTGACAGAGTAAGGCTGCATTTGAACACTCCTGATACTTTTTATGCAAAAACGAACTCCAGAAAACTCTCTGGCACACATCTGCCCGGGAAACATTGGGTTAGATATTAGACTGCATCATGGTTTGGCACATGGGCAAAATGTGAACTGCTCTAATGTGCAGTTCAAGCAATTGATAGTTTGCGTCAGAGTCTGGAGCTGCTCATCACAGAGTAATAACAAGAATTGGTTATCCCCAGGGTGATAGGATCAGAAACTGGGGACTGTGTGTGTGTGTGTGTGTGTGTGTGTGTGTGTGTGTGTGTGTGTGTGTGAGAGAGAGAGAGAGAGAGAGTAGAGAGAGAGAGAGAGAGAGAGAGAGAGAGAGAGAGAGAGAGAGAGAGAGAGAGAGAGAGATTCAGAAGGCCTTTGGGGGATTACTTATGGAAAAACAAAGCTATAGTTGCCAGCTCTGTCACCCAACAATTTATAAGGAACATTCCATGGCATTTCTCACTTGCCTAGTTCCCCATTGATTCTGGAAATTATCAGACTTTCTTCAGTAGAGGCATTCTCAACTCTTCCAGTTCTTATACATTCCCTGTGATTTTTTTTTTGTGCTCCTATATTAGAACTTCATCTAGCATTTTGATTACATAATGGCATCTTTCTCTTTGTTACTTGGTCATTAAGTTTATTGGGGATAAGCAGTATCTTTTCCCTGTTTGACTCTCCTAGTGATGAACACATCACATGCAGTTACCCTGAAGGTTGCTGTTTAACTTTTAAACACCTTTAAGTTGTCATTTTAATGTTGAGTATGTGGTTGGTTAAAAAGTATTTGGCACAAAGTTGTCTTTAACCTCCCTATTCCACCCATCTTCACATTCTTCAGTGGGGTTGAAGATGAAAATAAATTTCAGGCTGACACATTTAATATGACCACACATTCTTGGTGGTAACAAAGAGCCATTGAACCTGATTGGTTTATCTTCACATGTCAGTTTCAGGTACCTGCAATAAATAGGAATGCAGGCCTCATCTAACATGGAGATGGCTATAGTTATCTAAAATAAAATTCTCTATCATGTAGAGTGAATTAAAAATAACTTTTCCTTCTAAGGTAGTCATGATGTAACTCGTTAATTAAACAAAAAGGCAATGCACAATATTATGAGTACTTTGCTTTAAAAAACAAAAATGGCAAATAGGCATTTAAGGGAGCTGATTTACCTGAAATGTATAACATTTGGAGTGAAAATCCAACAACTAGACCCAATTAAAAATACCAGTAAAGTTCTAAACCATAGTTTATAATAACTCACTAAGGGAATTTAAGGATGAATATACAAGCCTATGATAATATGCCAAAGTGACTTAAGGATTTTGACTTTTGTTTCTTCTGCATCACCAGTGTGGACAACTGAGAATTGAAAGTGAACATATCATTATATACAATTGAAAAGAATATAAATATTTTAGGCTTGGGACTGACAGTGTTTTTGCAAATAATAAAACAGTAATGAAAAGTATCCAAATACAAGGGAAATTTTAGACATATCATATCTCAACATTTCTGAGAATGAAAGTAACTTCTCTAGATGCATTTTTTTATATATAGAAATGCACACAGTGAAGTTATCTATGTGCAGTACCTAAATTAGCCTCTTATAGAAGCAAAAGGGGAGTTGTAAACTAAAATAGGAAAATGTTTGTAAAATAAACATCTGTTTTGCCTTGAAAATAAAACCCACAATTTTCAAAGATAAAATTGATATATTTGCAGATATTAAACATTTGGTTTTATAGGAAAAATTACTTTGAAATAGGCACAGAAGAGTTTCACATGACACCAAAAATGTATTTACTGTTTACACTGCACCACTAGACACATAGAGCTACAGGTAATAATTTGAATTAAGTCACACAGCTGTCAAAGCATTTCACACACTCATTATGGTTCATTCTTTCACACTAGATTATATACATTGGATAAGTCATTAAATATTGCACTTATTGGCCCATGAACCCTCAGTTCTGAGGTGTTGAAAATAGAAAACAAATCTATTTTTATAACAAGTTTCATGCAACATTTAAGACATTTCAATTCCACAAACACCATTATATAGTTGTACATTTGGAGAGTTCCCACGGTATCACATCACATCTGACATTAACAATATTAAACAGGAAATACAGAAAGGTTTCATTCAGTATACATCCTAGGGCTGATGATATAATGCATGAAAAAATACATTGTTACAGCAAACAATCCCAGACTTCACTTTTATACAAAATATGGAATCAATGGATGTTGGTCATGCTTATGTCCCTGAAAGGCCTAGTGTCTGTGTAGCTCATAATTTGTATTTTTAAAACCAGCATTCATGACCCAAGAAACCCTTAGCTCTAACTATGAAACAGGAAATATTGCAACTAGAAAGAAAAGAAACCTATAACAAATTCTCAGTTGTCCACAATAGGGGAATATATGACACAGGTGAATGAAATGCACAGGTAACCCTCAATTTCATTTCAGCAAAGAATGACTTGTTATGAATACTGACAAGAGTCAAAAGGCCAAACAAGAGTCATTTCTATTCTTGGGCCTGTCATTCTGTAGGGATAGTGCTTTATAAAACCAAAATGATAAAAATTGAAGATATATATATATATATATATATATATATATCTTGAGTTCTAAATGAGTTTTAAAATAAGTTACCTTAAGTGTTTGTAAAATATATTTTAACTTTGCCTTCTTTGAGTAAAAATAATATGTACAAATTAAATATAATCAGTGTGAAGAAACTACTTCATAGAACTTTGAAAATGGAATCAGCTCAAGCAACGGAAAAACACTCTTTTTTCTAGCACTGAAAACATACCAGAGATGGAAATTAGAGATTTCTCTTCATAAACAATAGGCGTTGAAAGAGGCATGCCATGATCTCAAGTCAATCGCCTAAGTAAATAGTTCAACCAACCAAAGGGAAACATTGTTTGAAGTGTTAAACATTTTGGCAAAGTGTTTAAGAAACTAACATCTGTTAAAATAGCCATAAGATATTTGTTTAGACTCCCAGACTTAGTTTTTCTCAGTGGTATTCTAGTTCTCTGATCTGGAATCATTTAGGCCTCCTCCCTCTCTTACCTGTTCTTTTTTTTTTTTTTCCGGCCACACCCAATGACACTCAAGGGTTACTCTTGGCTACGTGCTCAGAAATCACTCCTTGCTTGGGGGACCATATGGGACACCAGAGTCCATCCTAGGCTAGCATGGGCCTCTCCACGCCACTGCTCCGGCCCCACTTACCTGTTCTTAAACTTCATCTCTTAACTCAATTGTGCAGATTCATCCCAGAATCTAAAACAAGTATGTCTTTAATTGGCTGTGGTAGAAAATTCACTTGAAATATAAAGGACTTTAAAAAGCTGAATCTAATAAATGCTACCTGGTTCAGCTCATCAGAAAGACAACACTTTTATCAAGCAAATTGGTAGAGCCTGGAAAGTGCACACAAATAGGAATGGATGTCTAAGCAGCTCTACATTTCTCATGAGGAGACTGGAAAGGCCATAGGGTTCTCGATCTCTGCCACATTGTCAGAGCACATGTAGTCTACACACAAAGGAACAAAGGGCTCCAAGTCATACAAACTGCTATTTAGAGAAAGGATTCTTCGGCTAGAATAACAGGCCACTTTTCAAGTATGCCACACCAAAAATACCTGAGAGCATTTTAACAGCACTAAAAAAATTATGAACATGTTGTGGTCTCAAGGGTTTCCAGTCAACTCTTAAAAAAACACAGATTTTTTTTCATGCAACTACTACCTCAGCCTAGGAATAGTTTGGTAGACTCAGGATACATTCTACAGATGCCTCAGGAGTGATTGAAGTGTGATTTAGAATATCCTTTGTGTCCATTAAAACCCATGTTCGATAAAAATGCTGCAGAAAACTACTGATTATTGATACTCCAAAATTAATGTTGTTTTATAGAAATTGTTACTAGAGAAGCTATTCTGCTTGTAAAAAAAAAACCACACACACCTGATGGTCTAGTCTCAGCAGAGATGTCTTTAAAGCGAGATATTTAAATTAATTTCTAGAAATGATCCAGATGATAAATGAAAGGACTATAATTTAATGTTGAAAATATATTTGTTTTGTATCTTATATAATTGGTCCTCTAACTCTGTAAAATTTATACTTCCCTTTTAATATAATAAAACAATGGAGCTTTCTATCATAGCATTTATTTCTTCCTGGAAAAAAATTAGCACTTATTTACCCAGCAACCAAGACTTTCAAAGTTTGTCCATTCTGTAGAAACTGTTCAGTGGGAACTGTTCAGCAGCTATGGGCTGATTCACTAGCCTGAGGCAGTTTTTGTTAGAAATCCATACCTGGGCCCGGAGAGATAGCACAGCGGCGTTTGCCTTGCAAGCAGCCGATCCAGGACCAAAGGTGGTTGGTTCGAATCCCGGTGTCCCATATGGTCCCCTGTGCCTGCCAGGAGCTATTTCTGAGCAGACAGCCAGGAGTAACCCCTGAGCACCGCCGGGTGTGACCCAAAAACCAAAAAAAAAAAAAAAAAAAAAAAAGAAATCCATAGCTGTGATGCTTACTTTTAAGTTGCCAATTTAGAATTTAGGAAATGTCATGCACTTTCTTATCACCCCAAAGTGAAATACTGATGCACTCTCAGGCATGACAACTGTAATGAAATAAATTCAAGTTCAATTTTTAAACAGTAAGAAGAATTAAAAGTATCAACACCAAAGACCATGGTAGAATTCTGATCAAATATTTGGAGCTTTGTTACGAAAACTAATTGGAGGAGTAGGGTATTGAGATGAGGTGCCTGAAGAAGAATTCATAATGGAAGCAGAGATTGTCAAATTATCTGTCAAATATTAGAAGAAGGAATTTACCAACACAAGCACACACTATTAAAGACTTGATTATACCACAATACAACCTGAATATTTGAGTTCTTGGCAGATGTAGACAAATGTGGAGGAGGTATGTTATGTAGGTCAAAACATCTGAGGAACCTAATAGCTACAGTGCTGCTATAATTTATGTTCCCGTTTGACATCATCAGAAGTTAAGTAACTTCTGGAGTGGTTCTTTTTTTTTTTTTTTTTGACCAGTTTTATTTATTGGGATCTCTTGGTGAGATTAAGAATGGAGCATGTTCTCTATCCACATGATTTAGAGCAGAAATAAGAAAAATTTTATCTGTAATGATCATTCCTAAAACCTTCTCAATGAAAGTCATTCAAGAATGGGAATAGATTCCACTAGCAGTGAGGACCAAGGGAGAAAGTATAGAATGTTCCTTCATAACCACACTTGAGTTGACTGGCATCACACTTCCCTGACTGGCACCAAGACAGCTGAACTCTAGTAAATTTGACAGAGCATTATTTGGGTTAGACCTTCTAATGACTGCACTAATTAGGAGCACTGGAAACCAAATCTACAATAAAATGGTTTATAAGAGAGCAAAACGAGTCTTTGCTTTGTATTTTTCTTTCTTTCTTTCTTTCTTTCTTTTTTTTTTTTTCACATTACAAAAACACCTACCAAGGTCTTAACTACCTGAAGGGCCAGAGGAATAGCACAGAAGCAGATAAAACATTTGCCTTGCAAGTGGCATTGTATAATATCCCTCAACCCTGCTAGGAGTTTTTTTTGAGAGCAGAGCCAGGAGTAAGCCCTGAGTGTTGTTGAGTGTGGCCCAAAATAAAAATAAACAACAAAACCCATCTGAAACAGCATATCTGAAGCCCTTGATATCTGTATGAATTTACGGAGTAGGACTAGTAATGAGGACAGAAGGTTCTCTTGGCTTTGAGAGTAATAGCTATATCACTGATCCTGGCCACATGCTAGTCCAGTGATAGGAATATTACAGTGCCACACAAAACAAGTCTTATGCAACTAAATTTGCTTTCAAACAAATTTTGTTTCTCATCTCGGCCCACCTCTTTTCCTTCATTTTTATTTTTGTGCTATTTTAAAGCTAGTTACCCCACAAATATGGAATAAAACAATGTTTTGTTTATTAAGCTTAGGCTTAATGGAGGTAAAGCTTGCAGAGTGCTAACGTAGAAATTTACCACCAATTAGTTCATATTATGGTGAAAAATGACATTTTAAAACCTACCAAATGATCTTATATATTATTTTTGTTTTTGTTTTTGTGCCATAGTGGGAGGTTACTCCCAAAGGGGTTACTCCTGGTTCTGCACTGAGAAATTACTCTTGGCAGTGCTCAGGGAATGATATGGGATGCCGGGTACTGAACATGGGATCTGGTACATATTGCTCTGACCCCAATCTTTTTGCCACCACCATTCCAATTTTATAATTTTTATTTTATAATTAAGATGACTTAGATGCCTGGCTTATAGACATTTATTTTCCAAAGATATCTTCAAATGTTTCACCAATAAACCTGACCCACTAAATCTATATTCAATAATTTCATGGGCAGAATCTCTAATAAAAAGAAATAGTTAGCATTTTAAAATGTATTTAATTAGATATCTATTTAAATATCTTTGAGGTGGCTACCAAGATAAAAGATAAGGTCCACTTTAAGGTGTGCTAATTTGATATCTGCCCGACAGGGCCTGTTCTCTTCTTAAAAAGGCCCAGCTCTAAGTGATAGTGGTTGGTGTCATAGATGTTCAGTTTCCTCTAATGATTGGGGAAAACATTCCTGGGTAAAGAGCCCAGCTTATTTAAATCTAATTCCAGTTTTCTAAATAGCAATATTTAGAAATATTTAAAAATATTTCAAGAATATTTAAAGACGATACTTCAATTTCTTTAGTAATAATGGTCTTCTTGGTTACTAAGACTGAAAAACAGTCATCTTTTCTTAGTAGTAATGTGTCTGGAACCAAGAAAATTTCCCTAATAAGTATTATTTTGACTTGGTTTTCAATGAAGAGTAAAGCAGATAATGTATCCTGAGATTTCCCAGTGCTCACAAGCAATTTTCTTGGTTACAGTCCATACTATAAATAATGTCACTTGAATCCATGGCACAAAGTTAGTAGTAAAATTATATTCAGAGGTTCCAGCAGTAGCTTTTTCAGAGTTGAAACCAGAAACCAAAAAAAAAAAAAAAATGCCTAGAAGACAAATAACAAATCACATGCAATACCAGATGTTATAGTCCTTACAAACTTAAGATCACATATTTGCCACATATTTAACACGGAAATCTCCCCCAAACTGAACACATGGATGAGCCTTTGACATCAAAGATTTTCCTTGATTATTAGGCAGTATCAATGAAGGCTAATTGACCACTTAGAAAGGCTGTTTGTTGGCAACCAAGCCCCCTGGAGCTGCCTGAGCACGTGGGGGCATTAACAGCCACAGTTGGGTTGTGGTGGAGGGGGGGTTTCTTTGAGTCTTGTGTTCTGCTTTGCGGCAGTGATGGCTGGGTCGGTCTCCAAACTCTCTGACATTTTATCGCAGATGATATCCACCAGCCGCTCAAAGGTCTGCTTGACGTTAATGTTATCCTTGGCACTTGCTTCAAAAAATTCAAATCCTGGAAGAAACAGAAGCACATGGTCACTTTATACCCCTGAAATGACAATGAATCTTGCTCACAATTATGAATGGTGATACGAGGTTTCATTTGAGAGGGGGTAGAAAGTGCCATTTGAGGCAAATGGTTTCAACTGGTTTCACCCACTATCAGAAAGGTGATTTGATTTGTAGGTTGTTTTGAAATGAAGGACTGTTATCTTTCTATAAGTAAATAATAATTGTATAGGTATTATAAATAACATTTTATCTGTCAAATCATACTTATGTATAATTGACTTTCAGAGGCTAGGAGGACTTGCAGTTTGCATCCTATTAACTGAAAACAAGTGTTCTAAGAGAGGGAGTTATCAAGAGAGGGAGTTCGTGTCTTATTCTTATTATTTGTGCTATCATGTCTGAATAGACTAAAAACTTCTCTGCAAGACGTAGTAATGGCAGCACTGAGAATCCTTACAGCGCGGCTGTTTATTACACCACTATTTCCTCTCCACAGGAACTTACCTTATTTCCCTGGTAATCTTTCCTACAATTGGCATTATTTGTACTTTCTTTCCTTATTTCGATGCAAATGATTTTTCAATAATTTAAGCCTTAGAAGACCTTATATGTATATTCTACTGCAAAAGGATCTGCTAAACTCATACTCAGAAACCAGTTCCAACTTTTTTCCCATGTCTGCCCCGTGGCTCAAGGAAGGCTTGGGAGAATGAGCTTTGAGGAAACTTCCAGTATGCAAGCAGACACAAGGTGGCACTAAAGAACCACCGAATCTACTTTAAACATGCTTCAACCTTCTTTCACAAATTTGAGTCCCGTTAGCTTAACAGCCCTCCAGGGCTTTGCATAACCTCTGCATCTATCCACAGCTGCTGATTAGTTTTCCAGAGCTGCTGTTATCTAGCAGCACAGTATTTTCATTTTTTTTTACCATCATCTGGGAAAGGACATGATACATTTCAAATGAGATGCCAGAATTATAAGAAGATATAAAATGCAGTGACATTCCCCATGCCTATTGATGTGCATTGTACCTGGGCCAAAGCAGCCTGAGTAGACTGCTCCATACACAATCCTATCACTCTATTGTCTGCATTCACATTCCACTGGCAGCTCTGCCTGTCAGTTGCCATGACAACCTCCCTGCTAGGCCAACTAGGGATTGCTCTGGTCCATTCAAGGGATGTTGATTTAGAATGTGTTGGGCTGAGCACAGAAATGCTTTTCTAATCCATTGTGCATTTTACACCCTATAAATCCTTCTGGTTACATCTGGCCCTATCTCAGAGGAGCCACATGGATGCAGAATGATTAAATCATGTGATTTCATCTCAGCTCTGGGGACCAAAAAAGATAGAATCTTTTACTGTTTTGTATCTGTGTTCAAATTCCTGATAATTTTTTTTCTTAAGGTAGGCATTTCTGTGCTAATTTAGTCATGAAACTATTTAGCTAAATGATCATATTTGAGCCTGAATTTTTCTAGCTACTCTGAACTCTATTGTTAAAATCCAAATGAATGATTGTAGGATTCAAACTGAAGGGACATCAGTAGAGTTATTTTTTTAAATTAATGGTGATATGCACAATGAACATTACTCAGCAGCAGTAAGATAAAATCTTGCAGTTCCCTGTACTATTGATATCAAGGTAATAAGTGAAATGAGCAAGGGAAAGAAGGACAAAACTACACAATCTCACGTATTTTATTTTTGTGTCTTTTGGGCCATACACAGTGGTACCCAGGGATCACTCCTGGCAGACTCAGAGGATCATGAGGGATGCTGGGGATTGAACCTGGGCCAGTCACATAAAAGGCAAATGCATTACTCGCTGTTTTATTGCTCATACTCCTCATCAGTGGTTTATAGGTAAATAATAGAAGTATTGAACAATAACAAACCCTTGGCCTTAGATTAGAAAAATCAGTTTATCAGGTAGTGGGTGGTAAAGAGGTGGACAGTGTAAAGGGAGTAAAGTTGTTTATCAAATGTGAAATGTTAATACTGTTGTAACTACATCACCTACACTATATCAATATTATTTTTATGGTGGATGTTTCAAATGTCTTTGGTTTACATAGTTCTTTCATTTTTCACTTCGGACAGTACTCATGTAGCTCTTACATTCTGTATTTTTTTTATCCACAGATAATGTCATTTAGCATTAAAATTTCTCCTTCACAATGCTCCCACACATATTTTATTTCTGAATTAAAAAGTATTAATTGTGATGCTATAATTTACAGTATTGTTAATAATTATTTTCTAAGCTCATAATTGCAATACCACACCCACTTAATTACATGCATGGATCAGTTGTCCACTTGTGTTGACTTTGACTTTTTATTGCTTACCTGGCTGTCCACACACATTTTAAAGGAAGAAAATATGTATTTAACCATAGTGATAAAATGTCACAAATGTTACTCCTTATGGAGATATCTGTAGGTAATTAAGAAATGGTTATGTCATGATACCAAATCCACTGAAGAAGAATCTTAAATGAGGTATAAAGGACAAAATATAGAATTTGGTACAAGATTTCTTTTCTTAGGGTTTTTTTTTGGGGGGCATACCCAACAGTGGTCAGGAATTAGTCCTGGTGATAATCAGGAACTAGATGAGATACCAGGGATTGGACCTGGGTCAGCCATGTGCAAGGCAAATGCTATATCTGCTGAATATCACTCCAGCTTTCCCCCATAATACTTCATTTGTAACTTCACTAGTACTTTTCTAGCATTTGTTAATGTAATATACTGAATTTAGAAGGTATCCTAAAAAAGAATTCATTATTGAGAAAGACTGGCAATCTGTGCAAACCTTTGTCAATTGTTTCCTGAAGCAGACAGGCAGATAGGGAAAGAACCTCCAAAGCAATGAGTTCTTGGAATATAATAAAACCAAGAGATGAGATTTGATTTAATGGGATTTATTTAATCTTTGATAAGAGTTTCACCTGGAGATGTTGCAGGCCCAAAGAAGAAAGATGGTGGGCCCCTTACCAAGTAAAGCTCCATTGGGAAAAAAGGCCAGGAAAGGAATATCAAAGATCATCAATTATCCCCTGGCAACTACCCTAACAACAGGACTCTTAGGGAGAAAGCCCCATGTGGGGAAGGTAGGGAGAAACCCTATAAAATTCAGCAAGGTATAAAGAAGAAGTGTACAAGTGTTGTTTCCAGCAGATGATTGTGGTGTCTGCACAAACATGATGCCTGTATCTCCCCTGTTGAGATGTGGTCTTTCATGCTTGGGCTCTCTGTGCCTTTGGAGAAGCTTTACTCTCTCTTGAGCATATTACTCACTACTCTCTCTCTTTCTTATTCTTCCCCTCCCTTTCTTCAGTACTTCTGAATAAAATTTGTTTTTACTTCACTGCTCCTGGAATTCTTTTCTGTAAGGGAAGGCAATGAACCTGAAAGACCAGGGCTAGAACTAGGACGGACTTTTCTTTTCCTGTAAAGAGCAAATTATTTGTTCCAGTCTGAGTCCATGGCTCCCTGAGAAAAATCTCAGGTGGTGGGGATTAAGTTCCATATTGGGAACAATATGTGGATGTCATGTATAACTTGAAGGCTGCCTAGTGGGGCTGGTGGGATGTGCCATCCAGTCTGCTCACTGCAGATTATATCAGTCACAGGGTGGCAGAGACAGGGAGAAAGAAAGTGGTATATTTCCTTCTGGGGCTGCTGCCTCTCTCTTTCCCACTTCTCATAAATCATTTGGTGACCTTCCCGGACATCATTTCTCTTTATCTGAGTTGCCTGTTATGCTGGAGTGTGTTATACCAACAACTAGGAAGCTCTCAGCATCTTGGCCTTAATCTTGAAACTCAGATAAATAAGACATTATCATGATTATATTATTATGTCATCATAATCATTATCATTATTATTCTTTTGGACACCCACCCAACAGCATTCAGGGGCTAATCCTGGCTCTGCACTCAGAAATTGCTCCTGGTAGGCTTGGGAGACTATATAAGATGCCAGAAATTGTACCCAATTGAACTCAGGTTGCTGGCTGGGTGCAAGGCAAACACCCTACCTGCTGTGCTATTGCTCCAGCTTCTAGAAAATACCTTATTAAAATAGCATAAAATAAGAATATTTATCCCATGTGATTAGAGAAAATGCCACTATATAGTGGGGAGTAGAGATATGTAAGCTATGTGGTATATAGTTATATAATTAAATATATATTATATATCCCATAAAATTGTTTGAATGTAGACTTAACACAGTCATTGGACCAACTGAAATTTAATGATTTCAAAGGTACTCTAACTTGTGCTGCTTAAAAGTCAGCACAATTCTGTTTTTATTTGGAATTATAGATATAAAGGCTCTGGTAATTTGCCTTATCCTCATTGAATAGGTATTCTGTTCAGCATAAAACATTAAGTATAAAATCAACATTTTGGATTTAACTTGTCTGGGTTTAGGAAAAACAGAGTTAATTAAATGTCTATGGAAATATCAACATTCTTACGCAATAAGCTATATATGACCACTTATGCCCCTTTCCTATGTGTGCCTAGGTGGATTTATTTAATTGCCTAAGTCAGTGGTTCTCAAACTATGGCCCGCTGGCCACATATTGTATTTGTATCTGTTTTGTTTCTTCATTGCAAAATAAGATATATGCAGTGTGCATAAGAATTCGTTCATGGCAAAAGCTGGCTCCCTGTGTGTGACACCAGGCGGGGAAAATCCGCGAAAGTACACCGGCCCAGTGGGGCTCAGCTGTGAAAGACTGTGAGTGTGACCTGTCTATGTCTGTCTACTGTCCTCTTGTGTGAAACTCTTGCGAGTGGGGCAAAAAGAGCCTCCAGAAACCTCGCTCGCCCAGACGCCATTTTCAGGGAGGGACTTCAGAGCATAAAAGCCGGCTATCCTTTGCAAAAGCTGGCTCCCTGTGTGTGACAACAGGCGGGGAAAATCCGCGAAAGTACACCGGCCCAGTGGGGCTCAGCTGTGAAAGACTGTGAGTGTGACCTGTCTATGTCTGTCTACTGTCCTCTTGCGTGAAACTCTTGCGAGTGGGGCAAAAAGAGCCTCCAGAAACCTCGCTCGCCCAGACGCCATTTTCAGGGAGGGACTTCAGAGCATAAAAACCGGCTATCCTTTGCAAAAGCTGGCTCCCTGTGTGTGACACCAGGCGGGGAAAATCCGCGAAAGTACACCGGCCCAGTGGGGCTCAGCTGTGAAAGACTGTGAGTGTGACCTGTCTATGTCTGTCTACTGTCCTCTTGCGTGAAACTCTTGCGAGTGGGGCAAAAAGAGCCTCCAGAAACCTCGCTCGCCCAGACGCCATTTTCAGGGAGGGACTTCAGAGCATAAAAGCCGGCTATCCTTTGCAAAAGCTGGCTCCCTGTGTGTGACACCAGGCGGGGAAAATCCGCGAAAGTACACCGGCCCAGTGGGGCTCAGCTGTGAAAGACTGTGAGTGTGACCTGTCTATGTCTGTCTACTGTCCTCTTGCGTGAAACTCTTGCGAGTGGGGCAAAAAGAGCCTCCAGAAACCTCGCTCGCCCAGACGCCATTTTCAGGGAGGGACTTCAGAGCATAAAAACCGGCTATCCTTTGCAAAAGCTGGCTCCCTGTGTGTGACACCAGGCGGGGAAAATCCGCGAAAGTACACCGGCCCAGTGGGGCTCAGCTGTGAAAGACTGTGAGTGTGACCTGTCTATGTCTGTCTACTGTCCTCTTGCGTGAAACTCTTGCGAGTGGGGCAAAAAGAGGCTCAGAGGAGCACGGCCGCTCCGCTTCGCTACGCGGCCGTGCACTCTTTCTAAGGAAAGAACTCCATTGCAACAAGAAGGAAAAATCACACTAAGAACGGCGCTATATCACAGAAGCAAACATTTCTCTCTGGACTGTCTTCTCTGTTACATGCTCGGGCCTAAGATTTGACCCAGTGTGAGGCTTCATCCACGGAGGACTCCCCTCCCTTAGAGGCAAGTCAGCCCATCCAGAAAGGGAGGAGCCAGAGGAGTGTGCTGCCTACATCATATAGACAATGAATACCACTACAACACGTAGAAAAACCCACAATACAAATGTGACAATGGGGAAACAGCGCAGGCCAGCATCAGACATAGAGAATGAAGATGACAATTCTGAGGACCAGATAATGACTGAACAACTAATCAACCTCTCAGATAAGGACTTTAGACTAGCAATATGGAAGGTGCTCAACAGACTCCAAGAAACCATGGATCGAGTTGAACAGAACACTAATAAGAACCAAGAAAATATGAAGGCAGAAATGACAAAACTCCAAACTGAAATAACATGTCAACTAACAGGCCTGAAAAACTCAGTAAACGAAGTGAATGACAAAATGGATAAGCTCTGGGACAGGGTATCAGAAGCTGAGAATAGACTTGGTGCTGTGGAAGATGAGATACATAACAATTCCATACAGCAGGAGAGATTGGACAAAAAACTTAAAGCAAATGAGCAGACAATGGAAAAATTAGTCAAAGAATGGGAACAGACGAAAATAGAAGTCTATGATAAGATCAACAGAAACAACTTAAGAATCATTGGAGTCCCAGAGACCCAGGAAGAAAATTTCCAGGAAGAATCAATGGTCAAGAACATCATTAAAGAGAAAATTCCAGAGCTAAAGAATATATGTGATCAAATCCTGCATGCCCGAAGAGTACCAACCAAAAGAGACCCCAGAAAAACCACCCCAAGACACATCCTAGTCACAATGACAAATCCCACAGATAGAGACAGAATTCTGAAAACAGCAAGATCAAAAGGGGAAATCATGTTCAAGCAAGCTTCCCTGAGATTTACAGCAGACCTGTCACCAGAAACGCTCAATGCCAGAAAGCAGTGGTGGGATATTGTGACAAGACTGAATGAAATGAATGCTTCACCCAGAATACTATACCCAGCAAAACTCACTTTCCGGTTTGATGGAAGAATACATGGTTTCACAGACAAAAAACAGCTCAGAAACTTCACAGACACAAAACCAGTCTTAAGAGAAAAACTGAAAGACCTAATCTAAGACAAGACTACCCAAAAGACACACCAAATTTTGAAATAAAGATGGCGTTAAATCCCAGGACAATTCTTTCTCTCAACGTCAATGGACTAAATGCACCAGTTAAGAGACACAGAGTGGCTAAATGGATCAAAAAACTCAATCCAACCTTCTGCTGCCTACAAGAAACGCACCTGAATAGTCAGAACAAACATAGACTCAAAATAAAAGGCTGGAGAAAAGTTATCCAAGCAAACAACACCCATAAAAAAGCTGGAGTGGCCATACTAATATCAGATAATGCAAACTTTATACTCAGGAAGGTTGTAAGGGACAAAGACGGACATTTTATATTAATCAAGGGGTACGTAGAGCAGGAAGAATTCACTCTCCTAAACATATATGCACCGAATGAGGGGCCAGCAAAATATTTAATACAACTGCTGACAAATCTGAAAAATAATATCAACAACAACACAATAATTGTGGGGGACCTAAACACGGCTTTGTCAACACTGGACAGGTCAACCAGACTGAAACCCAACAAGAATATACTAGACCTGAGGAGAGAAATGGAAGAAAGAGGCCTAGTGGATATATATAGGACACTCCATCCCCAGAAACCTGGATACACATTCTTCTCCAATGTACATGGGACATTCTCCAGGATAGACTACATGCTGGCACATAAAACATACCTCCATAAGATCAAGAGGATAGAAATTTTGCAGACTACCTTCGCTGACCACAAGGCTCTGAAATTATTTGTGAACTCCAAAGGGACTCAGAAGAAACACTTTAACACCTGGAAGTTAAACAGCCTCATGCTCAATAACCAGTGGGTCCGAGATGAAATCAAGGAGGAAATAAAAAGGTTCCTGGAAACAAATGACAATAAAGACACAAACTCTCAGAACTTATGGGACACAGCAAAAGCAGTACTGAGAGGAAAATTTATAGCTTTGCAAGCACACATCAGGAAGGAAGAAGGAGCTTACCTGAGTAGCTTAATGACACAGCTAATAGAACTAGAAAATGCTCAACAAAAGGACCCAAGAACAGGAAGACAGAAGGAAATAACAAAGCTGAGAGCAGAAATCAACGAAGTGGAAACTCAAAAAACAATCCGAAAGATCAACAAAAGCAGAAGTTGGTTCTTTGAAAAAATAAACAAGATTGATAGACCACTGGCAAACCTAACAAAGAAAGAGAGAGAGAGAAACTTGATAACTCGTATCAGGAATGAAAAAGGAGAGATCACTACTGATATGACAGAGATTCAAAGGGTAATCAGAAACTACTTTGAAAAACTCTACGCCACTAAAAATGAGAACCTGGAAGAAATGGATAAATTCTTGGACTCTTATAATCTTCCACGGTTGAAGGAAGAGGATGTAGCATATCTAAACACCCCCATCACCATTGATGAAATTAAAACAGTAATCAAATGTCTGCCGAAAAACAAAAGGCCCAGGTCCAGATGGATTCACTAATGAATTCTATCAAACTTTCCAAGAGGAACTACTGCCAATCTTGGCAAGACTCTTTCATGAAATTGAACAAACAGAAACACTTCCAAATAGCTTTTATGAAGCCAACATCACCTTGATACCTAAACCAGACAGAGACGCTACCAAAAAAGAAAATTACAGACCAATATCACTGATGAATGCAGATGCAAAGATCCTCAACAAAATCCTGGCAAATAGGATTCAATGCCTCATTAAGAAGATCATCCACTACGATCAAGTAGGTTTCATCCCAGGAATGCAAGGCTGGTTTAACATCCGTAAATCTATCAACATAATACACAACATCAATAACAAGAAAAATAAAAACCACATGATCATATCAATAGATGCAGAGAAAGCATTTGATAAGGTCCAACACCCATTCTTGATCAAAACTCTCAGCAAGATGGGAATGGAGGGAACCTTTCTCAATATAGTGAAGGCCATCTACCACAAGCCAGTGGCAAATATTATCCTCAATGGAGAAAAACTGAAAGCCTTCCCTCTAAATTCTGGCACAAGACAAGGCTGTCCTCTCTCACCACTCCTATTCAACATAGCACTGGAAGTACTTGCTATAGCGATTAGGCAAGAAAAGGATATCAAGGGAATCCAGATAGGAAAGGAAGAAGTCAAGCTCTCACTGTTTGCAGATGACATGATACTCTACTTAGAAAACCCTAAAGACTCTATCAAAAAGCTTCTAGAAACAATAGACTCATATAGCAAGGTGGCAGGCTACAAAATTAACACACAAAAATCAATGGCCTTTCTATACACCAACAGTAATAAAGAAGAAATGGACATTAAGAAAACAACCCCATTCACAATAGTACCACACAAACTCAAATATCTTGGAATCAACTTGACTAAATATGTGAAGGACCTATACAAAGAAAACTATAAAACTCTGCTCCAAGAAATAAGAGAGGACACACGGAAATGGAAACACATACCCTGCTCATGGATTGGCAGGATTAACATCATCAAAATGTCAATACTCCCCAAGGCATTATACAGATTTAATGCCATCCCTCTAAAGATACCCATGACATTCTTCAAAGAAGTGGATCAGACACTTTTGAAATTCATTTGGAACAATAAACACCCTCGAATAGCTAAAGCAATCATTGGGAAAAAGAATATGGGAGGAATTACTTTTCCCAACTTTAAACTGTACTACAAAGCAACAGTTATCAAAACAGCATGGTATTGGAATAAGGATAGGTCCTCAGATCAGTGGAATAGGCTTGAATACTCAGAAAATGTTCCCCAGAGATACAACCATCTAATTTTTGATAAAGGAGCAGGAAATCCTAAATGGAGCAGGGAAAGCCTCTTCAACAAGTGGTGTTGGCACAATTGGATAGCCACTTGCAAAAAATTAAACTTAGACCCCCAGCTAACATCATGTACAAAGGTAAAATCCAAATGGATTAAAGACCTCGATATCAGCCCCAAAACCATAAGATATATAGAACAGCACATAGGCAAAACACTACAGGACATTACAGGCATCTTCAAGGAGGAAACTGCACTCTCCAAGCAAGTGAAAGCAGAGATTAACAGATGGGAATATATTAAGCTGAGAAGCTTCTGCACCTCAAAGGAAATAGTGCCCAGGATACAAGAGCCACCCACTGAGTGGGAGAAACTATTCACCCAATACCCATCAGATAAGGGGCTAATCTCCAAAATATACAAGGCACTGACAGAACTTTACAAGAAAAAAACATCTAACCCCATCAAAAAATGGGGAGAAGAAATGAACAGACACTTTGACAAAGAAGAAATACGCATGGCCAAAAGACACATGAAAAAATGTTCCACATCACTAATCATCAGGGAGATGCAAATCAAAACAACGATGAGATACCACCTCACACCCCAGAGAATGGCACACATCACAAAGAATGAGAATAAACAGTGTTGGCGGGGATGTGGAGAGAAAGGAACTCTTATCCACTGCTGGTGGGAATGCTGTCTAGTTCAACCTTTATGGAAAGCGATATGGAGATTCCTCCAAAAACTGGAAATCGAGCTCCCATACGATCCAGCTATACCACTCCTAGGAATATACCCTAGGAACACAAAAATACAATACAAAAACCCCTTCCTTACACCTATATTCATTGCAGCTCTATTTACCATAGCAAGACTCTGGAAACAACCAAGATGCCCTTCAACAGATGAATGGCTAAAGAAACTGTGGTACATATACACAATGGAATATTATGCAGCTGTCAGGAGAGATGAAGTCATGAAATTTTCCTATACATGGATGTACATGGAATCTATTATGCTGAGTGAAATAAGTCAGAGAGAGAGAGAAAAACGCAGAATGGTCTCACTCATCTATGGGTTTTAAGAAAAATGAAAGACACCCTTGTAATAATAATTTTCAGACACAAAAGAGAAAAGAGCTGGAAGTTCCAGCTCACCTCAGGAAGCTCACCACAAAGAGTGATGAGTTTAGTTAGGGAAATAACTACATTTTGAACTGTCCTAATATTGAGAATGTATGAGGGAAATGTAGAGCCTGTTTAGGGTACAGGCGGGGGTTGGGTGGGGAGGAGGGTGACTTGGGACTTGGGTGATGGGAATGTTGCACTGGTGATGGGTGGTGTTCCTTTTATGACTGAAACCCAAACACAATCATGTATGTAATCAAGGTGTTTAAATAAAAAAAAATTAAAAAAAAAAAAAAAAAAAAAAAAGAATTCGTTCATAAGTTTTGTTTTTACTATAGTCAGACCCTCCAATGGTCTGAGGGACAGTGAACTGGCCCCCTATTTAAAAAGTTTGAGGTAACTTCTATCTACAAAATAAAAAGCTTCAACCTAGATTTTTTTTAACAATCTCCACTGTGACTTTACTGTTAGAATTTATCACTATTATTTTCAAATTTCTCTATCCTCAGGTTCATACACAACCACCATCAGCAGAAAGCCAGTGACACCAAGGTAACAGTCTTATAAAACTGCAGATCATTTACAGATTACTAGGGAGAGCAGGAGGTTTGGAAGATCTAATAAGTGGTCCAAGGTCATAGAGAAAGTTGACTGTGAAGGCCAACAGATGCCTCTTGATAAATAGGCTACTGATTTAACTTCAAGCCATGGACACCTGTCCCTCAGACATCATCTGGTATTTATAATTTCAGCATACAAGGGCATCTTTGTCAATGAGCACTTTCAGTTAACCATAAAAGCTATTGTATTTTCCTCATCAGAACTTTTCTGATGAGAAATTCTTTCTTTCTGAAATAATTCTTTCTGAATTAATCTGAACTAAAGCAACATTAGTTCTGAGATGGATGACTCCTAAGCCATATAGGTGGTTTATTAACTGAAATAGTATGCAGTAGTACAGAACCATATACTATGGGTTATTCAGTCAGGAGAAGAAAATCTATTTAGAAAATATGGATGACCCTGAGGGTGCTATGCTAAATGAAGTCAGACATATTAGATCATATTATATGTATCTATGTGGAATCTTTAAAAACTGAAGTCACACCTTTAAAACACAGATCAGTGATTGCTAGAGGGGTCAGTAAAATGGGTAAAGGGGTAAAAAATCAAGTTATAGTTATACACTGCAATTGAAAGGATGTCCTTTTACACAGCTGGTGTAGATATAAAATGTAACAGTGTCTTTGTAAAACAGCCTGTCAGTTTCTTCCTTAAATGACTAACACGATGATGTTGGCACATACACATAAACTGGTGGTTCCTATGAGGATGTGGCTTAATTGACACAAGTTGCTGCACTGGGGTCAATGTGTTAAAGTGATACTAAAAACTGCACTAGAAAATTCTACTTCTAGGTCCATATTCAAGGGAAATGAACACTTGTCTACACAAAACCTATACCAAATGTTTACCATAGCTATAGGCCATAGTCAGAAGTCCTCAGGGCTTGCTCCTGGCTCTATGCCAGGGGTCTCAAACTTAAGGCCCGCTGGCCCTTTGCGGCCCTCCATGCAACATTTTGTGGCCCATGCAACATTTTGTGGCCCTGCCCTAGAGGAATCTTTTTTTGTTTTGTTTTGTTTTAGTTGTTTGGGTCACACACCCCCAATGTTCAAGGCTTACTACTGACTTTGCACTCAAGGAACACCCCGACTTTGCCTCCTGCGGCCCCCAGGTAAATTGAGTTTGGGACCCCTGCTGCTCTAGAGTCACTGCTGGTGGAATCAAGGGACAATATGGAATGTCCGGGATTGAACCCAGTTGGTAGTCTGCAAGGCAAAATCCCTACCTGCTGTACTATCACTCAATTCTTTTGCAATATTTCTAATAGGCTATATGTGGAGATAGTTTGTCTTTCAACTGATGATGTATAAACAAAACAATATACATGTAATAAAATAGCATTTACTATAAAAAACTAAAATCCTAATGTCTGCTACAGAATGAATTAACTTTGAGAACATTATGCAAAGTGAAATAAATCAGACATAAAGTACTACCTGTGTAGTAGTATTTGATTCCATTTATATAAATTGTCCCTTATAGGCAAACCTATAGGTACAGAAGGTAGAATAGTGAGTTTACCTAGGAAAGGAGTAAGAAGTAAATAAAGATTGTAAATGTAGAGGATTGGGAAGTAAATTTAGTGAGTATGGGGTTTCTTTATGAGATGATAAAAATATTCCAAAATTGGTTGCTTTAAAAGTTGTGCAAAAATGGATGACATACTGTATATAAATTCAATTTTTACTATATATGCATATATAGCAAATAAGAAGTATGTTACACTTAGTGATGTGTTTAGAAGGAACCCCATGCCAGACTAGAAAAATCATTCCAAGATAGACAGAACCCTCCATTAGAATTCTTTCGTGGGGCCGGAGAGATAGCATGGAGGTAAGTCATTTGCCTTGCATGCAGAAGGATGGTGGTTCAAATCTTGGCATCCCATATGGCCCCCCGAGCCTGCCAGGAGTGACTTCTAAGCGTAGAGCCAGGAGTAACCTCTGAGTGCTGCTCAGTGTGACCCAAAAACCAAAAATAAATAAATAAAAAAAGAATTCTTTCATGCCCACCACAAAGCCTTCATAGAGTTAAGAATACTATTTTAGCTGTAGCCTCAGGGATGTGATGAATGGTTGCTGTATTTAGAGGATGTTATAATACATTCTGGTGAACAGGAGAAGCACAAACCTCTCTGCAGGGCTTGCTGGCATAACTCTTCAACTGCTTTCTGAAGGAGCTGTCAATGCTGGGTTCTGGGGCGACTGGCATTTTCCACAGAGATTAAGCAGGGACCCCCTCAATTGAGAGCTTCTGGTAGGTATTCTAGCTCATGTTACTCAGCTCTCAGGGCTTGTCATAACAGACCATGTGCCCCTCTGACTGCATTGACATATGAGAATAATAAGTACTTCATAACCTTAGTTTTTTCACCACTTTAAAAAACTCTCACAGGCCATTTTTACACATCGATGTCTAAATCATTAGAAAATGATGTTTATTTGGGGGGAGTTAGAGCAGTAGTTACAGCAGGTAGAGTACTTGCCTTGCATTTGGCCAACCTGAATTTGATGCCAGGCAGCCCACATAGTCGCCGGAATTTGCCAGCAGTGGTTTCTGAGCTGAGAGCCAGAATAAGGCTGGATGGACTCTTCTGCCCATCCCCACAAGTAGTCTGTTTTTCTAGGGTATTTTGGGGCATCGTATCCTAAATATCTTGTGGAGTACTGTTTTCAACTTCACATTGAAAGAAAAATCACAATTGTGCTTTCTTTTCGTATCAGAAAAATAGCTACGAAAACCAGACTACAGTATATCATCATTATTCTTAATGTTTAAATAAAATGCTACTATCTGTTCTTCAATGCCTAAAAGATGTCATTTCTAAATTCTAGCTGCAGTTCCAATAGTTTGTCTTCCCTTCCCTGTGAAAGTGATTAGAAATGGTCATTTTGCTGCCAGGTGGGTGACTGGGCCAGAATCAGAGAAGCTGAGGACAAGCTGTCATAGAAGATTATTTCATGCTGGGTGTCAGTCTGGAGACAGACTTCCAAAGGACGAATCAATAAGAATTTTGACTCACTTGCCTGAAAAAGGGCTAAAGAAACAGGTCACAGAATGCGTAGCTAAAATAAATGGTCCAGTATTCTAGAATTTTAGTCTTACCATTAGCTTGGCCTGAGCAGATAGTTTTCTAAGCTTTGTCAGATTTTGAGCTCTGCAGAGACCTCTGCATGACCCTGAAACATTCTGGTTGATGGACAGGTTTCATCCATGCTTTCCACCTTTCTTTTTATAAGCAGAACACTCTTATACATGAGAAAACTCTTACCAGTGAAACAGAAAGCCTTAGTTTTCCCTTACCAGCTGCTATGAACAGTTTCATTTTTGACAGCTGTTCTTGGGCTATATTTGATAAATAGGAAGTTACCATTTTTCCAGGACCATATAATTATGTCTCAGAGTTTAGGCTCACCAGCAGTAGTGGGAAGTACCTCCGGTAATCAGCCAGACCAAACTGTTTGATACTTGTATTCTCCATGTTTTTGTCAATTGATAAGAAATGCAAAGAGTCCAATGTTCATTTAAAAGGATCTTCATAAAGACCCCTTATCTGTGACTTTCTAGTATTCTCTGTAACATTTTTGTCAAGGGTCTACACAAAAATCCTTACTTTTGATTTACTTTTATACTAAGTTCCTTCCCACTGGGAAGTTCCTTAGTTCCTTTTTCTTTCTCCACCATTTTCCATAGACTTTATTTCCTTTGGATTTGGAGCATTGTTATTATTCAATATTTTCATTATTGGGAAACCTGGGAATGTGAATGAACACAGAGAGAGACCTGCCTGTCACCACTCCTGCTTTTTTTTTTTTTTTTTTAACATTATAAGCATCTTAGTGCAAAGCTCATGAAATTTTTCTGCAAGTTCTATTCCTCAATCTTCTCCCACTGTCAAACCAATTTTCCTCTTAAAGAGTGACTGCTAAGTATTACATTTACACACTGATATTATTTCATTTTGAGCCACTTTTAACATTTAACATTTTAACATGGACATTTCCTGCCATAAGCCATATATTAATTCTTTTCTTTTCTAGCTTTATCTTGAATGTGAACTGTTGGTGGTAAATTTTGGCATCCTGATGGACTTGTTTCAGACCTACCTCTCCTTGTCTTTACAATCTCTATCACTCCTGTCTCACTGACAAAAAATCCATGTATCTCAGCACCTACATGGCTACTCACAGTAGAAGGAAGTTACACAGCACTTGACTTGTCCCAAGAGATAGAACATTTCTTTTACTTTTGTGAAACATTTTCTATATTCTGAATCTGCAAACTGTATTTGAATCTCATGCCTGGTAGTTTTATCTACTTAAGTGTTTACATTAACTATCTATCCATTAAAGGCATTTGAGTCTGACACCAAAGTACCCAGTCAGCTATAGCGTCCAGCTGAAAACTCTTACTTCATACTGAAAATGACCTGCTCATTTTAAAATCTTTATCTCTCTCTCCTATCTATCTACCTATCTACCTATCTACCTATCTACCTATCTACCTACCTACCTACCTACCTACCTACCTATCTATCTATCTATCTATCTATCTATCTATCTATCTATCTATCTATCTATCTATCTATCTATCTATCTATCTATCTATCTATCTATCTATCTATCTATCTATCTATCTATCTATCTATCTATCGGTCTGTCTGTCTGTCTGTCTGTCTATCTATCTATCTATCTATCTATCTATCTATCTATCTATCTATCTATCTATCTATCTATCTATCTATCTATCATACCTGGCGGTACTCAGGCATTAGTTACTTCTGGCTCTGTGTGCAGAAATTACTCCTGGCAGGCTCGTAGGACCAGATAGGATGCTGAATAGAACCAAGGTACAGTGTGTGCAAGGCAAATGCCCTACATTCTGTGCTATTGTTATGGCCCCAGTAACAGTGCAATTACTGTTTTGTATTGGGTATAAAATTTACATAACATAAAAGTACCATTTTAGCTATATTAGGTAATTCAGTGCCTTTTTATACATTCAAGAAATTGTATAATGAGCACTGTATTTCTAAAACATCTTCATCATTCTAAAAGGAAATGGTATTTATGAAGCAATCTGCCACCTCCTTTCTCCACCACACACTAGCTTTACTGTGCTCCTCAATTAGAGTATATTGCTGTAAGGGCTTTTCTATACCCTAAGTAGTATTTAACAGTGTTTGGCAAGAAATGGAGCAGCATATTTTAACTAATTGGCTTAATTGACTAGGAGAAGGGATGAACAAAAAATGGAAAAATAAAAGGAAAGAGTGTCAAAGAAATTTTCCCCTTTGCATAGTTATGAAATAACTATATTTTTGAGTAACTGCCAGTCAAATTATTTCTAGGTAGAGTTCACCAAGCACAGAAATCCACAAAGTATCATTCTGTTTTTGCCCCATCTGGAGAAAATTTATGCTATGAAACAAATAAGATCATTTTTATTCAACCATGCAGGGAATATATTTCTGTAAAATTTAAAGAAATGTAGGGCTGTCAATCAAAACAATTGGGAAAAATCTTAAACAGACACTTCTCTGAGGAAGATAGACAGTTGGCCCACATAAAACATGCTCAACATCACTTATTATTAGGGAAATATACATCACAACAACAAGGAGATATCATTTCACACAGGTGCAAATGGCCTATATAAAAATGATTCTGAAATGAGTTCATGAAAATGTAGAGAAAAAAGAACTCAAATATACTGTAAATAGAGATGTAAATTTGCTTAGCCTCTATGGAAAACTGTATTCAGATTCATAAAATAGCACTCCTAGATATTTATTTAAAGAATATGATACCCTAGTATGAATAAAGCATTTGTACCCCTATGTTCACATTAGCTTGATTCATAATAGCCACAAAATGACATGACAAATATAAATGTCCACTGACATATCAGATGATCTGGTATATATACCTATATAATAATAAATAATCATATATGTATATATAGAGAGATGTATATATTTTCTCAATGCAACATTACTTCTTCATTAAGAAAGGTGAAATCATGCCTTTGATTCAAAATGGTTTAAAATGGATTTTGGTTCGAAATGGATAAACCTGAAGTGATAATGGTAGGTGAGATAAAGATGTGAAATACAATCACTTAATCATTGGAATACAGATAACTAAAGAAAATTAACTGCATATGCATGATATAAAAATTGTAGGGTAATAAAAAATAGTCAATAGAAACAAAGAAGATGAGACCCAGTTTTTTGTAGGAAGTTTGCTACTGGAGGATAATAAGACAGTGGTGGAGAAAAGGGGTACTGAAAGGTGATAAAATAATATGCACGATGTCCTAACAGTAACAATGTTGTAAACCACAATGCCTAAAGGGGACGAAAAGTGACTGACAGAAAGGCAGGACGTGGGTGGGAGGAAAAGTATGCACATTGGTGGAGGGAAACGGACACTGATGAAGAATTGATGTTGGAACATTGTCTAAAATTGTATCAAGAATAATGTAATTAATGGTGACAGAAAAACAGTAACACAATAAACAACCCCACAAATAAGAGATGTTGCATATCAACTCCTAAAGTAACAACTATTGGCAACTGTTAGAAGCAGAGATTCTGACATTTTTTTATTAAAGAAATAAAGATCATTCATGACTGGTAGAGCAATTGTTTCTAAGATATTATTTTAAGTTTTGTTCCCTGAAATAAGTTAAATGATTCATTGTAATTTAACATTTTAATAAGCTTTCCATGACAAAGGAAACAATTTCCAGGTAGTCAGATAGTTTAAATATGAGGTGTCAACATATAATTTATGTAAAGTGTAAGCTTTTGTAAAGCTATTTTTTCTAATAAAATATACAAACAAAATAGAGCATATAACATAATAAGTTTTCAATAAATAAGCCTCTAAGGAATAAGATACCATAGTAATAGCCAATGCTATTGAATTTATAATATTGAATATAAATTGTATTACTATATGTAACAAATACTTGGCATTTCATATAAAATGTACCAGGCATTTGGCACTTCTTTATCGGGAATCAACTATATAGAGTGACTTACAATGCCTCTGAGAAGAAATTTAGTCATATACTTGCTAAGTCAGGACAGTAACTGAAATCTGAGTGTCCTAAAGAACAAGAAGCTAAAGTATGGGCTTTAGATCACACTCTTAGCCAGGATGTTCTATGCATACCCCAAATTCTTCTTATATTCTTGCATCAGCACCCTACTCAAACAGAAAATGATAACAACTTCACAAGAAAATTTTCATAAGAAAATAAGGATTCTTATCTAAATATAAAACTTATATTATGTTTTAGTATTATTTTTAGAAAACATTTTAACTATGGTTTAGGCACTTTGATTATATTGTAATAATATTATGTTACATTGATGTTAAAATTATTGATGTGAAAAATTACTGCAAAATACCACCAAAAATTACTAATTGATTTTGGGAGGAGGTGTTGGAGTCATACTTGTCAAGGCTAGAGGTATTTATCTCTATACCCATCTTCTATTAAACCTAGAAATAATCAGTAACAGTGAGTAAACTCTGGCTGTGGGGGTCGCCATCCAATAAGCTGAGCTTTCTGGCCTGCAGAGGCTCTGCCTGCTGTGCCTTTGATTACTCTGAGGACTTCAAGGGAAATTTCTCCTGTGCCTGTCTGTGTTTCTTGAATACCTGAAGGTCTCCTCAGAGGCCTAGGGAATGCACCCCCCCAAAAAAAACCTGCATTTTGAAGCTGTCCAGTGAGTAAACTCTGGCTGTGGGGGTCACCATCCAATAAGCTGAGCTCTCTGGCCTGTGGAGGCTCCACCCTGCTGTGACTTTGATCACTCTGAGGACTTCAAGGGAAATTTCTCCTGTGCCTGTCTGTGTTTCTTGAATACCTGAAGGTCTCCTCAGAGGCCTAGGGAATGCACCCCCCCAAAACACTGCATTTTGAAGCTGCCCAGTGAGTAAACTTTGGTTGTGGGGGTCGCTGTCCAATAAGCTGAGCTCTTTGGCCTGTGGAGGCTCCGCCTTGCTGTGCCTTTGATCACGCTGAGGAATTCTAGGGAAATTTCTCCTGTGCCTGTCTGTGTTTCTTGAATACATGATGGTCTCCTCAGAGACCTAGGGAGTGCACCCCCAAAAACTGTCAAATAGAGGCAACAGAGGAGTGCTTCATTTTGGGGCTGCACACTCTTTCTAACCAATGAACCCCACCACAACACGCAGGAAAAAACACACTACAAGCGTGACAATGGGGAAACATCACAGGCAAACACCATGCACAGAGAAAGAAAACAAAAGTTCGGATGACCTAATAAATTCCAACCACCTGAATAACCTCTTGGATAAGGACCTTAAAATAGCAATATGGAAGATGTTTGTAGAACTCAAAGAAAGCATAGATCAATCTGAACAGAACACAAAGACAGAAATCTGAAAACTTCAAACTGAAATAACAGATCTGAAAAAACTCGGTAGCTCAACTGAAAACCTTAATGGATGGCCTCACCAGCAGGGTAACAGCAACTGAGGACCGAGTCAAAGTACTGGAAGATGTGATGCAAAAACAACTCAACACAGCAGAAGAAATTGGAAAAGCACCTTAAGACAAATGAACAGACAATAAAAAAACTACTCAAGGAATGCAAATAGAAGAAAATAGAAGTCTTTGATAATCAACAGAAACAACATAAGAATCATTGGAGTCCCAGAGACCCAGGTAGGAGATCACCAGTAAGAATCAACTGTCAAAGACATCATCAAAGAGATACTCTCAGAGTTAAAGACTACATGCAATCAAATCCTACATACCCGTAGAGTACCAGCTAAAAGAGACTCAAAGAAAAACACCCCAAGACACATCCTTGTTACGATGACAAATCCCACAAATAGAGATAGAATACTGAAAGCAGCAAGATCAAAAATGCAAATTACATTCAAAGGAGCATCCCTAAGACTTACAGCAGACATGTCACAAGAAACTCGCAAGGCCAGAGGATAGTGGTGAGATATTGTGACAAGACTGAATGAAATGAATGCCTCACCGAGAATACTGCACCCAGCCTGACTCATGTTCAGGTTTGAAGGAAAGATAGATAGCTTCATGGATAAACAACAGCTCAGAAACTTCACAGATGAAAAACCAGCCTTAAAGGAAAAACTGACAGGTCTACTTTAAGACAAGAGAGACCAACAAACACAACAAATTTATCTATAAAGATGACAATAATTTCTATGACAATCATCTCCCTCAATGTCAATGGACTAAATTCACCAATTGAAAGACACAGAGTGGCAAAATGGATCAAAAAGATGAATCCAACCTTCTTTTTTTTTTTTTTTTGTTTTTTTGGTCACACCCCCGGCGTTGCTCAGGGATTACTCCTAGCTGTCTGCTCAGAAATAGCTCCTGGCAGGCTTGGGGGGGGAGGGGGAGACCATATGGGACACCGGGATTCAAACCAACCACCTTTGGTCCTGGATCGGCTGCTTGCAAGGCAAACATCACTGTGCTATCTCTCTGGGCCCTGAATCCAACCTTCTACTGCCTACAAGAAACACATCTGAATAGTCAGAACAAACATAGACTCAAATTCAAAGGCTGGAGAAAATTCATCCAAGCAAATAACACCCTCAAAAAAGCTGGGGTGGCCAAATTAATATCTGATGACACCAACTTTATACTCAGAAAACTGGTAAGGAACAAAGATGGACACTATGTACTAATCAAGGGATATGTGCAACAAGAAGAAATCAGACTATTAATTATATATGCACCCAATGAGAGACCAGCAAATTATCTAATACAGTTACTGACAAATCTGAAAGAAGAAATCAATAATAACACAATAATTGTTGGAGACCTCAACACAGCCCTATCAACACTTGACAGGTCAACCAAACTGAAACCCAACAAAAACATACTAGCCCTGAAAAGAGTAATGGAAGAAAGAGGACTAGTAGATATATATAGGAAACTCCATCCCAAAAAACCTGGATACACATTCTTCTCCAATGTACATGTGTCATTCTCCAGGATAGACTACATGTTGACACATAAAGCGTACCTCCATAAAATTAAGAGGATAGAAATCATGCAGGCTACCTTTGCTGATCGCAAGGCTCTGAAATTAGATGTGAACTCCAAAGGCACACAGAAGAAAAACAATTGGAAATTAAACACCCTGCTACTGAACAACCAGTGGGTCCAAGATGAAATCAAAAAGGAAATCAAAACTTTCCTGGAAACAAATGATAATGAAGACACAAACTGCCAGAATCTATGGGACACACCAAAAGTGGTCCTGAGAGGAAAATTTATAGCTCTACAAGCACACATATCAGGAAGGAAGAAGGACACATCAGGAAGGAAGAAGGGGCATACCTGAATAACTTAATGACGCAGCTCAAAAAATTAGAAAATGACCAACAAAAGGAACCAAAAATAGGGAGACAGAAGGAAATAACAAAGCTGAAAGTAGAAATCAATGAAGTGGAAAACCAAAAAAAACAATCCGAAAGGTCAACGAAAGCAGAAGTTGGTTCTTTGAAAAAATAAACAAGATTGATAGACCATTGGCAAAACTCACAAAGAAAGAGAGAGAGAAAAATCTGATAACCCATACTAGAAATGAAAAGGGGGAGATCATGGCAGATATTGCAGAGATCCAAAGGGAAATCAGAGACTACTTTGAGAAACTTTATGCTACTAAACATGAGATCCTAGAAGAAATGGAAAAATTCTTGGACACTTATAACCTTCCACAGTTAAGGAAGGAGAATGTAGCATATCTAAACACCCCCATCACTACTGAAGAAATTGAAATTGAAATCAAACATGTGTCCCAAAAGAAAAGCCCAGGCCCAAATGGATTTACCAATGAATTTTTTCAAATCTTTCCAGAGAAGATACTACCAATCCTAGCCAGGCTCTTCCATGAAATTGAAAAAACGGAAAAACTCCCAAACAGCTTTTATGAAGCCAACATCACCTTGATACCAAAACCAGACAGAGATGCTGCCAAAAAAAAAATTACAGACCAATATCCCTGATGAATGCTTATGCAAAGATCTTCAACAAAATCCTGGCAAATAGGATCCAATGCATCATCAAGAATATCATACACTATGACCAAGTAGGTTTCATCCCAGAAATGCAAGGATGGTTTAACATCCGTAAATCTATCAACATCATACACAACATCAACAACAAGAAAAATAAAAATCACATGATCATATCAATAGACACTGAGAAAGCATTTAATGAGGTCCAACACCTATTCTTGATCAAAACTCTCACAAGATGGGAATGAAACGAACCTTTCTTAATCTAGTTGAAGCCATCTACCACAAGCCAATGGTTAATATTATCCTCAATGGAGAAAAACTAAAAGCCTTTCCTCTAAATTTTGGTACAAGACAAGGCTGTCTGCTCTCACCACTCCTCTTCAACATAGTACTGGAAGTACTTGCTATAGTGATCAGGCAAGAAAAAGATATCAAGGGAATCCAGATAGGAAAGGAAGAAGTCAAACTCTCATTGTTTGCAGATGAAATGATACTGCACTTAGAAAACTCTAAAGACTCTACCATAAAGCTTCTAGAAACAATAGACTCATAAAGCAAGGTGGCAGGCTACAAAATTAACACACAGAAATCAATGACATTTTTATACACCAATAATGATAGGGAAGAGAAGGAAGTTGAGAAGGCAATCCCATTCACTAGTGCTACACAAACTCAAATATCTTAGAGTCAACTTGACCAAAGACATGAAGAACCTATACAAAGAAAACTATAAAGCCCTACTCCAAGAAATAAGAGAGGACACACGGAAATGGAAACACATACCCTGCTCATGGATTGGCAGGATTAACATCCTTAAAATGGCAATACTCCCCAAAGCATTATACAGAGTTAATGCAATCCCCTTAAAAATACCCATGACATTCTTCAAAGAAATGGATCAGGGCCCGGAGAGATAGCTCAGTGGCGTTTGCCTTGCAAGAAGCCGATCAAGGACCTAAGGTGGTTGGTTCGAATCCCAGTGTCCCATATGATCCCACGTGCCTGCCAGGAGCTATTTCTGAGTAGACAGCCAGGAGTAACCACTGAGCACTGCCGGGTGTGGCCCAAAAACCAAAAAAAAAAAAAAAAAAAAAAAGAAGTGGATCAAATACTTACGAAATTCATCTGTAACAATAAACACCCTCGAATAACTAAAGCACTCCTAGGGAAAAGGAAAATGGGAGACATTACTTTCCCCAACTTTAAACTGTACTACAAAGCAATAGTTATCAAAAAAGCATGGTATTGGAATAAAGACAGACCCTCAGATCAGTGGAATAGGCTTGAGTTCTCAGACAATGTTCCCCAGACATACAATTACCTAATTTTTGACAAAGGAGCAAGAAATCCTAAGTGGAGCAGGGAAAACCTCTTCAACAAGTGGTGCTGGCAGAACTGGTTAGCCACTTGCAAAAAAGCGAACAAAGACCCCCAGTTAACATCATGTACAAAGGTAAAATCCAAATGGATTAAAGACCTTGATATCAGAGCTGATACCATAAGATATATGAACAATACATCGGTAAAACACTCCATGACATTGAGACTAAAGGCATCTTCAAGGAGAAAGCTGCACTTTCCAAACAAGTGGAAGAAGAGATCAACAGATGGGAATACATTAAACTGAGAAGCTTCTGCACCTCAAAAGAAATAGTGCCTAGGATACAAGAGCCACCCACTGAGTGGGAGAAACTATTCACCCAACACCCATCAGATAAGGGGCTAATATCCAAAATATACAGGGCACTGACAGAACTTTACAAGAAAAAAATCTAATCCCATCAAAAAATGGGGAGGAGAAATGAACAGACACTTTAATAAAAAAAGAAATACAAATGGCCAAAAGGCACATGAAGAAATGCTCATCACTAATCATCAGGGAGATGAAAATCAAAACAAAGATGAGATACCATCTCACACCACAGAGATAGGCATACATCACAAAGAATGAGAACAATCAGTGCTGGCGGGGATGTGGAGAGAAAGGAACTCTTATCCACTGCTGGTGGGTCCAACCTCTATGGAAAGCGTTATGGAGATTCCTTCAAAATCTGGAAATTGAGCTCCCATTCGACCCACCTATTCTACTCCTAGGGATATACCCTAAGAACACAAGAATGCAATACAAAAACCCCTTCCTCACACCTATATTTATTGCAGCACTATTCACAATAGCCAGGCTCTGGAAACAACCAAGATGCCCTTCAACAGATGAATGGTTAAAGAAACGATGGTACATATACACAATGGAATATTATGCAGCCGTCAGAAGAGATGAAGACATGAAATTTTCCTATACATGGATGTACATGGAATCTATCATGCTGAGTGAAATAAGTCAGAGAAAGAGAGAGAGACTCAGAATAGTCTCACTCATCTATGGCTTTTAAGAAAAATAAAAGTCATTTTTGCAGCAATCCTCAGAGACTAACTACACAGAGAACTACCATAATCATGTGAATTAATGAGGGAACTGGAAAGCATGTCTGGAGTACAGGTGGGGGTGGGGTGGGATGGAGGGAGATTTGGGACATTGGTGGTGGGAATGTTGCACTGGTTAAGGGGGTGTTCTTTACATGACTGAAACCTAATCACAATCATATATATAATCAATATGTTTAAATAAAGAAAAAAGAGAAAAATAAAAATAAAAGAAATAATCAATAAAAATAGACAATGACAGGACAGAAGATCAATATGCAAACTGGTGTTGCATATTTAATGCATTGAATTAGAAGAGAAATTAATCCCATGCATAGTCCATCAAAAAGGGTAGAAATTAACAAATAAAAAAAGGTGCAAGGAATATAAACTATTAAACACATGACACAAAAAATGAGAGTTTTTCCTCATGAACTAAAAACATTTTAACATTGTTTATTGTTCTTTTAACCAAAAGCAATGTACAGAATCAATACAATTCCTATGAGCATCCAAAGGTGATATTTTGAGACAGAGAACAAAAATTAAAAAAATTTCTTGAACTAAAAAAACACTGGTAACTAAAATAATCCAGAGAGAAGAAAATGGAGACATAATACTCCCCAATTTTAAACTCTGCTACAAAAGAACAGTAATCAAAGCAGCATGGAATTGACATTAAAAAACAGACACACAATGGAATAAAATTGAGGCTTCAAATAAAGTATACTGGGATACAGAGGAGAAGTGGGGTTAAAAAGCTTGCTTGACATATGGTCAACATGCCAACCATTGCCAGGAGAGATTCCTGAGGACAAAGCCATATATAAGCCCTAAGCATTTCCAGGAAGAATTCCTGAGCACAGAGATATAAGTAAGCCTTGAGCACTACCAGGCATGACCCAACTCCAATCTTCAAAAAAAGAAATAAACCACTTCTATATAATTAGTTAATTTACAACAAAGAAGCAAGAAATGCTTCTTTTATAAATTGTGTAGGGAACACATATAGTATTAAAATTCAACTTCCAAAACTGTGCGAAAAATATAGATTAAAGGGTTGAATATTAGTTTTGATGCAGGCTCTGTGGGTTGGCAATTCTGAATATTAGGACTTGAGCCTTTCCATGCCCCTTTTAGCAGGACAGAAAGTTTCTACCTGAGGTGTGGTGGGGCACTTTCCCTGTCCCTGTCGTCATTATACCTAACAATCACAATGCTCTTAGACATGCTTCAATCTAAGGAATAAATCATGTTGTCACCTTTTCAATAATGTGCATGCAATGCACCTAAAAGCAACTCAAGAACATCTTCAAATTATAGTCAGAATCTACCTACTTCTACCTTTCATCTCTTCTGCCAGATCCAAGCAATAGGATTTTGACAGTAAGAACAGCATTTTTGCTTATCTGTCTTGTATTCTCTTGCTAAATCCTTTATACAGCAGTCAAATGATTAAAGAGGCTATTACTTTTCTGCTCAGAACTCTTATTTGTCAGCAATTAAATGATATGAAAAACACATGTTTTTTCTCATTTCTTAAGCAGCTCTATGTGCTCTTACCCTTCTATATCACTGGCCTATCTTCTCTGTTTTATCATTTGGTTATCTAATGGGAACCACAAGACTTTGTACTTTCACTCCTTGAAAAATTCTTTCCTATTGCATTCCTGACTCACTTTTTCATAGCTTTCCATTGATGTGAAGATTTCAGCCAAGAGTTTGTTCAGAACCCAACACCTACTCCCCAAGAATCTTCACTGTTCCATTTTGGGGTATATTGGCCCAAATCTGTGGTGCTTAGGAGTTACTCCTGGTAGTGGTCACCTGGAACCAGAGAGATATTACAGCAGGAAGGGCATTTGCCTTATATGTGGGCAACTTGAGTTTGATACCTGGGATCCATATGGTTATGCTGAGATCATCAGCAGTAACTCTTCAGCATCCAAGAGCCAAAAATATGAAAAGGTGATAGTCACAAAAATAGATATATAATAGACATGAAAAATACATGCATGATATATATGCAGACATACTTTTTAACACAGATCTGAATATAAAACAATGAAATGCAAGGGGAAAACATAAGTAATAGTATATTCTTGATATGTCTCAATGTTGTCTTTGGGAACTTGATGCCAATGACAAGGGAAACCGAAAAGGGGACGAGTAATGAAGTGCCATGATCTCTGGGAGATTGGTTAAGGTTTGATTCCCACCACCAATCTCTCAGACAGGAAAGGCAGTTCCCATTCCACTGTCCGATTAGGTCAGGGGGGACAGTTCCAGTTGTAGAGATCCACAGAAAATAATTCACACAGTGAAAAGGTACAAGAATGGGTTCAGGAAATCCAGTGCTCAAGCAAGGAATTCAAACCACAAAAGCTTTCTGCTCCTTCGATGGAGTGCAGCTCAGTGGAAGAAGACCAAAGAATGAGCCCCAGCCTTCCTCAGACCCTTGCTTTTTTTGACAAGAATCAACCACCTGCTTCTGAACTACACAGCCATGACAGCTCTTTTCATCAAATATCACTGCTCATACTGGGTGAAGATAGGTAGGGAAGAAAAAGAGCAAGTCCCAGCCAAATTCCTCAGACATCCCCTGCAAAATTCATTTGCAGAAAAGCCAGAACCACAGAACCACAGCAAACCCAATGAGCCCCAAGAAACAATGGCAAAGATAGTCAGAAAGGCATAAGAAAGTATGAAAAAAAAAAGCTACAATCATGAATGATATAAATAAAGACTATAGTAGGTGATACAAAAGATGAAATAGAAGGTCTAAGCAACAGAATAACAACAGTTCAGGACAACAAGCAGCTATAAGATGAGACACAGAAAATCTCTAGAAAACAATGTGTAAAAAAGTCTGAAAACAGAAATGTTGTCATATCTGCCCATTGGCCATTGCCATAGACCACCTAATACTTGAAAAAGAAGCAAATTAAGCCACAAAAACTCATGGATATACCGGGTGTCCAGCAGATCTCACTGTGGCCTCTCGGGAGTGGGGTGTGGCAAATCCACTGCTATGCTGAAGACTTGGTTGCTGCACACATAGGCACACCCAATAAATGTCATTACATCAGTGGCCCAACTTCAGCACTTTTCCAAGTATCTCTGCAGAGATACTTCATTGTGAAAAACTCTAGTTATGTTGGCTTTGTGGCTGACATCTCCGGAACTCTTTGAAGCCAGGGTGGGCTGTATCCTCCTATGCTTCTGGACTCTGAAACAGAAATCTGTGCAGCCAGTCCTACAATCTACTGTTGCCATCTTATGAACAACTCAGAAAAAGATTCTCAAAGTCCTGGACAATGCAGCCACATATGTGGCCATGTGACACCTCTATAATTTTAGTACTGTTATTGCAGTAGGAATATGCCAAATTAGGTATGAAATTATCATCAAAGCCACATAAACTCAACAAACAAAACCAACACAGAATGCTCAACTATCAATGAACAACTTAGTAAATATTCAAGGAATGACCCCATTGTGAGATGATGATTTTTCACAAATATACTTTTAGTCACTTAGTTTGATAACTACTTATAATTTAGTTGTAACAAGCAATATTAAATAAATTATTCATACCTGACAATGGAGAGATTAGGAAACTGAGGGCAATGGTAAAGAGAATTTTACATTGCTGGTGAGATTTGTGTTAGAGCACTGAATTATGAGCAACTCTGTAAATAAGGGTGTTTAGAATAAAGAAATATAGAACTACATATCTTTAAAAAGTCTGAAAACAAATATGGACATTTTCATTTTCAAGGCTTGTGTTTCTGTCAGTTATCTCCCTGATACCACTAGTTACTTATTTTTAGAAAGTAAAATCACACCACTGCATATTCATTGTAGTTTATCATACTAGTTTCTATTAGAATATTTAAAAGTATGTAAAATCTCTTCAGTTTCACTTGATTTTTAATAATTCTTGACTATTGTAAATCATGAAAATAAAACTTACCTTGAAAACAAAAAAAATTATCTTACTACAAAGTTTTAGCACACTGTAACAATCATCATCATTAGAATAAACATCCTACTCTGAAAGGAGGAAGTTTTTTTAGTTTGTTTTTGTTTGTTTTGGGGCCAAATCTAGTTGTGCTCAGGAATCACTCCTGATGGTGCTCAAAGAAACTTATGTGGTGCTAAGGATTGAACCCTTGTTGGCCTTGTGTACTATCTCATTAGCCTGAAAAGGGATTTGTAAATCGCATGTAATATGGATTTTATATTAAGATTCAGATAAAGATCTCACTCTTCATGAAAAGCACAAGCATCCCAATTTAAAAGTTAGGGCAGATGCTCACAACTAAAACTCCTCAGAAGTTCATATGGCCAACAGGCACATTAAAAGGTGCTCATCAGGAAAGTACACCGGCCCAGTGGGGCTCAGCTGTGAAAGACTGTGAGTGTGACCTGTCTATGTCTGTCTACTGTCCTCTTGCGTGAAACTCTTGCGAGTGGGGCAAAAAGAGCCTCCAGAAACCTCGCTCGCCCAGACGCCATTTTCAGGGAGGGACTTCAGAGCATAAAAACCGGCTATCCTTTGCAAAAGCTGGCTCCCTGTGTGTGACACCAGGCGGGGAAAATCCGCGAAAGTACACCGGCCCAGTGGGGCTCAGCTGTGAAAGACTGTGAGTGTGACCTGTCTATGTCTGTCTACTGTCCTCTTGCGTGAAACTCTTGCGAGTGGGGCAAAAAGAGGCTCAGAGGAGCACGGCCGCTCCGCTTCGCTACGCGGCCGTGCACTCTTTCTAAGGAAAGAACTCCATTGCAACAAGAAGGAAAAATCACACTAAGAACGACGCTATATCACAGAAGCAAACATTTCTCTCTGGACTGTCTTCTCTGTTACATGCTCGGGCCTAAGATTTGACCCAGTGTGAGGCTTCATCCACGGAGGACTCCCCTCCCTTAGAGGCAAGTCAGCCCATCCAGAAAGGGAGGAGCCAGAGGAGTGTGCTGCCTACATCATATAGACAATGAATACCACTACAACACGTAGAAAAACCCACAATACAAATGTGACAATGGGGAAACAGCGCAGGCCAGCATCAGACATAGAGAATGAAGATGACAATTCTGAGGACCAGATAATGACTGAACAACTAATCAACCTCTCAGATAAGGACTTTAGACTAGCAATATGGAAGGTGCTCAACAGACTCCAAGAAACCATGGATCGAGTTGAACAGAACACTAATAAGAACCAAGAAAATATGAAGGCAGAAATGACAAAACTCCAAACTGAAATAACATGTCAACTAACAGGCCTGAAAAACTCAGTAAACGAAGTGAATGACAAAATGGATAAGCTCTGGGACAGGGTATCAGAAGCTGAGAATAGACTTGGTGCTGTGGAAGATGAGATACATAACAATTCCATACAGCAGGAGAGATTGGACAAAAAACTTAAAGCAAATGAGCAGACAATGGAAAAATTAGTCAAAGAATGGGAACAGACGAAAATAGAAGTCTATGATAAGATCAACAGAAACAACTTAAGAATCATTGGAGTCCCAGAGACCCAGGAAGAAAATTTCCAGGAAGAATCAATGGTCAAGAACATCATTAAAGAGAAACTTCCAGAGCTAAAGAATATATGTGATCAAATCCTGCATGCCCGAAGAGTACCAACCAAAAGAGACCCCAGAAAAACCACCCCAAGACACATCCTAGTCACAATGACAAATCCCACAGATAGAGACAGAATTCTGAAAACAGCAAGATCAAAAGGGGAAATCATGTTCAAGCAAGCTTCCCTGAGATTTACAGCAGACCTGTCACCAGAAACGCTCAATGCCAGAAAGCAGTGGTGGGATATTGTGACAAGACTGAATGAAATGAATGCTTCACCCAGAATACTATACCCAGCAAAACTCACTTTCCGGTTTGATGGAAGAATACATGGTTTCACAGACAAAAAACAGCTCAGAAACTTCACAGACACAAAACCAGTCTTAAGAGAAAAACTGAAAGACCTAATCTAAGACAAGACTACCCAAAAGACACACCAAATTTTGAAATAAAGATGGCGTTAAATCCCAGGACAATTCTTTCTCTCAACGTCAATGGACTAAATGCACCAGTTAAGAGACACAGAGTGGCTAAATGGATCAAAAAACTCAATCCAACCTTCTGCTGCCTACAAGAAACGCACCTGAATAGTCAGAACAAACATAGACTCAAAATAAAAGGCTGGAGAAAAGTTATCCAAGCAAACAACACCCATAAAAAAGCTGGAGTGGCCATACTAATATCAGATAATGCAAACTTTATACTCAGGAAGGTTGTAAGGGACAAAGACGGACATTTTATATTAATCAAGGGGTACGTAGAGCAGGAAGAATTCACTCTCCTAAACATATATGCACCGAATGAGGGGCCAGCAAAATATTTAATACAACTGCTGACAAATCTGAAAAATAATATCAACAACAACACAATAATTGTGGGGGACCTAAACACGGCTTTGTCAACACTGGACAGGTCAACCAGACTGAAACCCAACAAGAATATACTAGACCTGAGGAGAGAAATGGAAGAAAGAGGCCTAGTGGATATATATAGGACACTCCATCCCCAGAAACCTGGATACACATTCTTCTCCAATGTACATGGGACATTCTCCAGGATAGACTACATGCTGGCACATAAAACATACCTCCATAAGATCAAGAGGATAGAAATTTTGCAGACTACCTTCGCTGACCACAAGGCTCTGAAATTATTTGTGAACTCCAAAGGGACTCAGAAGAAACACTTTAACACCTGGAAGTTAAACAGCCTCATGCTCAATAACCAGTGGGTCCGAGATGAAATCAAGGAGGAAATAAAAAGGTTCCTGGAAACAAATGACAATAAAGACACAAACTCTCAGAACTTATGGGACACAGCAAAAGCAGTACTGAGAGGAAAATTTATAGCTTTGCAAGCACACATCAGGAAGGAAGAAGGAGCTTACCAGAGTAGCTTAATGACACAGCTAATAGAACTAGAAAATGCTCAACAAAAGGACCCAAGAATAGGAAGACAGAAGGAAATAACAAAGCTGAGAGCAGAAATCAACGAAGTGGAAACTCAAAAAACAATCCGAAAGATCAACAAAAGCAGAAGTTGGTTCTTTGAAAAAATAAACAAGATTGATAGACCACTGGCAAACCTAACAAAGAAAGAGAGAGAGAGAAACTTGATAACTCGTATCAGGAATGAAAAAGGAGAGATCACTACTGATATGACAGAGATTCAAAGGGTAATCAGAAACTACTTTGAAAAACTCTACGCCACTAAAAATGAGAACCTGGAAGAAATGGATAAATTCTTGGACTCTTATAATCTTCCACGGTTGAAGGAAGAGGATGTAGCATATCTAAACACCCCATCACCATTGATGAAATTAAAACAGTAATCAAATGTCTGCCGAAAAACAAAAGGCCAGGTCCAGATGGATTCACTAATGAATTCTATCAAACTTTCCAAGAGGAACTACTGCCAATCTTGGCAAGACTCTTTCATGAAATTGAACAAACAGAAACACTTCCAAATAGCTTTTATGAAGCCAACATCACCTTGATACCTAAACCAGACAGAGACGCTACCAAAAAAGAAAATTACAGACCAATATCACTGATGAATGCAGATGCAAAGATCCTCAACAAAATCCTGGCAAATAGGATTCAATGCCTCATTAAGAAGATCATCCACTACGATCAAGTAGGTTTCATCCCAGGAATGCAAGGCTGGTTTAACATCCGTAAATCTATCAACATAATACACAACATCAATAACAAGAAAAATAAAAACCACATGATCATATCAATAGATGCAGAGAAAGCATTTGATAAGGTCCAACACCCATTCTTGATCAAAACTCTCAGCAAGATGGGAATGGAGGGAACCTTTCTCAATATAGTGAAGGCCATCTACCACAAGCCAGTGGCAAATATTATCCTCAATGGAGAAAAACTGAAAGCCTTCCCTCTAAATTCTGGCACAAGACAAGGCTGTCCTCTCTCACCACTCCTATTCAACATAGCACTGGAAGTACTTGCTATAGCGATTAGGCAAGTAAAGGATATCAAGGGAATCCAGATAGGAAAGGAAGAAGTCAAGCTCTCACTGTTTGCAGATGACATGATACTCTACTTAGAAAACCCTAAAGACTCTATCAAAAAGCTTCTAGAAACAATAGACTCATATAGCAAGGTGGCAGGCTACAAAATTAACACACAAAAATCAATGGCCTTTCTATACACCAACAGTAATAAAGAAGAAATGGACATTAAGAAAACAACCCCATTCACAATAGTACCACACAAACTCAAATATCTTGGAATCAACTTGACTAAATATGTGAAGGACCTATACAAAGAAAACTATAAAACTCTGCTCCAAGAAATAAGAGAGGACACACGGAAATGGAAACACATACCCTGCTCATGGATTGGCAGGATTAACATCATCAAAATGTCAATACTCCCCAAGGCATTATACAGATTTAATGCCATCCCTCTAAAGATACCCATGACATTCTTCAAAGAAGTGGATCAGACACTTTTGAAATTCATTTGGAACAATAAACACCCTCGAATAGCTAAAGCAATCATTGGGAAAAAGAATATGGGAGGAATTACTTTTCCCAACTTTAAACTGTACTACAAAGCAACAGTTATCAAAACAGCATGGTATTGGAATAAGGATAGGTCCTCAGATCAGTGGAATAGGCTTGAATACTCAGAAAATGTTCCCCAGACGTACAACCATCTAATTTTTGATAAAGGAGCAGGAAATCCTAAATGGAGCAGGGAAAGCCTCTTCAACAAGTGGTGTTGGCACAACTGGATAGCCACTTGCAAAAAATTAAACTTAGACCCCCAGCTAACATCATGTACAAAGGTAAAATCCAAATGGATTAAAGACCTCGATATCAGCCCCAAAACCATAAGATATATAGAACAGCACATAGGCAAAACACTCCAGGACATTACAGGCATCTTCAAGGAGGAAACTGCACTCTCCAAGCAAGTGAAAGCAGAGATTAACAGATGGGAATATATTAAGCTGAGAAGCTTCTGCACCTCAAAGGAAATAGTGCCCAGGATACAAGAGCCACCCACTGAGTGGGAGAAACTATTCACCCAATACCCATCAGATAAGGGGCTAATCTCCAAAATATACAAGGCACTGACAGAACTTTACAAGAAAAAAACATCTAACCCCATCAAAAAATGGGGAGAAGAAATGAACAGACACTTTGACAAAGAAGAAATACGCATGGCCAAAAGACACATGAAAAAATGTTCCACATCACTAATCATCAGGGAGATGCAAATCAAAACAACGATGAGATACCACCTCACACCCCAGAGAATGGCACACATCACAAAGAATGAGAATAAACAGTGTTGGCGGGGATGTGGAGAGAAAGGAACTCTTATCCACTGCTGGTGGGAATGCTGTCTAGTTCAACCTTTATGGAAAGCGATATGGAGATTCCTCCAAAAACTGGAAATCGAGCTCCCATACGATCCAGCTATACCACTCCTAGGAATATACCCTAGGAACACAAAAATACAATACAAAAACCCCTTCCTTACACCTATATTCATTGCAGCTCTATTTACCATAGCAAGACTCTGGAAACAACCAAGATGCCCTTCAACAGATGAATGGCTAAAGAAACTGTGGTACATATACACAATGGAATATTATGCAGCTGTCAGGAGAGATGAAGTCATGAAATTTTCCTATACATGGATGTACATGGAATCTATTATGCTGAGTGAAATAAGTCAGAGAGAGAGAGAAAAACGCAGAATGGTCTCACTCATCTATGGGTTTTAAGAAAAATGAAAGACACCCTTGTAATAATAATTTTCAGACACAAAAGAGAAAAGAGCTGGAAGTTCCAGCTCACCTCAGGAAGCTCACCACAAAGAGTGATGAGTTTAGTTAGAGAAATAACTGCATTTTGAACTGTCCTAATATTGAGAATGTATGAGGGAAATGTAGAGCCTGTTTAGGGTACAGGCGGGGGTTGGGTGGGGAGGAGGGTGATTTGGGACTTGGGTGATGGGAATGTTGCACTGGTGATGGGTGGTGTTCCTTTTATGACTGAAACCCAAACACAATCATGTATGTAATCAAGGTGTTTAAATAAAAAAAAAAAATAAAAAAAAAAAAAAAAAAAACAAAATTATAAAAAAAAAAAAAAAAAAAAAAAAGGTGCTCATCATCTCTATTATTTTGGGAAATATATAAACAGAAATGAGGAAATAGTTCACATCTCTGAGAATGGTTATTCTCCCAAACATCAGTGTTAGAGGGAATTTAAAGAGTATGTACCACTTGTATATTATTGATGGGAATGTGAACAGGTGTAGTCATGATGGAAAGAAGTAAAGAGAGTCTTAGTGAACTTAAATAAAGTAATTCCATGTGAATCAGTCATACCAGTTCTGAGATTTTATGCCCAAATACAGAAACACTAATTCAAAGACATATGCACCTCCATAGTTACTGCAATTGTTTACAATAATCTAGAGTTACTAAAAGTTACTGACATAATGAATAAATACATAGCAAATTTACATAAGGACTACTACTCATTGTAAAAAAAAAACCTGTCATTTACAATAGCCTGGATAGACTTGGAGGGTAAAGATAAACAACATATTATTTCAATTATCTGTGAAAGTAAATAAATGAAACAACTAAATACAACAAAAACAAATATTTAAATTACAAGATCAAATAAGTAATTGCTAGAAGTGGGCGGGGAGGGAGGTGGGAAAATCTAGTAAAAGAATTCAATTGTATGGTGAAGGATGAAACTGAATATTTTGGTAAACTTAATGAGTTGGGATTCATGGGGTGGTTGGACCAAATTTCATTTATATAGACTAAGTCATTTTTGCATTGGACAAGATATATTATTATTTAGAGTTAAAGTATACATAATTGGGATGGTTCTATAAAACTTGAGGTGCATGGTTATTTCATTCATAAGGAACTTATATTTGTAAGGTTATAATAATAAAAAGTTAATAAAAATTGGAGAACTCATAGATGATGAGGATCTTTCCCACTCCAACAATATGGACATAGTTAACTCAAAGAAAATACATAGAAATGTTATTTGGTTTATTCTATATCCGATGGAAATAGCTAAAAAAGAAGGTTAGCCAGAGGAAATCATGGGTAGTAATGCTCTTCTGCAGAGAGCTGTGCACAGACAGGTACTTAGTGCACTAAAATAGCATTTCTGAGACTCCTGACTAAATCCAGAGTTTGGCATAAACTCTGTTCTTTCCATAAACGCTTCAGTTAAGATTTAAATAAAATCTTTAAAAGCTTCTGGAGAACACTCAATGCATATTTGGAATAGGTGGTTCAAATTTAAAAACAGGCTTAGGGCAAAACTCTTCTAATGAGTTCTGGCCCTTCAACCTGGGTTTATTACAGAATTGTTTTTGTAGGGGCAAGGAAAAAGATTAAAAAATTGATGGAAAAACATCAACCTTTATTAAAGTGGCTGGAGGCAAAACTAAATATATGAGCTTGAGAGCAAGCTTAAAAATGACCAGGATGGGAGTAAGTCCACCACCAGAACTTCTTAAGTTTCTTGGTTTTAGCATTGTAGCTAACATTGTGGTCCAATGCAAGTGAACTTGATGCTCTAAGGCTGAAGACCAAGAATTGAGATTGGCTATAAAAATGTGTGCCCCACCAAAGCACTAAGTCAGGTATAGAATGCTGCAAATGAGGTTAACATTTCAGGTATAGCCACAAAGGAGAATCTTGTTCCATAAAACATCAAATTCTTGCTTTATACAAAAATGCTTTTAATGTAAGCAACTCTTAAAATCCCACCATTAAATTTCACAGTAAAGGAAAGGGGTGACTAGTTGCCTTTGAACTCTAGCTTAGTGTATTCTTTTTTTTTTTTTTTTTAAATATGGAACGCTTCACGAATTTGCGTGTCATCCTTGCGCAGGGGCCATGCTAATCTTCTCTGTATCGTTCCAATTTTAGTATATGTGCTGCCGAAGCGAGCACGCTTAGTGTATTCTTTAATGAAAAGACTTCAGGATTTTAGTAGCTAATTAAAAATTATTGTGCTTTTTTATTTGATCTTGTTCCATTTATTTACCTTAGTTTAGTCCTGTACTATTGTATCCTCATTCTTCTGCCAGTACACTGAGTTTCTCTTCTTTTGCATGTTAACATTCTATTTACTTCCAAATTACTCAGACCAATAAAATATCTTTAAAAAATGATGCTGGGGAAAAAAAATAGACAACTATACGATGAGCAAGAAACCAGGATACCATCTGACATATGTAAATGTTTGTCCAAAGAAAATTAAAGACCTAAATATTAGATTCTAACTGTAAAACTGAACAAAATATGTGACATATTTTACATTTTTACATATTTTACATTTGTCCTAGAAATATTTATGGGATTTATTTCAATTGTCAAAGAAAAATGATAATAAAATCATACAACTTTATATTAAAAAACTTCTGCACAGCAAAAACACAAAACTAAACTAAAACAAAAGTCATGACCAAAATGATAAGTATCCTACTAAATTGGAAAATATATTTGTATACTGTCCATTATATATGAAGCCAATAGCCAGAGTATATGATGATCTCAAACAATTCTTCAAGAAAAACACAAGCAACCCATTAAAAATGGGAAGATCATTTAATCTAAATATACAATATACTATTGTATATACAATAGATTAATATAACATAATATAATATAATATGATATGATATAATATAATACAGATGGCCGACAGTGACATCAACATATGTTGATTATCTTTTATTATTAGAAAAAAGCAAATAAAAAAAGCAACGAGTTATTGCTTCACATCTGTGAGACTGGTTATTATCCAAAAGACAAGAAATAGGTGTTGGTGAATTTGTGAAGAGAAGGAAATACTTGTCCACTGTTGTGAAAATGTAAATTGGCGCAGTTGCTATGGAAAGCAGTATGGAGATTCTTCAAAAACATTAATAGCAGAAATGACATATTCCACTACTGGGTATTAACTTCTAAACTAATTTAAGAAGACATATGCATCCTTGTGTTTTTGATATGGTTTACAATATGATACTATTTACACTCATCAAGAGCTAAAACAATCTAAGATTCTATTGACAGATAACTGGATAAAAATGTAGAATATGAACACAATAGAATACTACTTGGCTACAAAACAATGAAATCCTGCCATCTGCAGTACTAACATGGTTGGACCTCAAGGGTATGATGTTTTAAAATGTTCCAGATGGAGAAAAACAAACTCCTTATGCTTTTATACACCTCTGATATATAGATAATCAAGCAGGACAAAGATTAAAAAAACTTAGATTATAAAATCAAATTAATGATTGCTTGAAATAAAAAGAGAAAGGTAAGTCAGATAAAAGGATTAAATTAGATGCTAAATGGTAAACTTAATATAGGATATATGTATGCTCATTTTAAATGATATAATCAAAAACTTATATAATGTCACAATGTAATGTTGCTTCAATATGAAAATTATTCGTTGTCTATTACACAAACATTTAAGTAAAAATTATATAATGTGCTATTACTTATAAAACATACCACCTATCTGAAAAAACAACAGTTGAGATATAATATATAATATAATAAATATGTTGGTATTTTCTTTCTGTGTCCCAGTTCTTAAATATCCTAATTTTGTGCATATAATAAGGGTAATTATCTGAAGTAAAATTACCTTGTCACTTCATTTTTAATACCCAGTCTTGCATTAAATAATTAACGATGGGGCTGGATGGCGATGGATGGTGAAGGATTTCTTTCTGCCATCCCAGGCCACGTGGCTCAGCAACCCCCATGAACCGGCAGGTTCCAGGCCCACGTAAGTCTTGTATGTGGCCAACCCTGGTTTGATTTTCAGCACCAAAGAGCCTCCAAGGCGCCACTAGATTTGGGTCTGGAGGCCTCTGAGTAGTGCAGGAGTGGCCCAAATAATTCCTGGTGCCCAGGGCCAAAGCAGCACTGCATTCTCAGGCTTGTGCACTTAACCATTGACTTGATTGAGAATTGGTATGATGGGCTCTCAGTTTCTCAGAATATTGCTTAGGAGATTCCTCCCAAATTAAAAATAACAACCCTATGATGAATTACATTTATGGTTATCTAAAATAAAAGCAATTAGCTCAAAAATACCTTCTCCTTTAAGTTCATTAATGGAAGCATTATTCACAATAGCCAAGATGTAGAAATAATTTAAGTTCCTATTAATGGATGGGTAAAACATGTATGTGCCAATGGAATACTATTTGGCTATAAGAAAAGAAAAAAATAATGCAATTTTCTGATACATGGATAGAAATTGAGGGGACTAACTTGTGACAAAAGGCAATCAAAATTAAGAGCAGAAAAACTGGTAAGAAGCTTGCCACTGTGAAGAGATAGGGGCAACAGGTCAGGTAAGGGACCATGATGACATTGATAGATGGAATGGTCATTCTGGACAAGGACTGGGTACTGACAGAAGATAAAGTGATATGCATAATACATTATCAGAGTATTATAAATCAGGGACTGAGGGAGCAATAGTATAGTGGTTAAGGTGCTTGCCGTTAACACTGCCAACCTAGCTTTGATCCTCAGCATTCCAGGAGGTTCCCTGAGCCCCCATCAGGAGTAGTTCCTGAGTGCAAAGCAAGGATCAATACTGCTGGATGTTACCCTCCCCAAACAAAACAAAACAAAACAAAACAAACAAATAGAAAAAAAGGATCGTAAACAGTGTCTGAAAATAAAAAATGTGCCTGCTTCAGAAGCAGGCTGGAAAACTAAAGAGAAATGGGGGACATTGATGAAAGGAAGTGTGTTGGATCTTCCATTCTATTCACGATATGCTTGTTACTCACTGGTCACAAGCATCTTTGGATGGAAGCATCCCTTGGATTGGTGCCTTAGACACCTTTTCTCCACCCCAGGTTGTGGTCTACTGCTTGCTAATAAAGACCCTGGGTGTCAGGGAAAAATGGTTTGTGGTTTCTGTTTTCTACCACTGAGCTATCTGCTTAGTAGCGGAAGGCTTCTGTGAGGGAGTTCCTGAACCTGTTTTATCCTCTTAACTATGTGTGAATTATTACCTACATTGGCCTTTGCTTCCAGACCCATGTCTCTCCAATATCCTGGATTTGGGCATGAGAATTCCTCTTCAGAAATGGACACTGGTAAAGAAATTGGTATTGGAACATTGTACATCTAAAACTGAATTATAAATAAATTTGTAATTCACGGTGATTCAACTAAAGTTTTTAAAAATGCATGTAAGTATGTGGATATGTACATACAAAGATTATAATTAATCTGTAGAAAAGGAAATCTTTCTAATTCAAATAACATGAATGGAACTTGGTATTGTGTAACGTGAAATAAATTAATGAAACATTAATGGTTTTTGGGCTCAGGGGTTACTCCTGGCTGTCTTCTCAGAAATAGCTCCTGGCAGGCATGGGGGACCATATGGGACACTGGGATTTGAACCAACCACCTTTGGTCCTGGATCGGCTGCTTGCAAGGCAAACTCTGCTGTGCTATCTCTCCGGGCCCAAAAATCACTAACTTTTAAAGAAGTTGGATGATACGTTCCTTAATTCTGTCCCATTACTGACCAAATTAATTTCAAGATGCCTGTAGGTTCATTTTACTTATACAACCATTTCTTTAAATTTGCTTTATTCTGTCTATTGCACTTTTGATATTGAAACTAGCACTTGTCATGTTGGAATTCTAACATTCATATTGGAATTCTTCTAACACTCAGTCTATAATATTAAAAAATAGATGAAATAATTTGACATAATTTTTATATTAAAATTATTTTTTGCCTCTTGGGCCAGACTCAGTGATTCTCAGGTGTTACTTCTGGCTCTGCACTTAGGAATTATTCCTATTGGACTTGGAGGACTATATGAGATGCCAGGGATTGAACCTGAGTTGACCTCATGTAAGGCAAATACCCTATTAATCACTCTGGCTACTATATTATTTTGTTTAATGCTTATTTGTATAAAGAAAAAAACCTTCAGCTATTTGCCTCTTTGTTCTATATTCCTATTAAGCCACTACAATAGCCTCTACCTTCTATCTATAGTTGAATTTTTCCTAATTTTGTTCATATTCTAAATAAATGTCAAATATTGCCATTTAGTTCTCACTTTCAAAATAAGTTCTGTTTTGGGGCCAGAGCGATGGCACAGTGGTAGGGCATTTGCCTTGCATGCAGCAGACCCAGAACGAACCTCGGTTCTATCCCTGGTGTTCTATATGGTACCCCAAACTAGGGGTGCTTTCTGAGTGCATAGCCAGGAGTAACCCCTGAGCATCACTGGATGTGGCCCAAAAACAACAAAAAATTAAGTTCTGTTTTTATTTAAAATTATCTCTTTTAAGAAAATGTTTAAGTCAGCATTTATAGGATTAATATGTCAGAGTTTGTAGATATAGAATGTACCTTTCTCTTAGTATTCATAGCTCAACAAAAGCAAGTATTGTCTTACAAATAACTCTAAATCATTCTTTCTCCAATTTTCACTTCTTTTGATGTTTTCTGGCCCTGATTAATTGATGTATGTGCTATATATCTGGATTTCTGATATGTAATCACACAATAAGCTAATGAAAGGGAAGATAGATATTTTATGATTCCCTTATTTCATGATAGATGTTAAACAAATATTTGTCATGTGAATAATTAAAATACTTATATGGGAAAATAAGGGGAGGCAAATTTTACAGTCTGAAAAGATGTAAAATGTAAGAACATCTGTACTTATCTGAATTCCTCATGAAATGTATGTGCTGTGTTGGACAAGAGGGAAGGATGCAGAGGATGTGTGGAATTTAGTAGTATGAGCATATGATCTAGCATAATTGCTTCAATGAAGAGTCAAAGGGATTGTTTCTATCACTTGCTCTAGAGATATATTAGTGAAATTTTAATACTTTGAAACTGGATCCTCACAAATTATCAATAACATTTTATTGATAATGAGAAAACTCATTTTTCCTCTGGAAATCATCTTAATTTGCTTGCAATTTTGCTTCTCTGTCTACAGTTTTAGGAAATTTTAGACCACTTTTTCTTTCTGCCCTTTCAGAGCTTTATAAAAATAGTTCAAAGTGTTCTTTCGTCTACAATTTCAGAGCAATAAATTCTTTCTGCTCTATAAATTTTTACTTTGTTCTTATTCCCAGTTAAATCATTGCTATTTTAAGAAAAACTATATCTTTCTTGCTTTTATTTTCCCTTATTATTTAATATTTTAATGATTAAAATTTTGGTATTAGTTTTTTGCCTTATTATACCTCTGATAAATTTCAAAATTCTAGATACTTCCACATGTTGTTATAGCTACATGCATTTATTAAATGTTTAAAGCCAATATGCAAAGAATAATAAAAGCCCTATGATGATGGTCTGCTGTTCCTGATTCCAATCCTTTCCAAATATTCCCCCTCATCTAAGTCAGTATTGCTAAAAGAAAAAAATGTTTGAATGTTTTTGTTTGTTTTGTTTTATTTAATTTGGCCACAAAAATTAATTTTGTGGCTCCCCCGAAATTTGGCCTCTAATTTTTTGCCAGACAAGCAGTTCAGGATTTATTCCTGGCTCTACACTCAGGGATCACTCCTGACAGGACTGAGGGGTTCCAGGGATCAAATCTGGGTCCACTGAAAGCAAGGCAAGCTGATTTTCTGGACCCAGATATTTCTTCTAACATATCCTCAAGAGATTAATGAGCTTGTTGACTAAACACTGATGACAAGACTCTATTAAACCTTCTTAGAATTGCCCTAAGAAAGTCAGCTCACTTTTCTCTCTGTCACTGATTTGAGCACATTTTGTTTCTAGATACTCTCTCCATTTTTAATAATCACTTTGTTTTAATTTGGAAAACATGGAAGCATTTCTTTAGTCTCTTAGCACCCCAGGAATGTAGGAATGTGATCTCAAATGTAGAGAATAGGTGGTCACTAAAATATGAGAAGAAAAAAAACTTGGGAGAATGGTCAGAAAGGTGGTTTCTGAAACCATCTCTTCCCTTCTGATATTTTCTGGAGTAAACAGATGTCTGCAACAATGGGAAAGGGGAGATGGTAGGGGGTGGATTTACACAGACCCAAATTGTCTCCATTTAGAAATCTAAAAATATTTTAAGGTCAAAGAAAGGTAGAGCTAAATAATGAGCGGCTTATTTTAATCAGTAGAGAAGAGCCAAGTTATAGGGTTACTCTTGGACCACTCTAGTAAATTATGTGGATGTTGAGAAGAGCAGATCATGCACCAGGATATCAAGAATGATGGGAATGCCTCCAAAGGGGACTTTCCTTTAGAACTCCAAGTTTGTGAGGCAGATGTGTTTTTAGCTCCTGTACAAGTTCTTTTAATGATTTCTAATTGACTTTTTTCTTCTGGTCGGTAAAATCCAGCAGTTGTCATAGTGACCAGCACTTGTGCATTCTTGGAGAGTCATTTACCTCCTACAATATGGTTGGTTCTCTTGATTACAAAATCTTCTACAAATAATCTGAACAAATCATCTGTGTGAGGAGAGCTAAGAACCTTACAGTTTAATGGAAAGATTTTTGAGGTATTTTTTTTATCATTTATTTTTTATATTATCAGTAAACTATTATCCAGAATTCTACTGTGTACATCAAAAGTTAAGGGGGAAAAATGGTACCAGGAGCAAACATTTGCATGACCATTGAGTGGAAATAAAAATGATTATAACTAACCACCAAACCCAAAGTCAACGACAAGAGAATCAAGACAACCCAATCTACATCAAGCTATACACAGAGGTGTATACTAGCATTCCAGGGGGCAAGAGGGTCCTATATGATGCATGCTGGGAACAGGGGTGGAGGGAGGACAACACTGGTGGTGTTGTCTCTATTTCACTGTCATTATATACTTTAAATATAACTGTGAAAGACTTGTAATTCACATTGGTCACAATAAAAATTATTTAAAAAATAAACAAACAAACAGAAGTGCTAGAACGGCGTCCTCATGAATAAGAATCCCTAGGGCCCGGAGAGATAGCACAGTGGTGTTTGCCTTGCAAGCAGCCAATCCAGGGCCAAAGGTGGTTGGTTCGAATCCTGGTGTCCCATATGGTCCCCCATGCCTGCCAGGAGCTATTTCTGAGCAGATAGCCAGGAGTAACCCCAGAGCACCGCCGGGTGTGGCCCAAAAACAAAACAAAACAAAACAAAAAAAGAGTAGGGAGAGGGGAAAGGTCCAGAAATTAAAAAAAAAAAAAAAAAAAAAAAAAAAAAGAATCCTTTAACGTGCTGACACTGGCAACTTGCACTTCTGGTGGCTCACACTTAATTAAAACAAATTTCTGTGTGGGTATTACCTTGTTAAAGGATAGAGATAAAAACAAGAGAAAGGGAGAATACAAAATGGGAAGGAAGAAGGGGAGGTGGAGGAAGAGGAAGTGGAAGAACTGGATGAGAGGGAAAGCATTCCTTTTCCTTTAGAAATTTACCACCAACCCTCTCTCCACTTTTACAATATTACAGTAGGTCTCACATTTTCTACTCAGTGCCTCTCTGTGTTTCTGAAAATGTACTATTTGCCTTTGCCCCATATGCATGATACTTCCTCTCCTTTGTGGTTATCACATTCTATTCTCCTTTAGGGAGAATTCCATCTGATCTTGCCATTTAACATAATATTTATTTAATAATATTTCTCATCATTTACCTCTTTCTAGTTATTTTATTTATTCTCACATTTTCTCTGCATGAGTCTTGTTTTTATTGCTAATTATCTGCCTTCTGTACCCGTTTGCACTGTCTTCCACTAGCTCCTCTCTTCCTAAGTCTGCCTCCCTTTCCTACTTGCTTTTTTCCTTGAGGCATTTATGTGTCTCACAACTGCCTCATCTCATTATTTCTGTTGTTTTTTGTCTCCCTGTCCTGCTTCTTTATATATTTTCTAGTCTCCCCACCTTATAAAGAGCAGCATGAGTCCAGGGACTTTATCTTCTAGTTTTTGGTGTCCTCTCTGCTGATATAGCAAAGGATCAGTAAAAAGTGCCTTCAATAAATCAGTTATGATTCCTTCCCCTTTGCACTAAAATTCAGCCCATTATATTCACTGAAGCGTTTTCTCTTAAATACAGTATTTTCTGTTTGAAATGGCTTTGTCACTCTAAAGCCCTTTTATGTCTCTTATTTTAGTTGATCCTCCCTACAAGGACATTCTAAAGTTGGTATGGGTTATGATACTCATTCTTGAGAGGTGAGGGAATTGTGTTTCAAAGAAATTTGTAACAGTCACACAGCTTGCCAGTGGTGTCCCTAGAATTAGATTCTATAATGTGATCTATTCTGTGCCATTACTCTCTTTCAATGGGAACCTGAGGACAATGACAATAAAACAAAGAGCACATTCAATACACAATATCATATTGTGTATTGTATTGTATAGTATTATATTGTATTACAGAAAAATCTTAAATAAATCAAATAAAGTCAAGGCCTATTCTATGGTTTTTCATGGAATACACATATAAAGTCTTATATTGATACTTAAGTAGTCAGATCAATATTCTGGCTGCTTCACTTCTGCACTTATGCTTAGATTTTAATGACGCCACACAATATGGAGGAGAAAAGGTACTGACTACTTATGGAGGTTTGGTTGACAATCTTATTACTGACTCCACCCTAGCAATTCCTTGGCATTATGCACATCATTGCAAGTAATTACTACACTTTTATTTAACCTGTTACTTACCAAGCTGTTCTCCTAAATGCTGGCCTCTCTCAGTTGAGATGACTCGCTCGTCTTCCATGTCACACTTGTTCCCAACCAGGATAACCTGGGCATTATCCCAAGAATATGTTTTGATTTGAGTTGACCTAAAAGTCAAAAGAACAGGAGAAAAAATGATTTAAAAAAACAGAACAGCACAAATGAAGCAGAAGAAATAGATTCCACTGATGATAATAATAGCCAAAAAAATAAATAAATAAAAGGGAAAAGAAAATGAAGCCTTGACATTTAGATTTATTACTTCAATGTAATTTCACCTTTCAGATTTTCATCAGGGATTGTGTGAGTCAAAAATCAAGGGAACAGGGTGTGATATTAAAATTACCTTTATTAGGAAAGAGAACCAGAGAACTGGTCTACAAAATTAAGTTTACCTTGTAGGTGGAGAGTGATGAGGTGGCTTGAGTGGGTGGAGGCTATGGTGTTGAAATGTAAAAACCTTTTGAAAGAGGAAGCCTTCATTTCCATTTCCCCTAGCTAGCTGCTGTAAGCAGTCCCCCCACTTTTTTTGGACTGTCCCAATCCTATATTTTTAATGTTACTTTGAATTCCTGGACTCTTCCTGACAAAAATAAATTAAAAAATTCCCAATGACCACAGACTTCTGCCTCAGAGTTCAGGCTCATTAGAAGAGTAAGAATATGCCTAAGACAAATGGCCAAATCAAAAAGACTCAGTCAGAGTAGCCAGACCACTCAGTAGGATTCTTGCATTCTTTGTAGCATTCTGATTAATTGACAAAGGATGCAAAGAGCCTTTTAAGGCATGTACAAAGACTCAGTTTTCCTATTACCGTCCCTCCCAAATGTAGTTTGCTGAATTCCTCCTCACATGGGGAGTCCCTTTTCCTTTCTCTTCTACTTTTCAATAAACTAAATGCTTCTACCTTCTAACTCTGAGTCTCAGCATTTTTATTACTCAATATTTACATTCTTGAGAAACCTAGGAATCTTGGACCAACAAAGAAACTTGCCATTACTGCTCCTACATCACTATCATTAACAGTCTTCAAAATCACAGTGCCTAAATTTTTCAAAAACTCTTTTGTATTTGATAAGATTAATTTGTGGTTGCTCCTTCTTTTCTATCCTCACCCATGCATAGTATCTTTAGGGCTTGAGTAGCCAACCACCTGAGTTTGCTTAAGAGGGTCCAAGCTTTAGTCATCAAGTCCAATATCCCAATATGTCATTTGGCTGCAGAGAGCCCAGTATTCTACACTGATTTAATCCTAATAATACAGGGGAACAATAAAATCAGTTGAGAAAAATGAGGCATAGCAAATTCAATAATTTGCCTAAGATCACTCAGTATAGTTGCAGATATGAATATAAAACAGAATATAGAGTATCTTAGTGTTTGCTCTTAAATGCATTCCCATGCTATCATTCAAAATCAGAGACATTAAATTCTAGTGCAATTGTTGTCTTCTTGGCTCTAGAGATGGGAAAGAAAGCTACTCTTTAATTCTTTAATTCTTTAGTTATTTTCTCATATGAAAACAACTAGGGAAGACTGTTGGGAAGATTTACTGCTCAATGATTGGTCAGGAGAAAGAGTCTGAACTGTTGAAAAGTTAAACCAATAATACTAGTTTAAAGGAAAATATTTGAAGAGAAGCTTGGGAATATTCTTAGCAATTGTCAAGTCCTTGAGTTTTATTAAATAGAAAATGGTGATGAGCTGTTCTCAACTTGAGAGAATAAAAGCAAATAGGTTTAATTTGCATCAGGATAGCTCTCAACAAAAGGTGATTACTGTTTCTCCTTTCTGAGAAGAGGGAGACTGGGGCTTTAATTTAGAGTATTCCCCTAAACATAGCACAGGTTTTCAAATGAGATGACTATCTGACAAAACAAATGCTTAGTTTCATTTGAACATCTCAAAGATATGGTATTTTCTTTTTACTATTATTTTTGAGCATACCCAGCATTGTTCAGGGTTTACTCCTGACTGTTCTCATGATCATTTTTGGTGGGGCTTAGGCACTGTCAGTGATCAAACTCAGACTGGTAGAGTGCAAGGCAAAGCAAGATCTGGCTCCCATCAGTGACAGTATATCCTCTCAGAGAAAGCTAGAGACAGGATTCTTCTAACCTCCAACTTTATAGATACAGTCCTTTAGTTACAGTGAGAGTCAGCATGCATCCACGAACTGGGAAAATAGAATCAGAATTCAAGGCCTGGAGATACTGCTCAATTGTAGAGTGTCTGCTTTGCATGTATGTAGCTCTGGGTTTGATATCAGGCATATATACCACATAAAAAAATAAACAAAAAGAAAAAAACAGATCTGTGGGGGAAGTTAAAAAATTATAAACTCAGAATTAAATCAAGTGAAAAAAATCTTATCTCAAGTGTCAACATAATTTAATAAACAAATTCCAAAAGTTGATGTTTAAAAAATAATTTAATAAATTTGATTTTAGCGAAGCAAAATAGTTTTTTCAGAGAAGGGGTTGGGCCCTACGCAGCAGCACTCAGGGGCTACTCCTGGCTCTACTCTCAGAAATCCTGAATCAGATTTTTGAACTCCTCACAGGCTCAGGGGACCAGATGGGATGCTGGGGATTGAACCCAGGTTGATTTCACGCAAGGCAAACACCCTACTGCTCTGGCCAGGCAAAATCGTTTCTATTAAAATTTAGAGAGATATGAGAGGAGAGAAAGAGAAAGAGATATATGTTCAAGAGAGCACATGGGCTTCTTCAGAGTGAAAAAAGTCCCAAGGTGTTCATAAAGAAACTCAAATTTAATCAGTTTCTAAAAAAATTAGCCCTCTGCTCTAGAGGTTATGTAACCCAAATTATAAAAAATATGACATTCAGAATTATGTATTTTTACCATAATTATATAAACCATTTCTGTTCCTGTTTGTTCTTACAAGAGATTTAAGTATAGTTAAGAAACCACTTCAGTTTCTTAAACTGCCAAAGAAAATGATTATTTTCTACAATTACCAGGAAATTATAGATTCATATTATCTAGAACATTTAGAAATTTGATAAACTGTTTCTCTTAGTGAAATAAAAATTGTTACTTTAAAAAATGAACACTTTTAAAAATGAATACATTTAAAAAAGGATCCATCAATTCTAATTCTGGGCATCTATTTGGAACTATGGGAATAGTAATTTGAAAATTCTATGCATGATCTTCTCTACAGTACTATTTCTAAAAGAAAATATGGAGACAACCTAAGTATCCATCAGTGACTGTGTGGTTAAAGATATGGTTTAAACATACAATGAGTGTTGACCAGTCAAAGAATATGAGGAGCCTTGAAAGAATGATACTTAAGTGAAATAAGAAAAAGACATAGTGTAATTTTATTTATGTGTGACATGTAAAGAAAGTAAATAAAGAGACAGCAAATAAAACCTTTGCTTTTTTTTTTTTTTTTTTTTGGCTTTTGGGCCACACCAGTGGCACTAAGGTTTTACTCCTGACTCTGTGCTCAGAAATCGCTCCTGGCAGACTTGGGGAACCATATGGGATGCCAGGAATCGAACCTAAATCCATCCTGGTTTGGTCATATGCAAGGCAAACTCCTTATCACTGTACTATCACTCTGGCCAGAAATCTTTAAAGTTTGACAACAAATTAGTAATTACCAGAGGGAAAAGGTGTGGATGAGGTAGAACAGGGTATTTGCATGGTAGTGAATAACTTTGCCCGTGAGTGTAGTGTTCAACAATTTAAAGAGGTGTGAACTGTACTACTAAAACTGATACAATGTTCTCAGTGAATATTACACCAATAAATTAAGGTAAATATTTTATGGTCTGGAGCATTTGTGCTGAGGTGAGTAAAAATTAATTTGCCATCAGAGTTGATTAATTTTGTAACTGAAATAAGGAGTGCAAATGTTCATTAGTAGGCTTTTGTTTTTAACTACTCTGGACCTTAATTATATTCACCCTATCTACAGAGTAGCTTTAGGCAAAACCTAAGTACTTCAGGGAAAGGAATCAGCTAATTAAGTTAAAAATGAACGCATATCATAGAATTTAAGATACTGTAAAATTTACGATAGAAATGAATGGTAAAGAATAAAAATAATGAGATGATAAAACAATGATATTATGTTTTGACAACAGTTCTGCTTCTTAGTGTTTTGAAATGAACTTCATAAATACTGAGAGATTTAAGGGTCTTCCTTACATTGTTTCTTCTCCTAGTATATAAAATATAAATCACTCTATGAATATCCTAATAATAATACATGTCTACTTTTAGATAACTTTAAAAATATTAAGTCCTTTAGCAGTTATTAGATTCATAAGCTGTGGTCATGACCAGTATGGGGTCATATAATGTAAGGATTTGTAAAAATGTTTTAAAATTTTGCTTTAAAATTAAATTTCTTTATTATTTATCACTAAATGTTTGACAGGTATACGTATTTTATCTTTGTGTGTACCTAGTATTATATAAAAAAACTTCTTTGGTGAAAAGAAGTCATGTGAAAAATATTTAATAAATCTTATTAATCTATACTTATATGAAAAATTAAATGGATATCAGAGCCAGACAGATAGTACAGTGAGTAAGATGTTGGCCTTGCATGTAGCCTACCCAAGTTATATATACAATACCACATATGGTTTCTTGAGTCCCACCAGGAGTGATCCCTAAACACAGAACTAAGCCTGAGCCCTGAATACAACTGGTTGTGGCCCCCAAAACCCAAACGTAAAACAAACAAAAAGAATACCTTTACTCCACTGATATAAGGTTTAGACTTCCCTTTGCATATGCAATAACTTTCTACCTATATACTGACAAGCATACTATTTAACTGATGCAACTATGACCAAGTAAGTATTCATAGAGTCAGTGAAATCCATCTTTGTTCTACCACCTAGCAATTATAAGTAATTTATTATACAATATAGTACATATTCAGGGGCATTCAAATATGAAAAATGGCACATCTTTGATTCTGTAAAATGCTATGGATTTCTTGATATTTCTTTTATGCATGAGACCTGAGTTAAAATTAGAACTCATATATTCCCTTAATTCAGAAAAACTTATAGATCAGTTAGTACAAGATTTATGCATTGAAAAAAAATCCAGTATTGTGCATAATGCATCAGGTAAATATTGGGATGGAAATTCAGTCTTTTTCACTTTCAATTCAGAATCCTAACAATGCATTCAGCCAGTTTAAAAGAAATTTCTAATACTAAATGAGTATATGGGAATGCCATTCTATAGCCTGCAGCTTCAGTATTTTAATCCATAAAATAGGAAAACTACATTCTGTATTCCCTCTTTTAGAATCATCTCTCCTTTCTGAGTTTTGAAAATATCTTTCTAAACAGAACATACTATTACTCCTTGCTTGGGTGGCTATATGTACCTTTCACAAGTCCAGTTCAATTCATTCTAACAAATCTATATAACACATAATAATTGTATTTTTCTCATTAAAGCATCTTAAATTCTGTCTTCTATTCCTATCTCAAAATGGAAGTTTATCCAGGAAAATCTCTAATGGAATAAATCCCTTCCTCTGGTCTGTATACTACAGGCTACATTTTTATTAAATGAAACTCCTCACATGCAATATTGTATTTTCCTTTTTAGTCATTTGTTATACTTTATTAAATTCTTATTTGGGGGATAGATTTTTAATAACCTCATTAAGAACTGACATATTTTTGATTAGAGAGACACATTAAAAAGTGATTGTCATTGAATAATATACATGTGAAAAGATGATTTATTTCTGAATCACTACAAAGGATCCTTTGGGATTCACTACTAATCTCAACAAGATTAATGGAATTAGAAGTAATATTGATCACCATTGTTACTTTATGAAAGCAATTAACTCACACTATACTCGACCACAGATGCTAAAAATATATGTTTCAGTTATCACTTAAGAATAAAAACCCAAACAATCTGCTATATTTAATATTTATGTACTTTCTATATTACATATAATTTTGTTCTATGAAAGTTTAATATTATTCTAGGTCTATAGATATCATCTCTATATCTAGAATAAAAGGGGTTTGTGCTTTTCTTTTGTTTCATGAAGCAGAAGACTATTGAAATTTCTATAGTTTACACATAAATAAGTGAACTAATTCCACACATAAAATAGTTTAAGAGCTGTAAACAAACAAACTGAATTTCTATAATATCTTAATTCCTTCTCTGATCTGCAGAATACAAATAATATTTCATGAGTTCACCTACTTCCTTTGAGAATGAAAACCCTTGCTAGGCAGAATTTTCTGAGACACTGCACAAAATGTATTTAAATGACCCAAAACAGTCAGTTGTTCTAAGGGCTCTAAGTTTGTTTTTGCTCTTTGTTTTATTTTCTACAATCCAGTTCTTATACATGTAAAGATGCCATAACCTTAGCTCTCAAGGGCTTGTATCTAGAACACAAGTGAGAAGTGAAGCATCAGAAAGGATGTGATCCATTCTTCCTTCCCAAGTAAACTTGGGACAATGATTTACATCACCCTCGTCCTTAACTACAGCAGATCCTTCTTCCTTAAGACAGCTCTGCCCCATTCTCTTCTCAGCATCTCAGCTGATGTCAGATTTAGAATAAAATGTTAAATTGGCTTACAGTTACTTATAAGATTGCTAGTTGCACTAAAAATTCAAATAGAAGTCAGGTAAAAATTTATAATTTTTCCAAATCTCACTGCTCCCATATAATAGCTACTTACATTGTTTTATTTATTTACTTTTTTTTTTTGAAAATCTATAGTAGATTAGAGTCGTGACCTCATTGGTTCCCTCTGCCTTCTCTGTGTTTGGACTCTATTTCTGTTCCTAGTGCCTCAGATCCTCACTGGTGCCTGATCAATTACTTCCACAAATTGACATGACTAAAGACGTTGGGAGTTCCATTAGTTCTTGCTCTTAATTATTAAAACAGCCCATCCAGAAAGGGAACTTGCCCTGGCATGCATAAAAATCTCCATTTTAGGGGAACTCAGGAGACATACCAGATGTATCCTGGGATTTCCTTGGTGTGGAGAACTGAAATAACCCCCATAGGGTTCCTCAAAAGGCCCTCTTTGAATGTCTTTTTCCCTGTGTGGGTAGTTGAGGAATTCCAGAAAAGATAAATCCATGCTTGGTATTACATTTTATGTCATTATTTGGCTATCTCTTCTTTGTAAAATCTCAAGCAAAATTATGGCCTCAATCAAATTCTTTTCAGAAAACCCAGAACCAAAGATTACTAAGAGAAAATTTTTTCTGGATAATATTTAGCCATAAAATCAAAGACAATATTTTTCTCTTTTTCAAATATGTCCTTGCAGCCTTAGTTTCTGGTAATCAAGGGCATAGCCACAATACAGATTCTGAGCTATTGACCCTTCTCAGAAAATGGGAACTGTAACTTAGGGAATTTGGCTCCTTGACCTCTAAAACAATAGAGTTCACCTTGGTGGGGACCACTTTACTAGACCTTTTCTACTTCTTGATATCCTTGTTTTGCATTTGAAGTTAGCTTGCAAAGAGCTGCACTGGGTAGTGACCACCTTTGTGGCTCAGAATTCCTGCAGCTCATGCCCATAGCTTAAGTACTGCTACTGTTAAACTTCGTTTTGTGATTGTAAACATTCTTCTCTGTACTTATAACTGGCTTTGCCCCTATGAAACCCCCTGCTTAAAGATTAAATTTGTCACACTCCTGCCAGAAGATGTGTTGACCCCACATACTTGTGTGTGGTTTCATTATTTCATATTTCATATTTCACTGCCCATGCAACCCACTCTCCTTGAAGTGGATTCATTGAAATCACACTGATGCTGTAGGACAGAAGCCGCCTGCAGCAGGGACTTACCCTGTCAGCCTATCCCAACAAAGAACAGGAGGAACAAAATTAGTACAGTAAAGGCTAAAGTCTAGACAAATCTGGAAGAATTTATTTCAACATAACTCCTCTTGTTGATGGCAGAGCTCACTTTTATAACTTCATCTCTTGTTACTTTTGCCTCCTTCTGATTCTAATATAGTCATATTGATTTCTTTTTATTTTTCCATGCATGTTTCATTATTTTTCTAGTAGTGGGAGTTACCACTGTGAATGCCTTGAGGTTTGTGAGGCCTAAAACTAATAAAAACTTAAGGGTCAAACTTAATGAAAAAATGCAAAGTAAAAATAAGGAATTTGGTGCTGAGGAAATCTATAGCAGATGCTGATCATACTCTGCCCATTTTCCCTATGCTTTAACCACTTCTGTTTTTGCTGGCTGGCTAACAACTGGCAGTATCTGCAGCTCTTTGCTTTAAGATCTTCTCCAATAGAAATAGAAGACTACTCTGCCCACCAGAGAAGGGTACGTGTAGCTGAAACCACATGCTCAGCAACATGGGGCAAGGGGGGGACGACTAAATATTCCTAAGAAGAACAGAATTGGTATAAACATCACAGTTTTCTTGTTCTGGGATTCTATAGAATTTCAAGCAGGAGCAAACTCTAATTACCCCTAATAGTAGAGATAATTTTTAATAGTTTTATTCCCTTTACAAACTCTCTTCAATAATCTTTGTGACTATTTATTGCATTTCCTGAGTAAACTATTTGCTATAATTTTTTTTCTTTTTGGGCCACACCCGGTGATGCCCAGGGGTTAATCCTGGCTATGCGCTCAGAAATCGCTCCTGGCTTGGGGGACCAAACCATGGTCATTCCTAGGCTAGTGCCGGCAAGGCAGATGCTTTACAAGGCAGATGCTTTACTGCTCCATACCACCGCTCTGGCCTCTTGCTACAAATTCTTATCTACTTCTGTAGAACTCCAATTAAGGTGATTAGAAGGAACTTTCTCAAGTGAAGAGCTCAGATTGTACTAGCAAGGAACTAGAAGTGACAGTAGTGGCATGAAAGCATCAAAATGCTTAATTTTTAGAATGTTTGAGGATTGCTTATTTACATGTACTATGATGCAAACACACTAGAATTACATATATAGTAAGAAAACAAGCAAATGCTAGAAATCAGACTTTTTCTTCTATATTTTTAATTTATCACCACTCCAAAATTTCATTTAATGGTACATAGTGAGGTAAGAGTTATTGAGTTTAACAGAAATGAACCTGTAGTCACTCCACGAATCACTTGTCTCTAATATATTTATTGACTTTATTGGCCATTCTATGATCCTCCATCTTATCTCAGCATACATAATTTTATAAATTAAATGCTCCTCCTAAGGATTTCAAATTATGTATACCCTTTTACTCAGTCTTATCTTTTCACTTGTTGGGAGAGTCACTTTACTAAAGGTGACGTGAGAACAAATATCTTGACTTGTTCACTCATAGGTTTTTGGCAGGCAAGAAAATGTCTAGTAAATAGAAAACTTTTCAACATTAATTTGGAATCAGTGGCCAGCTATATAAATAGACTGAATCTAGCAAAGATACCTAAGAAGGTGTTAATTAAGTTTTTAAATATGAAGTATGAAATTAATATATACAAAGTATAAATTAAGTATGACATTAATATATTTTATTTTTATTTTAAAATATTTGATTGCTTAAAAGTATCTCATGGAAACTGACCTCAAATTTTTATAATATACAAGAGACTGCATGTGAGAATGAATAGAATTAGATGAAGCCTAAAGAATCTGCTCTGTGTCTCTGTAGTGAGTCTGCTTGAGGTTGTAAGTTAACAGTAATCATTTCTTTAAAGAAGACAAACAGCGATTACACAGGGGTTTGGGCACTTGCCTTGCACATGGCTGACCCTAGTTTTATCTCTGGCATTGCATATGGATCCTGAAGCACTTCCAGACATCACCCTGAGTAGAGAACCAGGAGTTAACCCCGAGCATTTCTGGGTATGGTCCCCAAACCAAATCAAAGTAACCAACCAAACAAAAAACAAGAGGATATAGGTTTGATCAGCACGTCCTGAAGTAAATAACTTTAGATCATGACATTCTTAGTTGTAATTTTAAATCCAGCCTTAGGCCTCTTTGATTTCTAATCTCATTTTGTTTTTACAAGATTCTTTCCCTTGTTTTGGGGCCACACATGGCAGTGTTTAGAGATTACTATTGGATATGTGGTCTGAGATCAAAATTGGAGGGCTCAGGGACTATATTGGCTGTCAGGGATCAAACCTAGATTGGTTGCATGCAAGTCAAAATTCCTAACGTACTGCACTATGGCTCCAGCCATCCAAATCACAATTTTTAAAAATTGTATGTGTAAGTAATCTCAGTGAACCTCTTACTTTGATGAAAGAAAAAACAGCAGTGAGGTAGAGGAAGCATCATTCTCCAGACAACACAATTCATCCCCATCAGTTCACAGAGTGGTTATCTGATTCAGAAAAAAGCTTCTGAGCTCAAGAATATGCTTCTTTTCAATAAGAGCAAAGTCTCAGTCATGCTCACAGAAATATTGTTTTGGTAAATTAGACAAGACTGCACTGTCCTGGGGTTAATTGACAGACTTTGGCAAGCTATCTTGCTTCTTAAGGTTAATGGCAAAGAGTCAGCGAGCTGAAAGAAAAGTTGAACTTAGGAGTTAGTATCTGCTAAGCCCCTTTAGATTTTGTGAGAAAGTAAGAGAAGACCAAGGAGGAAAGAGCTGCCTCTTTAGGTGGTGTAGGCAGGTTTCCAATAAGGAGGAGGGAGACCAATTTGTAAAACTTTAAAAGTAAAAGCTTGAGGGTGGAGTGACAGTACAGAGGGTAGTACACTTGCTTTGTACATGGTTGACCTGGGTTTGCTTCCTAACCCCACATATGACCTTCCCAGAATATCCAGGAGTGATCCCTGAGAACACTTCCAGGAGTAATCCCCAAGCTGCTGAATGTGCCCCCAAACCAAAATAAATAAATAAATAAAGAGATCTACAGGAAAAGGATAAGCAAAAATTAAGAGGTTGTAAAGAACAGAAAAAAACCTTTAGCTCTTTTTACTGTTGTTATTGTTTTATATGCCTTTTTATTTGTTTTGGGGCCATACCTGGTGATGCTCAGGGATTATTCCTGACTCTGCACTCCGGAATTACTCTGCAGTGGAGTGGAGGACCAGAGAGGATGTCCAGGAATTGGACCCAAATTGGCCTTGTATAAAACAAACTCCCTATCCAGTGTACTACTGCTCTGGCCCAAAGTTAGCCTTTTTAGAAAAACAATGTAGACACTTATCAAAAAATTAACAATTAAGGTTCCATATGACCCAGAAATGCCACCTCTTAGAGTCTATCTCAAGGACCTAAAATTCTATTCAGAAAAGATATTTGTACTCCTATATTCATTAAGGCATATAATATATTCAACAGTTAAAATATGGAAACAACCTAAGCCTCTAAAAACAAATGACAGGATAAAGAAACTGTGATTGATACACACATACACACACAACTAAATGCTGTTTGGGTATAAGAAAAAATGATATATTTCATATGTGGAATATAAAGAAATATAGGTAGGGGATAACAAAAGGTCCAAAGCAATAGAATCAGTGAACTGATCTAAAAAACAGAGTTCATCATGGTGGGGAGATAGCAGGGTGAGATTTGGGGCGATGGAGGAAAGTAGACATTATGGGGGGAAGGGTGAAAATTTGTATGCATGAAACAGAATCATTGATTGTATTGTAAAATAAAATGAAAAAAAGATGAAATCATGTAATTTTTTGCTGCATGGATCAATCTGAGAGTATGATGCTAGTGGTCATTATCAAAACCTATAATTAACAGTATTAAGAAACACATGGCAGAAATAAAAAAGAATAAATAAAAGGAAAAGCAATAATAATGTAAATACTGTATAAAACAGAGCAAATATAATAAATAATAGTAGGAGAGCAGTTTTTTGAACTTTTACTGGGCATTGTGCAATGTTTTTATTTACATTATTTTAGTTAACCCCTATAATACAAAAATAATTACTTTTTTGCCCAATGAAGAATGAATGTATAGCTGGTTAAACCAAAATGTAGACTCGGGGGAGGAGTTACCAGGAACCCTGAGTCAATCTATAATGAGATTGGAGAGTAACTTTCTCCCCCCCTTTCTGTAGCAGCAGGAGCTCAGAGCTCAGGGTTCCAATTTTTTAGAGGGGAACCTCATTTAGAGGACCTGAACTATTCTGTCAGCAGTATTTTTGAATCACTAGTGCTTCTTTTTCAAAGAGGAAGAATAGAGTTACAGCAATAGTACAATGGGGTGGAGAGCCTTCTTAGTATGTGACCAACCTACTTTTGATTCTTAACATGCTATCTAGTCCCCTGAGCACCACCTGGAGTACAGAGCCAGGAGCAAGCCCTGAGCACTTCTAGGTGTGGCTCCCCCAAAGAGGGTGAACAATATCTAGTAGTTCATTCTGTATTTCAAAGGATCAATGAGGAAAAAGTCTGTGGAAGGTTCTGAAGACTAGATCACTACAGGATACAAAGGCATATTATTAGCAGCACACTGAAGCATTAATTACCTACATGACAATGAGATATTTCTTCAAAACAATCGGCACTGTGATTTTCTCCGTGGTTTTGTAAACTCTAATTGTAAAAGGTTCAAGTGGGAGAAAAACAAAACCAAAATACTGTTTGATTTCATTTTAACCAAGCAAACACATGGCTAGGTGTCAGGTTCTGGGAAATGGAGTTATAGACAAGTCTCTCCTCAGAGGCTTCCTCCCGGCACCACACTGCTTTCTAGTAAAAGTCATCATTTATTTATTCAACAAGGAGCATGGACAAAGCTGGTGTCTATACTACATGGTGCTACTTTTCATAAGAATCAATCATAGGACTGATGAAATATTTTTGAGCTCAATGTCCAGATCCTGGGATTCAGGAGTTGTGTAGTGGGGCCCTAGACTTCATTTCTAACAGGCATCAAAGTATGCTGCTGTGAGTTTTCACAGTAAAGCACTAACATAGTGGATAGAAATAGGCAGGATGGCTTCTGTCTTCAGGTATTATGCTTACTAAAGAGAAAACAATCTGACCTGCAAAATTCATGCTAAAATAGGTGGCAATGAGGAATCTCAGGGAAAAGATTGTGGTGGTGGTGAAACTGCAGGATGGAATGAGAAGTGGCCAAAGGCTAGAGAGCAACACTCTATACCTCATGAAGATATGGTATTGGGGCTGGAGAGGGCATGTATCCCTTCTCCCACCCTATTTATAATCTCAGGCTGTATTCTTGGACAGCTCTTCCCCCAATTGCCACCTGTTGTTCTGATCACAGTCATTGCAGCTTTTACAGATATTTGTTCCCACTCCCCACTTCCCCACACCCTCACCTTTCCCAATATAGAAGGAAGAAAGGAAATAAAAATTTCATCTCTGATCCTTCTTACAACTCTATGGGTTTTTTTTGGGGGGGGGGGCTAGAACCAGTAATTTTTAAACAGAAAGCAAAACAAAACAACTCATTGGTCTTAAAAATTGATAAATCTAGGATTTACTCTTCAAACAGAGAAATGCATAGATTGAAACAGAAGATCATGGGTGCTAGAGTAGACTGATAGTTTTGAGGTGAAGAGTTTGGGGAGGCCTTTAGAAAGGGTACATGAAGTTACTCAGCTAATTCTGGCAATGGTGGTGGGAACCTCTGGTTTTGGGGTGTGCCCTCCCCCGCCTTTTTTTTTGCTTTTTGGGCCACACCTTGTGACGCTTAGGGGTTATTCCTGGCTCTGTGCTCAGAAATTGCTCCTGGCTCTGGGGACCATAGGGGACTCCAAGGGATTGAACCAAGGTTTGTCCTAGAATAGTGCATCCAAGGAAAATGCCCTACCGCTGTGCTATTGCTCTGGGCCCCAGGGTGTGCCCTTTTGGCTTGTCATTATGGTCCACTTTTTAGTTCAAAATGCCTCACTCATAGATGGTCAAAAAGTGAAGATACCTCCTCAGATAGTTTGATACTGGAGAAAGGAAGGAAGTGAGGGGCCAAAGTAACTGATAAGCAAAAAACTAAGTAAAGATAATATTGCAGGTTGAGTAGTGAAATTAGCTGGGGACTGCTGCACTGTCCCTTGTCCTGGGGCTCCTATAGACAGACGCAAAAGAATCAAAAATAGCTCTCTACTCTCAACACCACATTTGCTTTATTAAACCCTTTCTCTCAGTGCTTATGAAGTAATATTTTTATAATTATACAAATTTACTTTAAAATTTTATCTCTCTTCCTTAATCCCCCTTTAAATGATAGTGTTTCCAAATAAAATAAAACAAAGACATTTGATCATAGTAGAGAACTCTGGCCCCAGGAAATAAGTAAATATGAAAAGGCCAAGCTTCACATTCACTGCGGTTTCTGAGAGCAATTGTGCTTCAGTCTCACATTCCAAGGCAAACAATATGGTGGTTAATGGATTCAGCTGAAGAGAAACCACAGTACTCTAAAAGACATCTTTTAGATGTCACTAAAAGACATCATTATACTGTAACGAAGTTTTTCTTTTACCCTGTCCCTACTTGGATGACCAGATTAAGTTCTGGCTTCATCAAAATACTATATATACTGGAGGCTCACAAGGCCAGCATGGTACCATATTAATGGAACTAAATTATAGAAGTCTATCATTTAAACAATCAAAGAAAACAAATTATAGTATATGTAAAAACAATCTAGCAACTTAAATTCAAGATGTGTTTCATGTTCATATATTTCCTTGGAATATACCTCTGCCCTTTTATTCTGTTTTAGGAGATATTGTTCAGTATCAACATGTTTCCTGAGAAGATAATATCAACAAAAAATCACATCTCAAAGTAATGACAAAGGAACTCCAAAAAATGAAGATAACTAAGAAATTGTGTGTGCACCAAGTTTGTAATCAGTTGAAGAATTTTGCTTCTTGTCCAGTAATTTATAGATGTTTTTGAATCTATTTAATAGAAAAATATCTTTGACCATTCAGGTAATTTTCAGGTTGCACACAAATTTCACTTGCCTAACTTGAATATCTTTCGGCCTTTCTTGAGTTGTGTTCTTTTTATATATATATTTTGTTATTTATTAATAATATAATTTTTATTTTGATCATAGTGGCTTACATATTGTTGACAATAATATTTTTTTTAAAGTTTCATTTCTTTTTTTTTTTAATGCATATTTTTTTTTATTTAAACACCTTGATTACATACATGATTGTGTTTGGGTTTCAGTCATAAAAGGACCACCACCCATCACCAGTGCAACATTCCCATCACCCAAGTCCCAAATCTCCCTCCTCCCCACCCAACCCCTGCCTGTACCCTAAACAGGCTCTACATTTCCCTCGTACATTCTCAATATTAGGACAGTTCAAAATGTAGTTATTTCTCTAACTAAACTCATCACTCTTTGTGGTGAGCTTCCTGAGGTGAGCTGGAACTTCCAGCTCTTTTCTCTTTTGTGTCTGAAAATTATTATTACAAGGGTGTCTTTCATTTTTCTTAAAACCCATAGATGAGTGAGACCATTCTGCGTTTTTCTCTCTCTCTGACTTATTTCACTCAGCATAATAGATTCCATGTACATCCATGTATAGGAAAATTTCATGACTTCATCTCTCCTGACAGCTGCATAATATTCCATTGTGTATATGTACCACAGTTTCTTTAGCCATTCGTCTGTTGAAGGGCATCTTGGTTGTTTCCAGAGTCTTGCTATGGTAAATAGAGCTGCAATGAATATAGGTGTAAGGAAGGGGTTTTTGTATTGTATTTTTGTGTTCCTAGGGTATATTCCTAGGAGTGGTATAGCTGGATCGTATGGGAGCTCGATTTCCAGTTTTTGGAGGAATCTCCATATCGCTTTCCATAAAGGTTGAACTAGACAGCATTCCCACCAGCAGTGGATAAGAGTTCCTTTCTCTCCACATCCCCGCCAACACTGTTTATTCTCATTCTTTGTGATGTGTGCCATTCTCTGGGGTGTGAGGTGGTATCTCATTGTTGTTTTGATTTGCATCTCTCTGATGATTAGTGATGTGGAACATTTTTTCATGTGTCTTTTGGCCATGTGTATTTCTTCTTTGTCAAAGTGTCTGTTCATTTCTTCTCCCCATTTTTTGATGGGGTTAGATGTTTTTTTCTTGTAGAGTTCTGTCAGTGCCTTGTATATTTTGGAGATTAGCCCCTTATCTGATGGGTATTGGGTGAATAGTTTCTCCCATTCAGTGGGTGGCTCTTGTATCCTGGGCACTATTTCCTTTGAGGTGCAGAAGCTTCTCAGCTTAATATATTCCCATCTGTTAATCTCTGCTTTCACTTGCTTGGAGAGTGCAGTTTCCTCCTTGAAGATGCCTGTAATGTCCTGTAGTGTTTTGCCTATGTGCTGTTCTATATATCTTATGGTTTTGGGGCTGATATCGAGGTCTTTAATCCATTTGGATTTTACCTTTGTACATGATGTTAGCTGGGGGTCTAAGTTTAATTTTTTGCAAGTGGTTATCCAATTGTGCCAACACCACTTGTTGAAGAGGCTTTCCCTGCTCCATTTAGGATTTCCTGCTCCTTTATCAAAAATTAGATGGTTGTATCTCTGGGGAACATTTTCTGAGTATTCAAGCCTATTCCACTGATCTGAGGACCTATCCTTATTCCAATACCATGCTGTTTTGATAACTGTTGCTTTGTAGTACAGTTTAAAGTTGGGAAAAGTAATTCCTCCCATATTCTTTTTCCCAATGATTGCTTTAGCTATTCGAGGGTGTTTATTGTTCCAAATGAATTTCAAAAGTGTCTGATCCACTTCTTTGAAGAATGTCATGGGTATCTTTAGAGGGATGGCATTAAATCTGTATAATGCCTTGGGGAGTATTGACATTTTGATGATGTTAATCCTGCCAATCCATGAGCAGGGTATGCGTTTCCATTTCCGTGTGTCCTCTCTTATTTCTTGGAGCAGAGTTTTATAGTTTTCTTTGTATAGGTCCTTCACATATTTAGTCAAGTTGATTCCAAGATATTTGAGTTTGTGTGGCACTATTGTGAATGGGGTTGTTTTCTTAATGTCCATTTCATCCTTATTACTATTGGTATATAGAAAGGCCATTGATTTTTGTGTGTTAATTTTGTAGCCTGCCACCTTGCTATATGAGTCTATTGTTTCTAGAAGCTTTTTGATAGAGTCTTTAGGGTTTTCTAAGTAGAGTATCATGTCATCTGCAAACAGTGAGAGCTTGACTTCTTCCTTTCCTATCTGGATTCCCTTGATATCCTTTTCTTGCCTAATCGCTATAGCAAGTACTTCCAGTGCTATGTTGAATAGGAGTGGTGAGAGAGGACAGCCTTGTCTTGTGCCAGAATTTAGAGGGAAGGCTTTCAGTTTTTCTCCATTGAGGATAATATTTGCCACTGGCTTGTGGTAGATGGCCTTCACTATATTGAAAAAGGTTCCCTCCATTCCCATCTTGCTGAGAGTTTTGATCAAGAATGGGTGTTGGACCTTATCAAATGCTTTCTCTGCATCTATTGATATGATCATGTGGTTTTTATTTTTCTTGTTATTGATGTTGTGTATTATGTTGATAGATTTACGGATGTTAAACCAGCCTTGCATTCCTGGGATGAAACCTACTTGATCGTAGTGGATGATCTTCTTAACGAGGCATTGAATCCTATTTGCCAGGATTTTGTTGAGGATCTTTGCATCTGCATTCATCAGTGATATTGGTCTGTAATTTTCTTTTTTGGTAGCGTCTCTGTCTGGTTTAGGTATCAAGGTGATGTTGGCTCCATAAAAGCTATTTGGGAGTGTTTCTGTTTGTTCAATTTCATGAAAGAGTCTTGCCAAGATTGGCAGTAGTTCCTCTTGGAAAGTTTGATAGAATTCATTAGTGAATCCATCTGGACCTGGGCTTTTGTTTTTCGGCAGACATTTGATTACTGTTTTAATTTCATCAATGGTGATGGGGGTGTTTAGATATGCTACATCCTCTTCCTTCAACCGTGGAAGATTATAAGAGTCCAAGAATTTATCCATTTCTTCCAGGTTCTCATTTTTAGTGGCGTAGAGTTTTTCAAAGTAGTTTCTGATTACCCTTTGAATCTCTGTCATATCAGTAGTGATCTCTCCTTTTTCATTCCTGATACGAGTTATCAAGTTTCTCTCTCTCTCTTTCTTTGTTAGGTTTGCCAGTGGTCTATCAATCTTGTTTATTTTTTCAAAGAACCAACTTTTGCTTTCGTTGATCTTTCGGATTGTTTTTTGAGTTTCCACTTCGTTGATTTCTGCTCTCAGCTTTGTTATTTCCTTCTGTCTTCCTATTCTTGGGTCCTTTTGTTGAGCATTTTCTAGTTCTATTAGCTGTGTCATTAAGCTACTCTGGTAAGCTCCTTCTTCCTTCCTGATGTGTGCTTGCAAAGCTATAAATTTTCCTCTCAGTACTGCTTTTGCTGTGTCCCATAAGTTCTGAGAGTTTGTGTCTTTATTGTCATTTGTTTCCAGGAACCTTTTTATTTCCTCCTTGATTTCATCTCGGACCCACTGGTTATTGAGCATGAGGCTGTTTAACTTCCAGGTGTTAAAGTGTTTCTTCTGAGTCCCTTTGGAGTTCACAAATAATTTCAGAGCCTTGTGGTCAGCGAAGGTAGTCTGCAAAATTTCTATCCTCTTGATCTTATGGAGGTATGTTTTATGTGCCAGCATGTAGTCTATCCTGGAGAATGTCCCATGTACATTGGAGAAGAATGTGTATCCAGGTTTCTGGGGATGGAGTGTCCTATATATATCCACTAGGCCTCTTTCTTCCATTTCTCTCCTCAGGTCTAGTATATTCTTGTTGGGTTTCAGTCTGGTTGACCTGTCCAGTGTTGACAAAGCCGTGTTTAGGTCCCCCACAATTATTGTGTTGTTGTTGATATTATTTTTCAGATTTGTCAACAGTTGTATTAAATATTTTGCTGGCCCCTCATTCGGTGCATATATGTTTAGGAGAGTGAATTCTTCCTGCTCTACGTACCCCTTGATTAATATAAAATGTCCGTCTTTGTCCCTTACAACCTTCCTGAGTATAAAGTTTGCATTATCTGATATTAGTATGGCCACTCCAGCTTTTTTATGGGTGTTGTTTGCTTGGATAACTTTTCTCCAGCCTTTTATTTTGAGTCTATGTTTGTTCTGACTATTCAGGTGCGTTTCTTGTAGGCAGCAGAAGGTTGGATTGAGTTTTTTGATCCATTTAGCCACTCTGTGTCTCTTAACTGGTGCATTTAGTCCATTGACGTTGAGAGAAAGAATTGTCCTGGGATTTAACGCCATCTTTATTTCAAAATTTGGTGTGTCTTTTGGGTAGTCTTGTCTTAGATTAGGTCTTTCAGTTTTTCTCTTAAGACTGGTTTTGTGTCTGTGAAGTTTCTGAGCTGTTTTTTGTCTGTGAAACCATGTATTCTTCCATCAAACCGGAAAGTGAGTTTTGCTGGGTATAGTATTCTGGGTGAAGCATTCATTTCATTCAGTCTTGTCACAATATCCCACCACTGCTTTCTGGCATTGAGCGTTTCTGGTGACAGGTCTGCTGTAAATCTCAGGGAAGCTTGCTTGAACATGATTTCCCCTTTTGATCTTGCTGTTTTCAGAATTCTGTCTCTATCTGTGGGATTTGTCATTGTGACTAGGATGTGTCTTGGGGTGGTTTTTCTGGGGTCTCTTTTGGTTGGTACTCTTCGGGCATGCAGGATTTGATCACATATATTCTTTAGCTCTGGAAGTTTCTCTTTAATGATGTTCTTGACCATTGATTCTTCCTGGAAATTTTCTTCCTGGGTCTCTGGGACTCCAATGATTCTTAAGTTGTTTCTGTTGATCTTATCATAGACTTCTATTTTCGTCTGTTCCCATTCTTTGACTAATTTTTCCATTGTCTGCTCATTTGCTTTACGTTTTTTGTCCAATCTCTCCTGCTGTATGGAATTGCTATGTATCTCATCTTCCACAGCACCAAGTCTATTCTCAGCTTCTGATACCCTGTCCCAGAGCTTATCCATTTTGTCATTCACTTCGTTTACTGACTTTTTCAGTCCTGTTAGTTGACATGTTATTTCAGTTTGGAGTTTTGTCATTTCTGCCTTCATATTTTCTTGGTTCTTATTAGTGTTCTGTTCAACTCGATCCATGGTTTCTTGGAGTCTGTTGAGCACCTTCCATATTGCTAGTCTAAAGTCCTTATCTGAGAGGTTGATTAGTTGTTCAGTCATTATCTGGTCCTCAGAATTGTCATCTTCATTCTCTATGTCTGATGCTGGCCTGCGTTGTTTCCCCATTGTCACACTTGTATTGTGGGTTTTTCTACGTGTTGTGGTGGTATTCATTGTCTATATGATGTAGGCAGCACACTCCTCTGGCTCCTCCCTTTCTGGATGGGCTGACTTGCCTCTAAGGGACGGGAGTCCTCCGTGGATGAAGCCTCACACTGGGTCAAATCTTAGGCCCGAGCATGCAACAGAGAAGACAGTCCAGAGAGAAATGTTTGCTTCTGTGATATAGCGCCGTTCTTAGTGTGATTTTTCCTTCTTGTTGCAATGGAGTTCTTTCCTTAGAAAGAGTGCACGGCCGCGTAGCGAAGCGGAGCGGCCGTGCTCCTCTGAGCCTCTTTTTGCCCCACTCGCAAGAGTTTCACGCAAGAGGACAGTAGACAGACATAGACAGGTCACACTCACAGTCTTTCACAGTTGAGCCCCACTGGGCCGGTGTACTTTCGCGGATTTTCCCCGCCTGGTGTCACACACAGGGAGCCGGCTTTTGCCCAGATAGCATTGTTATGTCTTCCCGAATGTAGTTTCTTTGGAGTTAGCTTCCCAGGGCTCTGAGGAGAGCTTCCAGAGTTCAGGAAAGACAGAGAAGGGTAGGACAGGGCTCCCTTCCGGTGCTCAGTTCCTCAGAAGAAGCACAGCCCGGTGGAGATTCTGCAGGTAGAGCAGTCAGCACTCTGCCTGGAAACCCCCACCTGCAGCCATTTCTCACTCACTCACTGGCTCGCTGGGTAGCTCCCGAATGTAGTTTCTTTGGGGTTCGCTTCCCAGGGCTCTGAGGAGAGCTTCCAGAGTTCAGGAAAGACAGAGAAGGGTAGGACAGGGCTCCCTTCCGGTGCTCAGTTCCTCCGACAATAATATTTTAGGTACGTATTTACATAAAATCAGGGGGGATTCCCATTACCAATTTGTCCTCCCTACACCTCCGTTTTTGTCCTACCTCCCATATGCTTTCCCTCACCCCCAGGGCTGCCAGAATATGTGGTACTTAGCCTACTACTTAGTAGTCTTGGAGCTGTGTTCTTTATGGAGGCATTTACCAGGATGCCTTGCCTGCTTGTTTCCAATGCAAGAAACTGTCAGGGGAGTGGGATGGAGAAGGGGAGAAGTTAAGTGTCTCCTCCCAATCCTCCACATCACTTTCTGTTAGTCTAAGAGAAGCAGGCCCTTTTCCAGATCTTGGGGGGAATACACACCCTAGTTAATAGGCTTTAGGAACATCACTTGGACTGAGTTGTGGATGATGATTGCCAGGATATCTCCTTGCCTTAAGATATCTGGTATTTGAATTTTTCTGTATTTTTCTTTTTTATATAAATAAATTCTGTAATTGAATGACCATGAGATGTACAGTTGCAAAGTTGTACTTGATTGAGTTTCAGTCATACAATGTACAACACCCTTCATCAGTGCATATTTCCCCTTATGTCCCCAGTTTTCCTCCTGCCCTTCCCCCTGCTCTCTCTCCTGCTTGCCTCTGTGGCAGACATTTTTCTTCTTTCTCCTCTCTGTATGTCTTTTTCTTTTTACTTTTTAGACATTATGGTTTGCAATATTGTTACGAAAGGGGTACCATATATATCACTTTACTTACTTTTAGGTTTTTTGTTTTTGTTTTTGGGCAATACTCAGTGATGTTTAGGGCTCAGAAATCGCTCCTGGCAGATTGGGATGCTGAGGATCAAATCCAGGTTTGTCCCAGGTTGGCTGTGTGCAAGACAAATGCCTGACACTGTACTATTGCACCAGTTGCATACTTTACCTCCTTTTAGCATCAAGCTTTGGTCCAGAATGATAAATTTCAACTACCATTTTCAATAATGTGGTGCCTTCTCTGTCTGAACTGAACTCCTCCAAGCTTCCTACCATGGACCAGTCTTTCTGGCCTTTGTTTCTATTGACTTTAGATATTATGGTATTAGAATCTTTCAAATGAGAGAATCTTCTTTTCTAGACTGAATGTATAGTAATGCACTGTTAACATTTGAATATCTTTTATAGCCAATAAAACAAAACACCATTTTTTTACTCAAAAGTCTATGTTGTTTATGGACATTTTTCAAAAGACTAGAAAATGAGCTCCCAGATGACCCAGAAATACCTCTCCTACAAACATACCCTAGGGATCCCAAAACATGATGCAGAAAATCCTTTGTACTCTTCTGTTCATTGTAGCACTATTCACAATTGTCAGAATCTGGAAACAACCCAAGTGCCCAAGAACAAATGAGTGGAGGTTGGAGTGACAGCACAGTGGGTAGATCATTTGCCTTGCTGTGGCTGACCTGTGTTTGATCCTCAGCATCCCATGAGCCTTCCGGGAGTGATTTTGGAGAGCAGAGCCAGGAGTAACCCCTGAGTGCTGCTGGGTGTGGCCCAAATACAAACAAATAAGCAAAGAACAGATAAATGGATAAAGAAACAGTAGTACATCTACACAGAGAAACACTAGGCAGCTATTAGGTAAAATTAAGTCATGAAATTTGCTCATACATGGATGGGTATGGAGAGTATTATGCTGAGTAAAATGAGCCAGAGGGAGAGGGATAGACATAGAATGATTACACTCATTTGTGGGATATAAAAATAAGATAGTATGGTCATCATACCCAAAAATAAAGATAAGGGCCAGGAAGACTGGTCCCTTTAGTAACAATATTACAAAACACAAAAGGAATAAAGGATGGTGGGAGAGAATGTGTTTGCCGCAGAGGCGGGTGGGGAGGTGGGGAGGGTAGAGGGGAGGGCAGGAGGAAACAAGAGACATTGGTGGTGAGAAATGTGCACTGGTGGAGGGATGGCTGTTGTACATTATATGACTGAAACTCAATTATGAACAATTTTGTAATTGTGTATCATAGTGATTCAACATAAAAATTAATTTAAAAAGAAAAAAAAATTTTTTTTTTGGTTTTTGGGTCACACCCGGCGGTGCTCAGGGGTTACTCCTGGCTGTCTACTCAGAAATAGCTCCTGGCAGGCATGGGGGACCATATGGGACACCGGGATTCGAACCAACCACCTTTGGTCCTGGATTGGCTGTTTGCAAGGCAAACGCCGCTGTGCTATCTCTCCGGGCCCCCCCCCCAAATTTTTTTTTTCATGCTAATTAATTTATTTTAATTTTTTGCCTTTTTTTTTTTTTCTTTTTTTTTCTTTTTTTTTTTTTTAATTTTTTTTTTTTATTTAAACACCTTGATTACATACATGATTGTGTTTGGGTTTCAGTCATAAAAGGAACACCACCCATCACCAGTGCAACATTCCCATCACCCAAGTCCCAAATCACCCTCCTCCCCACCCAACCCCCGCCTGTACCCTAAACAGGCTCTACATTTCCCTCATACATTCTCAATATTAGGACAGTTCAAAATGTAGTTATTTCTCTAACTAAACTCATCACTCTTTGTGGTGAGCTTCCTGAGGTGAGCTGGAACTTCCAGCTCTTTTCTCTTTTGTGTCTGAAAATTATTATTACAAGGGTGTCTTTCATTTTTCTTAAAACCCATAGATGAGTGAGACCATTCTGCGTTTTTCTCTCTCTCTCTGACTTATTTCACTCAGCATAATAGATTCCATGTACATCCATGTATAGGAAAATTTCATGACTTCATCTCTCCTGACAGCTGCATAATATTCCATTGTGTATATGTACCACAGTTTCTTTAGCCATTCATCTGTTGAAGGGCATCTTGGTTGTTTCCAGAGTCTTGCTATGGTAAATAGAGCTGCAATGAATATAGGTGTAAGGAAGGGGTTTTTGTATTGTATTTTTGTGTTCCTAGGGTATATTCCTAGGAGTGGTATAGCTGGATCGTATGGGAGCTCGATTTCCAGTTTTTGGAGGAATCTCCATATCGCTTTCCATAAAGGTTGAACTAGACAGCATTCCCACCAGCAGTGGATAAGAGTTCCTTTCTCTCCACATCCCCGCCAACACTGTTTATTCTCATTCTTTGTGATGTGTGCCATTCTCTGGGGTGTGAGGTGGTATCTCATCGTTGTTTTGATTTGCATCTCCCTGATGATTAGTGATGTGGAACATTTTTTCATGTGTCTTTTGGCCATGCGTATTTCTTCTTTGTCAAAGTGTCTGTTCATTTCTTCTCCCCATTTTTTGATGGGGTTAGATGTTTTTTTCTTGTAAAGTTCTGTCAGTGCCTTGTATATTTTGGAGATTAGCCCCTTATCTGATGGGTATTGGGTGAATAGTTTCTCCCACTCAGTGGGTGGCTCTTGTATCCTGGGCACTATTTCCTTTGAGGTGCAGAAGCTTCTCAGCTTAATATATTCCCATCTGTTAATCTCTGCTTTCACTTGCTTGGAGAGTGCAGTTTCCTCCTTGAAGATGCCTGTAATGTCCTGTAGTGTTTTGCCTATGTGCTGTTCTATATATCTTATGGTTTTGGGGCTGATATCGAGGTCTTTAATCCATTTGGATTTTACCTTTGTACATGATGTTAGCTGGGGGTCTAAGTTTAATTTTTTGCAAGTGGCTATCCAATTGTGCCAACACCACTTGTTGAAGAGGCTTTCCCTGCTCCATTTAGGATTTCCTGCTCCTTTATCAAAAATTAGATGGTTGTATCTCTGGGGAACATTTTCTGAGTATTCAAGCCTATTCCACTGATCTGAGGACCTATCCTTATTCCAATACCATGCTGTTTTGATAACTGTTGCTTTGTAGTACAGTTTAAAGTTGGGAAAAGTAATTCCTCCCATATTCTTTTTCCCAATGATTGCTTTAGCTATTCGAGGGTGTTTATTGTTCCAAATGAATTTCAAAAGTGTCTGATCCACTTCTTTGAAGAATGTCATGGGTATCTTTAGAGGGATGGCATTAAATCTGTATAATGCCTTGGGGAGTATTGACATTTTGATGATGTTAATCCTGCCAATCCATGAGCAGGGTATGTGTTTCCATTTCCGTGTGTCCTCTCTTATTTCTTGGAGCAGAGTTTTATAGTTTTCTTTGTATAGGTCCTTCACATATTTAGTCAAGTTGATTCCAAGATATTTGAGTTTGTGTGGTACTATTGTGAATGGGGTTGTTTTCTTAATGTCCATTTCTTCTTTATTACTGTTGGTGTATAGAAAGGCCATTGATTTTTGTGTGTTAATTTTGTAGCCTGCCACCTTGCTATATGAGTCTATTGTTTCTAGAAGCTTTTTGATAGAGTCTTTAGGGTTTTCTAAGTAGAGTATCATGTCATCTGCAAACAGTGAGAGCTTGACTTCTTCCTTTCCTATCTGGATTCCCTTGATATCCTTTTCTTGCCTAATCGCTATAGCAAGTACTTCCAGTGCTATGTTGAATAGGAGTGGTGAGAGAGGACAGCCTTGTCTTGTGCCAGAATTTAGAGGGAAGGCTTTCAGTTTTTCTCCATTGAGGATAATATTTGCCACTGGCTTGTGGTAGATGGCCTTCACTATATTGAGAAAGGTTCCCTCCATTCCCATCTTGCTGAGAGTTTTGATCAAGAATGGGTGTTGGACCTTATCAAATGCTTTCTCTGCATCTATTGATATGATCATGTGGTTTTTATTTTTCTTGTTATTGATGTTGTGTATTATGTTGATAGATTTACGGATGTTAAACCAGCCTTGCATTCCTGGGATGAAACCTACTTGATCGTAGTGGATGATCTTCTTAATGAGGCATTGAATCCTATTTGCCAGGATTTTGTTGAGGATCTTTGCATCTGCATTCATCAGTGATATTGGTCTGTAATTTTCTTTTTTGGTAGCGTCTCTGTCTGGTTTAGGTATCAAGGTGATGTTGGCTTCATAAAAGCTATTTGGAAGTGTTTCTGTTTGTTCAATTTCATGAAAGAGTCTTGCCAAGATTGGCAGTAGTTCCTCTTGGAAAGTTTGATAGAATTCATTAGTGAATCCATCTGGACCTGGGCTTTTGTTTTTCGGCAGACATTTGATTACTGTTTTAATTTCATCAATGGTGATGGGGGTGTTTAGATATGCTACATCCTCTTCCTTCAACCGTGGAAGATTATAAGAGTCCAAGAATTTATCCATTTCTTCCAGGTTCTCATTTTTAGTGGCGTAGAGTTTTTCAAAGTAGTTTCTGATTACCCTTTGAATCTCTGTCATATCAGTAGTGATCTCTCCTTTTTCATTCCTGATACGAGTTATCAAGTTTCTCTCTCTCTCTTTCTTTGTTAGGTTTGCCAGTGGTCTATCAATCTTGTTTATTTTTTCAAAGAACCAACTTCTGCTTTTGTTGATCTTTCGGATTGTTTTTTGAGTTTCCACTTCGTTGATTTCTGCTCTCAGCTTTGTTATTTCCTTCTGTCTTCCTGTTCTTGGGTCCTTTTGTTGAGCATTTTCTAGTTCTATTAGCTGTGTCATTAAGCTACTCAGGTAAGCTCCTTCTTCCTTCCTGATGTGTGCTTGCAAAGCTATAAATTTTCCTCTCAGTACTGCTTTTGCTGTGTCCCATAAGTTCTGAGAGTTTGTGTCTTTATTGTCATTTGTTTCCAGGAACCTTTTTATTTCCTCCTTGATTTCATCTCGGACCCACTGTTTATTGAGCATGAGGCTGTTTAACTTCCAGGTGTTAAAGTGTTTCTTCTGAGTCCCTTTGGAGTTCACAAATAATTTCAGAGCCTTGTGGTCAGCGAAGGTAGTCTGCAAAATTTCTATCCTCTTGATCTTATGGAGGTATGTTTTATGTGCCAGCATGTAGTCTATCCTGGAGAATGTCCCATGTACATTGGAGAAGAATGTGTATCCAGGTTTCTGGGGATGGAGTGTCCTATATATATCCACTAGGCCTCTTTCTTCCATTTCTCTCCTCAGGTCTAGTATATTCTTGTTGGGTTTCAGTCTGGTTGACCTGTCCAGTGTTGACAAAGCCGTGTTTAGGTCCCCCACAATTATTGTGTTGTTGTTGATATTATTTTTCAGATTTGTCAGCAGTTGTATTAAATATTTTGCTGGCCCCTCATTCGGTGCATATATGTTTAGGAGAGTGAATTCTTCCTGCTCTACGTACCCCTTGATTAATATAAAATGTCCGTCTTTGTCCCTTACAACCTTCCTGAGTATAAAGTTTGCATTATCTGATATTAGTATGGCCACTCCAGCTTTTTTATGGGTGTTGTTTGCTTGGATAACTTTTCTCCAGCCTTTTATTTTGAGTCTATGTTTGTTCTGACTATTCAGGTGCGTTTCTTGTAGGCAGCAGAAGGTTGGATTGAGTTTTTTGATCCATTTAGCCACTCTGTGTCTCTTAACTGGTGCATTTAGTCCATTGACGTTGAGAGAAAGAATTGTCCTGGGATTTAACGCCATCTTTATTTCAAAATTTGGTGTGTCTTTTGGGTAGTCTTGTCTTAGATTAGGTCTTTCAGTTTTTCTCTTAAGACTGGTTTTGTGTCTGTGAAGTTTCTGAGCTGTTTTTTGTCTGTGAAACCATGTATTCTTCCATCAAACCGGAAAGTGAGTTTTGCTGGGTATAGTATTCTGGGTGAAGCATTCATTTCATTCAGTCTTGTCACAATATCCCACCACTGCTTTCTGGCATTGAGTGTTTCTGGTGACAGGTCTGCTGTAAATCTCAGGGAAGCTTGCTTGAACATGATTTCCCCTTTTGATCTTGCTGTTTTCAGAATTCTGTCTCTATCTGTGGGATTTGTCATTGTGACTAGGATGTGTCTTGGGGTGGTTTTTCTGGGGTCTCTTTTGGTTGGTACTCTTCGGGCATGCAGGATTTGATCACATATATTCTTTAGCTCTGGAAGTTTCTCTTTAATGATGTTCTTGACCATTGATTCTTCCTGGAAATTTTCTTCCTGGGTCTCTGGGACTCCAATGATTCTTAAGTTGTTTCTGTTGATCTTATCATAGACTTCTATTTTCGTCTGTTCCCATTCTTTGACTAATTTTTCCATTGTCTGCTCATTTGCTTTAAGTTTTTTGTCCAATCTCTCCTGCTGTATGGAATTGTTATGTATCTCATCTTCCACAGCACCAAGTCTATTCTCAGCTTCTGATACCCTGTCCCAGAGCTTATCCATTTTGTCATTCACTTCGTTTACTGAGTTTTTCAGGCCTGTTAGTTGACATGTTATTTCAGTTTGGAGTTTTGTCATTTCTGCCTTCATATTTTCTTGGTTCTTATTAGTGTTCTGTTCAACTCGATCCATGGTTTCTTGGAGTCTGTTGAGCACCTTCCATATTGCTAGTCTAAAGTCCTTATCTGAGAGGTTGATTAGTTGTTCAGTCATTATCTGGTCCTCAGAATTGTCATCTTCATTCTCTATGTCTGATGCTGGCCTGCGCTGTTTCCCCATTGTCACATTTGTATTGTGGGTTTTTCTACGTGTTGTAGTGGTATTCATTGTCTATATGATGTAGGCAGCACACTCCTCTGGCTCCTCCCTTTCTGGATGGGCTGACTTGCCTCTAAGGGAGGGGAGTCCTCCGTGGATGAAGCCTCACACTGGGTCAAATCTTAGGCCCGAGCATGTAACAGAGAAGACAGTCCAGAGAGAAATGTTTGCTTCTGTGATATAGCGCCGTTCTTAGTGTGATTTTTCCTTCTTGTTGCAATGGAGTTCTTTCCTTAGAAAGAGTGCACGGCCGCGTAGCGAAGCGGAGCGGCCGTGCTCCTCTGAGCCTCTTTTTGCCCCACTCGCAAGAGTTTCACGCAAGAGGACAGTAGACAGACATAGACAGGTCACACTCACAGTCTTTCACAGCTGAGCCCCACTGGGCCGGTGTACTTTCGCGGATTTTCCCCGCCTGGTGTCACACACAGGGAGCCAGCTTTTGCAAAGGATAGCCGGTTTTTATGCTCTGAAGTCCCTCCCTGAAAATGGCGTCTGGGCGAGCGAGGTTTCTGGAGGCTCTTTTTGCCCCACTCGCAAGAGTTTCACGCAAGAGGACAGTAGACAGACATAGACAGGTCACACTCACAGTCTTTCACAGCTGAGCCCCACTGGGCCGGTGTACTTTCGCGGATTTTCCCCGCCTGGTGTCACACACAGGGAGCCAGCTTTTGCAAAGGATAGCCGGCTTTTATGCTCTGAAGTCCCTCCCTGAAAATGGCGTCTGGGCAAGCGAGGTTTCTGGAGGCTCTTTTTGCCCCACTCGCAAGAGTTTCACGCAAGAGGACAGTAGACAGACATAGACAGGTCACCCTCACAGTCTTTCACAGCTGAGCCCCACTGGGCCGGTGTACTTTCGCGGATTTTCCCCGCCTGGTGTCACACACAGGGAGCCAGCTTTTGCAAAGGATAGCCGGTTTTTATGCTCTGAAGTCCCTCCCTGAAAATGGCGTCTGGGCGAGCGAGGTTTCTGGAGGCTCTTTTTGCCCCACTCGCAAGAGTTTCACGCAAGAGGACAGTAGACAGACATAGACAGGTCACACTCACAGTCTTTCACAGCTGAGCCCCACTGGGCCGGTGTACTTTCGCGGATTTTCCCCGCCTGGTGTCACACACAGGGAGCCAGCTTTTGCAAAGGATAGCCGGCTTTTATGCTCTGAAGTCCCTCCCTGAAAATGGCGTCTGGGCGAGCGAGGTTTCTGGAGGCTCTTTTTGCCCCACTCGCAAGAGTTTCACGCAAGAGGACAGTAGACAGACATAGACAGGTCACACTCACAGTCTTTCACAGCTGAGCCCCACTGGGCCGGTGTACTTTCGCGGATTTCCCCCCCAAATTTTTTATGTTGTTTTATTTCTCTAACTATTGTTGAAGCTTCATAAGCCACAATTTGAAATAGAACTATAAATAAGAAAGTGGATGCAAGAAGAGAGAGAAAATTTAGCTAAATTGTTGTATTCTGTCAGTTATAGGAACACCTTTGCATATTCAATGTATACACTGATACTCCATAGGCATTATTCAATAAAATAAAAAATAAATAAAAAAAAGAGAAATGTTGGTCAAGTTGGTCAAATGTTGGTCAAGTTGAGATTTTTAAGAACCTCATTTTTAATTTGTAATAAAAAGTTTACAACTTAATTTTTTCAAAAAAAAATAAAAGTCAACAAACTGCAAGCACCTGTTAATAAAGGTCTTAAATAATAAAAAAAAAAAGAGAAATGAATAAGGGTATATGTAGAAAACAGAAAATTAGCTTAAAACCAATTTGTTCAAATTTTAATGTTTTAGCATTTGAGGAGCTATTTAAAATAATTTTAACTAGGTTTGGGCAAAACAAATATACTGCAAAATGATAAAACATGGGGGCTGTGGCACTAGAGATAAGTCATCCTATGGTCTCCCCAAGCCGGGGCGATTTCTGAGTGCATAGCCAGGAGCAACCCCTGAGCATCAAATGGGTGTGGCCCCCCCCCCCCAAAAAAAAAGACATAAATAAGGAAAAAAAACATGACACAGCATTGCTTGAGAATTTACAATCCAGCTTGGAAAAAGGGCACAGAAAGAATAGACATGATGCCTAACTGCAAAGAAGAAAACAAAGAAGTAAAGATGAAATAAAGATTAGAAAATTGAATATTTTTCCTTAAGAGACAAAATTAGCATTTTTAATGGTAACTGGAGAGTTCACACCTCTTTTCCTGCTTCTTCCTTATTTTAGGTTTATCTGAAAAATAAATCAATAAAGCAAAACGTATGCTGACAAAAAGGTAGGTTAAATAAACATTCTTTACAATCTTCTATTTCTTTGTCTCATAACACAACTGAATGATTTGTAATGTGATTAATATAATTATTTTTTCAAGATGCTACTTGGATTTATTTTGTATTTAGACTTAAACTTAACCATTTTAAAGATTTATTGTTCACTGAATTCTTTTCTATAATATGGTGAATACTTTTTGACCACTCTGATGTGCTTTCATTTGGGATATTATATTTTTAAAATAGCTAGCATTAGCTGCAAATCTGATAATTTTTAATAGCATCTGAAGCATTACTGAGCTATATAGATTCAATAGCTCAGCAGTCAGGTTCAGAAAGATTTTATTTAAAGACAAACATGTGATTCAAACTCTAATTACAAATACTATGTTTGGAGGGAATGATTTTCTTTTGCTTTCTATCTTCTCATTTTAATTCTAGATGGTAATATCACAAGATTCTATGATAAAACACATTCTAGCATAAGGTATAAGGGCAAGAGTCGAACAAAATTAAAAGTACAGGATGTATCTCAGGAATACTAATCCTTAGTGTAGCAAGTATATAGCTGACTGGAAGAAGATATTAAATTTTGTTAGCTTGCCTGACTTCTTCTGAATTGGAAACATTTAATTTTAATCAAATATAGTTTCTTTCCAAAGAAGAATAGAACTTTGTTTCCACCTGCAAAAGGTACTTTTGTCTTCAGAATGTCACTGAAGCCTCCTCAAGAGAAGGCCTTTGATGAAAATAAAAAAGAAGTTACTAGTATCAAAAGCATGTCTTCTTAGAAAAGCAGAGTAAAATGAAGAAATACGTGATGGGGGAACATTGTCATTTTTTTCAAAGTTAAAATAGGTATGGACAAGTCATATAAGAATTTCAGACACTACAAGAAACCCCCCAAACTGAGACTGGTTCCAAAATGAATTTAAAATTTAAATTTAAATGGTCAATTTGTGACTGTGAGTATTCTAGGAGGAGACAGATCACGAGTGACAGCCAGAAAAGTCTCATTTTCTCAGGCAGTATCCTACCAGATTCTACCAGGCAGGCCCTTTTGACCTGACCTGCTGCCTGATTTTTAAAAAAGCACATTATAATAGAGCAAATAAGAAACAGGGTATATCTAGTGATTTTTTTTGTTCCCAATACTCATGAAAATTTGTAATACACATTAATAATTGCTAAACAGACTAACAGTCAAATATTCATACCTAGCACTTCTCATTCAGATAGGAAGTGATACCATCTCTAGGTCATTTGTGGCTAACTGGAATTACACTACTCAAATCTTGCTAAGTCATCTTGCATTTCCAATACCTCAGCTCTATTTCTGCCTTCCTTCTTTTCTTCCTTCCTCCTATCACTGCTACTGGCACATAATAAGAAGTTATTCAAATGGAAGACTCTGTTTACATGAATGGACACAGGCCAGAAGTATTGGGATCCATTCTGGCCATGTTCTAATGTTTGAAAAATACAATGTATTTGTGTGTGTGGTGTTTTTTAGTGTATGTGGTTTTTTGGGTCACACCCGACAGCGCTCAGGGGTTACTTCTGGCTCTGTGCTCAGAAATCACTCCTGGCTCAAAGGACCATATGAGATGAAGGATCAAACCGACGTCCGTCCTGAGTCAGATGTGTGCAAGGCAAACACCCTACCACTGTGCTACCACTTTGGCTCAAGTAATGTATTTCTAACTCATCACTCTAATATAGTGATTCTTGACTGGGAACGATCTGTCCCTCAAGTAATACCTGCCTTTGTTTGGAGACTTTTCCTGGAAGATGTCACTATAGTATTTGTATAAAGAGGTCAGAGGTGTTGCTAAACAACTTTCATGTAAAGGACATTGACCATGCTTCCCTAACAAAAGCTTATCAGGTCCAAATTGACAAATGTAATGGTTAAGAAATCTTGATTTAATAAGTTGAGGATTTCATTTTCTTTCTTTTTTTTTTTGGTTTTTCGGGCCACACCCGTTAGATGCTCAGGGGTTACTCCTGGCTACGAGCTCAGAAATTGCCCCTGGCTTGGGGGGACCATATGGGACGCTGGGGGATCGAACCGTGGTCCTTTCCTTGGCTAGCGCTTGCAAGGCAGACACCTTACCTCTAGCGCCACCTCGCCGGCCCCAGAAGATTTCATTTTCTTGAGTAATCATTTATTCTGTAAGCTTGTACTTTACCTTGGTGTGAAGAGTTTGATGAGTTCATTACTTTAAAAAACTAATCAGCTCAGAAGGCTATTATGTTGCTCTTGAAGAAGCACAAAGCAGCAGCACTTGAAAGCTTATAACTGCTTTACTGGCAAAGTGGAAAAAGAAATTTTGCCACAGAGAAGATAATTTTTTTAAATAAGAGGATGATTTTGAAGAAAAGGTGGAATGAGGTGTGTATTTTTCCCCATTTGACAATCACCTGCTTGTCCTATGTTTTCCAAGTTCATAGTCTGTGACTAGGTAAAACATATTTACATTTTCTAATATCCTTCCTTTTCCTTATGATAATTTTAAATATCCTTTTGTCACCACTATATCCAATGTCCTATTTTCACATATCCACTTCCCCTTACACTCAAAACTGTCTGTATTCTCTCTTTTTTTCACAGAATAACCTCAAAAGTTAATATATCAAACACTATGTGCACTAGCTTCTTAAAGGCTTTTACATGCTTAGTACCATTTAGTATTCAAAACAACTCCATAAAGTAGGACCAGTGAGTCTCCATTTATATTTGACTAAAATATAATTATATAGTTAAATAAAATGAGACAGAAGAAGCTGAGAAGTATAGGATAGCCTGTAATGGAAGACAGGGTAGATTTTGGCACCTGAATCTCCTTCTCACCTATGCAGAAGTCTTTTGTTCAAAAGATTGCCCCTCTTTCTTCTGATACCTTTTATTTATTTTCAATATTTTGTGGAGGAAGAAAACATCTATAATCAAGTTCTTTTTTTTCTTTCTTTTGGTGTTTGGGCCACACACAGTGGTGCTCAGGGGTTACTCCCGGCTATCTGTTCAGAAATAGCTCCTGGATGGCACAAGGTCCTGGATCGGCTGCTTGCAAGGCAAACACTGCTGTGTTATCTCTCCAGCCCCTATAATCAGGTTCTTTAAGTTGATTGGAAACAAATAAACCAATGTAGCCAGCTCACATAATATAAATGTAAATACTTCAGTTTTTGAAATTCATTAATAACTTTAGACTCTGGCTTTATACATACAGTTCATATTTAGAAAACCACATAACATACTTTTCATACTCTGTCACAACACTGTCATTTTTCAGAATGAGGCACTCATTCTGAACTAAACATAGGCCTTTGAGTACTCTTCGGTCAACAGAGAACAAAGGATTACCAAGGGATCAATAATTACCAAGAAATCAATAAGTGCTAAGAGAACAAGGAAAACAAAGATGTGAGATATCAGGTCCCTTGGTAAAAGTAGTAAAAGTAGTATGAGTATGAAAATTTGTTACAAACTTTTAGGTTCACATTAGTAATAACTCTCACATAAATAATTAACCTTATACAAAAAAGAAAAGAGAACCAAAAGTCAACAAAATGATAAAATACTAAAAGTTAGAACATAAATAAATAAGATAGAAGCCAAAAAAATCAGGCCGGGCGGTGGCGCTGAAGGTAAGGTGCCTGCCTTGCCTGCGCTAGCCTTGGACGGACCACGGTTCGATCCCCCGGTGTCCCATATGGTCCCCCAAGCCAGGAGCAACTTCTGAGCACATAGCCAGGAGTAACCCCTGAGCGTTACCGGGTGTGGCCCAAAAACCCAAAAAAAAAAAAAAAAAAAAAAAAAAGAAGCCAAAAAAATCAATGAAATAAAGAGACTTCTTTGGTTCCTTGAAAAGATCTGTTTTCATTGATAAATATAACTAGGTCATCAAAAATAAATAAAGAAAAGAGAACTAGAAATCAATGAGTAAAAGTTACAGCAGATACTGGGGCCGGGCGGTGGCGCTAGAGGTAAGGTGCCTGCCTTGCCTGCGCTAGTCTTGGACGGACCAAGGTTCGATCTCCTGGCGTCCCATATAGTCCCCCATGCCAGGAGCAACTTCTGAGCGCATAGCTAGGAGTAACCCCTGAGCGTCACCGAGTGTGACCCAAAAACAAAAACAAACAAACAAAAAAAAAGTTACAGCAGATATGTAACTTGGACACTGAAGAACATAAGGCACTACTCTGAAGATCTCTATGCAAACAAACTGAGCAACCAAAAGGATATAAGGGCATTTTCAGAACCACATTGCTTTCTAAGACTGAACAAATTGATAGCTTAAAGAGATCAATCTCAAATTTAGAAATAGTAATCAATGTGTACCTGATAAATCTGAGGACCAGATGGCTTCACCAGTGAATGTTAAGAATATTTCAAAAAATAATACTAATCAAGAAAAATATCAAGGGGGAAACTCCTATGTAAGTTATCCTCGCTGTTAAATCCTTTGTTGGGTATTTGTGCATCCAAGAACAGTCCCCAGAATGAGAAATTACTTCCCATCCCCTTGTCCCCTTTCGGGGGGAGACCTTGGTAATATTTATCCGCAGCAAATAATGATCCACACAGACAAGAAGGATAGGGTGTAAAAGATTGGGCAAAAAGAGCGAAAGAATCCTCCTGTAGCCTGCAGCTTTCGCAAAAGGACCCCTCTCCCCTGTCCATCAAGCTATTTATTGCCAACTCCACAGCGCCCCACCTGGAAGGGCTAGGTGGGGCAATAGTCACAGAACAATCCTAAGGAAATACTTTTATATACAACAATTCCAAGAATAATCTTATGGAAACTGTTTCATATACTACACTCTTAAACCTATTTTTTTTTGTTTTTGGGTCACACCCAGCAGCGCTCAGAGGTTACTCCTGGCTCTATACTCAGAAATTGCTCCTGGCAGGCTGGGGGACCATATGAAATGCCAAGATTCGAACCACCATCCTTCTACATGCAAGGCAAATGCCCTGCCTCCATGCCATCTCTCCAGCCCCTCCTAAACCCATTTTGTCATGCCAGTTTTATCACAATGAAAAAAGGGAAAACACATATATAAAAGCTATAGACATATCTTTGGTAACTGTAGGTGCAAAACAAAGTCCTGGCAAATACTAACAGTATAGTATAGAAACAAAATAGATACAGAGACTAGTCAAATAGAATAGATAATTTTGAGATAAACTTGACAATCTAAGGGCAATTAATTTATGATCATGGAGTCAAAACCATAGAGAAAAGAAAATATCTTCAACAAATGACATTGGAAAAACTTGACACCATGTACAAAAGAACCAAAATTAGAGCATGTTTAAACCTCAAACAAAACATGAAACTAAAATGAATTAAAGACTGGCATATAAGATTCTAAATCATAATATGCATGGAGAAAACATGTGATATATTTTAGGATTTCAGCATCAATGATGTATTTAGAGACTCAACTCCAAAGGAACAAGAAACAAACATGGGATGGGGCAGAGAGAAAAAGGATTATACTCAATAAAAATTTTTTACACATAAAATAAACTAATCATACCAAAAAAAGAAAAAAGAAGTGAAAAAGAAACCTAGCTAGCTAACAGCTGAAAGAAGATAGTTGTACATCTTATGTTTGACAAGAGGCTAATATCCAAAAAATATAACTTACAAAATATAACTTAACAAAAAGCAAGTAACTCAATAAAAATGGAATGGCAAAAGATTTGCAAAGACACATTTCCAAGGAAAATATACAGATGGTACACAGATACATGAAAATTGTTGAATAGTACTTGTAGAGAAAATACACAAGAAAGCCATTACTACAGAAACAGAGAGAGAGAGAGAGAGAGAGAGAGAGAGAGAGAGAGAGAGAGAGAGAGAGAGAGAGAGAGAGAGAGAGAAGAACAGGAAGTCAGCAATGAATCAGAGGAATAGAGCATAAATATATAAGTGCCTGGCATGTCTGAGGCCCTGGATTTGATCCCTAGAACAGCTTGGCTCACTAAGCACCACCAGGTGGCCTCAGAGGCACCCAGTATCACAAGGATGAGCATAGCCAGGAATGAATTCCAATCCCCCTGGGGTTAACTCCTACCAAAAAACAAAAATAAGTATTTGGGTATGGCTCAGTGGTAGATTATATGCCTATAGGCCTAGGGTTCAAGTCAATCTCTGGCACCACTGAAGGGTAGGGGGGTGAGGGAGGAATCAATCAATTCCTGGCACCACCCAAAGTGATTATGTTAAGAAGCCAAGTCAGAAAGGGAAACAAATTAACAGATAGTTATTGTCATATATGAAATACAAAAAATTAAATCAGATGAACTAATGAAAACAGCAAAACTAACTAGCAAAAAAAAAAAAAATGATGGCGACCCAGAAAGGAGAAGGGGGCTAAAAAGGGGCCTTTGGGAAAGTGAAATGTGCAATGGGACACAGAGCTAAATGAAAAATACCTTTACCCCTCTCTAATTTTCATTTAAAGAAGAAAAAAGTGACAGAAATATACTAATATATATATATATATATATATATATATATATATATATATATATATTAGTACCTTACAGGAGGGGATGTTAATTTAATTGTGTTTTGTAACTGAACTGAATTCTTCATTGCTCTCTAAAGAAATGGTGCTGATCTGGGGCAACAAACACACATACATATAAAACACCTTCTGTGTATAGTGAATTTCTCCTGTGGCATTCAGGCCAGAACAACTTCAACATTCTTCCCTAAATTTGTTTTTTTTTTTTTTTTTTTTTTTTGCAAATAAAGTGCTAATGATGTGCTAACAGGAGTGCTAAATACTACTAAAACTTCTTTGGGGATCACAAAGCAACTGTGAACACATGGGATTGCTTGTGTAACTCAGTACTTTGCTTTACTCCTCTTCCCTTGTTAGAAGTTTGCCTGGAGAAGAAAAAGTCTTGGCCAGAACAGGAGCAATTCCTGGGTACTCTGCAAGATCAAAACCTGGACATTGGTAGTAGGAAAGTAAAGCATATATGAAAGAAAAAAAAATTTTAGTTAAAAACCCTCTTAAAACCCAAGTCTCTCTCTCTCTCTCTCTCTCTCTCTCTCTCTCTCTCTCTCTCTCTCTCTCTCTCTCTCACACACACACACACACACACACACACACACACACACAACAAAACAAAACAAAACAAGTCACAGCGGTAAAATGTAAAGAAAGATGTGAAAACTGCTGCGTACTAGTCATTCCAGAAAGAAATAAAATGTTGGTTATCATCAGACAGTCACCTGTCATTTCATTGAAGAAACTCACTGGCAGATAACCAGATACAGAGAAAAAAACCCAGTTAGCTAAATATCCCTCCAGTTCATGAGAATTTCAAATGTACCAAAGACCAAAAGATAAGCTATTTTCCCTTAAAACTCACTTTCTAAATGCCTTTATAGTCTGGGTCTCCCAAGTTCTAGCGAGAATTTACACATTAATGGGACTGCACAGTAGATCACCCCATTTCAGTCTATGTTGCACCTATGACTAACAGAGTTAGGATCTTTTGTAGAAGGCAACCTCTACCTGAGAAGATGGATCAAACATCAATAATTAGAAGTTGATCTTAGAACGACCGAGGTTTAATACCCCAGCGTCCCATATGGTCCCCCCAAGGCAGGGGCAATTTCTGAGGGCTTAGCCAGGAGTAACCCCTGAGCATCAAAAGGGTGTGATCCCCCCCCCCAAAAAAAGAAGTTGATCTTATTTTTACACCTACATGGCTGTTTTATTTTTTTAATATAATTTTTATTTTGATCATAGTGTTATACATATTGTTGACATTATTTTAGGTACATATTTACATAAAATCAAGGAAGCTGTTTTATTTTTATTTTTTATATTTGGGCTACACCCGGTGACTTTCAGGGATTACTCCTGACTATGCTCTCAGAAATCGCTCCTGGCTTGGGGGAACCATATGGGACACCGGGATCGAACCGTTGTCCGTCCTAGGCTAGTGTGAGCAAGGCATATGCCCTACTGCTGCACCATCGCTCCGGCCCCTACAAGGCTGTTTTTAAGAAAATGAATCAACTTGTGAGTGAACAGCACAAGCTTTTCTGGCAAGTCTTGCAGATCTCTGTGGTAGTATACTGCTTCTAGAAAACCAAAGTCTCTGAAACAAAAACGAGGTATTTATGATCTCACCAGAGAAACTGGAAACCTAAACTCTTTTTTTTTTTCTTTTAATAATATCTTTATTTAGGGGCCAGAGCGACAGCACAGTGGTGGGGAGTTGGCCTTGCACACAGCTGATCCAGGACGGAGGATGATTAGGATCCTGGTGTCCCATATGGTCCCCCAAGCCAGGAGCAATTTCTGAGCGTATAGCCGGGAGTGGACCCGGAACGTCACCAGGTGTGGTGTGGCCTAAGAACCAAATAAATAAATAAATAAATAAATAAATAAATTTACAAAATGATTACAAACCTGATTAGAAACATGCTTATAGTTGGATTTCAGTTATAAAAATCAACACCCCCCCTTCACCAGTGCAACCTTCCCACTACCACTGCCCCCTCTCACTCCTCCCCCACCTCTTGCCTCTAATTGAGACAGGCATACTACTTCTCTCAATGGTAATTGCCATGATAGTTGTTAGTTCAGTTATTTTTCTAACTGCACTCACTACTCTTTCTGGTAAGCTTCGTATCTTGGTCCACCCTTCCAGCCCTCATTCTCTATCATCTGAGTGTTACTACAATAATGTCTTTTATTTTTCTTAAAACCCGTAGATGAGTGAGATTATTCTGTGTCTAACTTTTTCCCTCTGACTTATTTCACTCAGCATAACAGTTGCATAGTATTCCATTGTAAAGTCTTAATCTACTCCAATGTACTGGCTTTCCATTAACAATTTTTTTCCCCAGGAATAGAGTTTGCATGATTATTGTGGAGCCTGAAGCCCAGTTGAAAAGATTAGTGAGCGAAGGCAGACCACATACAGTACACAGATCTACACTGAGAAGACAGTTGTACAAGAAAAATGTATCAAAAGAGTTGATACTTTCATATAATAATATTCTGTCATTTCACTTTATTGACAGAACAACATATTGGAGTTTTCCTAGAAGAGCTCAGTTATGTATTATCACAATCATTTTAGATAAATGCCTTAGTTCTGTATCCCTGAATGACCTCATAAAACATGGAAACTTTTCTTGCTTACTCCTGCTGTGCTACAAAATGAGATGGAAGTCAGTGTCTTGTGTTACTAGCCTTCTATTTTCAGGGCTTTAGTTATAGATGCTTAAGCTTCCCATTACCTCTTCAGGGCTGCCTATACTTGGATAAATTCAGTACACATCATTATGTGCACTCAACCACTGCTGTATCTCTCTTCTAGAACAATCTCTTTGTACTGTACGAAGTCTTAGCTGGTCACAGAAAGTTAGAAAAAAATAAATTCAGGCTCTATTTTCAGAAATGTATGGAAGAAGACGTGAATAAATCACATCATTGTAATAAAGGTGATTTCTAAATTGTAAGAGTCTAGTTATTACTTGCCCTATGTTTGCCATGGCTAGCCATTAGGTAAGAAATGACATTTTCACTTGAAAATGTTGCATTGTGAGCTTTTTGTATAATTTTCTATTTTTATTTTTTAGTACATGTGTAGTAATTGTGCTATAAATGCATCTTCTAGTAAGTATAAACGTCAAAGAAACCTGGCAGGGTGCCTGCTTTTCAGACATAAGAATCTATTATTAAGGATTTATAAAGCTGATATGTTAGTAAGGATTGTAGTAATGGGTTTTATTACAATTAAGATAAGCAGTTCTATAATTCTGAATATATTTTTCAAATTTTCAGGGGCATAGTTAATATATACAATTATATATCATTAAAATAGTATGTATGTAGGGCATATAATTGGATGATTTAATATGCAGTTACCTTATAATTATAATCATTGGTGAGCTACTAGCTTTACTATTTTTTACAGTATGCATATATCAACATTTAGTCTATTCACAAATTTTAAGAATATAACATGGTTCATTATGGAATATACCTTTTGCATAACTAAACTTTTTTACACTTTGACCAATATCTTCCTATTTTATTCCTCTCTCACTACCATTTTCCTCTACTTTTACTTATTTGTCTATTTTATTATAATTACTTGGTTTGTGGGTCAAACCCAGTTCATTCCAGACTCTGTGCTCAGGAATCACTCTTGGCAGTTCTTTGGGGACCGTATGCTGAACCAGGGTTTGATCCAGGTTTGGCTGTGTACAAGGTACGTGCCTTATCTGCTGTACTATCTCTTCAATTCCAATTACCTTTTCTATATCAATTCATCCATCCATGAACGTTTAAGTTGTTCTGTCTAAGCTACTGTAAATAAATAACACTAAAACGAGCAGGGGAGTTCTTTCTTTTCTTTGAATAAAAATTATTGGATCATAATGTAGTTTTTTGTTGTTGTTTTGGTTTGGTTTTTGGTTTCTGAGTCACACCTGGCAGTTCTTAGGGGTTACTCCTGTCTCTATGCTCAGAAATCACTCCTGGCAGGCTCAGGGGACCATATGGGGTGCCGGGATTTGAACCACTATTACTCTGCATGCAAGACAAACGCCCTACCCCCATGTTATGTAGTTTTTAACTTAAGGAAATGCCATTATTGTCTTCAATAAAGGCTGTATCAATCCCACCATTATGTACAAAGGTTTCCTTTTCTACACATTCTCATCAGTACTTTTTATTTTTTGATCTTTTTGAGAATTGCCATTTTAACAGTTAAGGTGATATCTTACTAAGATTTTGGTTTACATTTTTTCTCATGGTACTTAAACAAATTTTTATATTATATAGATGTTTATTATGTCCTATTGTTTCTATGCCTATTTTTGGTGGAAAAATATTGAGCCATACTCAGCAATGCTCAGAGAATGCCAGAGATCGAACCAAGTTTGGACACATGCCTTCTATAATACGTTTGGTACACTTTGCAAAAATGGGGTCTATTCTGAGTGAAAATGTGCGAGGATGGATAAAAGACAGACTTATTTAATATAACTAAATGTAGGCTCTTTTAAAACAGAAATATAGCATTTTTATGACACAATTTTTCTCCAAAATTTATATATTTCTCTTGGTTTTGTAATTTTAATGATTCATAAGAGAATATATTTTGCCCAGTTCTTCACTCCGAGGTAAATTTTTACACATTCTACACTAAGGCAGCTTGAATTCTACTTTTAGGAAGAATGAGAGTAAAATGAGAACAGAAAAGATTGCAGCTCTTTATTTTCTTTATTGTGGCAAGATGTCATTAACAGTTGCTAAGGGGAAGATAGCTAGAAAGCTGGAAGCATGGAGGCTATTAATCTTTCACGACTGACTTGAGGAACAGATTTTCCATCTCCCCAGCCAGTTTTTGCTGTCTTTTGGCAAAGTGATCCTGGTACAAGGATATTGTATCATTTAAAGCATCAGTTTTGGCCCATGACTGGGTCACCTGTTCCATCTCAGAAGGGTTGACCTCTGGGGGATGGTAGAGGAGAGAGAAAAAATAAAGAGAGAGAGAAGAAAGAGAGGAGAGAAATGAGATACAGAAAGAAAAAAGAGAGAAGAGAGCTGTGAGATAGAGACTTATAGCCAAATTCCTCAGGGGGGCACTATAGTCTCAAGCCTATTGGATACACTGGACATTCCCCCTTTTGTCTGATATGCAGGATTATACCCACAGGGACCAAACAAAAATGAGAATATCTGACTATGATCTCAAATGTGCTGTGATATAAATGAGAATCACTTAGAGGTGAGAATAAGTAACTCCAAATTCCTGTGGCAAAGCCACATTTTCACTACCAATAACTATAAAGGGCCTGAAAGACCATCCAATTTCATACCATGAAGGATGGAGGGAATCATCAGGTTCACTCTGAGGTAAGCTCAGTACCAGGAACCCGACTCTGTCTGGTCAACCATTATGAATATTTATTACCCCTCAAAGTGGCTAGTTCTAGTAGAAAAAAAGTACCTATGGAAAGTGTCCCATAAACAGTGCCTTTTTCAGCCCTTCACCCCACAATAGCAGCAGCTGAAAAAAGTCTACATGCAAGTCAGTGGGTCTCCACAGGCATCTCTTTCATTACATTACAGGGACAAAGACCCTGCAGGGATCTGCCTAAACATTAAAAACACTCATTTTCAGAGGTGGAGAAAATAAGCATTTCCTAGTAGGAGAAAGTCCTTGCCTATAGAATTAATAGCTCCAAACCCCTAGATTCCATTTTTTTCCTTGATAAAGAACAAAATTGCTAATTATAGCACTAACCTTTGGTGAAATTTTCTGTATTGTCTGCAAAACACCTTTGTTTTCTGCAGACAAGATCTGGCTCCTGTCAGCAACTAAAGGTTGAAAAAAAAGAGATGCCTATCATGAGGGAGATTGCCTTTATGTCTGTTTATAGTAACTGGAGAACTGTAGGGAGGAATTACTCACAAGCTAACAAATATTATTAGATAGCAACACAGAAGTAAAAAATGTAGGCTGCCAAACACCATTTATTTTCAATCTTTGATTAATCTAAATTCATGATGTGGAATAGGTATTGCCTAATATGTATATATCCAAATTTAATTGAATGAATTACTATGATTAATTACATCATATACGACAGATTTTGTTCATGAACAGCTGAATAAACTGAATAAAGAGAGCTAGTGGATTTGAAGAAATACCTTTTCCATAACCCTTCTTTTGTATAGGTGATACCTGTCTAACAAGCCTACAGAACCTGTTTCTTATGCTGACCTTTTATTATAGTTGACTTCTAAGTTGTTTTCTAGGTTTTGCCCAGAGATGATAAGTCAGGATGACAGGCCAGAGTGACAAGTCAGTGGGTAGGGTATTTGTCTTACATAAAGCCAACCTGGGTCCAATGCCTGACATCCCTATAGCCCCCAAAGCACTGGTAGGAATAATTCCTGAGTACAGAGCCAGTTACATAGAACTCAACTCTTCACTACAAAATTATAAAGGATCCAATGAGTATTCATTATTTTTTCTCCTTGAAAAAGAAAATATCTAAATATTTTCCTATTCAAGATGCCACACAAATTCTATAAAGTGGTCATCTCTGTCAGAATTTGACTTTCCTCAGCTTTGTTTATAAATCACTAGTATTTTTGAAGCCATGGTCCTTTGCAGCTATTTGTATTGTGTACTTTAATCTGAATATGTCTATTTTTTTAATATGTCTATTTTTATGACTAACTTCAAGATAAACATTTTTTTTTTTGGTTTTTGGGCCACACCCGGTAACGCTCAGGGGTTACTCCTGGCTATGTGCTCAGAAGTTGCTCCTGGCTTGGGGGACCATATGGGACACCGGGGGATCGAACCGCAGTCTGTCCAAGGCTAGCACAGGCAAAGCAGGCTCACCTTACCTTTAGCGCCACCGCTCGGCCCCAAGATAAACATTTCAATGAGAAGTCTATACATATAGGGTTGAATAGTTCCTGCGACAAATCATCACCACAAAATGCCAGTTAATTCTATTACAGGCAATTTTTCTTACTTAATATATTATTAATAAATTCTGTTATTAAGATATATTTTTCTTTATAACTAATAATTAATCTGTGGCTGGATGCTTTAACAGTATGTGAATATTATATTTTAACTGCTTTTTACTCCAGGGATTTTAGCATCCAATTAATAACCTTTAAGTTGGTTACTATATTTTCATTTTATAACTTTTTCCAATGTTAGCTGATATTTTTTTATAAAGAACAAAAAACTTTGTTTTTCATTTGAGTCACATTTATTGTTTATTTTTATTAATATCTTTATTTAAACACCTTTATACAAATACAATTGTAATTGGGTTTCAGTCATATAAAGAAAACCCACCTTCACCAGTGCAAAATTCCCATCACCAATGCCCCAAATCTCCCTCTTCTCTCCCCCACTTGGTCTAGAAAGACAGGCTTTCTACTTCCCTCATTCAGTTGTCAGTGTAGTTATTTCTCTAACTGCACTCACCACTCTTTGTGATGAGCTTCATATTGTGAGCTGGACCTTCCAGCCCTCATCTCTATTGTCTCTGAGAATTATTACAAAAATGTCTTTTATTTTTTTTAAAACCCATAGATGAGTGATACTATTTTGTGTCTATCTCTCCCTCTGACTTGTTTCACTCAGCATGATAGATTTCATGAACATCCATGTATAAAAAATTTTCATGACGGCGGCATAATATTCCATTTTGTATATGTATCACAGATTCTTTAGCCATTCATCTGTTGAAGGGCATCTCGGTTGTTTCCAGAGTCTGGCTATCATAAATAGTGCTGCAATGAATATAGGTGTGAGGAAGGGGTTTTTGTATTGTATTTTTGTGTTCCTAGGGTATATTCCTAGGAGTGGTATAGCTGAATCGTATGGGAGCTCAATTTCCAGGAATCTCCATATTGTTTTCCATAAAGGTTGGACTAGATGGCATTCCCACCAGCAGTGAATGAGATTTCCTTTCTCTCCACATCCTTGCCAGCACTGCTTGTTCTCATTCTTTGTGATGTGTGTCAATCTCTGTGATGTGATGTGGTTCCTTATAGTTGTTTTGATTTGCATCTCCCTGATGATTAGTGATGTGGAGCTTTTTTTTTCATGTGCCTTTTGGCCATTTGTATATCTTCTTTCACAAAGTGTCTGTTCATATTTTTTCTCCATATTTTTAGTGGAATTAGATTATTTTCCTTGTAAAGTATAAAGTACAAAAAACTCTTGGGTATCAATGTGATTAATTTTAAATTTGATGTGTTATAATCTAATGTTTCAGAATTGTGAGAATTATGGGGCCTGAAAGATAGACTTTACAGGGTTAAGAAGTTTGACTTACATGCCATCATGGTATGTTCCCTAGCACAACATGGTCTAACCTCAGATACTACCATTTATAGATCTGGAAGACTTTGAGCATCAACCAATGTGGCCCCTGGGCTTTAGTAATTCACAGCACCTCAGGGCTTGAGTATCAGTACATTCTCAGGCCTTTGTTTTGAATCACTGGATCAGATGGATTGGCTAATTGACACCATAGCCTATTGAGCACCCCCAAAAAGACATATGAGAATTAGAACACATATGTGAGCATCTGAAAATTGATAGCTTTTATAGGATTATTTTGTATATGTAGAATATCAATTTATTATAATAAAAAGCAGCTTAATCACCAATGTAATCTTTTACCTAGGAGACAAGAGGCCTCTGAAACCAACATTTTCTTAATAATTACTCAAGGTCTGTGGTTAAAACATCTAAATGATATCTGCAGTCTGGTTAAACAATTTATAGATGCTGGTGTTCAGTAATATCTCTTCTACCATCTCAAGACCATCTCAAGACTCCTTCTTACTATCCCTGTTAAATAAAGCCTATAAACCAACAATTACCTCTATTCCATAATTAATTAGAAATCTGAATAGCCAGTTGGAATATACTATCAACAGAGAAACCACTATTAGACTAGTTTATTATTAGACTATTTTTCCTATTTCACACAAATTAGAAACACCAACCAATAAATTAATCGGCTTCACAGAAGCATCTGGATTTTATTGTATTTTATTTGTTTATTTATTGGTTTTTGGGCAACACTTAACAGTGCTCAGGAGTTACTCATGACTCTGCACTCAGACTTGAGGGACCATAATGAATACCAGGAATTGAACCTAGGCTGTCTGTAAGGCAAGATCCCTATATACTGTACTATCTCTCTAGCCCCTGTTTTGTTATATTTTATGAATGTATTTATTTGTTTTTTGGGCAACACTATTCTATTTTGTTTGTATTTGTCTATTATTTCTAACCAACAAAGGTAACCCCAAAAGGGTAAGAAATGAAATCAGTTTTAAACATTTCTGAGCAGATTATAGGCAATACATTGCATAACGAGACATGAAAATTAATGTTTTTCCACTACATTTGATGGTACAAAATGCTCTTTAGTGATCTGATATGAGAACAGAAGGTCATACATTTTAATATTACTCTAATGAGAAACTTGCAGTTGATTTATGACCTTTCAAACTTGTGACTGCATTCTGCATGTACAATTGTGAGAATTCATGGTTTCTAGAAAGAGGTTTTCCACTCTTTAGAGAATTAAGTTATAATTCTCTATCAAAATAATCTTTAGGAAGAGAAAATAACATGGACAATAAATTAACAACATAAAATGCAAAATCATGGCCATAGTACCTTAAAGCCAAATATTATGAGCATAGAAGTAGATTACTAGTGATGACAAATTACTTCCAAATGACCATCAAAACATGGAATATTTTAAAAATTTGTAGGTTTGAGGAATTTATTTTAGACAAACTGATTCTGCCTTCCCAGAGGTACAGCCCTGAATTAAGGTTTCTAAAATCTCTTTGCATTGAGACTTAATGTGTGTATATGTGAATATGTGTATAAACACATACTCTGTGAACTGGACAGGTGTGTAAGAGACTAGAAAGAAGAGAGTAAATGTCTCTACCCCGTCTCTTTTTCACTATTTCTGCCTCTATCACTATGTCCCTAATAAATATGTATATGTAATTAGCAATATACTTGTTTATTACTAATCCGTTATTCTTTGTCTGCTACTGTCAAATTTATTCTAAACTGTCTGTCCAAGAAAAATGGGATGAGTAAGTCTAAAATATTCATAAATAGAAATCAATGTAGTAAGAAACACAAGAAAAGCAAAAATAGTTCGCAATAAATTTAGAAAGAAATCCCTCTTTGTGGTGTATGTGCTGAGTAGCAGTAACATGATAAAGTATGAGACTCAATTTAGTGTCCTAAAAAGTGACACTCACAGCCTAAGAAGGATTTAGGTCTCTAGGTTTAGGTCTCTAGATTAGGTCTCTCTCTCTCTCTCTCCCTCCCTCCCTCTCTCTCTCTCTCCCTCCCTCCCTCCCTCTCTCCCTCCCTCTCTCCCTCCCTCCCTCCCCTTCTCTCTCTCTCCCTCCCTCCCTCCCTCTCCTTCTCTCTCTCTCCCTCCCTCCCTCCCTCTCCTTCTCTCTCTCTCCCTCCCTCCCTCCCTCCCCTTCTCTCTCTCTCACTCTCTCTCTCTCTCTCTCTCTTTCTCTCTCTCTCTCTCTCTCTCTCTCTCTCTGACTCTCTAGCTCTCTCTTCGATTTTTTGGCCACATCCAGTGGCACTCAGAGGTTACTACTCGCTATGCACTCAGAAATCGCTCCTGGCTTTGGTAAACATATGGGATGCCGGGGGATTGAACTGCGGTCCGTCCTAGGCTAGCATGGGCAAGGCAGACACCTCATGGCCTGCGCCACCCCAGATTTAGGTATTTCTTTGTATCGTGTTCAGATGTTTTCTCCTGTCCTGCTCAATCTCTCCTCAGCAGATTGAGTTTCTCTCTGTCAAGCTCAGCAATAAAGTATGCATGACTGGTAGAAATTAAAAAATTGAATTGAATATTTTCTATTATCCTTATTACCACTATATGACAAAAAATAAGGCATCCAAATATAAATGATATTGATACCCTTATAAGCCACATTAGGCATTATAAACAGTTGTGAGTTTTGATAATGTGTGTACATATATATACTTAAATATATTAATATGTGTGGCCTCATCCCCCCATTCTTCCCAGGTAACTTGATCTTACCTGCAAGATCCCACCCATTCCCATGAGGAGTCTTGGAAAAGTTAGATAAGGCTTTGACCAGAGAGGATTAGGCACTTTTGGTCTTTTGCCAGGATGGAGGTTGGAAGTGACATGGATGAAAGAAGTAAGATGCAGGGCTAGCTAAGAATAGCATGCGCAAAAGGTTAGCAGCCACATCTGTTGGCTAGGGCTGAATAAAGATGTTATCTCTCTGGAATCCTGCCTGTGAGTGAGTTCAATACCCATCGCTTTCCTGGACCCAGACCCACCGGTTAATGGGGGATGGAGCCATGTGGCCAGGGCCTAAGAACAAAGGCCTCCATCCACCATCTGAGCCCATCCTAAGGGCTGTTTGTCTACAAATATGTACTTATGCACATAAATACATTCGTGTGTGTATATGCATACAAACTTAAATATGTGTATGTGAAAAAACATTTTTTGGTTAGTATCATCGTAATGTCCCTTAATACAATTCTATTCTATCAAGGAGCAAATTTGGAAAACTCCTAGATATACAGTAAGCTGAAGACTCCCAGTTATACAGTCAGACTCAACTGTAATTTGAGACATTTTATAAAGTTTTAAAGTTGATAATTGTGAAGGCAGATATAGTACAATTCCTGAGTTTCTATGTATTTCTGTAACATGTTCAAAATATAAACAATAGTGCAATGATTATAAATACATAAATACAAATAATTAGAATTCAAATTAGTGCTGTCCTTTTATATAATTACTTAGGTCTTAGGATGAATTTTATTTGTTATTAAAATTTTGAAGGGGTCCCACCCAGCAATGCTTAGGGCTTATTTTTGTTTTGTTTTTTTATCAGGAGTGACCCTCAGGATTCTTGGGGGACCATACTGTGATGCTAAGAATTTGAATCTAGGTTGTTTACGTGCAAAGCAAGGCAAGGTGTCTTTAAATTTAAAATAGTGAGACCGATTGGTGAACTATAAAGAATAATATATTTGGAAAGTATAAATTTCACTTGATAAGCAACTGCTTTTGCAGAACTCAAAAGGTACTTAAAAATTAAAGCTTTTTTTTTTTTTACTTTAAATTGTTCAAAAATTAGCCTAGAAAGGGCTTAGAGATGGGACTTTGGCAGAGTTCCTGCTTTGCATGAGGAAAGCTTCAAATTTGAGCTCAAGCAGCTACATACACTCCACCCATCACTAATTGTAATTCTTGTGCCACAAGAATATAATCTCCAGTGCACCCATATCTAGTGTGTGAGCTTCAAACATTACAACAATAGAAAAGAGAAAAAAAGACTCAATGTATTCAAATTACTGGAAAAAGCAGATAACAAGTAAAGCACTTTAATGTTTAATCGTTGATTTAAGAGATACAGTGATTTTCCCTAAGAAAATGATTATCATTTGTATTAATTTTATTTTATTTACCATTTACTTCTACCTTTTTGTGATATTTAGGAATTAAATAAATTGAGAGCAAGAATAAGAGAACAAAGAACATGAAATTTCCATTGATATTCTCAACTGGCAGACTTCAGTTCAAAGTTTGCCTTCCTCAATTGTTGTTCTTGTAATTCTGGCTGACTAACTTCCTTAGTCCTTAACTTTCCTTATTTATGAAAATGGAGAAAGTCTTTATAGAGCTTAGTTTATTAAAATGCAAAATCTAGTGCTTCCATTTGTGCTTGTAAAACCACAGTCACTTGAGCCTCTTATGTATATGATGGCATCAATGTGTTTAAATTATGATTTACAAGCCCATAAAGAGGTAACCAAATAAAAAATTTAATTAAAAATAAATTATTTAATTGAATTACTCTGAGATACACAGTTTCAATTCTGTTAATGATTGAATTTCAGTCATACAATATCCAACACCCATCTTTCACTAGTCAGTGAACATTTCTTTCCATAATGTCCCCAGTTTTCCTCCCACCCTCCCCCATGTCCTCTCCTCTGTCAACCACAATGGTAGAATTTTTTCTTCTATCTCTTCCTTTTTTCTTAGACACTGTGGTTTGCAATGTTGGGTAACAAAATTTTAAAAAGATGTTCATAATTTCAAATGACAATGAAGAGACAACATGTCAAAATTTATGGGACACAGCAAAAGCAGTAATTAGGGGGAAACTCATAGCAATAGAGGCCTATGTCAAGAAACAGGAAAATAACAAAACCAACAGTTTAAAAGATCACCTCAAAGAATTGGAACAACAGCAACAGAGAAATCCAACCACAACCAGAAGGCAAGAAATAATAAAAACCAGAGCAGAAATAAACAACATCGAAACCAAGAAAACAATACAAAAAATCAATGAGACCAGGAGTTGGTTTTTCGAAAAAATAAACAAGATAGACAAACCATTGGCAAAACTCACCAAAAAAAAGAGGGAAAACACCCAAATCAACAGGATCACAAATGAAAGGGGAGAGATTACAACAGAACCCCAAGAAATACAACATATCATGAGATCATACTATGAACAACTATACTCAACTAGGCTAGAGAACCCAGTAGAAATCGACAGATTCTTAGACAAACACCCTCTTCCAAGACTGGAAAAGGAAGATCTAGAAAGCCTAAACAGACCAATCACCTCAGAGGAAATTGAAGACGTAATTAAAAAACTCCCTAAGAACAAAAGCCCAGGCCCAGATGGATTTACAAGTGAATTCTATCAAACATTTCAAGAAGACTTACTACCACTTTTCCATAGGCTTTTCCAAACCATAGAAAAAACAGGAATCCTCCCCAACTCTTTTTATGAGGCTAATATCACACTCATTCCCAAAGAAGGCAAAGACACCACCAAAAAAGAAAACTACAGACCAATCTCACTAATGAACATAGATGCAAAGATACTTAACAAAATCTTAGCAAACCGAATTCAGCACTTCATCAAAAAGATCATACATCACGACCAAGTGGGATTCATACCAGGAATGCAAGGTTGGTTCAACATACGCAAATCAATCAATTTGATACATCACATCAACAACACGAAAGACAAAAACCACATGATCATATCAATCGATGCAGAGAAGGCATTTGACAAAATCCAACATCCTTTCATGTTAAAGACACTCAGAAAAATAGGGTTAGAAGGAACTTTCCTCAAGATAGTTACAGCTATATATGAAAAGCCAACAGCCAACATTATACTTAATGGCGAGAAACTAGAAGCATTCCCACTAAGGTCAGGAACTAGACAAGGCTGTCCACTCTCTCCACTCTTATTCAATATAACCTTAGAAGTCCTAGCAATAGCAATCCGACAAGAGAAGGGAATCAAAGGAATTCAAATAGGGAAAGAGGAACACAAGCTATCTCTATTTGCCAACGATATGATGATATACATTAAAAACCCTAAAGAGTCCACAGTAAAACTCCTAGAAACAATCAGCCAATACAGCAAAGTGGCTGGATACAAAGTCAATACACAAAAGACAGTAGCGTTTCTATATACAAAAAATGAAGTTGAGGAGAGAGAGATTAAAAATACAATTCCATTTAAGATAGTATCAAAAAATATCAGGTATCTAGGAATCAACCTTACAAGAGAAGTGAAAGACCTATACCAGGAAAACTTCAAAACACTCCAGAAAGAAATTGAAGACGATCTAAAGAAATGGAAGAACATCCCATGCTCATGGATAGGTAGAATTAACATAATCAAAATGACTATCCTACCCAAACTCCTATATAGATTTAATGCAATCCCTATCCAAATCCAGACACAATTCTTTAAAGAATTAGAACAATCATTAACAAAATTCATCTGGAACCACAAAAGACCCAGGATAGCCAAACACATACTGAAAAACAAGAAGCTGGGTGGAATCTCCTTACCTAACTTGAAACTATACTATAAAGCCATAGTAATCAAAACAGCATGGTACTGGAACAGAGACAGGACTTCAGACCAGTGGGTCAGGACAGAATTCCCAGACATAAACCCCCAGATATACAGCCAACTAATATTTGATAAAAGAGGCAAGAATCTGAAATGGAACAAAGAAAGCCTATTCAACAAATGGTGTTGGCACAACTGGAAAACCACATGTATGAAAGTGAAAATCAACCCATACCTCACTCCTTATACAAAAGTCAACTCAAAATGGATCAAAGACCTTGAAATCAGACCCAAATCTATAAAGTTTATTGAGAATGAAATAGGGAGAACACTCGAAGACCTATATATCAAAAAGGTCTTTGAGAATGGAGCACCAATGGCAAGAACCTTAGCAGCAAACATAAACAAATGGGACTACATCAAACTAAAAAGCTTCTGCATGGCGAAAGAAACCTTACTTAATGCAAGAAGACAGTTAACAGAATGGGAAAAAATCTTTTCACTAGACATATCAGATAAAGGGCTGATATCTAGAACTTACAAAGCACTCAGAAAACTGAGCCCCTCAAAACCAAACAAAGCCATAAAAAAATGGGGAGAAGAAATGAATAGACACTTCTCTGAGGATGACAGAAGGATGGCTAACAAACACATGAAAACATGCTCACCTTCACTCATCATCAGAGAGATCCAAATCAAGACAACAATGAGATACCACCTTACACCAGTGAGGATGGCTCACATCAAAAATACTGAGAACAATCTTTGTTGGCATGGATGCGGTATGAAGGGAACTCTCATCCACTGCTGGTGGGAATGCCCCCTAGTCCAACATCTATGGAGAACAGTCTGGAGAGTACTCAAAGAACTCAGAATTGAGCTCCCTTTTGACCCAGCAATTGCACTCCTAGGTATATACCCCCAAGTTGGAAGAACATTCATTCCAAAATACGTGTGCACCCCACTATTTATCGCAGCACTCCGTATAATAGCCAAATCTTGGAACCAACCACGATGTCCAACAACAGATGAATGGATCATTAAGATGTGGTATCTATACACAATGGAATATTACATGGCAGTCAGAAATGATACAATCACAGATTTTGCAGCAACGTGGATGGACTTAGATCATGTTATGTTAAACGAAGTAAGTCAGAAGACAAAAGATAAACACAGAATGGTAGCACTATTCTGAAGCACATAGAACATACATCTCAATCACAACTAATACTTAACAATCAAATAACAGGGTCTAACAGGGTAGAAACTCCAACCACTGTAATAGTCAACATATACCTCGGAACAGTGCCCAAAACACATGAAAAAGGAACAACACAAACTCGCGACTACACATTATACCCCAAAGAAAACAGCAACACCAGAACAGCAGCATAGAGAGAACAGGTACGTAATTAACCTTCTACAATAATGGCCCATAATAATCATGTAGAGATTGTATACAGGAACACAGGTAAAGAATACCAAGGCAAACCACTGGCTCCAATGGAAACATCCCATAAAACTACGTATTAATGCCTCTATCTTACTATATTTAAAATAACCTCTCAGCTTTTCTGTCCACAGGCGTTCTTGGATACAAAGGGCGGACAAGCTAAGATGGCAACTCGGGATACCACACGAGATACCATACCCAGTTTGCACTACGAGTTGGCCCTGAGAAAACTCTTTAACATACACTTTATCCCTAGGTTTACCTTCTTTTAGGGTTTCAAGCACGTGACCAGTCAGACCACCGAAGCAGTAACAGCGATGTACAGACCCAAACTACATGCTCTATTCACTGAACACATTCAAGCAAACCAGCATTCCCTTGCTATTTTCTCCTCTCTTCTCACCACTTTCTTGGTTATTTTTTTCTTTTCTATTCTTTTCTTTACTTTCTATCCTTTCTCTTCTCCCTTTCTTTCTAATGTATTTTTCTCTTTTCTCCCTCCCTACCCCTTCCATACACCTTACCCTTTCCCCCCTCTGGAACTATCCCTCCACCCCTCAATCCCATCCAGACCTCCCTCTATATTAAAACACTTCACCCTCAGTCCTTAATCTATTAGGCAACAAGATCGACCTCCTACCCCAACGAACCAGTACCCAGCACCCAAGAGAAGGGACACCCAGTCAAACCCACACCTCGTCCCGGGCAAGAAAAGACAGCCAACTCCCCTGCGGACTCATGCTGCGAGGCCCTCCCTACCAACTCCCCCTAACATGGACTGTTTCTTGAAACCGGACCTAGGTCCAAAAGTATCCCCAATGCAAGAACTCTTCCAAGACCTCCCTGCCGCAAATTTTTACCAACCTGAAGGTCAGGGGGTGTGATAGGAAGATGCCTGGGAACCCACACATCACAAGAAAAACCCAATACATCTGTGAGCACATACGTTTTTATTTATTTTATTATTATTATTATTATTATTATATATTTTTTTATCATTTTTGGGTATGTGACCTGTGTCTGTTATCCCCTCTGTCCACCCCCAACCACACCGACAATACAATGTGGCTCCACCTCCCCCTGCAAAGACACACTAAATAATGGGGAAACCTTACATATAAAAAAAAGAGCTCTTATCTACTAGAGATGGGAACTCATAGTTGTTTACAATACAGGGGTATCTCCTACCTTGAAAATATGTCATGTGGAATCACTTAGACCTCAGATGATTAGATGCCATTCATCCAGCCTTGAACCCTGGATCCCAGACATAGAATCGGCACAGCTCTTCACAACAGCTACAGGAAACAAACTCCATCCGGAACAGCCTTAATACTGCGGGGTCAACAACAAGGACCAGCTCTAACATGATATCCTGACAAAGAGGAAAATGTGAACAACTTGACCTTAGAGCAGATTAGCCTACCTTACCAGCTAACGACAAGACAAAACCAGAAGACTCGGCACCCTTTGGTAGGTCCAAAAGCCAAGATCGTGACTTACAGATGACTGGCTACTAGAACCACGACCAGACAGTATACATCTTGGGACCAATAAAAAAGCCCTAGTTTAGGGTTTGAACTATGACTTGCACAATAAGCATGACCCCCAGTCCCAAAGGTCTGACAGAGACAACTGCAACAGAATGGGCCTTCTGGAAGCACAAAGAAAGACGCTAACCTAGGTGCCATCCTAGGTTCAGTGCAAAGACCAAGGTCACCAACCACAGAAGATGGACTAAAACGACACTGAGGTAACAGAACCTCTAGAACCACAAAGACTGACCTCACCATAAGTCCTACCTCAGGATCTGTGCAGATACTGAGACCTCTAAACACAGAGCTCTGAGTGTATCACCCTGGACAGAACAGAAGTCTTCCACACGCCAAAAAACACCACCAGGAGAATAAATGATCCTGAGCAAAGTCTGGAGCTGATCCCATGACAGTATACTCCAAGGACGGAGTAACCCCATATTTCTTAGGCCATGTGAATTCCTTTTCGAATGACCCCAATATTTACTGTGCCAGGGCAGGAGGGGAAAAAACAAAAATACAAAAAGCACAAAAACTTAGTATTTTATATATATGTATATATATGTGTGTGTATATATATATATACATATATATCTTTTACCTTCATTTATTATTGTTATTATTATTTTTATTTACCTATCTATTTTGGTCGATTTCTCTGTTTGGGTGTGATTATTGAAATCGTCGTCCCCAATTATACTTATTTTTTTCTATTCTTTTCTTTTCCCTCGTTATGTGCTATGCCATGTTTCTTATTTCAAGACCATGGCGTGTTTTTGGGTTTGTTTGTTTGTTTTTGTTCTGTTTTTTGTTTGTTTGTTTGTCTGTCTGTTTTGCTTTGTTTTTCGGCTGTTTTTTTGTGGTGCTTATCGATATAGCTGGAGTCCTCACTGGATAATTGACACTTTTTTTGGTACTGGTGGAGTGTTTCACCTTCTTTCTCTCCTTCATCTCCCAAATCGATGATGAGAGCCTCTAGAAGGATTCCACCCATTTTGGGAGTATTAGACTCTTACCCCAGTTTATTTATCTTCTCCTTCTCAGGCAAAACCACGCAACTTGAACTAGCTAGTCCTGCCTACAGTTAGAGGGGGAGATAAGGGAGGCATCAAGACCAAACAGGTGCAAGACTACTAAGTAGTGGGTTGGATACAGAGGGGACCACATATTCTAGCCGCCCTGGGGGTGAGGGAAGAGGAAATGGGAGGTAGGACAACAACGGAGGGGTAGGGAGGACAATTTGGGGATGGGAATTCCCCCTGATTTTATGTAAATATGTACCTAAAATGTTATTGTCAACAATATGTAAGACACTATGATCAAAATAAAAATTATATTAAAAAAAAAGATGTTCATAATTTAATCCCAGTAAATTTCTGATTTGCATACTTATTTTAGATATCTATATACTTGGGTCATAAATATTTTCCTTAAAAAAGTTCAAGAAATCTTATTTTAGAACCATAGGAGGATCTGGAGAGATAACACAGCGGTAGGGTTTTTGCCTTGCATGCCGCTGATCCTGGGAGGGACCCAGTTTAATTCCTGGCATCCCATATGGTCCCCAAGTTTGCCAAGGGTGATTTCTGACTGCAGAGCCAAGGGTGATTTCTGACTGCAGAACCAAGAGTGACCACTGAGCGCCATTAGGTGTGGCCCAAAAACTAATAAACCAATCAATAAATAAAGTTTAAAAAGAAAAAGAAGACCATAGGAAAAATAAGATCATTCAAAGAAGACACAAGCACAGAAATAGATCCTTCTCAACTGATAGAATGATAATAAGAGCTGATATGAGGCAAACAGTTCCCATGTAGAATAATAGGGGCAAGTTTCTGTTACTCTGCAGATAAAGTCTAAAGTGCATCAGGCTTGAGGGCTGCACCATCCCTGAGTAAATATACACACTACCTCTGTGGCTCCTGCCAATCACTGTCGGCACTTCTAACAGGGTCACTTTGATTAACGTTATGAGAACTGATCTTAAATGAGGCAGCTGGTGCAGACTGGTGCAGTGGTGATAAGGCACAACCAAGCAGGACTGCACTTTCCTGTGTTTTCCCACCAAGGCCTGGCTTAGCAATGAAATTTTATTTGCTCTTCCTCCCACTGTCACATTGATAATTGCATTTTCTTCGTTCATGCTTTTTAATTGTGAGTTCTTTTCCCTAGGCTGCCTTCTTTCCTTCCTCACCCTGCCCTGCACTGTGCAGTGCCCATGTTCCCAAGTAAAGGTTCTGAAACAGGCCTTTTATTCTCCTCTCACTTTCACTCTGGCAGTTTCACCTGGCTTTGCAGATATCTCACAAAATGTCGATAGGCAATAAACCACAGAAACCATGTAGAGAAATGAGAATAAGGGAGATTTACATGCCATTATCCCAAATGTGATATTTCAGTAGCTTACATTGCTCATTTGAGACAATACCAAAATAAAAGCATCTATTTCATTTAGTGGCATATTTCAATAAAACTATGATTATGTACAGATTTAGTAGAATTTATTTAGTACACTATACACGATAGGACCTTCCTCCTTTGCTATCACACTATTCATTCTTTTGAATCTTATTAATGCATTTGAAATGCAGATTTCACTGAAATTGTGCCTAAAGCTTCTATCAAATCGGTCTTGACACATGAAACATCCAACATTTTCACATGCAGAAAATTATACACACATGCATGCATTTGTTCCTGGTATAATCTGATAGACAAGCAAAATTAATACCCATTTTGACTCTACTCATTCACATTAAAAAGGCCCATATACTAGAAAATTTAACATGCCTTCTCTGAAGGACAATCAGAAAAGAACCACACAGAGCTTACCTGGCAGGAAGGAGGGCAAGGTGATGGCAAGGCTGCTGGAGGCCCGGCCTGCAGCACATGCATTAAACACACAGCCATCTTTGACTGGTTTTCAAGACAGAGGCAGGGGTGCTGCAGAAAGACAGCGTGAACTCCTTATATGGAATGAAGCCAGACTGGAGCAGCACACAAAGTGGGCTGAATTCAATGTGCAGATTAAAAGAACAGCTTGCGATATATACACCAGTTAAGTTCAAAGCATTCTGGCCTTCTGTTAACAGTGGGCTTGATGAAGAACTAAATAGTGACCTGCACAAATTGGGTCTTTTGGAGGCTGAACCAAGTTGGTCTCACAATAGTGATTTAGAGGTAGCACCTATTCTTATATAGGAAGAAAAGTCCTGATGCCTATATTTAAAAATTTATTAAATTACCATGAGATGCAGAGTTAAAAGTTGTTGATAGTTGAGTTTCCATCATAGAATGTTCCAAGACTCATTCCTTCATCACCAATTTCCCTAGTTTTCCTCCCATTCCCATTTCCACCTCTGTGTCCCACCCCCATCTGCCTCTTCACCTACTTTCTCTTTCTCTCTCATCTGTTTTGGCACTGTGGTTTACAGTACTGTGACTAAATGGGTACTCTAGTGACTATTCAGCCTGAAAAGAGGTGAGTGGTCAGCACCTAGAAAGGGCTTGAGATGGGGAGGGCTTTCTCACATAAACTCTGAGTAGCACCTCATCACCTGAAGGATAAGAGAGTTGCTTTCGTTCGCCTAAGTCAGAACCCTGGATAGTCCCTACCAATAAATATACTCAGACATGACAAAGCACATAAAACCATCTGGCTTGGTATATTAGAATTTTTATTACTGTGTTTATTATCCAAACATTTAAGGGAGATTCTCATCCCTACTCAGATAGGTTGGTAGACATATCACTTGGATTATGAGGAGGGACTATAATTTAACTACAATTTCCCTCTCAGTCTGCTGCACTCCCATTAGTAGGGCAGGTCAAGCCCAGAGGCTCCAGATTTACTAAATAGTGCTGACTCATTCAGAATCACAGTAGTGGCTGAGTACACCCTCTGCCTGCCTCTCAGGTCATAGCAAAGCCTGGGAATTGCATCATGGGAAGGGAGATAGTGACAAATAACAGGGTCTGTGGGTCAGAGGTTCATGAAGGTTGTGAGCAACTTGAAAAAGGCTGCTGGGCACTTCTTTACCTAGTATCACATTATTTTTTTTAAATGTGAAAAAAGCAGCAGAAACGCCCACACATAGTAGCAACACGCATATTTTCTGTCTATCCTTAGCCCTCACCTGTTATATACTACCCTCATATAGTATCCAACCCCCCAATACCTCTTGCTGTCTAGACCAGCATTAACCAATCTTTCTACATTCAAAAACCTGTACCAAAGACTGAAAGTTATAACTAAGATAGTAGACCAATGGTTTTCAAACTCTCTACACCTGTAGACTGGCACTGTAGAACAGCAATAGAAAACCACTGCTTTCGACCAAACAAGGTCTTCAGCTAATCATTCACTACCTTAGATTATTCTAAGTCCTAAAGACAAAGGAATGAGGCATCCCTTTTCTATCCTCTTTCTGATACACAGAGGCATATCTCAAAGCAAAAGCACACATTTCACTTTGTATTCATGTCTATTTGTTATCATATCAACAGCAAGATAGTGACATCTAGGACCTAACTTTTTTTAAAATTTTTTATTGAGACCATTGTGAATTACAAGTCTTTCACACTTGTATTTTAGGCATATAGTAACAGTGAATTAGGACCAACCCACCACCAATGTTGACCTGCCTCTACCATAGTTCCCAACACAGATCCCATACCTCCACCTTTAAAACCCTGTACTGAATTGCTAGTGTAACAGGTCCATCTTGTGTTTAGCTCTATTATTGTTTGGGTCTCTTGATTTTATTGTTGTTGATTTTAGCTTGGATATTTAGTTATGACCATTTTTTTCCCACTCAATGCACCTGAGACTACTTGGACCCTGGGTCCCATTCACTTTTTTTTTCTTTCCTCAGTTTGTAGGAAGACATAGAAAGATGAGGCAGAACAAAATGATTCTTAACTAACATTTTTAAACTTCTTAAACTGTGAATCCTTTACCTAAACAGGGTCCTATAACTTAATGTAGGGATCGGCTCCCAAAATCAGCAGTAGTAAATGATTTCTGAATGAACAATGACCAAAAATTAATTTAACAATTAAATACAGGATAAGTGTTTCTGACAGCTCTTGCATTGTTGCGTTTCTTTTAGTAAAATGTGGTCATGAACTGAATAAGTGTAAGAAGTCCTGGCCTAGTGGCATCAAGTCCCAAATCAGGGAAACCACAGTGGGGTCTGTGGATACTTCTGACTTTCATTGAGATGCTCATTAAACAGCGGTACACTAGAGAATTATGCTGTTTTCCACTATGATGCCAGGACTCCCCCAACAACATAATCATTTTTATTGCAACAACCCTTGCTCCACAGCTGTGGCACAGAGCAGATACTCCCTGTGTAGTCAGATAAAGTGGCTCCTCATGTTTCTGAATACTACCCTAAGGCTGTGGCAAACAATCGAGCTTAAACTCTCCAAAATTCTTAAACATATACATTCAAAGCCAATCTGTCTGCCAAGTGCCCTAGAACAACAGTTGAGTGGGCAAAGAAACTATGGTACATCTACACAATGGAATTCTCTTGAAAAAAATGAAGTCATGAAATTTGGTCATGGATGGAAATGGAAAATCCTATGCTGAGTGAAATGAGAGGGAGAGGGATAAAAACAGAACAATAATATTAATGTGTGAGATATAAAAATGATAGAATGATGATATTACCCCAAAATAATAGAGATGTGGACCAGAATGAACAGTGTTAGGAAGCATGTCACAAAGAGTAGGGGAGTTAAGTTAGGGGCAGAAAAGGGACCTCTATGATAATGCTAGTTGGAAATGATCACTCTGGACAAAAACTGGGTGCTAAAAGGAGATGCATGATACCCCTTCAGTAACAATATTGTAAACCAGCATCTAAAAGGAAAAAAGAGAGAGGAGAAAAAAAGAGAGGAAAAAAAATACCTGCCATAGAGGCAGGTATGTGTTGGGGGAGAGATATTGGGGGTACTGGTGGCAGGAAATGTGCACTGGGTATTGGACATTGTACGATTAAAACTCAAACAACTTTGTAACTGTGTATTTCACAGTGATTTAATTTTAAAAATTATTGAAGAGGCCAGAGTAACGTAAGAATTTTAAGAAGCACAGTGGGTAGAGTGTTTTCCTTGCACACAACCGATCTGGGTTAGATACAGCATCCCATATGGTTCTCCAAGACTGACAGGAGTAATTTCTGAGTGCAGAGCCAGGAGTAACCTCTGAGCTGATGGATGTGGCCCCAAACCAAAAAGTCTTTTAAGAAATATGCATTGTAGAGCTGGGGATTACTGCTGGCTCAGGACCTTTTACTTACAAAACAAAAAAGCTCAACCCATTGAGCTTTCCCTCCAATCCTCAAGGTATTTTTTTTTTATTTTGTTTTTATTTTTGGGCTACACCTGGTAGCAAGAGTGAGAAGAACAACTCTGCAAAAGTAAAGGTGAGCCTGACAGATATAATACATTGAATCCCTGGATTCAAACCACATTTGATTTCTGAGCACACTCAGAGTGATCCCTAAGGTCAAGCCAGGAGTAAGTCCTAAGCACAGTTGGGTGTGACCCCCAAGAAATCAAACAAGAAAGAAGAACCAAGGATGGAGAGAAGCTGGGGTAGGGAAAGAAATGAAACTTGTTCCTCCAATCTCAGTTTGTCTGGAAGCTTTAGAGCCCCTAAGACACACAAGCTCTGGTTGTATTAGGCCAACCATGGGCCTGTGCAAGACACCATCCACCAATGAACATGGGGAAAAGGAAAATGGCAGACCTTCTCCCAGTGATTCATTAAACTCTATACTCCAAGATTTTTGCCAAACCCCAAGAAAAAATGTAAGTCAAAGCTCTCGTTCCAGATCTAGGGAAAAGAAAACTCATAAACTCACCTAACAAAAACCAAAACTGTTCATAGGTGGTGTGATGCTGACATTGGTGGTGGGTTTAGCATTAGAACATTGAGTGTCTGAAACATTATCAACAGTTTTATAAAGCAATCTTATTTTTTTAATTTATAACTTTATATTTTATTTATTTGGGGGAATTGGGTACACCCAGCAGGACTCAGTGGCTCTGAGCCACTCCTGGCAATCTTATTTTTTAAAGATTAAAATTATGTTCATTGTCCCTGAGTTATATAATAATATGTAATATATAATATATATAACATAATTGAATAATTTTCCTATTGCTGCAACAATAAATCACTGCAAACTTAAAACAACACAAGCTCATTTTCTTAAAATTCTTTATTTTGTATTAATAAATTTATTGGTGATACAACAATTTTCACAACTATTACTGCTAATAAACTCTCTTTCCTTCTTTCTCCATTTATTTTGATTCTCTATTATTTATTTATTTATTTATTTAATATTTTATTTAAACACCTTGATTACAAACATGATTGTGGTTGGGTTAGGTTAGGCATCTGCCATAAGATTTGCTGGGTGACAATTAATGTGTCCTTTGCAACGCTGAGTGATTTCCTGGAGATTCTAGTGCAGAGACTGTTTCCAGAATAGCTGCTTGTTTTCCTAGACTGAGATTTTTTTGCCTGCAAAGCCAGCAATGAGAAGTAGCACTATTTTCACAGCTAGATATCTAGACACTAACATTTTGTGTCCTTCCACATATTGGGCTAAGTTTAGGGTACTCTTCCTATTTAAGTCAGCTGATTGGCAAGCCTAATTCACCTGCAACCTTTGTCATCTAACAAAACATTTATTTCAAGTTACCTTTATTCCAAGTTGGATTAAGATGTGGACATAAATCTGTTTATCAGATAGCCATTCTCACCCAGCTCCTACTCATTAAGTTCTCATATTCATTTCTTCCTGGTTCCCTTAATAGCACACCTCCCTTTCCTGAATAGCTTCCACAATCCTTCAAAGAAGTGAAAATTATTTTGATTAATTCTTCTCAGCCTTTGATTTCTATTTCCTGCTTGAATGGTGGTCCATGGATCAGGAGCATCATTACCACCTGTGAACTTGTTTGAAATGCAAATTCTCTACTGAATTGGAATTTGCTTTTTAACAAGACCCCCAGGTGATTCGCACACTTCACACTAGTTTAGAATATTCTATATCATGGAAATGTTACTGTAGAATACAAGGCACTGACAGAAATTTACAAGAAAAAAACATCTAATCCCATCAAAAATGGGGAGAAGAAATGGACAGACACAATTGACAAAGAAGAAATACAAATGTCCAAAAGACACATGAAAAAATGCTCCACATCACTAATCATCGGGAGATGCAAATAAAAACAATTATGAGGTACCACCTCACACCCCAGAGATTGGCACACACCACAAAGAATGAGAACAAGCAGTGTTGGTGGGGATGTGGAGAGAAAGGATCTCTTAACCACTGCTGGTGGGAATGCCGTCTAGTTCAACCTTTATGGAAAGCAATATGGAGATTTCTCCAAAAAATGGAAATCGAGCTCCCATACGACCCAGCTATACCACTCCTAGGAATATACCCTAGGAACACAAAAATACAATACAAAAATCCCTTCCTTACACCTATATTCATTGCAGCACTATTTACCATAGCAAGACTCTGGAAACAGCCAAGATACCCTTCAACAGATGAATGGCTAAAGAAACTGTGGTACATATACACAATGGAATATTATGCAGCTGTCAGGAGAGATGAAGTCATGAAATTTTCCTATACATGGATGTACATGGAATCTATCATGCTAAGTGAAATAAGTCAGAGGGAGAGAGAGAGACGCAGAATAGTCTCACTCATCTATGGGTTTTAGGAAAAATAAAAGTCATTTTTGTAACAATCCTCAGAGACAATGAGAGGAGGGCTGGAACACTAGCTCACTTCATGAAGCTCACCATGGAATCTATTATGCTGAGTGAAATAAGTCAGAGAGAGAAAGACACAGAATGGTCTCACTCATCTATGGGTTTTAAGAAAAATGAAAGACATTCTTGCAATAATAACTTTCAGACACAAAAGAGAAAAGAGCTGGAAGTTATAGCTCACCTCATGAAGCTAACCACAAAAACAGGGATGAGTTTAGTTAGAGAAATAACTAAGTTTTGAACTATCCTAATAATGAGAATGTACGAGGGAAATAGAAAACCTGTCTAGAGTACAGGCGGGGGTTGGGTGGGGAGGAGGGAGATTTGGGACATTGGTGATGGGAATGTTGCACTGGTGATGGGTGGTGTTCTTTACATGACTGAAACCCAAACACAATCATGTATGTAATAAAGTTGTTTACATAAATAAAGAAAAAGAATATTAGGCAGAAATAGCAGAAATACTGGAGCCTAGAAATGGTCTTATGTCAGGAAACTTCAGGGGTAGGGTCTCCTTGTACTTAGGCCGAAGTTTTTCCTTTCCATGACCCACATACTTTGGTGGGCCCATGCAAACGATAATTGCCACACTAACATTGTTTTTACAGTGCTCCTTTGACTCCAAATCTTTAAGAAACCACTAGTAAAAATATCTGGAACTGCAAGAACAAAAAAGGTTTACATTAGTTACTTTTAGTTACACTAGTATTTCGGGGGATGCTTTTAGTTACACTAGCATTCTGGGGGATAAAGGAGGGAGATAAGGGATGCTTGGGAACAGGGATGAAGGGAGGACAACACTGCTGGTGGAAAGGCCCTCATTTATTGTCCCTGTGTACCTTAAATATCACTGTGTAAGATTTGTAATTCATTTTGGCCACAATAAAAAGAAAAAGAAAAGAAATAGCAGAAATACCTTTTTTTTTTTAATAAAATATATACCAAAAGAAAAATACTAGCAGGCTAAAAGAAGTTAAGTAATTTGTCAAAATAATTAAGTGGAGTGCTCTCAAATAGTTTTAATATATTCAAAGCACTTGGGCAGCATGCAAAGCTTTAAGAAATCCTAATAATTTTCAACTTCTCAGACCAAAAATTCTTGGTGGGAGGATGCCAATTTCAGTTTCTTTTAATTCTCCCTAGATGTATGCAATGTGCAGTTTGTTTTGTAAGTTTAGAAAACTTGGAATCATCAGTTATAGGCTTTCAGGGGTAGTCCATTTTTCCAATGTTCCTAAGACTTTGGTTCTAAAGTAAAGTATTTCCTTCACAGGAATTACTCTCAGACTTGGGTACACTAAAACATTTATCTAGTCCCCTCCATTTTTGGCAGGTAGAAAATCCAAGCCACCTTAAAACATAGAAGTGCTGACTCTCATTTATATATATTTTATTTAAACACCTCGATTACATACATGATTGTGTTTGGGTTTCAGTCATGTAAAGAACACCACCCATCACCAGTGCAACATTCCCATCACCAATGTCCCAAATCTCCCTCCTCCCCACCCGACCCCCGCCTGTACTCTAGACAGGCTTTCCATTTCCCTCATACATTCTCATTATTAGGACAGTTCAAAACGTAGTTATTTCTTTTTTTTAATATAATTTTTATTTTGATCATAGTGGCTTACATATTGTTGACAATAATATTTTAGGTACATATTTACATAAAATCAGGGGGGATTCCCATCACCAAATTGTCCTCCCTACACCTCCGTTTTTGTCCTACCTCCCATATCCTCTTCCCTCACCCCCAGGGTTGCTAGAATATGTGGTCCCCTCTGTATCTAGCCTACTACTTAGTAGTCTTGCGCCTGTTTGGTCCTGGTGCCTCCCTTATTTCCCCCTCTAACTGGGGGGCAGGACTAGCTAGTTCAAGTTATGTGGTTTTGTTTGAAGGAGAGAAAAGTAATAAACTGGGGTAAAAGTCTAATACTCCGAAAATAAGTGGAATTCTTCTAGAGGCTCTCATCATCGGTTTGAGAGACGAAGGAGAGAAAGAAGGTGAAACATTCCACCAGTACAAAAAGAAGTGTCAAATGTCCAGTGAGGACTCCAACAATAACGATAAGCACCACAAAAAAACAAAACAAAAAAAACGCCATGGTCTTGATATAAGAAACATGGCATAGCACATAAAGAAAGAACAGAAAGGAAGAGAAAGAATAATTATAATGGGGCAACAACTTCAATAATCACACCCAAACAGAGATATTGACCAAAAATAGATAGGTAAATAAAAAATAATAATAAATGAAGATAAAATAATATATAAAAATAAACAATGTTTTGTGCTTTTTGCTTTTTTGTTTTTTTTCCCTCCTGCCTGGCACAGTAAATTTTGGGGTCATTTGGAAAGGAATTCACTTGGCCTAAGAGATATGGGGTTTCTATGTCCTTGGAGTATATTGTCATGGGAATAACTATAGACTCTGTTCAGGATCATTTACTCTCCCGGTAGTGCTTTTGTGGTGTTTGGAAGACTTCTGCTCTGTCCTGGGTGATACAATCAGGCCTCTGTGTCTAACTAAACTCATCTCTGTTTGTGGTGAGCTTCATGAGGTGAGATGTAACTTCCAGCTTTTTTCTCTTTTGTGTCTGAAAATTTTTATTGCAAGACTGTCTTTCATTTTTCTTAAAACCCATAGATGAGTGAGACCATTCTGCGTCTTTCTCTCTCTCTCTCTGACTTATTTCACTCAGCATAATAGATTCCATGTACATCCATGTATCAGAAAATTTCATGACTTCATCTCTCCTGACAGCTGCATAATATTCCATTGTGACTCTCATTTTTATATATGCTTATATTTCTTCCTGGTTCTCTGTGGGATGCAGAGTGGATGAAGAGCAGCCTGTGGAAGGCATTCTCACAGGTACTCATAAAACATATCCCCATGGCTCTCCTTAAGAACTGAGACACACTTTTAATATGGTTATCTCCATCTCATACAGTATGTAGAATTATGCAAATTATAATTCAAAGCTTATCATCTCTCCTTATTTATTTGGGATCACATCCTGCAAAGCACAGGGATTATAATTGGCTCTGCACTCAGGAATTACTCCTAGTAATGCTTGGAGGACAATATGGGATTTGGGGAATAAATTCAGATCAGCTGTGTGCAAGGAAAATGCTTTACCCACTGTACTATCTCTCTGGTTCTTCATCAGCTCTATTTAAGTGTAAAGTAGTAAATAAAGAAGAAAAGCATGGGTAGGTGGTCCTTTCTTCCTCTCTCCCAAGTCAGACTGAATCTTCCCTTTCATCATTTCCTTTAAGGAATGCTTATAAATCTTACAAATCTGGTAGCACATGTAAAGTCATTTATTAATGGCTATTTGGGGGGGGGGCATAACTGGCTATGCTCATAGTTTACTCTGGGCTCTCTGCTCAGTGATAAATCATAGCATTCTCAGGGGACCATATATATTGCTGATAGAAACCAGGTTCTCTAGCTGGCCCTGTAATGCGTTTTTTTTTTTTAATTAAAGAGTAGTCATATATGTAAACTCACTTGTCTCTAAAGTAAAATGCATGACACTTATCATTTCTGAGGTAGACAATGCTTCTTAACCCATATATATATATATTGGTTTTTTTTTGTGGGGGGCACACCCAGTGATGCTCAGAGGTTACTGCTGGCTATGCACTCAGAAATTGCTCCTGGCATGGGGGACCATATAGGATTCCAGGGGATTGAACTAGTTTGTCCTAGGCTAATGCCTGCAAGACAGATGCCTTACCACTCCATGACACTGTGCCAGCCCGTAACCCATATATTTTTAAGATCAGTTTTTAAACAGAAAGGTAAAAAGAACTTTTACCAATCTGGAATGGCTGGATAATATGTCTGCCCCAATGGACCTGCCACATCTTTCCATCTAAGTTGAGAAACAGAAACACATCCAAGGCTTCTAGTATGTGTCTTCTCTCACTTTGCCCAGTTCTTGTTCAGAACAATATATATTTCCCATACCTACAGTTGGGTCTTCCCATTGCCTTTTACCATGGTTTACATTGACAAAATAAAGCTCTACTAAGAGAGGATAGAACTCAGCCAACATTTATGTCAAAAATTATAACAAAGAAAGGTCTGGTTTACTAAAAAAATAATGGAAGTAAATTGTTAAGGAATGAAGATAAAGAAAAATGAGACTCTAACAATATTTAATTCTCCCTTTATTTCTAGGTTATGCCTGGTTAGGTTACCAAATAGATAACTAGGCTTAGCACCTTCACAGAATCATGGCACACATATTAATACATCTACTATAAAATAATTTCATTTCAAGTAATTTCCATATAGAAATACATTGCTTATTTTCTCTTCTGTTCCATCAGTAGTTTGGGAGAAAATTACTGAAAATACAAATAATGGTTTTTGGGGGTACTTGTATCATATCTAGAAAAAGAAAAAATTATTTATCTGAAATATAACCTCCTGTAAATATTATAATTCTCTAGAAGAAAATACGAAATCACTTTGGTTTATCAGACAGTGAAATAAAATCTTATTGTACTAAAATATTCACATTTCTCTCTGTTCCTACCTTTTATTCACTATTCTAAATAATTATAATTTGAATTTTCTTACTATTAAGAAAACCTTTTTCTGTTGTTTGGGTTACACTTGGCAGTACTCACTGTTTACTCCTAGATCTGCATTCAGAGATCATGCCTGAAAGAGTTCAGGCAGGTAGTCTATCTACTGTACGATTTAGTGCTCCAAACCACAAAATAATATCTTTTTACTTTGTTTATATTAAAGCATAGATTTTAATTTTGAATCTGAAAAAAATTGACTAATTTTTTTAGGCAATCATATCATTATTTTAAGCACATCATATGGTATTTTCTTTAAAATCTTATCTCTGTTATGGATACACTTTCAGAGAATATCGGTGTTATGTATATAAGTACATATATATGTATGCTGGGTATTAATAAGATAGTTTTTAACAAATTGATGATGGAATATGGAATAAATGTAGAACATAGTTATGGAAGTACCAGAATTTGTTGATAAAATTATTGAAGGTAGGGGTCAGAGAGCTAGTATGGAGGTAAAGTGTTTGCCTTGCATGCAGAAGGTCTGTGGTTCGAATCCTGGCATCCCATATGGTCCCCTGAAGCCTGTCAGGAGCGACTTCCGAGCATAGAGCCAGGAGTAACCCCTGAGCGCGGCACCGTGTGAACCCCCCCAAAATATTGAAAGTAAAAAGCAATATCTATGAATATTTACAAACCTACAAGCAACAACTTTAGGAAATCAATAGGAATCAGTAAGAATTTCCTACTAGAAAGTATTAAAGGAATTGGAATACATAAAATTATATGGAATGAAATAATATTAACAGACAAAAATCTTTCCATTTTATATTTGGAACTTGGCCATAAAATCTGGCTTGTGGAGCCCGGACAGATAGCACAGAGGCATTTGCCTTGCAAGCAGCCGATCCAGGACCAAAGGTGATTGGTTCAAATCCCGGTGTCCCATATGGTTCCCTGTGCCTGCCAGGAGCTATTTCTGAGCAGACATTCAGGAGTAACCCCTGAGCAATGCCAGGTGTGGCCCCCCCAAAAAATATCTGGCTTGTGGGCAAGAATTCTTACACTTCTTTATCTATCAGGTGCTGAAGGCAATGAAATCCTTACAGATATAAAGTGATATTTCTAGTAAAGTGTTGACTGATTCATATATTTGCATGATTTATGTTCCAACAGTACTTTAAAATTCCAACACAAATGTACTTTAGAAATACAAAGTTAAATATGGTTATTACTGGTGAAAAATTTCTGAGCAGGGAAAATTGCTTAGTGTTCATGTTTGGATTGATTTCAGGAAAAGCAGTATGTGCTAGCTGTGAGAAAGGAACCTAAAATTTAAGTACATGAGTAAATGTTTCTTTGGCAGTCACTGTTAATGTTACTAGCAATTGTACATATGATAAGAATGGACAAAATAAGTACTCACATCTGAAATTATTATTTAAATATTGTGCTCAAAGTTTTAAAGTGCTGAGACATTACAGAGAGGGCCAGAGAGCTACTGCAGCAGGTAAGGCACTTGTTTTGTTAACTACCTAAGTTTAATTCTTAACATCCCATATGGTTTTCTGGTCCACTGGAAGTGACTGGAACACAGATTGAGCACAAAATTAGGAGTAAGCCCTGAATATTTCTGTCTCATAGATTTCTGTTCCCATGAGACAAGGTCCACATTCTAACTCTGAAATATACTTATTAATAGAATTCAGGTAGCATGTAAATAGTAAGGAACTATCCCAATCCTGACTCTCAGGTCTAAAACACATAGGCAGCATCCCATGAATGTAGGAGCCCTACCTAAGAAAGGCTACATTAACCCAGACAAAGGACAATACTGGGCCGTTTCACTCTGGAGTAAAGGTTTATTTGCACCCCTTTTTAAAAATAAATGTCTTATTTCAATGCCTGTTAATTTCTCTGTAAGTCCCCCCCCCCCTTTTTTTTGAGGAAAGCCACACCCAGTTACTCCTGGTTTTGTACTCAGGCATTGCTCCTGGCAATGCTAGAGAAACCATATGGGATGCTGGAAATCAAACCTGGGTCTGCTCTGTGCATGGCAAGAACCATACCCACTGTACTATCACTCTGACTTCTCTATGAATTCTTTCACTAATTTATGTACCAAATTGACACTCCTAACAGCAACCCAGTGTGTGCAACCTCTGGTCATTATGACAACTATAAAAAGGGAATAGCAGAGGACTTCTTAGTAAAGCTACCACCAACATTTTTTTAAAAATACCCCCCCCTCCAGAAATGAAATAAAAAAATAACACAGGATTTTAGATTTTAAAGTTTTGAAGTAATCCTTGAAAATATCTGGTGGCAGTTCTGAGCTTCTATTCCAGAAGGTATACAGTAGAGGGATTCTGAAAAGAGGACCACCTGCAAAGGGTCATTCCACTTACAGGTGCTATAATTATCCTCATTGGCTGTCAGTCTTTCTTGGATTTCACCTTGTAAACCCTGCTTTAAGGGAGCCAGAAAACAAGCAAGCCAGAAAGAGACTCATGACTCAATGGATGTCATAACTTTGCTAAGCCAATCAGGCCTTTTCTTCCTTTTGGCCTTTTCTTTTACTCAGTCCAGATGCAGTTGGTTTTGCTTTGGTACTGGGATTTCATAAAGGAGCCTTAGACACTTGAACAGAAATTCCAAGGTCTGGCATGCACTAGGCACTCACTCAGGCCACCTGTGACCTCAGTCAAGAATATTTTCAGAAGAGTAAGAACATAAAGCAGGTGGGCCTAAATGGATGTTGGGGGGTGTGCAGCCTCTTGCTGCTCTCTCTGATAATTGCAATCATCTCCTAATCAAGCTTCTTCTTTGCCACCATCTTGCTATTCAATTCCAAACCCTGTGGCAAGGGGGAATCCTCTTAAACAAGTCAAATCTTTCCATTGTTCTGCAAAAAGCCTTATAATAAAGAGCTTCCTAAGCTGTTCAAGGAAAAGGTTAAAGTCCTGATAGGCAATGTCACATGAGGCCTGCAGTACCTGGTTCCCCTCCCCATCCAATCTCTGGCCACATAACCTGTAAATGTCTCTTTCTACAGATATGGCCTCTTTTGCTCCTTCTGAATTTACCCTAGTGTATGATTCCCTGCTCTGATTCAGGCCGTTCATACTGCCTGTTCTCGCTATTCCTGTGGTAGATTTTTCTGAGTCTTATTTCTTCACCTCCCTCAGATCTTGGCTTCTTGGCTCCATGTCACTTCTAGCTGTCCTCTTAGTTGATTTCTTTCCTCTTAGTTGATTCTTTTCCCTATTAAGATATTACTTTCCTCTTCTTCATTCTAGGACTGGAGGTTTTTGGCTTTCATCCTATTCTCCAGTGCAAAAGGTAGTGCCTTGCATGTCAACTAGAATACTAGTTGGATAAAATTAAGACAGAAATGTAGATTGAAGCATGTGTCCAGATGGAGATGTAGAGGCTGGAGGATAGACACCACAGAACCTGATCCTGGGAGAGATGAGAGCTGATAGAACAGAGAACCTCAGTGGACTGGTGAGCCTTGAAAAGGAAAAGAGAGAATTGTCCCTCAGGGGTAGGGGTCAAGGAAGCAAGAGAGGTCTGACGTCAAGGAAGGGAGGAAAAGAAGCAGAAGCATAAAAATTCCTTTTAACTAATTTACTCATTCATTTGCGGTTCCCCTCTGTGTTGGGAATTACACTTTGGATGAAGGAATGTTTTCTCTTTTCTCCGTAAGGCAGAAGCAAGATCAGTGACTGGGCATGAGGAGAGAGCTATAGCAAGCTCGAGGTGAATGAAAGGTTTTGAACAGCTGCACTGGGCACTGTAAATAGAAGGTGTTTAGGGCATGTGAAAGGACTACTGAGTAGTATGGAGAATCCCACTGAGGCTGCCCTGTGCCAACTGGCATGAGAATTTGATTTTCTCCAGCAGCATTTGCATCTTGAGAGGAGAAACAGAGAAAAACAGATGGTGGAATAAATTAGTCCTGGGGAGAGGGTGTTGTGGGAGGACTAGGGACTGGGGGAGGGAATGAATCATGAACTTAATATATCCACTTCCTCTCCAGTTACCCTAGTGTCACTCCCCTCATCTGAAAGAATGACACTGATTGACAGCATTGCCTCCTTCCTTGTAGGATTATATAGGTCTCAATCAAGTGTACCCAGGGGGGTGTTATACTAGACTACTTCGTTTAACAAACTTTAAATAACAGAAACAATATATGTTCTTTGGGGTTTCTCTCACTTCAGTCCTTATGAATTATCTACTATCTGACATCCAAGGCGGATGCCCTGCATGATCCTTCAGTATCTGGCAGATGTTTCTGGCCCACTTGGTAGGGAATCTGTATTCATTTAGCTTCTGGAACAGACAGTTGAAGTCCTTTGGGGGAGTGACTCTCATCCAATTCAAGTTCATTTAGGAGCATCCCAGAGTAATTACCTGTTTCACCAAGGAAAGTACTTTTCTCACATTGCTTTCTTTATCTTCCTGCCTGTTTGCTATAAATTTATTTGATTAAAATTCATTTTATGAATGACAATGTATTATATAATTGTAAACAATTGTAAAACATTGTAAACTAAATTTACAATACTATTAAATATTAAAGAGAGGGCTTCATGTATATACACTGTTCCAACACTATGCACACCGTTCTGTACTATGCCTCTAGCCCTAAGTTTATATTTTTACAGCATTAATATACTTTTCTGATCCTTAAATAATTAAAACTTAAAAATCTTAACTGTGGGTTCAGACTGATAGTACAAGGGGTAAGGTAATACAGTGGCAGGGTAATTGCTTTGCAAACGGCCAGCTCGTGTTTGATTCCCGCATCCCACAAGGTCCCCTGAACACTTCCAGGAGTAGTAAATCCCGAGTGTAGAGCCATAACCCCCGAACATTGCTAGATATGACCCCAAAACAAAAAACTTCAGTAATTGCAGAGTATATTACCAAACACAGTAATTGATCCTGATATTTTAGGTTTACTGACAAAGCCTCTTCTTAAATCAATCTTCCTAATCATCTATTACTAGCATATTTTATATGGCCAAGCTTTAATATAGTTTGATGAAATTAAAAATGTAGCAAATACCAGAAGAATACTATTTCTGAGGTGTCACTAATGCAACAATCACACTTTTGCTCTAACCAAGTAGCTCACCACCATTATTTTATATATTTATCATTTAAGTTTGGATTTTTCTTTATAATGACAATGAACATTGTAGTGCTTAGCCTGAGATGCTACCTCTTCTTTAAGCATCTTCTAGTAACATTAATCTTTAAGGAAAAAAGGCAATGATGTTTCCACTTACTCACAGACATAGATTTTGAGATATTCATTAGTCTCATAAAAGAATTTTGAACAAAAAAAATCACAAAACTATCAATCTTAGCATATTGTTCATTGTGGATACTTGGGAAATTATGACCATTTCTTACTAATTTAGGCTACTTTAAAGCCTGTAATTGAAAAGTATTATTTTGCTTTTTATTGTTTATAAGACATCTGAACCCCAGAAATTACAATATTCCCAGAATTTTAACCTTTAATGTTTACAACTCTGAATGTCTATTTGTTTCTTTTACCTAAGAATTTATCCCTAAATAATATTTAAATATGTATATCTAATTAAGATTTTAAGCAATCAAGATGATTATTTTGCAAATAAAAACAATGAGATCATATAAAAAGAGCAAAAATAACCAGTGTTGGTATGGATGTGCCGAAAAAGGAACTCTCCTACTTTTGGTGGGAATGCCCACTAGTTAAAGCTCTTTAAGAAAACAATATGGACACTTCTAAAAAATCCGAGTTGAGTTTCTATATGATCCACAATTTCATAGTAGGGATCTACTTCAAGAATCCCCCAATCTTATAAATACTTCTATATTTTTATGTTCTTTGTAGTACTATTTATAATGACCCAAATATAAATATAACTCAAGTGTTCAAGAACATAGCTGAATAAAGAAATTATGGTACATACATATGAAAATAACTCAGTTATAAGAAAAGCTGAAATCATAAAATTTTCTATTTTGTGAATGGATAGGCAGAGCTTCAGGCTGAATGGAGTTAGGAGTAAGGGAAAAACAAAGGTAACATACAACAGAAACTAAGGTCTAGTCTACAGAATTGAACTTACTACATGGAAATGAAAGGAAGTTTGAGGGGACACTGAAACAGCAGAGAAGGGTATCACATTCTCTGGTGGAGGAACCCTATCAGGAACAGTATTAAATATCATGGTGCCTCAAAACAAAGAATAAATATATTTTAAGTTGAAATAAAAGTTTCCTTTAGCTTTGCATGCAGTGACTTTTAATAAGGCTATGAATATCATGGATTCTTTTTTTCATGGCTAAATATTTATTTTTAATATAACATATTTAGTCTCCATGATTACAAACATGATTGTAGTTGGGTTTTAGTCATAAAAAGAATACCTCCTTCACCAGTGCAACATTCCCACCACCAATGCTCCCCATCTCCCTCCTCCCCCAGGGATTCCTTACTCAAACCAAGATCTGAGATTTTTGTCTCAGTCATACACCCTGTGTTCACTCAAACTGGGACACTGAGATTCATTGATGAATTTTAGGTGCTTACCTTTGGGAAAGGGGAGGACACTGAAAGACCAAACACCCTACCCTACATGGCACTCTACATGGTGGAATGTACTTGTTTCTTTGCATATTGCTTTATAACAAAACAAAGCAGGATTAATTGACATTACGAGAGGATCTGATATATTTGGTTTTGTTAGCTATTGTATATAAATTGTATATAAATATAAAATAATGACATATTTAAAAATGAATAATCATAATAATTATGAGCCATATTAATCACAACCACATTGTGTTAGGCTGTGTAATGTGGCCAATTTTATGGTAACGATTCAAATTTTATTTCATCCTCTTGATTTGAAGAATCCATATTCTTAACAAAGACAAATGTATAAGATAGTGCTTAATAGAGATGATTTCCTTGAATAGCTTCCCCCAAAGCTGTTAGAACTTGCTCTTCTAAAAACCTCAAAATTAATAAGATAAATATGTGAACCAGATGAGGATATTTCCAAGAAACTTGCATGAAATTCAACTTGAATCTAGTCCTGGAGAACTACGTTTCTCCTTTGTTTTTTGTCAGTCGTCCAGAACGAAACCTATTCCAAGCTGCTCCACTGATTATTCAGCTTCTCTGCCAATATTATTTCTGGGTTATAAAGAATGACTTCTTTTCCACTCTGGTTGAGAAAATAATTTGAATAATCCATTAGCAGTAAAGAATGTCTAACAGACCTGCTATGCAACACACAACTTATCAATGAGTCATCCATAAGGTAAAAGAGGGTGGTTGGTTAATTAAACCATCTTCTCTCACCCCAGGGCAGAACATGTTAATAATTACCATTTTCATTCTTTAATAATATTATGCTGTGTTAAAGAGAATAATTAAATTACATAGAAACAAATTTAGCAAGAACAATTATAATTAGCATTTCAGAATGGACAGCAACATCACTGCCCATGCATTAATGCTTTTCTAAACTAGATATGCCTAGATTTAGTTTTGCTTCATCTAATTTTAAGGTAAAAGAGCATTCTGATGTGTGATTTAGCTAGTGGTTTTAATTAACGAACTTCAGTTTCAAATGTACTATCAAATAAATGAGCAAAATGTTCCATAGTAGTATTCCTTAGTAGAGAATATTACACGTAAATTCATATTGTGAAGACCATGGATGATTAAATTTTTCTCAAAGAACAATGCATAACCTATTTTATTTCCTTGTAGAGTTATATGTATATAAGGATATTGTGAATAGCAGGCTCATAACAGCAGATACAAAAAGGTCCAAAAATAAGATTGTTCACCAAAAGATTAAATTAGTATTTCAGAAGTTTTCTTAAGGAAAGTTAAAGTATGACAGTATTTTTTTCTTTTGTAAAAGTATTATTGTCTGGGGCTGGAGAAATAGCATGGAGGTAAGGCATTTGCCTTTCATGCAGAAGGTCATTGGTTTGAATCTTGGCATCCTATATGGTCCCCTGTGCCTGCCAGGGGCGATTTCTGAGCATAGAGCCAGGAGTAACCCCTGAGTGCTGTCGGGTATGACCCAAAAACCAAAAAAAAAAAAAAATTATTGTCTGTGTTCACTTTCATTTTCCAATAAGATGTAGCTTTCCTCTGAGGATTTTTGCAAAAATGTCCTTCATTTTTCTTAAAACCCATAGATGAAGGAGACTATTCTGTGTCTATCTCTCTCCCTCTGACATTTCACTGAGCATGATAGATTCCATCTACATCCATGTATAGGAAAATTTCATGACTTCATCTCTCCTGACTGTTGCAGAGGAGGGCTGGAACTTCAAGCTCACTTCATGAAGCTCACTACAAAGAGTGGTGAGTGCAGTTAGAGAAAGAACTACACTAATAACTATCATAGCTATGTGAATAAATGAGGGAACTGGAAAGCCAGTCTAGAGTACAGGTGGGGTGGGGTGGGGTGGGGTAGAGGGAGATCTGGGGCATTGGTGGTGGGAATGTTGCACTGGTGAAGGGGGGTATTCTTTATATGACTGAAACCTAATCATAATCATGTTGTAATCAATGTGTTTACATAAAGATATTATAAAAAAAGATGTAGTTTTCCAAGATTCTGTTCTCTCCTAGGGAAGAAAGATCAAAAGTAAAAGACTGGCATATGTTCATCACACACTACTCCAATCTTTGTTAGGGAGAGGCCAGAGAGATAGTATAGTTTCATCATAGAACAGATAGTACCCAGGTTTAATCCCTATATGATGACCAGAGCTTTCCAGGTCTGACCCAAGCAACAGCTAGGAGTAAGTCCTGAATACAGTTGCAGTGGTCCTCAAACTATGGCCCACGGACCACACATTGTATTTGTATCTGTTTTGTTTTTTCATTGCAAAATAAGATATATGCAGTGTGCATAAGAATTCGTTCATAAGTTTTGTTTTTACTATAGTCAGACCCTCCAATGGTCTGAGGGACAGTGAACTGGCCCCCTGTTTAAAAAGTTTGAGGACCCCTGGATAGATTCAAATAAACATTTTAACACTGGCTATAATCCTTATATTATGTCTCTATAGCCCCAATATTTTTCTTGAATCACATTTGAATACCTAACCACCAATAAACATCTCCACTTGGATACATTTAAAACAGGAAATCTGACCTACTATAAACCTGACTACTTTGACCCTCACCACCGAAAGTCCTACCAGTTATCATATTCATCTCTTCCCAGAGCTACAGGTCTAACCAAGGAGCTGCTTACTCTCTCGTGTTACCTTCAACTTTTCCCATTTCCTTTATTCTAAATTGGACCAAGTTCTCTTCTTCCAATCTTGTCTTTTCCCATATAAATGTCCACAATTCCCACAAACTAAGTATTAGCATTTAATGAGACCCACACACACACTTCTTTTCTTGGATACCCATATTCTAATCTCCAAAATGTAGTCAAGTGATTGTACCCATATTTATAATTATGACACAGCAATTTTCCATCAGACAAATCACCACACCCTGAGGAGACCGCTGTTATGCTCACTCTTGCCCTCTGTTCCACTCCCAATGGCCCTTTGGAGTCAGCAAGTTTGGGGTTGCAATCACATGTTCTTTTTTTGGGAGGGTTTACACCCGGCCATGCTCAGAGGTTACTCCTGGTAGCCCCCTTACTACCACACTCACTTCTCTCTCTTAACCTTGCCCTTTCTACCTCTACTCTAGCCTCTACTTCCCTTCTGCACACCCAAATGCAGGCATATATTAAAGTGATGACTTCATTTTCATGGATTTTTTTTTCCAAAATCCACTGGTCCAGTGAATACTCCTGGTTCAGTGCTCTGGGGACCATTTTGTGGCAGGGTTTGAATCCTGGTTTTCACCATGCAAAATATGTATTCCAGTTCTTTGTGCCATCCCTCCATCCTCAAGTGGTGACTTTTTGCCTTTTAAGCTTGACTTACAATTCCTCAAGGAATTCTTTCATGATTACTTAACCCAAAACAATCTCTCAGTCACTCTCTGATCACAGAAAGTCATTTTCCCAGCATATTCCTCAGGAGTGATATGGCCTGGTTTATTTTCTGGCACTACTATCAGGCTTCAAGTTTTTAATGTTTCCTACTATATCCCTAAATCTGGAACAATGTCTGGCATATGATAAGTAATCAATAAATACTTGGTAAATGTAAATATAACTCTTCTAGCTTAGGGATTAAATTTAATAAATATATAAGAAGTGCTGGTGAAATATTCATAGGATGGTCATCTCTTCCTCTCTCAAATTTATAAGAATAAATTTACAGCTTTTTTTTTATTTCTTTGCTTTAGGGCCACATCAAGCAGTGTTCAGGGCTTTCTCCTGGTTCTCAAGGATCACTCAAGGGGTGACTGAGGGAGCCATACAGATATCAGGGATTTAACTGGTTGTGCCTCATGCAAGGTATGAGTAAATGGCATTATCCCCTGCACTTTCTTCCTGAACCATTGGACTTATTTAAACTTTGTCTTTTGACCTTAATGTCCCTATAGATTCCTTTTGTTTCCAGTGAGGTACATTTGTCTTCCAATTTAAAATGAATGAGGCTATGTTTTATTTATCTGCAGCACACAGCTGCATTTCTGACATACAGCAGGTGTTCAATAAATATTTATTAGAGGAATGAATGAATGAAATAAAAACTAGAATAAGGCTAAGTGTGTGTTGGCTAGGTGCCCTTTAGGAGAACTGAGTAATGGAATACAACTACCCCAGTTGGCACCATCACAGCCCACCTTTCAGGGCAAAGCTCTGTCAAGTGAATTATTTTGGCTTGATTTCTGGTATTTGTCTGCCAGCATCCTGACAATTCATTGTAAGTAATGGTTTAAACTCTCTAAAAAGAGAGGTTAAATTCATCCCTGACAATTCATTGCAAGAAATGGTTTAACCTCCCTACAAAGAGCTTATTTCTTATAGGATCTGTGAGGAAGCCACTGAAATTTCAGCTTTCTTTTAAATTTACCCACCAGCAGATCCAGTTTTTCTTAAAGTCCATGTACAAGTCCTGACACCTACCTAAGGGCAATGATCTCTAGGGCTGCAATTTGAGAGGTTTTGTAGGGCCTGTGGGCCTATGTACCTGCTATAGATTCAGATATGTCCAAAACTCTGAAGTCTACAGAAAAGTTTACTTTTCTTTATACACCATGGTATCTACAGTGCCACAACTGAATTCTTGGAACTGCCTACTGGTTGCCATGGCTTCCAGTATTTTGACCTGTTTATTCCAAGTGAACAAGTTTATATATACCCTAACAGTCTAACATATAAATAATATATTATTAAAATATTAATAATAATATTAATTATTATCATAACATTATTTTTATAATTATCCTCATTTAAACACCGTGATTACAAATATAATTATAGTTGTATGATTACAGTCATGTGAAGAACACCCCCTTCACCTGTGCAACATTCCCACCACCAATTTCCCAGATCTCCCTCCTCCCCACCCCCCCACACCTGTACTCGAGACAGGCTTTCTACTTCCCTCATTCATTCACATTGTTATGATAGTTGTCAGTGTAGTCATCTCTCCAACTGCACTCATCACTCTATGTGATGAGCTTCATGTCATGAGCTGCACCTACCAGCCCTCATCTCTCTTGTCTCTGAGATACTGTTAAAAATGTCTTTCATTTTTCTTAAAGCCCATAGATGAGTGAAACCATTCTGCATCTTTCTCTCTCCCTCTGACTTACTTCACTCAGCATAATAGATTCCATGTATAGGAATATACATGTACATCCATGTATAGGAAAATTTCATGACTTCATCTCTCCTGATGGCTGCATAGTATTCCATTGTGTATATGTACCACAGTTTCTTTAGCCACTCATCTGTTGAAGGGCATCTTGGTTGTTTTTAGAGTCTGGCTATTGTAAATAGCGCTGCAATGAATATAGGTGTAAGGAAGGGATTTTTGTATTGTATTTTTGTGTTCCTCGGGTATATTCCTAGGAGTGGTATAGCTGGATCATATGGAAGCTCAATTTCATAACATATTATCAATTATCATAACATTATTATAGTATATTATATTAATAATAATATAGTATATATAAATATATTTATGATTATTTCTATATACATAATATATTATATAAACATATAAAATATTTACATAAATATATAATCATATATATTATATAATTATAATTATATTATAATCATAATATTATAATTATTATAATAATATTATGAATAATAATATGTCTTATTGCATTTGTCCCTTGACAATAAACCTGTTTGATTTCACCTTCACAAACACAGACTAGATATTTAGCTGAGCTATGTCTACCTCTTAGGCTCCGGACCCCACTGGTAATATGAAGTTCATAATGGAGCTTTATGTTTATCTTTGTAGCAAAATACCCTTTTTCATAATTGACAGAATTTGTGGGCATTCCATCTTCTGACTTGGCTCTTGCTATTTAAAAATCTATTATCTTATATATCCATCTGTCTCTCAAAGGCAATTTTATCTCTAGAATTTCTTAGGGTATTACAGCTTTATCTTAATTTTTTGGTTTGGGGTCATACTTAGCAGTGCTGAAGGGTTATTCCTGGCTTGTACTCAAAGTCAATCATTGTGGTCCTTGAGGGGCTCACTATATGGAATGCTGAGATTGAACCCAGCTCGGCTGCATGCAAGGCAAATAAATTCCTAACCCTCTGTTCTATGACTCCAGTCATTTAGCTGTATCTTTTGAGATCATACTTGTAAGCTAGTAACTAATTACACAATACAAAATGGCCTGTCCCCTGAGTGAGATATTTTATGTCTATAAAAAGGCTGACACATGACTATATAAATATGCCAAAATCTCTATAAAAATTTTAAATTAATTTTTTTGTTTATTTTTTGGGCCACACCCATTTGATGCTCAGGGGTTACTCCTGTCTAAGCGCTCAGAAATTGCCCGTGGGTTGGGGGGACCATATGGGACGCCGGGGGATCAAACCGTGGTCCTTCCTTGGCTAGCGCTTGCAAGGCAGATAGACACCTTACCTCTAGTGCCACCTCACCGGCCCCTGAAATTAATTTTAATAAAACAAGCAAAAGAATATGCTTATAAAGATTTTATTTAGATCAAATTATAAATATCTATAAAATGAGGCATGAAAGTTTAAGAAAAAATTGTGGTGGTAAAATTTTTAGTGTTCTATTTTCTATACAAAATGTACTATTTTCATCTTCTAATATGAATAAGTCAAGCAATAGGGAACACAAATAAAAAGGAGGAAAGAGCCAAAGAACAGAGGAGCATGCCTTGCATACACCAGGGTCACATTTTGTCCTAACACTATACGTTCCCCCCTCAAGGTACAATTGAGTAGGGTCTTAGAAACCTCAAGCACCTTAAGAAACCCTGGTAGCACTATTGGGTCTAAGAACACCACATCATGGGCCTGAGTTTTAAGCCAGTATGCACAGTTGACAAAGTATCACTGGGAATTAATTCCAACAACATACATAGTACACCACTTGAGATGCCTCCTTTACCAAAAAGAAATGATAAATGTAATGGTAGAGAACTATCATGTCCATTTCTTCTTTTATCTACATAAAAGCAAGTTAAGGAAAATTTCAGTTCAAAAAAATGAAAAAAAAAAGTATGTACCAGTAATGGATAATAACTTGAGACCTCCAAGGACACCCTAAAACTCTGGGTATACCCCCCTGTAAGAGCAGAAGGTGATGGTCATCAATGCAGCTTATTATAATCAGGAAGTTAAGTGTAACATTATTAATACATTATTTTAACATATATGATCCTGAATTTTTAAACCAGAATGTCTTTTGCAAGAATTTTCCTGCTTGGTTTTATTGACAGTTTGAATAAGTATATTTCAAAATAGAATCATTCAAAAGGATGTCTTTTAAGAAATGCTTTAAAATAGTAACTGATAATATGTCAAAAAATGAAGTCTCAGAGCCAGTATTCACCCTATTGCTTCCTTCTTTTAGGATAAACATCATAATAGCTAATAGGGAATGGTATTATTAAAAAAAGAAAAAAGCAATCATTGATAAAATCATTCCATGGAAATGAAATATTTGCCTTGAAAGTATCCAGATGAAGATACCCAGATATAAATTACTCTATATCTGGGTGAAAAGATAGCACAAATACACTAAATTACAGACAGCAGGATATTTTTAAACCAGGGTAATAAAAATATTGTATGAAAGTAGCATCACCAATCTGGCAGACAGTAAGTTGATGATCCTTTAGCTTTGAAAACTTCACTAGTTAAAATAAATATTTAACATGAAATGGCAGAAAAATACTTTAATCATGTTTAATTGGAGATGGCTCATGTATACAAAATACTTTTTAGGCATGGGAAATAAACACTAAACTAACAAGACAAAAGAAAATGGCTCCTGAACTTGTTATTGCTAGGACATCTTTCAGTAACTGAAAATTACTCTAAATAAAACAAGTCCTGAGAATACTGTATGGTATTGTTATCTCCCATGTGGAGGGGAAGCCATTGCATAAATGACTTTGCTAGGTTTCTAGCCTCTAATAATAGGCTCTTCACTTACTGAGCAGCTGTTTTGGGATTAGTTTGGCCTGCTGAATTAACCTACAATATACATAACCTCAAAAATATTCACATTCATGGTCACTTAGGAGAGATGTTATATATGAAAACAATTATTTTCATTTAATTTTTATTTATTCTTAAGTATAAATACCTAAATTTTAATACTGAAAAAATAAGAAAAATAAGAAGATCATATAGAAAATTAACCTTGGAATTTACACAAAACTATTTTTCTCTATGAACAATTATATAATATAGCAAATACTTATAATAAATAAAGGCAAAAGCTCAAATGGCTTTTTTATATATGTATTTAAAAGTTAGCATAAATCTACCTACAATTGGCAGAAAGTGATAAAGGAGAGAGAATATGTGTATATATAAAATTTCAAGGTTTCATGAGAAAATGAAAAGAGCTGAGCTTTCAAAATGAAGTAAAAGGCACAAGCTTGCGTAAGCTTTCTATATATGTATTACTATATGAGTATGACTCATATAACCTTGGAAACAGTTCAAATTCTTGTATCAGATATGATATAGAGACTGACCTATACCCCTTTAGAGGAAGTAAAATTGATTTTAACATAACTTCAAAATAAAATTAAAATTGCTATGAGTAACTTAGATGCATAGATTAAATAGTTAACATCAGGTTGAAAGTCATTAATCTGAGACATAAATTAAATTATTTTGGGAGAGTGGCCACAATGGCAGTACTCAAAGTTTACACCTGACTATGCTTAGGCATAAGTCATAGCTTTGGGGAACATATGCAGTGCCAGGGTTCAACCATGGGTTGGCCATGAACAAAACAATTATGCTACCCCTTTACATCCTCTCTGGTCTAATGTGAACCTTTCTTTTCTTCAGAGAATTATCTTTTATATGGTTTTAACTAAAATAAATTTTACAAAGAAAGAAGGAAGAAAGAAAGAAAGAAAGAAAGAAAGAAAGAAAGAAAGAAAGAAAGAAAGAAAGAAAGAAAGAAAGAAAGAAAGAAAGAAAGAAAGAAAGAAAGAAAGAAAGAAAGAAAGAAGAAAGGAAGAAAGGAAGAAAGAAAAAGAAAGAGAAAGGTAGGAAGAAAAAGAAAGAAAGAAAGGTAGGAAGGGAAAGAAAGAAAGAAAGGTAGGAAGGGAAAGAAAGAAAGAAAGGTAGGAAGGGAAAGAAAGAAAGAAAAGAAAGACATGAAAGAAAGGAAGAAGAAAAACAAAACAGTAAGAGAAAAAGAGAAGAAAAATGTATGCTCCAGAGACAAGAGAAGGCAGGAGCTAAGAGAGATTGAGAGAGAAAATGCAGACATTGAATACAGGAAATGTGCACTGGTGAAGGTTGTAGCACTTTGTATGACTGTAACTCAATCATGAACAACTTTATCTGTAAAAAGAAAATTGCATTATGAATAACTTTGTAACTACAGTGTTTAAATGAAAAATTAAAACAAATAATAACTGTTTCTTATCAGGGCCAGTAATTGTTAAATATAGGATTTGGGCAATCCTACTTTTGAGAACATAATGCTTAGATTAGATTTAGAGAGCATCTATGAATCACTACACTAAGTTCTTTGCAGAGAATTATTAATTTAATATTCACAACAGTCCTCTGGTATAGGCACTTTTAAATTTCTATTTTACAAATGGAATACATGCAGCATTCCAAGGTTTAAGCTGTGGCACTGGGAATCAAACTCAGCCATCTGACTTCAGCAATAATATTGTAAACCTCAATGTGATATAGGAAAACTTTTTGTATTGTAAAATTTTAATGACTTCTCAGTACTGTCATGGTAGACAAGTAACTGGCTAATGTCTTTATTCAAATAAATACCAAAGTGTATGATGCAAAAATTCATCACACAATCTTTAGGTGCCAATAATTTGGTCAAACTTATCAAATAAGGTGAATATACATTGATTCCTAAGTATTGGAGGTTGGTCTCTAAATTAGGTTTGAGGGCTTGGTTCTCTTTGCTATGTTGTATCTGTTTTTTAAAGACAGAGGAACTCATACTCACTTAGATGCTTCTATTACTTCCATACTATCAAGAGACCCTTTTAATAACAAAAAGCAGTATTTTAATGCATTACTTCTCTGCAACCTATTTTCTTTTTTTTTTTTTTTTTTTTTTTGGTTTTTGGGCCACACCCGTTTGACGCTCAGGGGTTACTCCTGGCTATGTGCTCAGAAATCGCCCCTGGCTTGGGGGGACCATATGGGACGCCGGGGGATTGAACCGCGGTCCGTTCCTTGGTAGCGCTTACAAGGCAGACACCTTATCTCCAGCGCCACCTTCCCGGCCCCAGCAACCTATTTTCAATCTCTAAAATTACCATCATGTTTTTGTGCTTTTATAAGCCAAATGACTCATCATTAATTAATCAGTGCTGTGATGTTAAATTTTGACCACAGGAGTCAGGGCAAATCAAGCCAAGTCAATCTTGCTTTCAGATAATTGGAAAAATTAAATGGGTGAATAATGTAAGTTTTTCCAGTTATAAATATGATTTATAGTTCACTTATTCAATGGCATCAAAACATTTTAATAATAGGAGTCAGTTATATTTCTCATTTTTTTCCTTTTGGGTTTTTTTGGGTCAGACCCAGTGGTGTTCAAGGTTTTCTCCTTTCTGCACTTAGAAATCATTTATGGCAGTACTTGGGGAACCATATAGGGTGCAGGGGGTTTAATCTACTTGGGATGCATGCAAGAAAAATACCCTTCCCTCTATCCTATGGTTATTTTCCTCTATCCTCCTTTTAAACAACACAATTAAAACTAATATATAGATGTATTTTTGGTAGTAGAGAAAATAAAACTTAATAAAATCAAGAATTATTATCTAGAATTATCTAGAATTTTGTCCTGGGTGCAATCTCACACACCTCCTATGGTCCTGTGAGCCTGCCAGGAGTAATTTCTGAGTGCAGAACAAAGGAGTAAATCTTGAGAGAAGCCGGGTAATTCCTAAACAAGCAAAGAAACAAATAAACAAAAAGTACAGTATTAAATATCCAAGCCAGAGTCTACAACAATGAAATTATGAGACCCAAAGTTAAACAACCAAACTTAAAAAGGTGCCTATTATGATGGTAGACTGGAGGGGGCGTGTTGCTGGTGACATAAGATGGACTCTTGGGACTTTGGTGGAGGAAGGTGGATACTGGTGGTGAGATTGGTCCTGAAATTCAATTATAAATAACTTTTTAAATCACAATTTTTAAATAAAAAATTCAGAGTAAAAAGGTGAAAAAGAGGACAGGAATGTGTATAAATGTATCAATAGCAGTGTTAACATATTTTATTCAGTAGTACTTGTATAGGTTATTTATTTTTTCTGTATATAGGTTTTTTAAAGACCATGTTTCTTAAGTAACTTTCAAGCTATCTTATTTATTTTGAATATTGAATAATGCCTCAATTTTGAAAGTGAGAAGAAAATAAAATTCAGTGATTTATATGAAAGCTTGAAAATAGCATTCAATAGTCTTTACTATTCTTTGTACTCCACAATGCTAATTGGTGGGATTTTTCGAGTGGAAGACCATGATATTTCAAAATGGGCAATATCATCCCCAAGGAGAACCAAAGTTCTTCCTGCAGCCTTAACCCCGGCAGTGAAGCCCTCTTACTCCCCTGTGATAGTTTTCCAGATACACCTGGCCCATCGCTGTCACAGTTATATTGCTGCCCAGTCCTGGGTAGGCAGCCACCAGTCTTTTCAGAAGCCTACACAGAGATAAACATTTCAGCATTCAGAAGCATAATTATAAGAGGTGGTTTCTAGTTTATAACTGTACTCCATATACAAACCTAATTCCACAATGCACAATACACAAAGCTCATTTTGTCCCAAGAACACCAATCTATGTCAGATGAAAACAAATAGACAGATTAAAGGGAAATGTTAATTGGAAGTAGCCAATTAAGTTTTTATTATGTCAGATTAGTTCAGGCTTATGACCACATTAAATCAGAACATCAAAAGGCATCATCCTGGAATAATAAGTCAGAAATGAGCACTGTCTTTCCATTTCTTTTGGGAATTATCCACGTACACACTTCTGTTAACCCTCCTCAGTAATACACAGGCGTGTGGTGTGTCACAGCCTTGTGGAGGTGCCATTCTTTTGGACTTGTTCTGTAAGTGATCAGAGAGTGGATTTTAGTTGATAGCATGTCAGCTGTCAGCTGCAATTGCATGTCTTATATTCAACATCTCAAGGCAGATATGTCCACCCCCCGTGTTCACATTTCCCCTTCTTTTTTTTTTTTTTTGGCTTTGACTATTGCTCAGAGGAAAGAGATGTATGTATGTGTAGAGAGAGCAAAAGATAGAACAGAAGGTCTAGATTTAACTGCATTGTCACAAGATGTGCTCAGTCTAACAAATACTAGATGGGTACTGTAATTGTGCAATTTATTGTCCTGTTTTTGTCTTCATTTCCTGTCTTTCAAGAAGGAACATTGTGTTAATAAATTGGTCATGATATTGACATTTATTTATGGTTTCTCTTTGCTGCTGTGGAGCTTTGAGGCTGGTGGTCATATGAATATATTCTGTCAAACCTTGCTTGGAGGTTGGGAGTACATGTTGTCTCTCAAAGGCAAAAGCTTTTCCTCTGTTTAAGTTTCTTCCTTACTAAATCAGATGTAGGCTAGAAATAATAAGGATGGCACAGACTCTAATCTTATTTGAGTTAAGTAAGAATATATTTAACATCTGTTTTGTATTGTACCTGATTTGTAGTACCTAAGTTAAGAATAATAAAATATATGACTCAGATGTCCAATGAGAGACATGTCTCTCTGATCATAATATCAAAATGACTATTGTTAAACTGCTGGTTATATAAATTATTTAGTGACAGTTTCTCAAAGGCCTTTGTTAATAACAGGGTCAGTAAAATGAATTGTAAAATGTGAGTCTTAATCGGGGAGAAAGAAAGTACAAAGTACAAAGTACTCACTTTGAAAACCTAGAGATGAATGTTAACCTTGCAAGTGCCAGAGTTGAATTATTTTGTCATACAATGCTACTCAAAATGTCTTGTCCTCTTCTCTCCTCTCTCAAACTTAAGAATGGACATGCCTACCACTATTTATCACCATCCCACCCTTGCTTCCTTCCCTGCAAGCTGAAATCTAACATCTGACAAATTACAAATCATGGCCCACTACTGTTGGCAAGCAATTATTTTTCCCATCTTCTCAACAAAGAAAATAAATCCTTTCATGCTGAAATAATTAAAGGTCTAGAGTTTGGAAAGATGAGGAGCTGAGGGTCTCATAAACCAGCAGAGGGGATTGTGTCTCTGTCATGCATAACTTGCTGTCCACTGGTCCCAGGATGGCCATTTTATCCAGAGCTTAGAGAAAAGCTGATTTTTCCAGCTCTCCTTTTTTCCTTTGTTATAGTGTTTATCATTTTATTACTTACTAAGATATCTTCATATTTAATATTTACTTATTTTACAATAGTATCACTTTATGCCTTCAGGGTTCTATTATGTTGAAATATATCTCAGCACTCCTCCAAGGTTTCTTGCTCTTCTATTTTTTCTGGAAAGGGTCAGTGCGGTGCTCCTGTCCCTCCCATCATTCTCTCCCTGGGCAAACTAGAAACTGAACTGATTTCCAGAGATTGCTTTGATCAGTCTCAGTTCTCTTTAAAGAATATTTCCCTAGATGCTAGATGACTATTGAGGGTGGGGTGTGGGTGGGATATCTGAAGGGATGGTTGATGGCTATTATAGGATTACTTCTGAATAATTTTAGGAGATACAGATGTTTTTGAAAACAGAATTCTGGAGAGCAGGATTTGTGCGTTAGGTAGATGAGCATTTACAAAGCATTAAAAAAACCTTCTAAGAATTGAGGATTTCTTAAAATCTTTCATTTGGGAATCAGAAAAAGCCATGTAAAATTTGTTCTCTTAAACAAAAATATTTTTGTTTTGTTGGGGTAGAAGGATGCTAATTTTATGATTCTTTGAAAACAAGCCTCCAAATAGAGGAAGATCAAGCTGATAATCGCCACTAGTTTTCTTCACATATTTCAAAATAGATGCAGGAAAGTGATAGGACACTCCTTAGCAGATAATTATTTTTGCTCAGCAGCAAAACATCAAGCTTCAAATAACTAATTGATTAAATGAATATTTATGAGTCTTGGAGGAAATTTAAATGAGCTCAAAACATTCCATTAATCATATTTCTAATAGGAACTTATTTTAATGATCCCTTTTCACTATTTAAGGTTCAAGTTACAACTGACCCTATCTAGGATTCTGAAAAGATGGCTCTCATCTCAAAAGTTACAAGGCATTTAGCCTAATTCTTTACACAATTAAGTCACTGACGATTTTCATATTGGATAGAAAGCTCCATAATTTAATCTTTTGGCAAGCTGATATATGATTACATTATTCAGATGCTATATTATATTTTAAACTGCTGAATAAATCTGCATTTATTACATAATAGTTGAAAAAGTAATGAAATGAAAGTCAAAGGATTTCAGGGTTCTCTACCTTCCTTCAACACTACAAATTCTCTTGTTTGAGTTAGTAGTTGAAAAAGTTCATTACCAATCATATTTTCACTAGGCCTCAAACAAAAGTTCATGTATATTTTTATAAAACAAAAGAAAACACACATGAAAAATGCCACACACAGAAAAATATACATGTAATAAGAATTCAAATGTATTGGAATTCCTGAGAGTAGATAATAAGATCTTGGACTTTAAGATAAATATATGCGGAGAAATGGCTGCATGTGGGGGTTTTCAGGCAGAGTGCTGATTGCTCTACCTGCAGAGTCTCCACCGGGCTGTGCTCCTTCTGAGGAACTGAGCACCGGAAGGGAGCCCTGTCCTACCCTTCTCTGTCTTTCCTGAACTCTGGAAGCTCTCCTCAGAGCCCTGGGAAGCGAACCCCAAAGAAACTACATTCGGGAGCTACCCAGCGAGCCAGTGAGTGAGTGAGAAATGGCTGCATGTGGGGGTTTTCAGGCAGAGTGCTGATTGCTCTACCTGCAGAGTCTCCACCGGGCTGTGCTTCTTCTGAGGAACTGAGCACCGGAAGGGAGCCCTGTCCTACCCTTCTCTGTCTTTCCTGAACTCTGGAAGCTCTCCTCAGAGCCCTGGGAAGCAAACCCCAAAGAAACTACATTCGGAAGCTACCCAGCGAGCCAGTGAGTGAGTGAGTGAGAAATGGCTGCATGTGGGGGTTTCCAGGCAGAGTGCTGATTGCTCTACCTGCAGAGTCTCTACCGGGCTGTGCTTCTTCTGAGGAACTGAGCACCGGAAGGGAGCCCTGTCCTACCCTTCTCTGTCTTTCTGAACTCTGGAAGCTCTCCTCAGAGCCCTGGGAAGCGAACCCCAAAGAAACTACATTCGGAAGCTACCCAGCGAGCCAGTGACTCTCCTCAGAGTCCTGGGAAGTGAACCCCAAAAATACAGCATTCTGAAGCTGCCCAGCGAGCGAGTGAAAACTACGCCTGACCAGTGGGGCCCGACTGTGAAAAACTGTGAGTGCTGCCTGTGTGTGTCTCTCTGCTATCCTGTTGCGTGAACCTCCTGAGAGTGGGCTGAAAAGAGGATCCAGAAGGCACTTAGCTCCACTTCGCTACGCAGCCGTGCGCTCTTTCTAAAAAAAGAACACCATCACAAGAAGAAAAAAAACCACACTAAGAACTGTGCTGGATTACAGAAGCAAGAATTTCTCTCCAGACTGTCTTCTCGGCTGCGTGCTTGGGCCTAAGATTTGATCCTGTTTGAGGCTTCATCCACGGAGGACTCCCCTACGTTGGAGGCAAGTCGGCCCATCCAGAAAGGGCGGAGCCAGAGAAGTGTGTTGCCTGCATCATATAACCAATGAATACCACCACAACACGTAGAAAAACCCACAATACAAGTGTGACAATGGGGAAACAACGCAGGCCAGCATCAGACATAGAGAATAAAGATGACAATTCTGATGACCAGTTAACGACCAACCAACTAATCAATCTCTCAGATAAGGACTTTAGAGTAGCAATATGGAATATACTCAAAGAACTCAAAGAAACCATGAATAGAATAGAACAGAACACTAATAAGAATCAAGAAAATATGAAGACAGAAATCACAAACTCCAAACTGAAATAACAGGTCAAATAACAGGCCTGAAAAAATCAGTAAACGAAGTGAATGACAAAATGGATAAGCTCTGGGACAGGGTATCAGAAGCTGAGAATAGACTTGGTGCTGTGGAAGATGAGATACATAACAATTCCATACAACAGGAGAGATTGGAAAAAAATCTTAAAACAAATGAACAGACAATGGAAAAATTAGTCAAAGAATGGGAACAGATGAAAATAGAGGTCTATGATAAGATCAACAGAAACAACTTAAGAATCATTGGAGTCCCAGAGACCCAGGAAGAAAATTTCCAGGAAGAATCAACGGTCAAGAACATCATTAAAGAGAAACTCCCAGAGCTAAAGAATATATGTGATCAAACCCTGCATGCTCGAAGAGTACCAACCAAAAGAGACCCAAGAAAAACCACCCCAAGACACATCCTAGTCACAATGACAAATCCCACAGATAGAGACAGAATTCTGAAAAAAGCAAGATCAAAAGGGGAAATTACATTCAAGCAAGCATCCTTGAGATTTACAGCAGACCTGTCACCAGAAACACTAAATGCCAGAAAGCAGTGGTGGGATATTGTGACAAAACTGAATGAAATGAATGCTTCACCTAGAATACTGTACCCAGCAAAACTCACTTTCCGGTTTGACAGAAGAATACATGGTTTCACAGACAAAAAACAGCTCAGAAACTTTACAGACTCAAAACCAGTCTTAAGAGAAAAACTGAAAGACCTAATCTAAGACAAGACTGACCAAAAGACACACCAAATTTCGATATAAAGATGGCATTAAATCCCAGGACAATTCTTTCTCTCAACGTCAATGGACTAAATGCACCAGTCAAGAGACACAAAGTGGCTAAATGGATCAAAAAACTCAATCCAACCTTCTGTTGCCTACAAGAAACGCACCTGAATAGTCAGAACAAACATAGACTCAAAATAAAAGGCTGGAGAAAAGTTATCCAAGCAAACAACACCCATAAAAAAGCTGGAGTGGCCATACTAATATCAGATAATGCAAACTTTATACTCAGGAAGGTTGTAAGGGACAAAGATGGACATTTTATATTAATCAAGGGGTATGTAGAGCAGGAAGAAATAACTCTCCTAAACATATATGCACCCAATGAGGGGCCAGCAAAATATTTAAAACAACTGTTGACAAATCTGAAAAACAATATCAATAACAACACAATAATTGTGAGGGACCTCAACACTGCTTTGTCAACACTGGATAGGTCAACCAGACTGAAACCCAACAAGAATATACTAGACCTGAGGAGAGAAATGGAAGAAAGAGGCCTAGTGGATATATATAGGACACTCCATCCCCAGAAACCTGGATACACATTCTTCTCCAATGTACATGGGACATTCTCCAGGATAGACTACATGCTGGCACATAAAACATACCTCCATAAGATCAAGAGGATAGAAATTTTGCAGACTACCTTCGCTGACCACAAGGCTCTGAAATTATTTGTGAATTCCAAAGGGACTCAGAAGAAAAACTTTAACACCTGGAAATTAAACAGCCTCATACTCAATAACCAGTGGGTCCGAGATGAAATCAAGGAGGAAATCAAAAGGTTCCTGGAAACAAATGACAATAAAGACACAAACTATCAGAACTTATGGGGCACAGCAAAAGCAGTACTGAGAGGAAAATTTATAGCTTTGCAAGCACACATCAGGAAGGAAGAAGGAGCTTACCTGAGTAGCTTAATGACACAGCTAATAGAACTAGAAAGTACTCAACAAAAGGACCCAAAAGTAGGAAGACAGAAGGAAATAACAAAGCTGAGAGCAGAAATCAACGAAGTGGAAACCCAAAAAACAATCCGAAAGATCAACGAAAGCAGAAGTTGGTTCTTCGAAAAAATAAACAAGATTGATAGACCACTGGCAAACCTAACAAAGAAAGAGAGAGAGAAACTTGATAACTCATATTAGGAATGAAAAAGGAGAGATCACTACTGATATGACAGAGATTCAAAGGGTAATCAGAAACTACTTTGAAAAACTCTATGCCACTAAAAATGAGAACCTGGAAGAAACGGATAAATTCTTGGACTCTTATAATCTTCCATGGTTGAAAGAAGAGGATGTAGCATATCTAAACACCCCCATCACCATTGATGAAATAAAAATGGTAATCAAAAGTCTGCCCAAAAACAAAAGCCCAGGCCCAGATGGATTCACTAATGAATTCTATCAAACTTTCCAAGAGGAACTACTACCAATCCTGGCAAGACTCTTTCATGAAATTGAACAAGTGGAAACACTCCCAAATAGCTTTTATGAAGCCAACATCACCTTGATACCTAAACCAGACAGAGATGCTACGAAAAAAGAAAATTACAGACCAATATCGCTGATGAATGCAGATGCAAAGATCCTCAACAAAATCCTGGCAAATAGGATTCAATACCTCACTAAGAAGATCATCCACTATGATCAAGTAGGTTTCATCCCAGAAATGCAAGGATGGTTTAACATCCGTAAGTCTATCAACATAATACACAACATCAACAACAAGAAAAATAAAAACCACATGATTATATCAATAGATGCAGAGAAAGCATTTGACAAGGTCCAACACCCATTCTTGATCAAAACTCTCAGCAAGATGGGAATGGAAGGAACCTTTCTCAATATAGTTAAGGCCATCTACCACAAGCCAGTGGCAAATATTATCCTCAATGGAGAAAAACTAAAAGCCTTCCCTCTAAATTCTGGCACAAGACAAGGCTGTCCTCTCTCACCACTCCTATTCAACATAGCACTGGAAGTACTTGCTAATGCGATTAGGCAAGAAAAAGATATCAAGGGTATCCAGATAGGAAAGGAAGAAGTCAAGCTCTCACTGTTTGCAGATGACATGATGCTCTACTTAGAAAACCCTAAACACTCTACCAAAAAACTTCTAGAAACAATAGACTCATATAGCAAGGTGGCAGGCTACAAAATTAACACACAAAAATCAATGGCCTTTCTATACACCAATAGTAATAAGGAAGAAATATACATTAAGAAAACAACCCCATTCACAATAGTGCCACACAAACTCAAATATCTTGGAATCAACTTGACTAAAAATGTGAAAGACCTATACAAAGAAAACTATAAAACTCTGCTCCAAGAAATAAGAGAGGACACGCGGAAATGGAAACACATACCTTGCTCATGGATTGGCAGGATTAACATCATCAAAATGGCAATATTCCCCAAGGCGTTATACAGATTCAATGCTATCCCTCTAAAGATACCTATGACATTCTTCAAAGAGGTAGATCAGGCACTTTTGAAATTTGTTTGGAACAATAAACACCCTAGAATAGCTAAAGCAATCATTGGGAAAAAGAATATGGGAGGAATTACTTTCCCCAACTTTAAACTTTACTACAAAGCAATAGTTATCAAAACAGCATGGTATTGGAATAAGGACAGACCCGCAGATCAGTGGAATAGGCTTGAATACTCAGAAAATGTTCCCCAGACAATCACCTAATTTTTGATAAAGGAGCAGGAAATCCTAAATGGAGCAAGGAAAGACTCTTCAACAAGTGGTGTTGGCACAACTGGCTAGCCACTTGCAAAAAATTGAACTTAGACCCCCAGCTAACATCATGTACGAAGGTAAAATCCAAATGGATTAAAGACCTCGATATCCGACCCCAAACCATAAGATATATAGAACAACACATAGGCAAAACTCTCCAGGACATTGAGACTTCAGGCATCTTCAAGGAGGAAACTGCACTCTCCAAGCAAGTGAAAACAGAGATTAACAGATGGGAATATATTAAGTTGAGAAGCTTCTGCACCTCAAAGGAAATAGTGCCCAGGATACAAGAGCCACCCACTGAGTGGGAGAATCTATTCACCCAATACCCATCAGACAAAGGGCTAATCTCCAAAATATACAAGCACTGACGGAAATTTACAAGAAAAAAACATCTAATCCCATCAAAAAATGGGGAGAAGAAATGAACAGACACTTTGACAAAGAAGAAATACAAATGGCCAAAAGACACATGAAGAAATGCTCCACATCACTAATCATCAGAGAGATGCAAATCAAAACAACAATGAGATACCACCTCACACCACAGAGAATGGCACACATCACAAAGAATGAGAACAACCAGTGCTGGCGGGGATGTGGAGAGAAAGGAACCCTTATCCACTGCTGGTGGGAATGCCGTCTAGTTCAACCTTTATGGAAAGCAATATGGAGATTCCTCCAAAAATTGGAAATCGAGCTCCCATACGATCCAGCTATACCACTCCTAGGAATATACCCTAAGAACACAAAAATACAATACAAAAATCCCTTCCTTACACCTATATTCATTGCAGCACTATTTACCATAGCAAGACTCTGGAAACAACCAAGATGCCCTTCAACAGACGAATGGCTAAAGAAACTGTGGTACATATACACAATGGAATATTATGCAGCTGTCAGGAGGCATGAAGTCATGAAATTTTCCTATACATGGATGTACACAGAATCTATTATGCTGAGTGAAATAAGTCAGAGAGAGAAAGAAAAATGCAGAATGGTCTCACTCATCTATGGGTTTTAAGAAAAATGAAAGACATTCTTGCAATAATAAATTTCAGACACAAAAGAGAAAAGAGCTGGAAGTTCCAGCTCACCTCAGGAAGCTCACCACAAAGAGTGATGAGTTTAGTTAGAGAAATAACTACATTTTGAACTGTCCTAATATTGAGAATGTATGAGGGAAATGTAGAGCCTGTTTAGGGTACAGGCGGGGGTTGGGTGGGGAGGAGGGAGATTTGGGACTTGGGTGATGGGAATGTTGCACTGGTGATGGGTGGTGTTCCTTTTATGACTGAAACCCAAACACAATCATGTATGTAATCAAGGTGTTTAAATAAAAAAAAAAAGAGAAAAAAAAAGATAAATATATGCAAAGGCTCAACACAGACAGTATGTCTTTACTTGTGCAAATTCTTTTCTTGCATTTGATTCAATAAATTTTCTGCAGTTATGATTCCTGATCTATCTTAACATAAACAATCAAATAGTCCTTTTCAAGAATTTTTCTTTGGGATACGACCAAGTCTGAAATCTTCATGTATGCTCAAGTTCTTGCATCTCATATAGATTATTAGAGGCTGATATCTCTGAATTTTCTCCAACTCTGAAGTACAGCTATATTACTAAAGTATAGCAGTAGTATTTTGTAAACTGCACTGTTATTTATTCTAGTAGAGTATGATGCTTAATAAACTGATTTACTGCTGCCTATTTAAAGTTTAGGAAACTGAAAATCACCAAGTAGGTTCAAGATGTGATTTAAGGACAGGGAATGTGGTTCAGTAGTAGACCATATGACTCACATGTATGAGATGCTGGGTTCAATCTCTGATCAAAAGGGAAAAAAATATCATTTCACTACAGTTTCCCATATGTATGCAACATAGTTTGAGTTAACAAAAAGTGAATTGTGTGTTACCTCCCAAATGATTTTATTATAAGTTCAATAAAAGTTTAAGATCTAAACATACTATTCTCTAAGTCATAAAATAAATATAAATTAAAATCTTGTATTGGCTTCTGATCTTCACCAAGCACCAGTTAGGAATATCATGTGCTTTAAGCATATTTGAAAGCTTTCCTTTAGAATTCACTTTTGGAAGGAGGTAGGTTTGATCATTTCAAAATTTTCAAATTTAGCACTCAAACTTAAAGCTCTGTTTGGAAAATTGTGTACTGTTTTGTTTTAAGGTAAAACCAACTACAATCATATTTGTAATCACGGTGTTTAAATAAATGAAAAAAATAAGATTGAAATTTAAGAATCACAATCAAAAAAATTTAAACAACTCAACACGCCTAAATCAAACTGTACTAAGTATGAAAGATGATTTCCACTTTATAGTGCTTACTATGCTATTTTTGATTTGCTCTATAGTTGAAAAAAAGCAATGTTTAAGAGAAATTACATTGCAAAAAGTAAACAATTATACTTCTGATGTAAGTTTATATCCATGCATAGATTTACTAAAAAAATACTGAAACAACAAGCTTTTTTATCTTTTTTTTTTTTTTTTTTTTGGTTTTTGGGCCACACCCGGCGGTGCTCAGGGGTTACTCCTGGCTATCTGCTCAGAAATAGCTCCTGGCAGGCACGGGGGACCATATGGGACACCGGGATTCGAACCAACCACCTTTGGTCCTGGATCGGCTGCTTGCAAGGCAAACACCGCTGTGCTATCTCTCCGGGCCTTTTTTATCATTTTGAAAAGCAATCGACTACTCCAAGGTTAGGCCAGCTAAATAAGTCTTTTATTCACAATATTCTAACTAAAAACAGGAAGTAGAACACCTCACCCCTCTGTGCATTCATCCATGGCTTTTATTCAACTCCCTTGCAATAATCTATCACATGCTAAGCTTCCTGACCTCCTCTTAGCCTTCCTGACTTAGATAGATCTATTGTTACTCTTTCAGTTTTATTCATGCTTGAGACATTACATTCAACAAAAGTTTATTGAGAGCCTAGTATGTATCTTCAAACTATATGGAAGTGAATGAAGCAAATATTCAAGTATTTCTTTGGCTTCCTGTACCAGCTATGACTCAGACCTTTTTATTTTTATTTTTTGCAAACCTGCAAACAGTTCAATATACAAGGCCAAAATTGTTACTTTTATAAATCTATTCCCTTTTTTGAATCTAATCTAGTTTAAAACCTTAGTTTAAAATGAAGCTATGGAGTCACAGTACAGTGCATATTTTGCCTTAGATGTGAACAATGAGGGTTAGATCCTGGATATCTCATATGGTTCAGTGGACCTTACCTGGAGTAATTCCTGAATGCAAAGCCAAAAGTAACCCCTGAGCACCACTGAGTATGCCCCCACACCCACAAATAAAATAAAGTGAAGGCCTGAGTTATAATAAGCTTATATGAGGCAAAACATGATGTTTCTATTTAAGAAGACTGTTGTGGAAATTTTCATACACATTAAAATTTTTCATACATATTAAAAGGAATAGAGTCTTCTTAGCCAATCAATGCAAAAAGTTTGAGATTGAATTTATTTTCTTAACCAAAGTTTTGTAACCAAAGAATCTTAGTATATTCCAAAAATTTTTTATTTTCTGTACCTATTAAAATAAATTCTAATTATATAAGTCTTTTTATGCTGATTCTTAAATCAATTAACATGTAAGAAATGAGGCAAAGACTGGAGTGGTAGTGCAATAGACAGGGCTCTTGCCTTGTACAAGGTCAACCTGGGTTTGATTCCCAGCATCCCATATGGTTCCTGAGGACAATCAGGAGTAATTCCTAAGTATTGAGCCAGGAGTGAGCCTTTAGCAAGCTGGATGTGTCCCAAAAACCAAAACCATAACCAAACAAAGAAATTAACCAATGCCAAGCAAGCAAGCAAGGATTTAACATGCAACACATTTTGTGCATCTAATTCCCAAGTCTTGAACAAAATTGACAAGTATCATGAGATTGATTTCCCTAAAGTGCTCACACAAGCACATGCATACACATATAATTTATTTTATATAAATAAATATATTTAAGTTCTAAAATGTACACATACAATGCACACATAATTTACAAATCTTTATTTTCAGACTAGAACAATTAAGCAAATAAAATTCTAAGACATGACTCTTTCCAAACTCAAAATTGAGTTTTATTTAACATTCAACTCAATTACATTATAGTTTACAATAACAATTATCAGCCCTTTTGAAATGATTTCTGAAAATAGGTCTCTAAAATGTAAGGTTACCAGATAAAATACAGGATGGCTATTTAAGCTTGTATTTTGTAAATAATATACAACTTTTTTAGTTCTAGTAGGTCCCAAATACATCATGAGCTAACTTAACCTAAACATTTATTCATTATAAGTTTTTATTATTTAATAATTCATAAATAATTTCATTACTTACCCAAATTTAAAATTAAGAAGGAATTTTATTTGCTATGTTTTTCAGACCTAGAAAGAGTTCTAGCAAGAATTCTTCAAGTTTTCTACTACTGTCTAGAGTACAAGCTGGTGTGGGGTGGGGAGGAAGGACACTTGGGATATTGGTCATGGGAATGTTACACTGGTGAAGGATTTTATATATATATATATTTAAAAAATCAAAAAAAAAAAAAAAGGAAAGAAAAGATAAGGCCTCCCAATTCTTACCACAGGCTGTGTTCTTTACACTGAGCACCCCATATACACCTCAACCCAGGCCCTTTGCCTGGTCTGTATTGTGAATTGGTGGACAAAAAAAAAAAAAAAAGAATTCTTCAAGTACTATAATAATGTTCCTTGTTGCCTAAAAGTCTCAGGAAAATACATTTGGCTAGGGGTAGGGTCAGAGCACAGGTTTTGCAGTTGGAGCCCCTGATTTTTTATGCCTGGCACCATATAGTTCCATGAGAACAATGTATGGCCCAAATCCAAAGGAAAAAAAAGATTTAGTCAGAAACAACGTGAGAAAATGTAGATTGCTTTAAGTGCTGGATTCTTGAAAGCAGTTTCTACTCATAGTATATTATTATTTCCTGAGAGCAATAAGAGAAGCTCAACATCCTGTCAGAATAATTAAGACTCTTACAGTCTATTGCTTCCATTTTAGTTTTATTCTCCTCTTGTGGGCTTTTGTATATGTCTCCTGATGGAAAAATTAACATCAAACTCAAGGAATCCATCAAGTAGTTTTCAGATTCAGAGGTAGGAATCAATAAAATAAATGTAGTAATTAATAAAGGAAAAAGTGTTTACTTTTGTAGATTACTACTTATGAGTTTAGACTTTTAGAACCTAGCTTTATGAAACATTTTATACTATCAAGGAGATATATGTGAACGTTATGACCTCAGAAAAAATAGTTTGAATTCCCTCTGCAATTGCAGAACTAGTATCAAATATTGCTTTCCATTCAGCTGTCAAATATGTACTTTATGGATGAATTAATTATTATGAAAAAGGCTACTGAATACCACTGATGTGTAGTGGTTGCTAATAAGGAGTCATAAATCAAAGTCCCTAATGTTAAGCTCAAGTTACCGCATGCAATAGATATAACATAACATACATTGGCTGCATGAGTGTACACAGACATAATGATTGCCTAACTCAGGAAGTTAGCTGTTCCTGATTTCTAGTTGGAACAGTCAGCACATGACCCATCCTCTCTCCCCTTTCGAATATTTTTTTCCTTATGTCCTCAGTACAAAGTTTTGCAAAATATGTCAAGGAGGGGGCAATAAGGGAATAGTACAGATAAATTAGTGGTCGTGTGTACATTCCACAGACACAGTACAGTAAGGATGGTGGTTTGCCAAGAAAGTAAGATTATTTTCATCTCATTGGTTTTCTATCTGCAACAAGGAACAAAAAGCTCATCTTATTAATATTTGCTGTAAATAATTTGGATATATTTATGTCAACTGATCTATCTCCCTAAAACATCATAAGGATTCCCTTTAGTTATGGGAATAAAGAGTGAGAAATGGGCCCGAAGAGATAGCACAGTGGTGTTTGCCTTGCAAGCAGCTGATCCAGGACCAAAGGTGGTTGGTTCGAATCCCGGTGTCCCATATGGTCCCCCGTGCCTGCCAGGAGCTATTTCTGAGCAGACAGCCAGGAGTAACCCCTGAGCACTGCCAGGTGTGCCCCCCCCAAAAAAAAGAGTGAGAAATAACTTAACTATACCAGAAGAAACCTAAACTTTGAAAAGGGGGGGCGGAGCTATGGCACAGTGGTAGGGTGTTTGCCTTGCATGCTGTTGACTCAGGATAAACTGCAATTTGACCCCCCCAGCATCTCATATGGTCTCCCAAGTTGGAGCTATTTCTGAGTGCATAGCCAGGACTAACCCCTGAGCATCACTGGGTGTGGTCCAAAAACCAAAAAAGGGGATCAAACACTTTTGAAATTCATTTGGAACAATAAACACCCTCAAATAGCTAAAGCAATCATTGGGAAAAAGAATATGGGAGGCATTACTTTTCCCAACTTTAAACTGTACTACAAAGCAATAGTTATCAAAACAGCATGATATTGGAATAAAGACAGACCCTCAGATCAGTGGAATAGGCTTGAGTCTCAGAGAGTGTTCCCCAGACATACAATCACCAAATCTTTGATAAAGAAGCAAGAAATCCTAAATGGAGCAAAGAAAGCCTCTTCAACAAGTAGTGTTAGCACAACTGGCTATCCACTTTCAAAAAAGCAAACTTAGACCCCCAGCAAACATCATGAAGTTTATTTGGAACAATCAGCATTCACAAATAGCTAAAGCAATCCATGGGGAAAAGATAGGAGGCATCACTTCCTCCGACTAAATTTAAATTGTACTACAAAGCAATAGTCATTAAAACAGGATGGTATTGAAACTAAGACAGACTCTCAGATCACTGGAATAATCTTGAATATTCTGATATTGACCCCCTGGTATACAAATAGTTAATCTTTGATAAAGAGGGAACAAATACATGATAGAGCAAGGAAAGCCTCTTCAACAAATGGTGTTGGGGAAAAATGATCAATTACATGCAAAAAGATAAAATCAGACAACTCTTTAACACCATGCATAAAGTCAAATCAAAATGGATTTTTCATTTTAATATTATATCTTATATAAGACATAAAACCATAAGGTACATATCGGAAAAAATAGGCAAAACACTCCAGGACACTGGGACTAAAGGCATCTTCAAGGGGGAAATACCACTGTCTAATCAATAGAGATAAATAAATGGGACTACATTAAACTTTTGAATTTCAAAGGAAACAGTAACTGAGATACATAGGCTATCCACCAAATGGGAGAAACTATTCACCCAATACCCATATGATAAAGGACTAATTGCTAAGACATAAGTCAATGGCAGAACTGAATAAGAAAAAAATGTAAAGTATCAAAAATGTGAAGAAGAAATGGACAATCATTTCCTCAGATACAGATGGCCAAAAGATACATGCTCCACATTACTAATAATCAGGGAGATGCAAATTAAAACAACAAGGAGGCATCAATTCATACCACAGAAAATGGCATACATCACAAAGAACAAGAACAACTAATGCTAACATGGATGTGGGGATAAAATAACTCTCATTCACTGCTGATGGAAATGCTGTCCAGTCCAGCCTTTCTGGTAAACAATATGAATATTTCTTAAAAAACTGAAAATTGTGCTTCCTTATGATCCAATAATACTAATCCTAGGGATATACCCTAGGAACACAAAACACATTACAAAAATGCCCTCTGCATTCCTATGTTCATTGTAGTACTATTTACAATAGCCAGAATCTGGAAATAACCCAGATGCCTGACAACAGATGAGTGGCTAAAGAAACTGTTGTATATCTACACAATAGAATATTATGCAGTCTTTAGGAGAAATGAAGTAATAAAGTTTTTTTATACATGGATGGATACGAAGAGTATTATATATTGAGTGAAATGACTCAGAGGGAGAGGAATAAACAGAATAATCTCATTCATATGTAAGATTAAGAAAAATAAAAATACAGCATAGGGATAATATCCAGAGACTACAGAAATGAGGATTAGGACAAGTCCTATGGTAGGAATTTTGCCACAAACAGTGGAGAGTACAGTTAGACTAGAGAGGATATATATGATCTTATATGAAAGGAACATTCATGGCATCCCTTCACTAACAAACCATTTCATTGAACTTCACTGTAGTGCAAACCACTATGTGAAATAAGGAGAGAGATTAAGAGAGAGAGAGAGAAAGAGAGAGAGAGGAAAAAATAGAAAGAGAGTATAATGCCTGCCCCAGAAGCAGGTGGGAGGGTGGGTAGTTGGGAAGAAGGCTGTAGGGAGGTTGAGAGAAAAACTGTTGATATTGTTCGCAGGAAAGGCACATTGGTGAAGGTTATTATACACTGTATGACTGTAAGTCAATAATGAACAACTTTATCTGTAAAAAAATCTGTAGTATATGAATAACCTTGTAACTATTGTGTTTGAATAAAAATATGTAAAAACAAAACAAAAAAACAATGTCGCATTGAGTTCTAGTCTAAAGTGATAATACCTGAGATATAACTTAAATTTAATGAATTGGTAGTAAAGTTAGAGGAACAAAAATAATTCTGAAAAATCTAAATGTACCGGAAGTTAAAAGTCCAATTCCAAAAGTATGTTACTAAAATGTTGCCTAGGTTAACGTCCTTATCCCAGTGTTGGGAATTTTCAAAATGGATGAAGTGTATGACTGGACTAGCTAGAGAACACTATCTCCTGAGAAGAGGTCTAAGTGATGTTAAGGTGCAACATGGGTGGAAAACTACAGTGTGATATATAAGCATGGGCAGGACAAAATCTTTAAGCAGCTGAATATACCAGCTACATTCACTTTTCCCCTAGTTTCTCACAGCTATCTTGTAATTTTAGAGCTCTTTCCCCATTTTATATTCAAGTATGACTGAAACAAGGTTAAATACTTTAATTTTAAAGGTTATAGATTTTATTTTGTTGGATTTATCTAACTTCGAGGCAAGTGACATTAATTAAGTGTTTGCAAAATCTTTGCAACTCTCCTTCCCAGTTTCAGAATTCTCTGCTTTATGCCTTTTGCCCTTCTCAAATGAGAGATTTTACTGGTAATCCTGGTCCCTCCTTCTGCCTTTCTCATTCTCAGCCCCTCCACTTCAGCTTCCTAAATCCTTTGGTTTTAAATTGATAAAAACATTTTGATTTGTTTCTTCTAGTATAAGGAAATTTCTTCTAAAATTAGCTGTTCTATCCAGCCACATAAGTCATCTTTGCTATCTTCTAATACCTATTATAAGGTCATTGGATGTAAAATGCTGTGCTCTAGCAATTCAGAATGAATTCAACTCCAGAATATAAATTACGAAGGAAGAGGTGATTTACATAAATTACCATATCAATTCATATATGCAATATTCACAGTTTAATCAGAAACAGAAAGATAAGAAAATAATTTCAATGTAGTAAAGTATGTTTTTATGTTGCTAAATATTTGATAGGAATTTTTTCTAAGGAATTTTTGTTAAGAAGTACAGATTGAGGAAGGGTGAACAGTTGAATTTTACTTGTTAACTCCATAAGTAATAGGTAGCATATCTATGAGAGATCAAGTTTAGGATCTAGTCTATACAATTAAAATTTAAGGAAGGTGTTTGATTAGCAAGGAGGTTAGTGAAGGAGCAGGAGGCAACAAAATGTACTTGTTTGACTATTTTGCTCATTAAAAAAAGCATTTCAAACATGCTCACCTTTACTCATCATCAGGGAGATCCAAATCAAGACAACAATGAGATACCACCTTACACCAGTGAGGATGGCTCACAGCAAAAATAATGGGAACAACCTCTGTTGGTGGGGATGCGGTATGAAAGGCACTCTCATCCAATGCTGGTGGGAATGCCCCCTAGTCCAACACCTATGGAGAACAGTCTGGAGAGTGCTCAAAGAACTCAGAATTGAGCTGCCATTTGACCCAGCAATTGCTCTTCTAGGTATATACCCTCAAGATGGAAGGACATTCATTCCAAAGTACGTGTGCACCCCACTATTTATCGCAGCACTCAGTATAATAGCCAAGTCTTGGAACCAACCTAGATGTCCAACACCAGATGAATGGATCATTAAGATGTGGTATTTATACACAATGAAATACTACATGGCAGTCAGAAATGATACAATCACAGACTTTGCAGCAACATGGATGGACCTAGAACATATTATGTTAAACGAAGTAAATCAGAAGACAAAAGATAAACACATAATAATAGCACTATTCTGAAGCATCTAGAACATACACCTTATATAAAACTAATACTCAATAATCAAATAACAGGTAGAAACTCCAAACATGGTAATACTCAACGTATACTCGGGAGCAGTGCCCAAATTACATGAAAAAGGAACAACACAAACTCTTGACTACACATTATACCACAAAGAAACCAGCAACAGTAGAAACAGCAGAATAGAGAGAACAGGTAAGTAATCAGCCTTCTACTACAAAGGCCCATAATAATCCCTTAGGATCTTTTTGTTTTGTTTTGTTTTGTTTTTGAGCCACACCCATTTAACGCTCAGGGGTTACTCCTGGCTATGCGCTCAGAAATCGCCCCTGGCTTGGGGGGACCACATGGGACTCCGGGGGATCGAACAGAGATCCATCCTACGCTAGCGCTTGCAAGGCAGACACCTTACCTCTAGCGCCACCTTCCCGGCCCCCCTTAGGGATCTTATACAGGACCACAAGTAAAGTATAACATGGGGAAATCACTGACTCCAAAGGAAACATCCCATAACACTATGTTTTAATGCCTTATTCTTACTATATTTAAAATAACCTCTCAGCTTTTCTGTCCACAGGTATTCTTGGATACAAAGGGTGGACAAACTAAGATGGCACCTCGGGGCTCAGTCACACGAGATACCATACCCAGCTTGCACTACAAGAAGGTCCCGAGAAAACTCTTTAACATACACTTTATCTCTAGGTTATACCTTCTTTTAGGATTTGAAGCATGTGACCAGTCAGACCACTGAAGCAGCAACGGTGACTTACAGACTTATATTACAGGCTCTATTCATCGAACACATTCAAGCAAACTAGCATTCCCTTGCTATTTTCTCCTCTCTTCTCACTACTTTCTTTTTTCTTTTCTCCTCTTTTCTTTTTTTCTTTTCTCTTCTCCCTTTCTTTCTAATGTATTTTTTCTTCTTCCTTACCCCTTCCATATACCTTCCCCTTTCCCCCCTTTGGAAATCCAACAACCCCTTCACCCCTCAATCCCATCCAGACCTCCCACCGTATTAAAACTCTTCACCCCTAGTTCTTAATCCATCAGGCATCAAGACTAACCTCCTACCCCAACGAACCAGTACCCAGCACCCAAGGGAAGGGACACCCAGCCTTACAAAAATTCTTTTTTTTTTTTTACAGTATTTATAAGATTTTTATTCTAGAACTTCTTGATGGGACTATTTAAGGCAGTTTTCTACAAAGTGATCTTCCACAAAGGTGCTGGAATGACAATAATGGAAGCCTATTATAGATACGTCATTAAGTTTTTAATATGTGTGTTTGATAGTATACATTTCAGATTACTATAATGGCTTTTGTCCCTGATTCTTGGGAGGTAATTATTAACTTCTTGCTTTTCTCCCAAGTAAAAAGGGAGTGTTTATTATTCATGATTGATTGCTAGAGCAGACTTGATAGTTTATATAAGAACATGAACCAGGATAAGGTGATATGGCCATGCTCGAGAGTCCAATCATGAGAACTGGCTGGCAGTTTGAGTCATATCGTATCTGGTCACCATGTGAGAAAGAGGATTGAGTTGGAAGTGGTGAGAAAATAATCTTATTCAGTGAAATTCCAAAAATAATTCTGGATATCAAATTTTTCCACAATAAAACCATTATTGTAAGTATTGCATTTCCTGAGTTCTATGAATTCTAGTAAATTTTAAAACATAATAATAATAATAATAATAATAATAATAATAGAATATCACAAAGTTACAACTATCTGGGGAGAAATGAGAATGGTACGGAGGAATCCAAACTTTTAACTCATATCCAAAGTGAAGTCAATATTTATAGGACAGTGATTTTTTTTTTATTGTAGGTATGGATACTCTAGGTAGACACACATCAGAATAACTACTCAAAATGTTATAATTTCTATGAGTTTTTGTGTAATAAATGTTTGGAAACAACCTAGGAAATTTTAGGCCTTGTGATATCTCTTATATGCCAGCGAATAGTAGCTACTTTCAATATACATGGGCAGGAAAGTTATTTTTTTAAATGCATATAATATTTATAAATTTAAAGTAAGTAGTAAGATACAATATATATTAAACAGTCCTTGATGAGGAATTACTCTTTGTTAAGAATCCCATCCAGATTTTCCAACTTATTATAACTCTTCACCCTCAGTTCTTAACCTATTAGGCATCAAGACTGACCTCCTACCCCAACGAACCAGTACCCAGCACCCAAGCAAAGGGACATCCACTCAAACCCACACCTCATCCCCAGCAGGAAAAGACAACCAAAACCCTTACTGACTCATGCTGTGTGACCCTCCCTACCAATTTATCCTAACGTGGACTGTTGCTGGATACCGGACTTAGCCCTAAAAGGACTCCCAATGCAAGAACTTTACACAAGACCGCCCCTCAAATCTTTTACCAATCTCAGGAATGGCAGAGTGTGCGATGAAAAGGCACCTGGAATCCACACCCCACAAGAAAATCAAACAGTTATAAGACCACTAAGTAATAAACTAGACACAGAAGGGACCATGCATTCTAGCAGCCCCTGGGGGGAGAGTGGAGGATATGGGAAGCAGGATGGGAGCGGATGTGGGAGGACAATTCGGTGGAGGGAATTCCCCTGATTCAATGTAAATATGTACCTGGAATATTACTGTGAATAATATGTAAGCCACTATAAAAATTATATTAAAAATATAAAAAAAAGAAGAAGCACATATTATTGAGATCTTGGAGACTTGACATATGTCAAAAGACACGTGGTGGAGCCAGTTGGAGATTTCCCTATTTACACCATAAATTCTTTAAAAATTGTGAATGAGCAATGGGAAATAAAGTATGTGACAATAAATATTTTAAAAAATCGCATCTAAATTTAATAGAATCAGTTGCCATACATAGAACAGTCTCTGGTGCACAGATTAATGACCCATATTAGGAACCTCAGTGGGAAAGAACAACTGGATTTTTCAACCTCTCTAGTTACAGTAAGGAGCCTTCTATCAGGCAAACAATGAGGTCAATTTGAGAGATTTAGAAACAGATGAATACTAGGCTTGTATCAGTTTAGACTTAGAAATGTTTTGCCTTTCTAATCTCAATTCACAATGGCACGACTAGCTACTATTTGTGAAGAGACAACTAGAAAATGAACAAAAATATGCATCATGAAACAATAAATATATTCGCTGAGGCTACAAAGTTAACTTGATGGTGATCACATTCATGATGGACCAGAAAACACTGATAAGGTGTAAGTCACAAGTATAACTGTCCATTTCTAAAACCCAAAATTCTGTGTTCTAAATTGGGTCATCAACAATCTTATAGATTTGCTTCTATTGTCATTAACAAGACCACCCACAAACCAAGCTAACCATGAAGGACTGGAAAATATGATCCTCACAATCTCCTTCCCTGAGGAGATATGTGACAGGTATAATTATCATCCTTCAAGTCAAATCTACTCCCCAGAGGCAGGCAACTAATTTAAAAGAAAAGGAGGTATATTAAAATAGATGAAACCAAGGAAATTCTGAGAGAAAATACTGCTATTTGCAATAAATGTTGTGACACAAAACAGCACATCAGGAGCTGCCAAGTAATCTATTTTCAGAGTGTAAGGAAAGCAGAACAAACAATAATCATTTATATAATACATTTAATCCAAAATCCATGTCTTTTAGTTAATCTTGATATTCCCTATGTAGTCTGTCTGAATGAAGTAAGTCTGGACCTATTGGGATTTACTTTATTGTCAGTATTTATGGAATAGTGATTAATACCCCCAAAATGCAGTTAGGATTAGTTATATAAAATGGACATATTATTTCCTTACATCATTTTCTGTACAATGCAACATATTAACTGTTCCTATATGCTTCATGCTTTAGCCTAAAGATTTTTCTATTTATGGACTAACCAGAGGGAGAAAAGAATCTGTAATCAAAATATAAGCCTAGGTTTTCCCTCTTTTGTTAGGAAAGATACCAAATAAACAATAAATCTAATGAAGTTGTCTTTAATTCAAGACTGTATACTTTTTAATAGGTCTGCATTTTAAATGCAGTTTGATATATTCAGCTACAGTATAGGTACTATAATTTTAGCTACTCACCTATTCTCTGATATATTATTCCCTCAAAACAAAAACAAAACCATTTAGGGGAATGAAATATACAAAAGAAATTAACCAGGTAATTTTAATTTATTTTCCCCAAAAATAACAAAGATACCTTTTGATTACTTTATCAATTTTAGGCACATTTCTCTTTTCCATTATATTGGGAAATGGATGAGGAGGATTTTATTACACGTAAAAGTTTCAGAAAAAATTGGTAATATCATCTTAGAAGACTGAAATTGAGAACACTGATTCAATTTATTATTTTCTAACCATGGGATGTGAATTTGTTTTTCTAGAAAAGTCAATTATGGGGAGATGTTGGATTACTGGATCCCTCCCTACTTAGTATTCCTTCTCCACCCTAGGGTGTGGTCTGGTTCTTGCTAATAAAAGCCTGGGTTTCAGGAAAGCAGGCACTCATTCTTCGGTTTTTCTCCCCTAAGCTGTTTTCGTTTTTAGGAGCACTAGGCTTAGAATTCCTGAACCCCTTCTTGCACCCTTTCACTGTGTGGCTTATTTCTTGAGTTGACATTTGCATCTTGGCCTGCATCCATTTGGAGTCTGAGGTTTTCATCACAGCCCACAGTACATTGTTAATAGAAATTGAAGGTCCAATGTCAGATATAATTCTACCTTGGCCCCTCTGTGCTGTGACAGAACAGATTTTACAGTTGCTAAGCCCCGTAATAAAATTAGAAATCCCCAAGCAAACATTTAGTAATTATTCTTACTTGTTATTGTCAAGTTAAAAGTTTATCATATTTAACATAAAGTCACCTTAATTTAAAACCATCATATAATATATATTTTTTTAATTATCAAGGGAACAAAGAGAAAAGGGTATCTGAAGGTAAAACTTCATTCTAGTTTGAACACATCTGCAATGTTCTGCTCTACACGTCATAGAAATAAATTATTTAAAACTGGTGGGAAGATGGTGTCAGACTTTTATTCTCAATCTGGTTGTTTTTAGAAACATCAATCTGCTCACCAGATTTCTTGACTTAAAAAGTTTTATTTATAGCTTCTCATTGTGTCATAAAAGTAGAATGTAAACAAATAAATTGGGGGTAGATTGGTCAATGACACTCTTCTGCAAAAAAGAAGCAGAAGCCTAAGGCCATGCCATACAGAACAGAAATACATGCAAAGTCAGAAATGGGGAAGACTTTACATCAAGTTATAATGCATTAAAATGCATGTAGGTAATATGAATTATGGTGGTTAGATGTTCAGAAAGAGTCTGGACAAATACTGAGAATTGTATATACTCAGTCATGTTCCAAATAATACCAAAGAAGTTCTCTGAGCACACTTATTTGACAAATCTATCAAAAGGATGTGATCAGAAAGACAGTACATTTGCAAACAGCTAATCCAAGTTTGATCCCTCACACTCCATAGAGTTCCTCAAGCCCCACCAGGACTGACCCCTGAGTACATGCCATGTATGACCCAAAAACAAAAACAAAAATAAGGGTGATATTTTCAGTGGTTATCTCATCCTTCAAGTACTATTTAAATCATCACACACACACACACACACACACACACACACACACACACACAAAATTATTTAATTCTATTTGGAGCCTTCTTTTCTATGAAAAAATTCAATTTATTTTTAAATAAAATAAAAAAATTCATACTACATCATTGACATTGTTATCAAAACTAAAGCCTATCTTTGTTGTCTAGAAACTATGGAGCTCTTGATTCTATAACTTAATAGCTTTGTTCTTAATAAACAACTATGTTAAGCAGATCATCACATACGTTGTCATACACAGAGAAATCAAAGACATTTGAAGTCAGTTGCCACTTCCAATATGATTATTGCTAGTCACCTTGCTTTTCCATGTATTTTTACAAAATGTGTCTATCAATTCAGATGAGCCTACTACATATTCATGGAGTATGTTTTCCATGGTAGTATCACTAACTCATTCAATAATAATTCTTTAGAAGTCTCTTAATAAGGCCATATGGCTGTCACTGGTATAGAAAGGGGGGAAAAAGACAAGTGCAGTCATTATCTTCAAAGAAATTAGGACACAGTAGAAAAACAGAAATAAAAATGCATTTGCAATATTTTATAAATATAAAATATAAAATTTTACTGCAGAAACAATTAAATGGATTTATTCTTGGAAATAATAATTCAGAGTAAATGATGGCCAAAATGAGTCTTCCAGGATGAGTTGAAATTACTGTGATTAGATTGGGAGTTGGAGAGATAGAATTTCTGTAGATTGCAAAATAGGTCTGAGAAAATTTCAAGAACTAAAAAATGTTTAGAAACTGGAAAAAAACATTAACAAACATTATATATATAAACATATTGTTTCCAAAATACCATATATAAGTCCCAAGGCTGAAAGCATAGGTTTATACCTCCTTCTATCTAAGGTATATGAGGATCAATCAAACTTAAAGAAGATAATCTAGGTAGCATATGCTCAGTATGTTATCTTGAATCATTACCATTCAATTCTTGAATCATTAGAGACCAAAGAAGATCTATAATCTTGTTTTCTATTTGCTTAATCTCTTGTGGACATTTTCACTAAATATAAGTATTCAGAAAGAAGGAAATTCTTGCTTTTGGTCTTGATTTTCACCTGGATTTCCAGGAATTTCAGAATCAAAATTAATTCTAAACACAATAACTTTTATCTGCTGGGCTTTCATAACTTTTAAATTTTGTTCGTTTGTTTTTGGGTCACACCCGGTGACGCTCAGGGTTTACTCCTGGCTATGTGCTCAGAATCGCCCCTGGCTTGGGGGACCTTATGGGATGCTGGGGGATTGGACCGAGGTCCATCCCAGGTTAGTGCGTGCAAGGTAGATGCCTTACCACTTACACCACTGCTCTAGTCCCTGTAAATTTTTAAATTTTGACATACCCTTAGTATGTCTCTTGGTCATACTTCCCTGAAGGACCCCTCTACCAACCAATTCCTCAAGGGCCATATTCAACTATATCTTTTTATACTAAAGTGATAAAAGCACAACCCAAAGAAACTCACCTTAAGTCAATACCTTAAAACTTTTGCCTCCCCACTGAAGCTTTTCTGTTACTACCAAGTTTCATCCAAACATGTAAAACTCAGAATTGGGAAGAAATGAAGTCTATCTTGGTTAGAGGTCAGACACAAACATCAGAGCAATATAAGAGAAAGCCACTTCATATATTCTTCTCCCTTTGTTTTGCTTGTTTTTTTTGTTTGTTTGTTTGTTTGTTTTGGTTTGAGGGTGGCACATATAGCGATGCTCAGAAGTTGCTCCTGGCTCTGGGGACCATATGGGATACTGGGAATCGAACCAGGTCTGTTCTGAGTTGGCCGAGTGCAAGACAAAGATCCTACCTCTGTGATACCACTCCAGCCCCTATTCTTCTCCCTTTTACTAGAAAGTACTTGGAATTCTCTATGATCTTTAGGATCGTGTTGTTCCAAAGGCACATATCTGGTGATAGATATGCAAGATATAATAGAATAGATACAGTAGATGGAATGAACTGGGATAAAGAGAAATATAAAGGATGAATGATTAATAAGAATGCTACTATAATGATAGATGTAAAATTAGTAAAGGGTGAGCAATGATGGTCACAGAAGAAACATAAAAATTCAAATTTATGCAAAAACATGTTAAACCAGACCATTGGTCAGAAATGTTGGAAGTCAGAGTTGTATTCAAAGAAGACCTGGATGACAAAGTGTTGTAGTACCAATGTACAGAAATAATTAAGTTGTGAAGGTGAGATATCTTAGGTGAATATAATTTATTCTTAAACACATGCCAAGATGTCCAAGTGGAGAAATAATTTGGGAATCCGGAAATCCAATACTGCATTTTACCAAACTTACTTGAAACAGGAATTGGAACTTGAAAGCTATCTGGTATAAATAACAAATGCTTTTGTTGCAGTACTCAGGTGAAGGAAACTGAGAAGAATCATAAACAAAAAGGTTACAGGGTTATACCTACCTTTGTAAGTAAAGAAAGAAAGTAAAATCAATAAAGTGAGAAATCAGAAAGACAAGAATAGTCTAGAAAATACACCTCCAAGAAAACAAAAAATTGTTTTAAAAGGGAGGGATAAATAGAGTGAAATATCAAATTTGAAGAGGTCTGAGAGGCCAATGCATTTGTTGGCAGGTGAGGAAGTTTCACACTTAGATTGGGATCACAAAGCAGAAGTTTGATAGAGGCACGATGAAGGTAAATGTCCTCCCATCATTTCTGATGCAAAAATAAAGGGATGAAGACATAGCTTTTGTGGCTGTGTATTTGCTGCTACTGTATTTGTTTTTAATGAACTCAAATCCTCATTCTATGTATTTCAAGAATCATATAATGCTTATTTAAACAATAGAACGAGAACTATGGAAATGCAAGCAGCATTTGAGAACCTAAAGTTTAGAACTGGATTCATGACACTTTGTCTGGAACAATCGATCTCAATAATCCCTGAGAGGAAACAGTTTAAATTAAAAGAAGCATTTGCACAAGACATATGGAAGAATTGTGTGTGGCAATTAACCACAGTCCTAAATGAAGAGATCTTTTGAAACTTACTTTGAAATACCACCTTTATCATGAGCTAAAACTCCATATAACCTTGTGTCTATATTTGACCTGTTTCATTCCCCTTTGCAAAAGACATGTTGGATTTAATGGAGATTGCCTTGATTTTATAACTTAATCGGAAAATAAATGACTTTTTCTTTTACAACATTCTGTCCCGAAAATAAATGTGCATAAGCCTTTTTTATGTTATTAGTGGAATGTAATATTTTTCCATCTAGTTACTAAACTCGTCTTTCCCAGTCTATAGTATATATTTTTCTTTGAACATCTACTGTCATTTTATTCATTTGTGTCTTTGGACAAAGATGATTTTTCCAGAATAACAATTAAAATAAAAACATCTAAAAGAAATTAAGGTTTTTAGTAGACTGAGTCCTTCACAGAACTGTAGCACTTATAAAAAAAATAACCTTTTTTGGCTGATGTAACACATAAAACAGAAAACAATGAATGCTATTTGTTTTGCCTTTGTATTGCTAATAATTTCCAACACAGGGCAAATGATGACTATACATGGAAAAAACATGATCTTTTCAGATATTATTACACCTGTGGGAAAAGATAATTTCCTCCCAATAGCACATAAAGCTCAATTAGATTCTGGTTCTTTCTGAAGAAAAGATCAGTTTTGTTGGTCCTGTTGTTAGATATGATCATAGCCATTGATTCTTCAATGCATTCTCCCATTTTCTGATGGAATAGTAAAAGTCTGGTTCTAAAGACCTACTTGATACTGCTAAATTGAAGTAGACAAAGTATCATCATTCTTTTACACTCTGCTTTATGGAAACCTTTTTCAATAAATACAATTTATCTGTTTTTCACAATGGAAAAAATAGTAAAGACTCAAACACCTTCTCTTATTCTTTCTTGCTTTTCACCTTCAAAACAGTCAAAAAATTATTAGACTCTAAGTGATGTTTTAAGAGATTCAGAGAAAACATTAAGCATTTTCTCTCCTAAGACCTTCTTTTTAACTTTAAGGCCCCCATTTTCTTTGTGTCTAAACTCTCCACTTGTTTCTCAAGAAATGGGCAAAATGTAAACTTCAAACTCGCCTTCTAACTGCGTTTGATACCTCTTGAAATAAAGGAGCAGTGAGGAGAGCTGAGAGTTCTCCTTCCTTCATTGCACTTAGGACAACAACAAAATCCTTTTTTTATCAAACAGTATGACAGTGTTTTGCTTTGTCATTCATTTGACAGGGATGATTGTTCAGCTTCAATAGTTTGCAGAAAGCTAGCAAAAGCCCCAGTCCCTACTCTCATTACAGATAGGTTTTCTCAGATGATTTGACTTATCTGTGACACAAAAGGATTTTAGTTTCCATCTTGTACATTATCCCAGTGTTCTGAAACCCTTCAATTGAAAGAAAAACTTAATATTATTTAATAACTTGTGGAGATAATAAAGAAACAAGTTTTTACTGCAATTGGCTAACTAGCCAATTTTTTTTAAAAATTGAAGGTTGCAAGGTTCTACTTAAGTTTTCTGGAGTGGTGTGAAAGCACTCTCAGATACTAAATAAATAAGTCAGGATGTATTCTAACAAAATTTTATTGCTGAAAAACAAATGATATTTTGACCCATCATTTATATTTTCCAGTTCCTTGTTATAAAGCAGTACACATTCAAAATACTCACTATTACCATTTTAAAAACAAAAATAATCATTAGTTCCCATGGAACTATGAGTGACAAGATATAAAGTACAGAAATTAATATTAAAATGTCAAAGAAATCACTCAAATAACTTTTTAACCAATATTGAAATAATAGTGCATAAATAATATTTGTTTACTTTAAAGCACAGTTGGACTAATTTAATATATAGTTAAAGAAAAAACACTACATTGCAGTTTAGGCACTGATTTGAAGAGCAAGAAAGAGAAAAAAGAAGCAGTAAGAATATCTGCTCTTACTTACCAATCCTGCACTGCATTAAAGGATTCTTCATTTGTGATGTCATACATTAAAATAAAGCCCATGGCCCCACGATAGTAGGCTGTGGTGATAGTCCTGTATCTTTCCTGGCCTGCTGTATCCTAAAAATAAATAACAGTAATTCTTTATGAATAAAGAAATGTATCCTTCAGGAAATAATGATTTTTATAAGTTGGAATCTTTTTGGTGGGAGGGGCCACACCCAGCAGTGCTCAGGGGTTACTCCTGTTTCTGCACTCAGAAATTACTCCTGGAAGCTCCAGGGACCATTTGGGATGCCAGGGATCAAACCTATGATGGCTGCATACAAGGAAAATGTCCTACCCTTTGTGCTATTGCTCCAGCCTTAAAAGTTGTCTTAATTTTATTTGCAACATATATATATATATTATGTATGTATATTGTTAGATGTTCTCTTCAGACTTGTTTACTTTCCTACTGTTTTTCATGTTACAGTTCATCATATTGTGAAGTTTAAGGTACCCTCTGCATTTCTTCTTTTCCATTAAGCTTCATGCAGTCATGAAAAATAAAATTAAAACAGTGGTCACTCTCATTGATGGGGATATAGCTCAGTACTAGAATGTTCAGCCTCTATGTGTGAGACCCATAGTTCAATCCCCCAAATCACAAAACAAACTTTATTCTTGTTAAAATCTATGGCGTGTGGTGTGTATTGTTTAAAACTAAAATGGTATATTAACTCCATTATTACACATTTCATATCTATTGTCTGTCTACTAAGTATTAGTCACTGTGGAGGAAATAGGGATATACAGTTTAGTGTGAGTTTATTGAGCTGTAAAGTGAGAATAAAAACATCCATTGTTGGGGCCAGAGTGGTGGTGCAGTGATAGGGTATTTGCCTTGCATGCAGCTGACCTAGGATGGACCACGGTTCAATCCTTCCGGCATCCCATATGGTTCCCCAAGCGATTTCTGAGTGCCTAGCCAGTAGTAATCCCTGAGCGTTACCTGGTGTGTCCTTCCCCCCACCAAAAAAAAATCTGTTGTTATTTACATGGAAACAACTCAAGTTATAGATGAGTGGATAAATAAATTGTGGTCTGTGGTATATACACAATGTGTATATATGTACATACATACATACATACATACATACATACATACATACATACATATGACAACTGTGATATATACAGAACGGAATACCACTCAGAATATTACTATTTCATCTAAATGTAGATAAAAATTTATTCACAACTTGAACAGAAATGGTATCATGTTAAACAAAATAAATCAGGAGGACAAATGCTAGTTGATTTCAGTCATCTAATGTATATACAATATAGCAAGGAAGACACAATGATGAATAAAAAAGCTCCTGAGATATGTGTGTGTGTGTGTGTGTGTGTGTGTGTGTGTGTGTGTGTGTGTGTGTGTGTGTGGTGGAGGGGGTTAGGGAGCAGGGAAGAATGGGCTGACAACATTAACACAAATTTATACGAAGTAAAAAAATACCTATGGTGTGTGAGTGATTGTTTAAGCCAGACAGAAATGGAATCTCTGCTCTCCTGTTTAAAAAACTGGATAAATGCCACTGTTTGGGACAAGTCACTGAACCTTTATAAACGTAAACCCTCTCAAGTCTAGTTGCTTGTCAGGGTAACTCCACATAATGCTTATAAAGTACAGAGTCTGACACAAAAATGTGGTGAATATAATGGCAATGTTGCTGTCCCTGGAATTTGATGAGGCCAATTTAACACTAGATAGGATAAAGCAGTTTACAAATCCAAGGGTTTAGTCCTACAAAAGAGACAGCACATAACCTGTAAAACTAGAAATCATAAAGTTATAGGTCGCTGAAAGAACCTGCATATGTTACAGTTACCGTGTAATGTAACTGAAGAAATTATTCTTCATCTCAAAACACTTGTCTCAGTGCCATCTTACAAACCAGGGCTTACAACATCTTACAACACCTGACTCCTATGTTTCTTCATTATCTAATTTCTGTTTCCAAGTACTCTATGTATTTTGTGTCTACCCTCTATCTTTTTCATAGATATCTCCTTTGTATACATCTGGAGTTCTAGCTTCCTCAGATTTAATAGGACTTAAAAGGAGGTGGTAAAAGAAGAGCTTTCTTTATTATCAAAATGAAGCTAACATCTCTCAAGTCTCACTGCAGACTCAAATTGGATATGCTGTTTCACCTATAAGAATTCTCTAGCTTGGATTCTTATACTCCTTGGACTAATAGAAAATTATATACTATGTGCTACATTTTATTTTACCCGTGCAAATTTAGAGAAGGGTAATCAAAGGCTGATAAAATCAGCAATAGATTCCAAAAAAATGTGAGGTGTGAAATAGCACTTGAAAATTAGCTAAAGGTGAGACTTTTCGAAGTTAACAATTTTGTTCTACTCTTAGAGCAGAGTTAAAGCTGATTTCATTTAAAGACGTTAGCCAGAGGGCCCAGAGAGATAATACAGTGGCATTTGCCTTGCAAGCAGCTGATCCAGGACCAAAGGTGGTTGGTTCAAATTCCGGTGTCCCATATGGTCCCCCGTGCCTGCCAGGAGCTATTTCTGAGCAGACAGCCAGTAGTAACCCCTGAGCACTGCTGGGTGTGGCCCAAAAACCAAAAAAAAAAAATGTTAGCTAGATAATAACTAATTAAAGATGTTAGGTAATAACTAATTGAATGAGGCTTATAAAGTCAAATGAAAACAAATTGTAATACCAAAAAAAACACAGATTATAATACTAAAAAGTGTAATAATAATGATATAATGGTAATAATACCAAAAAAAAAAAAAACAAACCATAGAGCCAGCAGGGCAGATATTTGGAGTGACAGAAGTGATGGTATCAATTTCTCCTAATAAAAATTTGTCATTTTCTTGAATATATTAAAAATAGTGTTACATTGAAAAGCATAATCAAATGATAAACTGAAAAACAGATTTATATTACACCAGACAGAACAGTTAATAAATTTAATATGCTAAGTAGTATTAAAATCACAAAGAAATGTAAATTATTGTAATTAAAATATTTATAGATAGGAAAACAACTAGTAAATAATACTCAATTAAAACAGTTGAATCTCAAGCATAATAAGAAATGCAATTCTGCAATATAATGGTGTCACTTGGTCATTACTTGAATATTTCATTGTACTTTGCTTACCATTTTATATATTAAATTAAAAATAGTTGTCAGAAATGAACATCATAAACTCAAGTAACTGGGGGAATATGTAAATTAGGCAAGAAAAAGCAGTTGAGATCATCTAACTATTTATTCACTGGATTTAATTTAGTTAATAGTATGTACAACTGCAAAATAAATATGAAAAAAAATAGAAAACCAACTTTTCAAAGGCCAATTTAAAAATCATGGAATAGTGCCAGAGAGAAAGAGAGCACATAGGTAAAGGCACATTACCGATCCTGCTTAGATCCCCAGTACTATACAGGGCCCTAAAACACCATTGTGGTGTTTTAGGACCACCATTGTGGTCCTGGGTACCAGAGGACTTGAGCATCACATCTTCAGACACTCGCAGTGAACCTCAGCCAATGTTAGTATAAAGCAATAACAAACCCATCTTTGACCTAGAATTATAAAACTGATAAATGAGGAAAATATAAGGAAATAAAGATCATACCAGAGGTGATAAAAGAACAGTTGAGGTCATATGTACTTTGATGGTGGTGGAGTGCAGTAATTTTGTACATTAATACCATAAACTTTAACATTTCTCTCTCTTTTTTTGTTGGTGGTAGTGGGGTTTTTTGTTTGTTTTTGGACCACACTCAGTGGTGCTCAGAGGTTATTCCTGGCTCTGCACACAGAAATTGCTCCTGGAAGGTTCGGGGACCATATGGGATGCCAGGAATCAAACCCAGCTCTGTCTTGGATCTTCCATGTGCAAGGCAAATGCCCTACCACTGTGCTATCACTCTGGCCCCATTAACACTTCTATAATAATATTAATAAAATAAAATAGAAAAATTTTAATTAAGAAAAGAACTGGTGAGCATCACTGTGGAGTTCCTGGGATTCCTAAACACTGCTTGAAAACTAGCCCATACACTTTACACATAAAATAAACAAAAATCATGAGATAACCAGGCCATTTCTTTTAGTTTACTGGTGAGCAAAATCTTTTGTACCTGGTTATATTATCATAAAAGTGCCACTTTAACTTAGAAACATGTTTTCCAGAAAACTGTATCAGAAAATTTATATTTTTTCTTTTTTGCCTATTGCAGAGTGACTTTATTTTATTATCTTGCTAAGATATTTTTTGACATTATAAGAATATCCTTTCTATAGCTTGTAACTCTATTCCATATGTTTTCTCTATACAATTGTCAATTTCCCCTAAATTCTGAAGAGTAGAAAACAGCTAATACTGGCGCACTGCTAAAAGATAACCTAGGCCCATTCTGTCAACCATGTTTTCAACACAGACACTGAATAATGTTGTGTTGAAAAATAATAACATAGGTCTCTCTTTCCTCTTAACCTCTTTCAATGATGACTTCCCTTTTCAAAAGATTTTAATTTTATTTTGACAGTAAAGCAACTAGTCTAGTGTTATAAAACAAATCAATTTCTCACTGAGAGTGTATTTAATCTTTGAGGGTATATAAATGATGTGTTATCGGAAACCACAGGGCTTAAAAGATATTTGGTATCAACATTTAAAAAGATGGGGCAAAACAGATTTCAAAGGGAGAAAAGAGAAGTTTGCAGGTCAGAGTGATAGCACAGCAGGTAGAACATTTGCCTTGCATGCAGCAGACCCTGGTTTGATTCCCTGCACTCCATGCACATGGTTCTTCAAGCACTTTCAGGAATGACCCCTGTGCACAGAGCCAAAAGTAACTCCTGAGCACCGCTGATGTGGCCCAAAATTAAAAAAAGAAAAGAAAAAGGAAGAAAGAAGTTTGCAGAGGGATTTATGCCCAGCAAGAGATAAGACCATCAGAAGCACAATCTAATCGGAGGTCAGTCACCTACAAGCTCTCAGGTAAAATAAGAAATTTTACCAGGTAGTAGATGTATAATAACAAATACAAGAAGTTGGGGCCAGAGTGATAGCACAGTGGGTAGGGTATTTGCCTTGCATGGAACCACCTACATTCAATCCACTGCACCCTATGTGGGCCGAGCCTTCCAGGAGTAGCTTCTGAGTGCAGAGCCAGAAGTAACCTCTCTAAGTGCTGCCACATATGTGGCCATAAAACAAAACAAACAAGACAAACAAAAAAACAAATCCAAAGAGTAAATTACATTTCCAAATGTAAAAATGTATATTCAGAGTAAGACTGAGACACCATAATGGCTCTCCATTGTTTGGTAAACAATTTCAGGCTTACAAATTCATTAATATTTTCTTTCTCAAGGGCTAGAGAGATATTATAGAAGGTAAGTCATTTGCCTTGTACGTGGTCAACCAGGCTCAATACCTTATATGCTTCACTGAGCCCACCAGTAGTCACTCCTGAGTGCAAAGCCCTAAGAACTACTGTGTGGCCACCAAACAAACAAATTTCCTTCCCCAGAATTTAGGAAGAAAAAAAAGTCAAACACTTCATTTGACATTTACTAATGATGATAGATGGCTATTTCAAAAAGAGAAGATCATTTTATAATGCCAAGTGCCATTAATGAAATACAATGGGAACAGTCTAAGACAGTAACTAACTGAAATGATTATCTCTTCTCAACATGCCCAGGCAATGGCTCAAAATCCTAGCTTTGCTTTGTTTCTCTGCCTGTGATTCTAATAACTGGGAAAATCAGTGATTTCCTATAAAGGTAAGCTCCTGTTAATGAAAAACATAATCAAAAATATCTTATAGAATAAATGTATGATGAGAATGGAACTAATAGAAATTTCTTCCATGAGAGATTTCATTTCTTCTCTTTAAAAGTTATTTTAGTTGATTTAAAACATGTTGATTTCTTGGGGCTGGAGTGATAGAACAGCAGTAGGGTATGCCTTGCACACGGATGATACAGAAAAGATCTGGGTTCAATCCCTGGTATACCATATGGTTCCCTGAGCCTGCCAGGAGTGATTTCTGAGTGCAGAGCCAGGAGTAAACTCTGAGTACCACTGGGTGTGGCCCCAAAACAATAAATAAATAAATAAATAATATTTTGATATGTTTTAAATTTGTTTTTAAAGGAAAACCTTGGCTTTAATGATAGGTTTGCTTAGCAAATACTTGAATATCTGTCAAGGAAAGAACTGCAAAATGGAAAACAGTAGCAGCTTGATCAGTAATAACTGGAAACTTTTATTCTGAATTTTGAATAAGTTGTCTTTATTTGCATTAACATTTTTCTCAGATAAAACATTTTAATTTATGTAACTGTATATACTCCATTCTTAAGTCCTTCTGAAGCCATGCAGGGATACTATATAGTTTTAGTATTGAGGAAATTTGCAATATCTATGCTAAAAGTTTTTTAGAATCTACTTGTTTTCTGCATTTGGTTAAAAGGGAAGTGAAAGTAATCATCAATAAAAAAACAACTCAGATAATAGCACCAAGATAAAAATACAAAATTTGGTACATGATAAAGTAGGTTTTGATGTTACTAAAACACATTGATGGAAATTGTTCATTTATGCTAAAGGAAATAGTATATAATAACCCAAATACAGTCAATAGAAATGGGAAATAAGAATATTACAACAGGGCCGGGAAGGTGGCGCTGGAGATAAGGTGTCTGCCTTGTAAGCGCTACCAAGGAACGGACCGCGGTTCGATCCCCCGGCGTCCCATATGGTCCCCCCAAGCCAGGGGCGATTTCTGAGCACATAGCCAGGAGTAACCCCTGAGCGTCAAACGGGTGTGGCCCAAAAACCAAAAAGAAAAAAAAAAAAAAGAATATTACAACATAGAATATAATTTAATGAATTTCTAAATATATTCTAATAAAATGGAATAAATGCTCAGCTATTTAATTTAAGTAACTTTCAACTTGTATTTTGTTACCTTTAATATGTAGAAATTATTTTAAATCATCATTGAAACAGGATTAAGTTATGCTCAGTAGAGTTTAGTTTTACCACCGATTTATTAATAAATTCAGTAAACACTTGGTGCCACATATCTTATTAGGTTATAGGCTAAATTTATAATATATGGACTCTATATAATGGGGCATATAATATAAATATAGTAAGTCTACATTTATCTGGTCAGTTTTAGATATATAATTTTTTTCAAAATTTAATCCATTGATGGGGCCAGAGAGATAGCATGGAGGTAAGGCGTTTGCCTAGCATACAGAAGGATGGTAGTTCGAGTCCTGGCATCCCATATGGTCCCCCCGAGCCTGCCAGGAGCAATTTCTGAGCGTAGAGCCAGCAGAAACCCCTGAGCTCTGCTGGGTGTAACCCCAAAAACAAACCAACAAAAAAATTAATCCATTGAAAACAGAACTCAATTCTTTCAAAATTCACTAATCAGAATATCATATTCCCTACATGTGTATAAGACTATGTAAAATCATGAAAAATATCATTTTTAAAGAACCAGATAGTAGAGCAATTAAAAATTATTATTGAAGACTCAGTAGTGAGGTTTTCTGATTCATAATCTCTATTATGGGTATCTTTATATTTTCTTACCCAACAAAGATAACTTAAAATTTAGCTTCAGAACTTGTGAAAATTATCTTATCTAGAAATAAGAATATGCAAATATGCAAATATGGGGCCGGAAAGATAGCATGGAGGTAGGGCATTTGTCTTGCATGCAGAAGGTCAGTGGTTCAAATCCCGGTATCCCATATGGTCCCCTGAGCCTAACAGGAGAGATGTCTGAGTGCAGAGTCAGGAGTAACCTTTGAGCACCGCCAGGTGTAACCCTCCCCCCCAAAAAAAGAATATGTAAATATAATCAAGTTAAGATGAGTACATATGAGATGAGGCTGGATGCTAAACTAAAAAGACCAGGGGACAGCAGAGGCTAAGATGGAATGATATATCTACAAACCAAGGATGTCAAGGATTGTTTTGAATTGTTGAAACCAGGCTTTAAGAGAGAAAGGGAGAATACTTTCACTTCTAGAGTCTGTGGAAGTTATAGTGCTGCTGGCACCTTAATTTGTGATTTGCAAACTTTACGGCTGTAGAACAGCAAATTTACATTGTTTTGTTTTGTTTTTCTTTTTGGATTTTTGGGCCACACCCAGAGATGCTCAGGGGTTACTCTTGGCTATGTGCTCAGGAATCACTCCTGACTTGGGGAACCATATGGGACGCCGGGGATCGAACTGTCCATCCTAGGTTAGCATGTTAGATGCCCTTATGCTTGTGCCACCACTCCAGCCCCTAGTTTACATAGTTTTTAAATCAGCCAACTTTAAGTGCTTTATTATAGAAGCACTCAGAAATCAAGCACTGATTTCAGTTTGCAATCTTCATGATCAGGAAGAAAGCAATATAAATTTCACAGCTAAACACATACCTCTTACTTCAACCTACACAAAAGGGAAATGCAGAAAAGTAAAGGTAGCCATATAGTGTAAACTAATATAGTCTCAGTGTACAAATTCATAAATTCTGCTGAAAAATATTACTAAACACAATTATAAAAGTGTTTCTGTGTAATGAAGGATTTTGGGGTCAGAGGGATAGTACAGGGGACCGGTGATGTGGCTTGCATGAGCCACATCATGGTTTGGTCTCTGGAACCACTTGTTCTCCCATATTTTGCCAAGTACAGACCTGGAGGTCCCTGAGCATAGCAAGGACAGTTATGGTAATTCGTAAGTGTCTCACAGGACCTGAGCAGCACCATATACTTGGGCCCTAGCACTGAAGCCTCAGCCCATCTGGTTGGCTAATTTTGGAGTGGGCTTTAAGACCTCCTGAATACAAGTTGGAAATCTTCCTGCCAAGATAAAATTTAAAGCAAATTTATATATATTCTTCAGCTTTATAAAACTAGATATTAATAGGTTATAACATTAATATACCTATAAACATATGCATGTTACTTGAAATAACAATATATAGTTTTTGATGTTAGAATTTTATCCCAAAATGGCTGTAGTGCTATAGAAAAATTTTAAGTTATGATGTATACTAAGATAGGAACAGAAGAAACTGCTGATAAACTACACAGCATTTTGATATAATTACTTACCCTCAAGTTGCATTATTTATTTCTTTTTCCATAAATAAGCAGGCATAAAGCAGCACTTAATATGGCTTCATAAAAATAGTAAACCAAACAGGAATCTTAAATATTTTATGATATTTAGCTGCATGTTTATTTTTAGAGTGAATTAAGTACTTTTTTCCTTTTTAGCTGTTGATTTCCCATTAAAATAAATTTACAAACCACTTCTCCCTTCTGATGTTGTGCACTATTTAAATTCATTTATATGTAGTTATACAAGGATTTGTAAATCAAGTCTAAAATTGTAATCTAGTCTCTAAATATTTCTACATTCTATTTAGAAGCTCTTCCTACTAACTGTCCTCTACACATCCTCTTCACACTCATACCAACAGACTTGATTGATCATATTTCCTTGCCATGATATTTAGTTTTAAAATACTCAAACCTCTATTTTACAATGTCATCCACTTCTAACTAAAACCTAATAAAATAAGCCTGAGGCAGACAGATAAAACTTGACCTATTATTTCTTGACAGTGTTACCATGACAATTCATCTTTCCTGGAAGAGAGAAACATTCGTGTACAGCTACTTCGAGGGTGGGGTGGACTATTTTACTGCATTGCCAGTTAGATCTTAACATATCTATGCTGTATGGATAAGCTGATGAAAGTTGGGGTCATTTTTAAGTAAATCCTAAAGTTTCAGATTAATTAAGCTCAAAATAGTAATAAAATTTACAATCAAACATGCTGAGTTCAGTTCACCCGAAGGAAACATATTTCTTACTTAAGGTCAAAGGAAACAGAATCTGCGAACTGGTCTATTAAACTGAGCTTACTAAATAAAGGTGAGGGAACCTGAGACAGTGGTGGAGAGAAGCAGATATTGGTGAATGTCCTGAAATTGGAACACTGTAAGCATTAATGAAAGGACTGTAAATCATGGTGCTTTAAGATAAAAAAAAAACAGCATAACAACATTTTCATCTTTTTCATTTGAGTTGATTTTCTAAGCATGTTAACACAAAGTCAGGAGAAAGACACTCTTTTGCTTTATAACTAATCAATCTTTTTGACATATTCTTCCCAATAGGATTTTGATTATGCTAAAGTTGTCAGAATCTGGAGCATAAATATTAAATGTAGGCAGCTTGGAACTTTTAGTCAAGGTTAATGACTGTTTTTCTTCACAGAACACAATTCAAAATGCTGATCAAACGCTTTATTTTCTCAAAGAGTTATAGATTTTTGAGGGAAATTCATTATCGCCTTCAACTGAGCACACTTATCAGACTTCTTACAAAAAATGTAGTAGCTTTCACTCACAACTGCAGGTCAAGTTGGTTGGTGAGATTAATACTTAGATAAGGGATTTGTTAATCTGCATTTGTGCAAATATATTTGAGAACTAGAGTGGCATGAATGCTGAGATCCAGTAGACAGCTGAGAGTTCGACTTCTCACAAGTCTGCATGGTTAAGTTATGTGAATTTCCCTTAGATCATTAAACACTGCAACAGGTAGATGTACTTGAGACAGCTTGCCATGAACTTACCTTTGAGAGGGCTGTTTTATTATTAAGGTGGGAGACTATGAGGTACATGAAAGGACAAGTGGATATATGCCAGAAAGAAAGTAACCTGAGCACATCTAGATTATGGCACTTTGCTGCTGGATTTTTTTCCAAGATTCCCTAAACACCCTGCATAAGGAACCATTCAATACTTGTTCATAGCCAGTAGACAAGGTTAGAAAAGGCAAGGAAGAGCTAAAAATTCATGTCCTATTAGGTAGAATCATCTCTTGGTTCTTTCCTCATCTCTTGGTTCTCTTCAGCCCTGACGTAGGAAAGAATGAGAAACAGATAAGGGAAAAATGGAAAAGGTAAGGGGTAAACCAACTGCCCCCCCTTCCTAGTAAACTTCCAGTTCTTGGGAACAAAGCCAAAGTTATGATAGGGAAAGAACATGAGTGTTAAACTGGATATGAAAAGGATATTTAAATTAGGCTCAATGATATTTGAGTTTTTAAAGAACCTTTTAAAGCAGTTTTAAGTTTCTAGTTATTGAGCTGAAAGCACAAGACATTTCCTAAATGTCTCTCAACACAATTTTAATTAATGAACTTACAATTACATGTAATTTTCGAAGTCCAGAGTTTATATTATGGTTCATTCTTAGCACTGCTTAAAAATGTCTGGACAAATATAATGTAAATGCTACTAAAGTACCATACACAAATAGAGTATCACATGGAGTAGTTTTATTGTCCTAAAATCCTCTTTGCCCTAGCTGGTCTTTACTGCTGCTGTTGTTCAATAAAATGTTTGGAAGTAGAATCTGATAAGCAATGGATAGTCATTAGGCATTTGGTAGAATCTGACTGAAAACAGGGCTGAAAATTTTTTAAAAATACATGAAATTTAATATCAACATTTGAGACATTCACTTAACAAGCACTGCATTTATTTTAATTATTTAATTATTTTTTATTATTTTATAAAAGCAAATTAAGAATACAGATTTACTTAGGACTTCACTCAATTCTGAGAATATTTAGATATATTTAATTTCATTAAATCATCCAAAAGTTATATCGCATAGATGATTAGAGTAAAATGTACAGATGTTAAGTGCCATTTCTAATCCAAAGCAATGAAATGACAGAAATTATGTGAAAGCAAACCTTTCATCAGCAATTTCTTCAAGCAATTATAGTTGTTTACTCCTAATATGCTACTGAATTTTTCATGCTAAAGTAACCAACATTATCCTCATATTCACATATAGTAGTCTGATTTTTGGTTCTCATTCTTGTACTTTATGAATATATAACCAAATGACAAATCCTTATTTTTTAAAATCTATTCTCCCAGGAAATGGTTCTGAAAATTTTAGCTTCTTTGAACCTTCTTCAGTTTACCTATGCAAATTCGTCTTTTTTGCTCACTTTATGAAAGTATTGGGCAAGAAAGATAGTATAGGAGGTAGGCACTTTCTCTGTATATAGGTAGCTGAGATTGGAATCCCTGGCATCACATATGGCACCCTTGAGGACCAATCAGGGGTCACTTCTGAGCAGAGTTAGGAACAGCTCTTCAGCATTTTGAGTATGGTCCAATATCCCTTCCCGAAAGTCAATAGAAACAAGACCCCAAACAAAACAAAGTGTTACCTTGGAGGCCTAGGTGTCTTCCTCCCATTAATTCTTCATCAACTGAGAAACCTGTTGAATGTGGAAGCTACAGACTTAATGCTGCTCAGTTCCTGCAGTGCCTGAAATTACTGGGCTACCCCAGTAGTAATATTATGGTTTCCAGGGCTGCAATCAACAGATCATGTTCTGAAGGATCAAATTTTGGTTGTCCCTATGCAAGGCATGTACCTTAATCCAGGTAGACTAGCTCCTGCTATTTTTATTAAAAGATATTTACACTTATTTTCGATCATATCCTATGCCTTCTAGAAGAAAAGTGTCATTAAAGGAAGCAGACCTATTATCTTCAGAAAGGAGAGATCATTAAATACAATTTGAGATACAATTGAGAGATAGTATAGCAGTAGGGAACTTGCTTCACATGTAGCTGACCCAGGTTTGATCCCTGGCATTCCATCTGGTTCCCTGAACCTGCCAGGAATAATCCCTGAGTACAGAGTCAGGAGTAAGAAAACTGAGTGCTGTGGACAAGGCCGAAAATAAATAAAAAACAGATTAAATACATTTTTGTTAAAAGGAAAAAGTACCTATAATTTGACAGAGTATCACATTGAAAGTTGGGTTCTGGCTTAATATTTGTATCTGTCAGCAGCATCAGCATGAAACTAGCACATTGTGCTCTCTATTTTGATTCATTATTTGTAAATGAAAAATTAAAATGTCTAGGCCTGTTCCACTTTGAATTCAGAGAATATCTTTAAATATCTTTTTCCTTCTCATATGAGATTTTCAAATTCATTAGAAATTTTCTAGTGTACTAATATTTACTAATAACCACAAATATTACTATTGAGTCAATAATAGTAAAATAATTGAAGTTAAAATGTGAAATACCAATAGAAGTGCCTGTTACTATTATCCATTGTTTAACAGAACACTGCTCCTAATTTATCCCATACTCTAGAGGAAGTTATTTGTCCTTTAGAATCACTAAGAATATGCATGTCCTCATTTTGTTCACAGCCCCTTACACAAAAGGAAACATAACCTAAAGATAAAATGCACAATTAAATCTACATCAGGACTATTTGTTGATTATGCTTACTGATGTCTTTAAGATGCCTTGCAATTCTTATGTAAATTACTGTTTTGGCCTTCTTTGAGACAAATGGCCTAATCAATTACAAGGATGTTTTCAAGGTTAAAGCAGTGATTCCCAGAGCTCAAACTACTGCTCACTGTGTTTAAAAAAATTATTTACAAATATGTATTATTCTTAAAGAATGAAATGTAGAATACACCAGGAAACAAAGGGTATTGAGAATGCAAAAACCATCTATTAAAGCACTAGAAGTCAGTGCAGCATCTCATTATGTGCTCCATTTACAAAGAGTGCAAACTTGCAGCTATTAAAAAGGTGTGACAACAATAGGATAAAAGGTTTATCAGACACTGAGAGGTGTAATAGAATGCCTGGGAGAAGTTATTCAGGGAAACCATGTCTATTTTGAAAAGGTTTCTTGACCAGTATGAATACTAGTAGAATAATATTTTTTCTTTTATGAAGTGAACTTATATAGTTGTTCCTTTACAAATAACTTCCATTTAATGATTCTAAAAATGTGATGAGATATTATATCTTACTGGAATATCTACATCAAAGGCAGTTTGGAGGACAGTTAAGCATTCTCACAAGATTTGAAATTGGTATAAAATGCTCAGCCATTTTTCTAAAGTTTAGACAATAGTTATACTTAGATTTGGACTTCATTCACTTTTACATGTGACTTTATCTCCCAATTCTGTATAGGGTTATATAGAACCACATTTTACAAGACACAAAGATACTCAGAGCCTTCTAAAATCATGGATAATAAAAATAAAACTGGGAGCAGAGTGGTGGCGCATGCAGTAGGGCGTTTGCCTTGTATGCGCTAACCTAGGATGGACTGCAGATCGATTCCCTGGCATCCCATAAGGTCCTCAAGCAGGAGTGATTACTGAGCATATAGCCAGGAGTAACCCTTTAGCGTCACCAGGTGTGGCTCCCACAAAATAAAAAAATAAAGCTATAAAATCATATAGATAATAAGAAAACAAATCTGCTTTTTTTCTTGATCTGTATGTTTGGTAAGGCTGAAACCATTGAAAGATTTTTCTCTCTTTTCTGTTCAGTGCTGAGAAAACACAAATGTGTCTCTACACCTGAGTTTGAATCTCAGTTCTATAACTGGAGCAAAAATCAGAGACAAGGTCAGAAACCAGCCATAAAGACAACCAAAGGGTTTAGAGTTGCTCATGGAAAAGGATTAAAGGCAACTTTATTAAGCCTCAGAAGCCCAAAAAGTGGCTTCCTAGAAACTTTGAGGATATAGAAGTCTATTGAACATAGGAAGGATTTCTTTCCTTTATATTACTCTTCAGACAAGCCACAACTAGACTCTTTGAGGAAAAGATAGGTATAGACATTGGTTTGAAAATCAGGTAACTAGAAGTCAAGGCATACTGGTTGGGGCCCCAAGTAATATGCTATTGACTCTTCCATGGAGAGATAGAACAAAATGGAAAGGGACTAGAGCCCTACAAACACTCAGGGCTCCTTTAACTCTATTATTGTGGGTGCTTATTTAGAAAAACATTTTAAAAAGTCACAGAGCTGGGGGCCGGAGAGATAGCATGGAGGTAAGGCGTTTGCCTTTCATGCAGGAGGTCATTGGTTCGAATCCCGGTGCCCCATATGGTCCCCCGTGCCTGCCAGGAGCAATTTCTGAGCCTGGAGCCAGGAATAACCCCTGAGCACTGCCGGGTGTGACCCAAAAAAACCAAAAAAAAAAAAAAAAGTCACAGAGCTATAAGTAAACAAAATATATGAGAGACAAAACACATTTTAAAACTTGACCTGTAATTTTGGCCTTAGAGATCTGTGTGTGTGTGTGTGTGTGTGTGTGTGTGTGTGTGTGTGTGTGTGTGTGTGTGTGTGTATGTATGTTTGAGGAAACTAGAGGGGATCTTGTTATGTGAAGTAAGTTGGTGAGAACCTGGATGTTTTTTACTGATTTGTAGTATATGGAGTTACAAGACAAGGGAAGGAAAGGTGTCAATTGTAGGTGAACCCCTGACCCTGGACTACAGAAATGAGGATGTCAAGGAAGAGGGCAGGGAGGAGAGTGTGGGGAGAAAAGGTGGATTGAAGGAAACATAGGAGCATTAGTTAAGGGCATCTCATACTTTTGTGTTATAAAATTGAGGTGAATATTTTTTTTGTAAATTCTTCTTTTTCTTTTCTTTTATCTTTATGTAAACATCATGATTACAAACATGACTGTAGTTGGGTTTCAGTCACAAAAAGAACACCCCCGTTCACCAGTGCTACATTTTCACCACCAATGCACCCCCATCTCCCTCCACCCACAACCCCTGCCTGTATTCAAGATAGGCATTCTACTTCTCTCACTCATTAACATTGTCATGGTAGTTGTTAGTGTTCTAACTGCACTCACCCCTGCTTGAGGTAAGTTTCATATTGAGAGCCAGTCTTTCCAGCCCTCATCTCTGGGCATTATTACAATAATGTCTTTTATTTTTCTTAAAATCCATAGATCAGTGAGACTATTCTGTGTCTCTCTCCCTCTTACTTATTTCACTCAGCATAGTAATTTCCATGTCCATCGATGTATAGGAAAATTTCATGACATCATCTCTCCTGATGGCTGCATAATACTCTATGGTGTATATATACCACAGTTTCTTTAGCCATTCATGTGCAACCCTCCTGAAGCTGCACACTCAGTTGAAGAGGACAGCCTTCCCTGAATAGAGAAGGACCATTCTTCAGTCGAGGGTATACTAGTAGCTGTGCTCCCCTGCTAGAACCTCCAAACAAGCTCTCAGAGATATCTTTAGAGATTCAACTCCAATAGCAACGGAAACAATGAAAAATAGATAAATTGGAAACAATATGAAATTAAAATAAAAAATAAAATTCAAATTACCACACAAAAAATGCAACCTAATGAATAAAAGGAGATATTTGCACATTTGATGAAGAGAATATCTAAGACATAAAAACAACTCATTAAACAACAAAATCGAACACTCCAATGGAACTGGCAAATATGACTATTTTTCCAAATGGGACACAAAGATGGCTAGTAGGAATATGAGAAAATGCTCAACACCACTTATTATTAAAAAATGCAAATCAAAATTGTAATAAAAGTTCACCTCACTCCTGTGAGAATAGCTTATATCAAAATGAATAGGAGAGTAAGCTTATCCGTTTCTAAAATATAAGGGAATTTTTCACTTGGTGGGAATATAAACTGATATAGCCTCTAAGGAAAGCAGGTGGAGATTCTTCAAAAACTTAAAAAATACAACTACCTGCCAGTAATTCTTCAATCTTTTTTAAAGATATAAAATCACTATTTTGGACAAAATATGTGCAGTTACATGTCCATTACAGTACTATTATTGATAATATCTAGGGCATAGAAACCACTTAAAGTCCCCATCATTACCCAACACTAGATAAGGAAAATTCAGTACACATACCCAATGACTATTAACTATATTACTATATATATATTAACTATATATTACATATATAGGTACATACATATGTATATTCACATGAATATTTATAAGATTAAATTTATATACATGGAATCTTGCTCTTTGCGACAACAAGGATAGAACTTGAGATGATTTTTTGTTTGGCAGATGAAATAAGTCAGAAAAATAGTGTTTTTTTTTTTTACTCATAGATTAAAAAAAATAATCAAAATTAATCAAGCACAATTACCAGAGGGAAAGGAGAAGGTCAATGGGAGAACATGCTAGAGGAGATCAGTTAAATAGTGATGAATGTTACTAGATATTTAGAGGTAAGAATGTTCTTATATACCTCTATACGTCATGTCAGAGCAATCCTACAATTTATAAAATATTGCAAACCAATGATTAATCCATTGAAATAAAATACAAATATGGAATAGGCAATAAATCTAGCTAGTAGTAATCTAGAATTTATTCAGTCTGAACTTTGAGTTAAATCTTCTAAATCAGATAAGGCAAGTTTCCAGGAGTCATTTTAAATAAACCAATTATATTATTTCAAAATTAAATGAATAGGAGCCTGTGTTGATTAGTATGAAGAAAGCAGGTAGGTTTATGCTATAACGTATTTTAAACAATCTTATATCAGCACATTAATTAAAAAAATAGTATTAGTAAACTGATTACTGAAAAGGAAAATAAAATATTTGTATTAAGCAACATTTATTTTTATTATTTTATTATAAAAGGTTGCCTATACTACAAATAGCAAACAGATCAAATAGACCTAAGTCACTTGCCAACCAATCTGGCAGCCTGTAACATATTTCTTCTACATTTATTTCACTGACAAACTGGTTGCTTGGCATGATAAGCTTGAGAGGGCATTAGCATTCTGAATAGAGTTCAAATTTCTGTTTTCTATACAGAAAATTCTTTTAGGGTTTGTCAGCTAGACAAATGTATTTTTCTACCACACCCAACAAACCCTGCTGTTCAAATAGTTTGATAGCAGAATCAGGAGCAGATGCACTGGCATATCCTGATCTCCTCTTACAGGAAAGATAGAATCCTCTCCAGCTGGGCACCACTTGGCTGGATTATGCCAGGTCTGATGATCATGCTGTGATAATAAGGTCAGGTCTGATCCCTGTGTGTTCTTTTCTGTGCCTGATTACATGTCGAACCTGGCAAGTTATTTCACAAATAAGAGAGCTAGGTGGATGGTCAAGAATGTAATAATGTTCATTCTCATTGCATTCACAGAAAGACGAAATGCAACCCTTTGTACTTGAAGATTAAGAGATTTGAACTAAGATGGGCAGGTTATTTTTGCTAATTTGTTTTTGTTTTCCCTCTCTAGGTGCCAAAACAATGAATTCAGATGTAGCACAGAGTAGGCTGAAAAGGATAAATTCAATGGAGGTATCTCACACTTTCACAAAAATTTTAGGGACAAACTTAACTTGTTTGACAAGTTAACGTATCATCATCCCTGGGAAATTCCCCTTGAATTTTTGAAGCATGGAGGTGGATTCTGGGAGTCTGTGGTCTTTTCAAACATCCATGGTTAGTAACTAATAATAGATAATGGTTAAAAGCAGGAATGGTGGGTTTGGAGATCTACATTCACTTTCTGGCCCCTTCACTTATATGATCCATAGAAAAATCAACTATCCCCTTTATATATCAGTTTTATGAAATGAAAACTGGCTATCATCATATACCTCAAAGTTGCTATAAATAGTAAATATACTAACAGTTACTTGCTTAGTTTAAGACTTCATTTATAGGAAGTAAGCAATACATCTTAGTCATTATATTCTGAGATGCCTTCTTTTCTTTTTTCTTTTCTTTTCTTTTCTTTTCCTTTCTCTCCTTTATTCCTCTCTCCCTCCCTTCTTCCTTTCCAATGCTTTGTATTTCAATATGGTTTACATTTGCTGCTTAGGTTTTGAAAGTAGAAATATACATACATTATATATACACACATATATAAGTACACATGTAATCAAAACATTATTTGTGTTATAGATATACTTTTATTTTGTTTTGTTTTTAGGCCACACCCATTGACGCTCAGGGATTACTTCTGGCTATGTGCTCAGAAATCGCTCCTGGTTTGGGGGACCATATAGGATGCCAGGGGATTAAACTGAGGTCTGTCCTAGGCTAGTGCTTGCAAGGCAGACACCTTACAGCTTGCGCCACTGCTCCAGCCCCCTAGATCTAACTTTTGACTATCATCCTCAAAGAGGAAACTACAAACCACTATTAGCCACTGATTTTAATAAAATAATAAGTAACCAAGGAGAAAAATAGATTTTTATAGATTGTTATTATCATTGCTAAAATGTAATCTTTTTCTCATATGAAAATGTGTTTAACACTGTGCTCTTTTGATCTGCTTGAAGTTGATATGATAATATCACTAATATTTTTAGAGTACCTAATTTAATATGAGTACAGAATAAAACTTTAAAATATGGACAAAAATTTGAAATAGGTAGGGAAAGAAGAGAAAACAAATTTTGATTAAAATATTTATTGAGCCTTTATCCAAGCAGATATTTTTGAAAAGAAATAATGCTTATTTACCTTTACTTGCAAAAATGTTTAGATAATTATTGATTTATCATTTCACTGATGGTTAACTGCACTGCATAGTAGTTATGAAGAATGTGAAAGTACCTTGAGGAAATTACCAACACAGTATTAAGTGAAGACTAATCTCATCATAGGAAAAAAGAGAGTTCAGGTATAAATAAGTTCATTAATATGTAAAATTTAATTTACTCTCTTTCCAGAAACAAGTTATATCAGGTTAGAAAACAGAGGACCTCTCCAAAAACGTGAGAAACATCATTAGAACAAATGGAAGAAGGCCAAAATAATTGGGAATAACAAAAATTTCTATCTCCCTGTCTCTATTTTGTCTGTATGTCTGTCTTTTTCTCTTACTCTTTCCTGTAAAATAATACTAACTAACAGCCTTAAACAAAAGTTTTCCCTCTACTTCCATGTTCCCTAAATCTCTTCTTTTGGTATGTAAATACCCACCTGGATTACAGACTTTCCCCACCCTGGTGATTTGGTTCTGGAGAATAAAGAGATAGCAGTGCTTGCTTTGGGCTCCACAGAGAGAGTACATGGCAGAGAGACTCTCTGACTTTCCTGACTGGCTTTGTGTTATTTTTCCGCTGCTACCTTGCTTCATCAGACCCATCCGCCAAAAGGGTTAGAAACACAACATGTGGGGCAGTCTTGCCACTCGTGGATATTTTAATTTTACAATTCTTTCCTTCCCTCCTTCCTTTTCTTGGTGGGGCATGTGATTCTGGGGATAAAACATGGGCCTCCTGAAATACAGTCTATACTAAAGTCTTTTAAACTATTTTGTCTGTTGCCAGGGAACATGTAATTGTATACATGAACTCATTTAAATAGTACATTTGGTTTCATCTAGTTTTACTTAATGTACTCAAAAAAAAAAAAAAGACTTCTTAACTTTGTTAATATTCACTCAAACATACTCATTTAATTTTTTATTAGAATTTAAGTACCTCATACCTTCTTTAAATAAACAAAAATTTCAAATCCCACAATGCCAAACTCACCAATATTATTAAATAGATTTATAACAAAGCAGGGACCAGAGCTATAGCACAGTGGGTAGAGTGTTTGCCTTGCATGAAGCTGAACAGGGTTTGATTCTTGGTATCCCATAGGTCTCTGTAGCAGCTCCAGGCATAATTCCTGAATGTAGTCAGGTGTAATCCCTAAGCACTGCCAGGTGTGCCTCAAACCAACATATATACCAACATATTACTATATATCTATATCTACCAATATATTATGAATACCTATATATTAAAATATTACATATAAGCTAAAAAAGAAGCAAATGGTAGGTTTCTGGTCTGCCAATGATTTATATTAAAAATTTCTCCATACACAGATAAATATATTTCACATTTGGACTGGACACTCATTTCCAAGTGCTGCAATGAAATATATTTTGAAAGCTGCTTTCTTCCTGAAAGTGGAAAATTGGAAGTACAAAATAAGAACTTGAAAAATACTATATGTGATGTGTGTTACCCTATTCATTGTCATAAAGAATTATGAGAGCAGAAATCCTCTGAATATAATCTAATATATATTAATGTATGTATAATATTAATAACCAGATAGTAATAAAACCATCAATGAGCACCAAAGAAAAAGCAATGATCAGTGCTTATCAAAAATAATAAATTAGTATCTTCATGCCTATGATGACATTAGTTCTGGATTTCATTACTGGCCTATCATACTCACTTTGGTAGTATCACTTGTGAAATGAAGCAACAGGAAACTCATTCAGTTAAAGTACTTGCTTGAAGTTTTTTGTAATTTGGTAATATGAGTTTCTTATCATGATAACTAATGGTGAGCACAATCTTAGCCAACAAATCAGCCTTCCCAGGAACACTATTTGTAACTTAAACTGAAAAAAAATGTACAGAAAGTAAAAGAAGGTCACAGTGACAAAAGAGGAGAGTTGCCCTTATTTTAGGCTTCTAAAATAACAGCTACCAAAGTAATTCCAAAAATAAAAATAATTTTATCCATTCAGAACAGTCCTTCATTATGGCTACAGATCTAGAAAGGAATAAAACTAGAATCTCAGTACCCAAAATATTCAGCACACCATTTCCATAATAGTGCTGGTTTTTTTTTTAAATAGTTGTTCAGCAAATTTGGTGCTTATAATACACTAATGTTGTCAATAATATTAACCTGTGCATCACAGCTCCAAGACTCACTTATCTATTATTTTCAAGTCTGTATTCTCAAACAAGAGCCCTTCCGTTCTGCTGCCTCCTAGAAAGCACCATTTTTTCCTTTAGATTTGAGTTTGAACTCTTTCAGATTTTACATATAAGTGATATCACATATATCTGTATAACATTTTTTTCTATATCTATTCTACACAATTCTTAGCTCTCTCAAGAATTCTGGGTTGAAGTAAGGTTGAGCTATTTAGATTACTTTTCACCTCACTAAGCATAAGCAGAATTCTTTCCTTTGTGTGGGTGTGGTGTTGGGGTATGGGGGATGAAGATATCTATGCAGACTGTTCTTACAGAGTCCTATCATTTGAAGCGCTTACTGCTTACTCTTATCTGAGTATACCAGCAGGCGAACTTAAGAATTATGGGCCACAAATTCCATGCAATCCCAAACAGTATGCAGTTAACAAAGGCGATTTCATGGCCCCACAGTTTTCAGAATCACATTAAAGCCTTTCATGTTTTATAGTGAAATTGGTTTTATAATTTGTAATTAAGAAGTAAATAAGCAAGGATTAAAAATGAAATTTACTGTATGAAATAGTGCCTTATTTAAGTATCTACGAGCTGGATACTTAGAGTCAGGCATCTTCTGATCTGGGAAGAAGGAAAGGGGTTGGGACTTGGAGCCAGAAGTTTTTCCATGATGACAGACTTAAAATTTTGCTGTAAGGGGCTGGAGAGATAGCATGGAGGTAGGGCATTTGCCTTGCATGCAGAAGGACAGTGGATTGAATCCCAGCATCCCATGTGGTCCCCCGAGCCTGCCAGGAGCGATTTCTGAGCATAGAGTCAGGAGTAACCCCTGAGCTCTGCCGGGTGTGAGCCCTCTCCCCAAAATTAAAAAAATTAAAAAAAAACATTTTGCTCTGAGACTCCAGGAAGGTCATTTTACCTTCTGAACTTTTTACTTGTAGAGTGATATGATTTAATCACTTACAAATATAAAAAAAACCTCAAGATTGTGCCCTTTGAAAGTAATTTGTGTCTAGGTAGAATTGGCATGAAAGCATACAGGTGGGGGATGCTATTTAATACAATGGTTTTTATATTTTGAGTTTTAGTCAATTCAGTATAGCAATTCTAAAACTTCATAATGAATTGAATCTTTTTAGAGTAAAATTTAAGAATTTTACTTTAACAAATTATTAAAGACGTGTTATTGAAGATGAATTCAATAGGACTTGGGTAAGCATAGAAATCTATACTTTGAATATCGCTTGGGAAGTCCTGATTTAGGAGCTCTGTGGATCTCACTTTGTGACTGAACAAGGGGCCCGACAACAGATAAATGGCTAAAGAAACTTGGTTATCTACACAATGGAATACTAAACAGCCATTAGGAAAAATGAAGTCATGAAATTTACTTATACATGGATGGAGATGGAGATTATTATACTGATTGAAATGAGTCCAATGAAACATAGACATAGATTAATCTCACTCATATGCAGGATATAAGAAAAACAAAACAGTATGCTAATAGTATCTAGAAACAACAGAGATAAGTTTGAGGAAGACTAGCCCAGGGTAAGTAGATTGCCACAAAGAGTGGTGAGTGCAACTAGAGAAAAGAAGGGTCTACTAGTTCTACTAGGACAAAGATAATTGTAACTGATCACTTTGGACAAGAACTGGGTTCTGAAAGGGAACAGAGTGGCATGGCATGGCATCCCTTCATTAGCATAGTGGAAAACACAGTGTCAAAAAGGAAAGAGTGAGAGAGAGGTTGAGAGTGAGTGTATGTGTGTGTGTGTGTGTGTGTGAGAGAGAGAGAAAGAGAGAGAGAGAGAGAGAGAGAGAGAGAGGGAGAGAGAGGGAGAGAGAAAGAAAGAGAGAGAAAGGGAGCAAGAGGGAGAGAGAGAGAAGCAAAGTGCCTGCTCCAGAGATAGGCAGGGGTGATGGGTGAAGGTGGGGAGTGAGAGGAAACCAGGGACATTGGTGGTTGGGAGGGGTGCACTGGTGAAGGGTGGTGTACTTTCTAGAACTAAAATAAACAGTGAACAAGTTTGTAACCACAGTTCTTAAATAAAGCAATTAAATTTTTTTTAAAAAAAATATTCAGAACTTAAAAAAATCACTTTTACTGCCCCCTCTAATTGGGAGGCGGGACTAGATAGTTCAAGTTATGTGGTTTTGTTTGAGGAAGAGAAAAATAATAAAATGGGGTAAAAATCAACTATGCTGACTATGGGCAGAGTCCTTCTAGAGGCTCTCCTCCTTGGTTTGAGAGACGAAGGGGAAAAAAGAAGGTGAAACACCACAACAGTTCAAAAAGAGGAATCAAATAAGATATTCAGTAAGCACTGCAGCAATAAAGATATGCACCACAGAATAGCCATGGTCATGAGATAGAAAACATGACAGAGTGCAAAAAGGAAGAAGAGAAAAGAAGAAAGAAAAATATATAAATAAAAAATGGACAACTCCTACAATATCCACCCCTAAACAAAGAAATCGACAAAAACTAGATAAAAGAAGATAAAAAAAGATTATTTTGTGCTTTTTGTCTCTTTTTTTTTTCCCTCCTGCATAGGCACAGTAAATATTGGGGTCATTCGAAACGGGGATCTCCTTGGCCCAAGAGATATAGGGTTTCTCCACCCTTGGAATATATTGTCATGGGATTGTCTATAGACTCCTTTCAAGTTCATTTACTCTCCCCTTGGTGCTTTTGTGGTGTATGGAAGACTTTTGCTCCAATCTGGATGATAAAAACAGACTTCTATATCTAGAGATTTCAGTCTGTGCACAGGTCAAGGAGTGGAATTTATGATGAAGACTTTCTTTGTAATTTTAGAAGTTCTGTTTCCTCAGTGTCATTTTAATCTGTCTTCTGTGGTTGGTGGTCTTGGCCCTTGCGCTGAACCTCAGATGGAGCCTGGAATATTGTCTTTCGTTATTTTTCCAGAAGACCCATTCAGTTGCAATTGACTCAGTCAGGTCTCTGGAATTAGAGGTTATAGTTGTTGCACAGGTCGTAGGACAAACCCTACACTAGGGCTTTCTTGTTGGTCCCAGAATATGTACTGCCCGGTCTATGGTTCTATCAGCCAGTCATCTGGAGATCACGTTCTTGGCTTTTGCACAGCCTACAGTGTGACAAGTCTTCTGATTTTGTTTTATCGTTAGTTGGTGAGGTAGGGTAACCAATTTCCTCATTGTCAGGATATCATATTAGAACTGGCACGTGTTGGTGTTCGAGCAGTATTCAGGATGTCCCAGATGGGATTTGGTTCCTGTAGCTGCTATGAAGAACTGTTTCGTTTCTATGTCTGGGGTTCAGGGTTCAAGTCTGGACGGTCGGTGTCTAATCCCTGGAGTCTAAGATGGGTCTACATGACATATTTTCAAGGTGAGAGATTCCCCTGTATTGTAAATAAGTATGAGTTCTTATCCCTAGTAGATAAGAGCTTGTTTATATACGTGAGATTTCCCCTTTTAGTGTGCCTTTGCAGGGAGAAATGGTGCTTCATTATATTGCCGGTGCATTTGGGGGTGAAAAGAACATAGAAACAGAATCTCTTCAAGGCGTGTCTCGCTGAGGCTGTGTTTTCTGTTGGAGTTGTGGATTGTGCTGGTTTCCTTTGCTTGGCAGACACTTGGGGGCCTCCCCAGGCATCCCCTGACGGCTTGCCTCGCTGAGGTGAGTGTTTGGGGGCCGGAGTTGCGGATCAGGCTGACTGCTGGACCCCTAGGCCCGGCAGATATTTTGGGACCTCCCCCAGCCTGCATCAACCTGGGAACTTTGACCACCTTCAGCATTAATCTCTTCAAGGCGTGTCTCGCTGAGGCTGTGTTTTCTGTTGGAGTTGTGGATTGTGCTGGTTTCCTTTGCTTGGCAGACACTTGGGGGCCTCCCCAGGCATCCCCTGACGGCTTGCCTCGGCTGAGGTGAGTGTTTGGGGGCCAGAGTTGCGGATCAGGCTGACTGCTGGACCCCTAGGCCCGGCAGATATTTTGGGACCTCCCCCAGCCTGCATCAACCTGGGAACTTTGACCACCTTCAGCATTAATCTCTTCAAGGCGTGTCTCGCTGAGGCTGTGTTTTCTGTTGGAGTTGTGGATTGTGCTGGTTTCCTTTGCTTGGCAGACACTTGGGGGCCTCCCCAGGCATCCCCTGACGGCTTGCCTCGGCTGAGGTGAGTGTTTGGGGGCCGGAGTTGCGGATCAGGCTGACTGCTGGACCCCTAGGCCCGGCAGATATTTTGGGACCTCCCCCAGCCTGCATCAACCTGGGAACTTTGACCACCTTCAGCATTAATCTCTTCAAGGCGTGTCTCGCTGAGGCTGTGTTTTCTGTTGGAGTTGTGGATTGTGCTGGTTTCCTTTGCTTGGCAGACACTTGGGGGCCTCCCCAGGCATCCCCTGACGGCTTGCCTCGGCTGAGGTGAGTGTTTGGGGGCCAGAGTTGCGGATCAGGCTGACTGCTGGACCCCTAGGCCCGGCAGATATTTTGGGACCTCCCCCAGCCTGCATCAACCTGGGAACTTTGACCACCTTCAGCATTAATCTCTTCAAGGCGTGTCTCGCTGAGGCTGTGTTTTCTGTTGGAGTTGTGGATTGTGCTGGTTTCCTTTGCTTGGCAGACACTTGGGGGCCTCCCCAGGCATCCCCTGACGGCTTGCCTCGGCTGAGGTGAGTGTTTGGGGGCCGGAGCGCAGCCGCTCCGCTGCGCTTCGCGGCCGCGCACTCCACCTCGCCAATGAGTACCACCACAACACGTAGAAAAACCCACAGCGTAAGCGAGACAATGGGGAGACTACGCAGACCAACTTCAACCATAGAGAATGAAGATGGAAACTCTGATGACCCAACAACGACCAACTACCTAAGCAGTCTTTCAGAAATGGAGTTTAGAGACGAAATATGGAGGTTGCTAACAGATATCAAAGAAAGTATAAATCAGAGCACTAATAAAAATCAAGAGAATATGAAGATAGAAATCAGAAAACTCCAAACTGAAATATCAGATCAGATAACAGGTCTGAAAAACTCAATAGACGAATTGAAGAACATAATGGATGAGTTTTCCAACAGGTTAACAGCAGCTGAGGATAGAATTAGTGCTTTAGAAGACGAGATGCATAACAACTTTACACAGCAGAAGAGATTAGAAAAAAGCCTCAAATCAAATGATCAGACAATGGAAAATTTACTCAAAGAATATGAGAAGATGAAAATAGAAGTCTTTGATAAGCTCAACAGAAACAACTTCAGAATCATTGGAGTTCCAGAGACCCAAGAAGAAAATCTTCAGGAAGAATCAATGGTTAAGAACATCATCACAGAGAAACTACCAGAGCTAAAGAAAACATGTGACCAAATCCTGCATGCCCGAAGAGTACCAGCTAAAAAAGACCCCAGTAGAAACACCCCAAGACACATCCTAGTCACCATGATGAAACCCACCGATAGAGATAGAATACTGCAAGCAGCAAGATCGAAAAGGGAAATTACATTCCACGGAGCATCCTTGAAATTTACAGCAGACCTGTCACCAGAAACACTCAAGGCCAGAAGGCAGTGGTGGGACGTAGTGGCAAAACTCAATGAAATAAATGCTTCGCCAAGAATATTGCACCCAGCAAAACTAAGTTTCAGGTTTGACGGATGTATACACGGCTTCACAGATAAACAACAGCTCAAAATCTTTGCAGACTCAAAACCAGCCTTAAAAGAAAAACTGAAAGATCTACTCTAAAAACAAGACAGAACAAAAAACACACCAAACTTCTACACAAAGATGGCAATAAATCCCATGACAATTATTTCTCTCAATGTCAATGGACTAAATGCACCAGTTAAGAGGCACAGAGTGGCGAAATGGATCAAAAAACTGAAGCCAACCTTCTGCTGTCTACAAGAAACTCACCTGAATAGTCAGAATAAACATAGACTCAAAATCAAAGGCTGGAGGAAAATCATTCAAGCAAACAACACCCTTAAAAAAGCGGGGGTGGCCATACTAATATCAGATGACACAAACTTTATACTCAGAAAAGTTGTAAGGGACAAAGATGGATATTATGTACTAATCAAGGGATTTGTACAGCAAGAAGAAATCACTCTCCTAAACATATACGCACCGAATGAGGGTCCAGCAAAGTATTTAATACAATTGTTGACAAATCTGAAGAAGGATATCAATAATAACACAATAATTGTGGGAGACCTCAACACAGGCTTGTCAACACTTGATAGGTCAACCAAATGGAAACCCAACAAAAATATACTAGACCTGCAAAGAGAAATGGATGAAAGAGGCCTAGTAGATATATATAGGGCACTCTATCCTCAGAAACCTGGATACACATTCTTTTCCAATGTACATGGATCATTCTCCAGGATAGATCATGTGCTGGCACATAAAACATACCTCCATAAAATAAAAAAGATAGACATTTTGCAGGCTGCCTTTGCTGACCACAAGGCTCTGAAGTTAGATGTGAACTGCAAAGGGACACAGAAGAAAAAAATTAACACCTGGAAGTTAAACAGCCTCATACTCAATAACCAGTGGGTCCGAGATGAAATCAAGGAGGAAATCAAAAGGTTCCTGGAAACAAATGACAATAAAGACACAAACTATCAGAACTTATGGGACACAGCAAAAGCAGTACTGAGAGGAAAATTTATAGCTTTGCAAGCACACATCAGGAAGGAAGAAGGAGCTTACCTGAGTAGCTTAATGACACAGCTAATAGAACTAGAAAGTGCTCAACAAAAGGACCCAAAAATAGGGAGACAGAAGGAAATAACAAAGCTGAGAGCAGAAATCAACGAAGTGGAAACCCAAAAAACAATCCGAAAGATCAACGAAAGCAGAAGTTGGTTCTTTGAAAAAATAAACAAGATTGATAGACCATTGGCAAAACTCACAAAGCAAAAGGAAGAGAGAAACTTGATAACGCGTATTAGAAATGAAAAGGGGGAGATCACTACAGATACTGCAGAGATTCAAAGGGTATTCAGAGAATACTTTGAGAAACTCTATGCCACTAAATATGAGAACCTGGAAGAAATGGATAAATTTCTGAACTCATATAACCTTCCACGGTTGAATAAAGAAGAGGTAGCATATCTAAACACCCCCATCACTATTGAGGAAATTAAAACTGTAATCAAAAATTTACCCAAAAACAAAAGCCCAGGCCCTGATGGATTCACGAATGAATTCTTTCAAACCTTTCAAAAGGAACTACTACCAATTCTGGCCAGGCTCTTTTATGAAATCGAAAAAACAGGAATACTTCCAAATAGCTTTTATGAAGCCAACATCACCTTAATACCAAAACCTGATAGAGATGCTGCCAAAAAAGAAAATTACAGACCAATATCCCTGATGAACACAGATGCAAAGATCCTCAACAAAATCCTGGCGAACAGGATCCAGTGCCTCATCAAGAAGATCATCCACTTTGATCAAGTAGGTTTCATCCCAGGAATGCAAGGATGGTTTAACATCCGTAAATCTATCAATATAATACACAACATAAACAACAACAAAAATAAAAATCACATGGTCATATCAATAGATGCAGAAAAAGCATTTGATAAGGTTCAACACCCATTCTTGATGAAAACTCTCAGCAAGATAGGAATAAAAGGAACCTTTCTCAATATAGTCAAAGCCATCTACCAGAAGCCAGTGGCAAATATTATCCTCAATGGAGAAAAACTAAAATCCTTTCCTCTAAATTCTGGTACAAGACAAGGCTGTCCTCTCTCACCACTCCTATTCAACATAGCACTGGAAGCACTTGCTATAGTGATTAGGCAAGAAAAGGATATCAAGGGAATCCAGATAGGAAAGGAAGAAGTCAAGCTCTCACTGTTTGCAGATGACATGATACTCTACTTAGAAAACCCTAAAGACTCTACCAAAAAGCTTCTAGAAATAATAGATTTGTATAGCAAAGTGGCAGGATACAAAATTAACACACAAAAATCAATGGCCTTTTTATACACTAATAATGATAGGGAAGAAATGGACATTAAGAGAACAATCCCATTCACATTAGTTCCACACAAACTCAAATATCTTGGAGTCAACCTGACTAAAGATGTGAAGGATCTATACAAAGAAAACTACAAAACACTGCTCCAAGAAATAAGAGAGGACACGCGGAAATGGAAACACATACCATGCTCATGGATTGGCAGGATCAACATCATTAAAATGGCAATACTTCCAAAAGCATTGTACAGATTTAACGCGATTCCTCTAAAGATACCCATGACATTTTTCAAAGAAGTGGATCAAATACTTCTGAAATTCATCTGGAACAACAAACAACCTCGAATAGCTAAAGCACTCCTTGGGAAAAGGAATATGGGAGGCATTACTTTCCCCAATTTTAAGTTGTATTACAAAGCAACAGTTATAAAAACAGCATGGTATTGGAATAAAAACAGACCCTCAGATCAGTGGAATAGGCTTGAGTACTCAGAGAAGGTTCCTCAGACATATAACCACCTTGTTTTTGATAAAGGAGCAAAAAATCCTAAATGGAGCAGGGAAAGCCTATTCAACAAGTGGTGTTGGCACAACTGGTTAACCACTTGCAAAAAAGCGAACTCAGACCCCCAGCTAACACCATATACAAAGGTAAAATCCAAATGGATTAAAGACCTTGATATCAGAACTGAAACTATAAGGTATATAGAACAACATGTAGGTGAAACACTCCAGGACATTGAGACTAAAGGCATCTTTAAGGAGGAGACAGCACTTTCCAAGCAAGTGGAAGCAGAGATAAACAGATGGGACTATATTAAGCTGAAAAGCTTCTGCATCTCAAAGGAAATAGTGCCCAGAATACAAAGGCCACCCACTGAGTGGGAGAAATTATTCACCCAATACACATCAGATAAAGGGCTAATATCCAAAATTTACAAGGTACTGACAGAACTATACAAGAAAAAAACAACTAACCCCATCAAAAAATGGGGAGAAGAAATGAACAGACACTTTGAAAAAGAAGAAAGGCAAATGGCCAAAAGGCACATGAAAAGATGTTCAACATCACTAATCGTCAGGGAGATGCAAATCAAAACTACTATGAGGTACCACCTCACGCCACTGAGATTGGCACACATCACAAGAAAGGAAAACAAGCAGTGCTGGCGGGGATGTGGAGAGAAAGGAACTCTTTTTCACTGCTGGTGGGAATGCCATCTAGTACAACCTTTATGGAAAGCGATATGGAGATTCCTTCACAAACTGGAAATTGAGCTTCCATACGATCCAGCTATACCACTCCTAGGAATATACCCAAGAAACACAAATATACAATACAAAAAACCCTTCCTTACTCCTATATTCATTGCAGCGCTATTTACAATAGCCAGACTCTGGAAACAACCAAGATGCCCTTCAACAGATGAGTGGCTGAAGAAACTGTGGTACATATACACAATGGAATACTATGCAGCCATCAGGAGAGATGAAGTCATGAAATTTTCCAATACATGGATGTACATGGAATCTATTATGCTGAGTGAAGTAAGTCAGAGGGAGAGAGAAAGACGCAGAATGGTTTCACTCATCTATGGGCTTTAAGAAAAATGAAGGACATTTTTAACAATATCTCAGAGACAAGAGAGATGAGGGCTGGTAGGTGCAGCTCAGGACATGCAGCTCATCACATAGAGTGATGAGTGCAGTTGCAGAGATGACTACACTGAAAACTATCATAAAATGTGAATGAATGAGGGAAGTAGAAAGCCTGTCTCGAGTACAGGTGTAGGGGGGTGGGGAGGAGGGAGATCTGGGAAATTGGTGGTGGGAATGTTGCACCGGTGAAGGGGGGTGCTCTTTACATGACTGTAATCATACAACTATAATCATGTTTGTAATCACGGTGTTTAAATAAAGATAAAAAAAAAAAGAACATAGAAACAAGCCACACACCCAAAAAACATAAAAATAAAAATAAATAATATATATATTTGCTCACATATGTATAGTGAAAAATGATTTTAAGTAAAATGAAATAAGATATAAAGAGGTAGTGTTATACAGGTCTTATACTTATGATGGAAGTATAGGTTTCCCCATTGTCTTCTGAGATTCTCTTTTGGGGTGTGGGTTCCCAGGGGCCTTTTCATTGCGCACCCTGCCTTCTTGAGATTGGTAAAAGATTTGAGGCAGGGGGATCTTGGGTAGAGTTCTTGCATTGGGAGTCCTTTTAGGACTAAGTCCGGTATCCAGCAACAGTCAGGTACCAAGACCAAACAGTTTTAAGACCACTAATAATAAACTAGACACAGAGGGGACCACTCATTCTAGCAGCCCCTGGGGTGAGAGTGGAGGATATGGGAGGCAGGATGGGAGCGGAGGTGGGGGGGGGGGACAATTCGGTGGTGGGAATTCCTCTGATTCAATGTTAATAAGTATCTGGAATATTACTGTGAACGATATGTAAGCCACTATGATTAAAATAAAAATTGTATTATTAAAAAAACATATTTGGGGCTGGAGTGATATGATAGCACAGTGATAGGGCTTTTGCCTTGCACGTGACCAGGATGGACCCCGGTTTGATTGCTGGTATCTCATATGGTCCCCTGAGCATGCCAGGAATGATTTCTGAGCACAGAGCCAAGAGTAACCCCTGAACGCTGCTGGGTGTGACCCAAAAACCAAAAAATAAATTAAAAAACCCACAAACAAATATATTTGATGTAAGTTAAATATTTATAATTATTGACATATGTTTTGTGAACTATAATGTGGTCTATACTGGTGAATGTCCCAGGTGCACTGCAGAGTAATGTGTATGCAGCTTTTTGGGGAAGTTTGAGAGTTCTGTAAATGTCTATTCAACTCACCTTTTCAAAACTTCATGTTTCCCTATTGATTTGTCCAATGTTTAGAATGATATTAATATTTTCTAATATTATTGGGCTGCTGTTCATGTATCTCATTAGACCTATAAATAGTTACTTATAAGACTTGATACCTCTTCATTTGGTGAATATATATGTAAATAAACATTAATTTTTAAATATAAACATCACTTTTAGGCATAAAATAAATTTTTACAGATTTATAAAATAAACCATAAAAACGAAGCCTTTGTCTCAAGGACCTTATGTTGAGCTGATGCAGGAAAGCTCTAGAAGCATATGACCCTGGCTTTCATGAAAGAGCCCTGTCCACTTCATTACTAGAATGAACATAACATTAGAAAAATATATATAGAGTACTCCACAGTAGGGTCACTGGATACAGGGCACACAGAAGATAAGAGCTTGCTCTCAGGGGGTTGTATTCTGATGAACATTATTCACAAACACTTCCTGGTGAAGTGGTTAGGGAAGCTGCACAAGTAATCTCCTATATTCATCTCCCAATTACCTAATCCTACTGCTGAATCAATGGCTATTTTAACTAATAAGCTCTAAATATTCTCTCCTCTTTCTGACAGTTTGAAAATAAAAATGTGAACTTCAAGTTATGTTATACCTTTTAAAATCCTGATTCAGCTGGGGCCTCGTAGCTCAGGGGTTAGAGCACTGGTCTCATAAAATCCTGATTCAGCTTCATTAACTCAGTTAAACTCAGGTTTTAAGAAATTATATTTTGAATATGTAAAGAGTTATAAATTTTTGGCTAATTTGAAGAATTATAATCATTACCCAAGAACTTTATTTGGAAGAAAGTAGATCGTAAATAAATAGACATGGAAAAGAAATGATGAAAAAGATCTCATTAAGTGCATTATAACAATAAGGAAATTGTCTACAGGGTGTTGTTTGTATGGGCTGTCATCGTCACCTTAAAGTTTACTACAATATAAAAGATAAACATAAATCAAAACCTAGGAGCAAGTATAACATTTTCTAACTGTTATTATTTTCTCATTTCAATGAAATATACATATTGGTGATAATTCTCTAAATATCTCTTTATGCTAAACATCAAAATGAAATCCTAACTACTAACAGAAGTTATTACTTGAGTTAATAATTCAATAAAGTCATGTCTATTTTTCTTAGCATTATATTTGTATTAGCAAATATATATTTGTATTTCTTAAATTCAAATACTAGATATTTATACATATATTTCATTATTTAAATATACATTTTCTAAATAGTTAAGCAGATATTGAATATGCTATTAGCCAAATTATGAGTTTATAAAATGATAAAATGCAAATATCTGTGTGGAGGGATATCTAGTTTATTAATACAACTTTCTCTCACCTTATGTATTAACATAATTTTATTTCTTAATTATCCTACCTTTTGAAGGTATTTTTCATGCCAGTCATAATATAATGGACTTGTGCATCAGTTCTACTCATCTTTTGACCTTGAAGAGAAAGCATCTTTTATTGCTTTAGCTAAAGTCTAGACTCTGTAATTCTTTCAGTCTAAAATATGCTTGGAGAAAAAAATTAAAAAACGTGTTTGGATCCATCAATCTTTAGAACACAATCACATTTTGTAAAAAGAAGAGTTGAATGATTCATTTATGCTAAAAGAACAAGATGACCAGTTCCAAACACTAATCAAATCACTGTATGACATCATAGGTAAGCATGAAGTAGAAGAAAATAAATTTCCCTGAATTATGCACATATAGGCATATCTATCTAGTGATAGAAACAAACATAAAATAAGAGAGTTAAGAGTTTGAGGAGGTGGACACATACTTAGTGTTCATGGTCTGTGTTTTAGACATCACACAAATAATAAAGCAGAAATCATTATTACTGCCTGTTGAAGTACCTATGTTTGAAAAGGCATTTTGTAACAAGTCAGCAGAATGCCCAAGTTTAGTATACAGTGTCTGGTGTTTATTTTTTAATTTTGGTTCATATCCAGTGACACTCAGACATTGTTTCTCTCTCTGTGCTGAGAAATCACTCCCAACAGGCTCAGAGGACTACAGGGGATGCCAGAGATCAAACTCAGTTTGGCCACATGCAAACACGCACCTGCTGTGCTATTACTCTAGTTCCTCTGGTGTTATTTTTTCTTTCAGTTAAACCCTTAATTATATAATTTAAATATGGTAAAGTTTCTTTGACTTGTCTTATTCCCTCATTCCCTCATTTTGTGCTCGCCCCCCACCCAACCCCATCTCTGTTGGTTCTGAGCTTCTGTATAGAGCACAGAGGAATATCTCTTCCTGTGTTCCTTCCATCTTTCACTGGTATTCTGTTTCCCGAGTTTATTCAATCAAGCAGTTCTCCCATAATTATTTGACTCTAATAATTTGTTTCAAATTACTTACATTTGTCTCCAATAATCACTGATTGGTTAGTAGTCTTTTCTATTTAGAAAATAAATCTCAGCCTATCTATGAACAAGTACAGAACCAATTCCATTAAATATTCACCTATAAAAGACTGATATTCTCTAAAACTTAAAGATCTCTATTGCATTTCTCTTGAAAGTAAATAAATAACAATTCAAACTTTGAACAGGCTATGTAAGAGAATAAGTAATTAATTTTTAGGTACTTATTTCATGTTATTTCCTTTTTCCTTCATTCTTGCTGCCTCGTCCCATCTTATATAGTGCTCAAAACAGCTGTCTGATGTCCTCTTCTACCAGAATATCACAAAGTTGATTTCTTCTTATAATTTAGGATACACCTGATATTCTTCCTCAGAGATACACCACTTAATGCAAATTTTCTTACTTAAATCCAGTTGGTTTTATAGAACCATAAGTCACAATATATGAATGTGTGTATTTATTTATTTACTTTAATTATCATCTTGCTTGGCTAGAAGATATATTTAATGAAAACAGGTTTGACTTAGGAACCATTGTTTTTCTCATTCATATTTAGAGGAAATAATGTTAATTAAAGAAATTAACCAGAAACTCCTGCTTGAGCTACAATAAAGACCTACTCAAAACCACATAGAGAACTACTCAAGATCAACTAGGTAAGAGGAGATGTGGTGGGTAAGGGAAGATAGAACACATGTTCTTCCATATTAAATAAAAATAAGTTAGTATTTCATGATTTTTCCATAGTTGTACAACAACTTGGGACATTTATCTCTCACAGGAAGATTTGTATTAGTATTAAAAGACTTGAACCCTTGGATTAATCTCTGAATACATAAAAATATAAAATAAATAGTATCAATGAAAAAAAGGAAAGATAGAACAGTGGGTGTCATGTGACCACTCAGCTTAAAGGCCATTCAAAGATAGGGTGGAGGAAGGATAAATTAAAATGTAAGAAATTAAATGTGATGAATCTGTGAAAAGATAGAGAAGTAAAATTACATGTATCAAATAGTTAATTAATAGCTTTATTGTATTTGAACAGTATAAAAATAAAATAGAAAAATTTTATCCCTCCCTTAGCAAGATGGTAATTTGCATCCCAGACACTTGACCAATTATTTTGACCAGTCCAAATCCACTCATCACAAATTTATCACCTGTGGTAGACACCAGTCAGCTTGGCAGGGAATGGATAGTCTGGCAAATAGTAGGAACAACATTAAAATGAAGAAAGCATCCTTGTAGACACAGCAAAGAAGAAACTCTATCCACTGAAGCCACTTCTATTTGTTCATTTCCCCTATTCACATATTTAAATCCAACAGCAGAAATGAATATGACATTTCATCTCTGAATTCAAGATTAAACCAAGTTCATCCATAAATATTTTATTTTCTGTGAACTCTTTTCTAATGAAACATAAACATATCTGTCTTATTACTCTTAATTCAATGCCATAAAGGTGCTAAGGTAAAGAGGATGTGAATATTCTATAAAGATATAGCTTCCTTGCTTGAATAGGTTGATTCAAAACCAAAAGGTTACACTGCACACTTTTCTACTTCTTCATCCATTCCAGACTACAAAATTCAAGTGTATTCCATTTTATTTCTTTCTACTACCATTGCAAAATGTTGTACAAAACATTGATTCCACTAAAAACATAGTTCCCAAAAGAATCATAATGGCTTCTGGAAGTACAGAAGGTAGAGGGAGGATGCCTACACTTACTCTATAATTTGGATTTGGGGGATGTCAGTCCAGATGCTGGAAGTTTTGGCCAGATTAGTGTATCTTCAGAGAGTCATAGAGGAGTGGTGAAACAGGGCCATTGGTGAAGCAGCAAATGTATGTGGTGAGTGCAGTAGGTGTGGATTTGCAGGGCGAGGACTTGGCCTGTCCTCTCTTCCAGAGATTTTCTATTTCAGCTACCTGGCTATTCTACCCATAATTTTTTATGGCTTGGTTTATATCTATTTCAGTAAGAGAGGCTTACTTCTGGTTCTGCACTCAGAGATTACTCCTGTTGGTACTTTGAGGACCATATAGGATTGAACCTGGATCTTCAGTGTTCCAATCTCATGAAGTATATAGCCATCCACTAAAGGAAGAGATGACCTCACTCTGATATTTTTCAATCTGACTCAAAAAATTATCTAAAGCCAGACAATGGTATATGATAAAATAAAATACTTCAAGTGTTAGGTTAAATTAATAAAATAGAATAATTTCTGTAAAAATGAATCAGTAAGAATAAAATACCAAAAAGGTATCAAATCATACAGAAAGTAGTATTAAATATGAATGCAATTCATTGTTCCTTTAACATAAGTGCTATTTTCAATATTTTAAGTTTAATTATAGATTAAGTACAAAAATTAGTTAATAAAAATTATCCATTTATTGAAAAATCTTTAAATTAAAAAATACTAGTTCTACAACAGAAAACTTTTAAAAGATCACTATTTGGTTTATGTACCAGACATATAAATGTCATCTATGAAAAGATTCTATTTAGTCTTATGCTTATATTAAATATTACTATAAGTTGCTCAGGTTAAGAACTGAGTCTTCTAACTCTAAAAACATATGGCACATATTTTCAACATATATTCTCATTTATGGAAGATATTAAATCATACAGAACTGTTGAACATTGATCCTTTTCTTTTAAGATTAGGAAATAATTCAGTGGTGATACATGGCATGCATAAGACCCAAGTTCCAACCCTGGCACCACTAAAACCCTATAACCTCCAAATGAAAACCCAAAGGACTCATTACCCTATAGAAATGTCAGCTATAAATCTGACATGACCTTGAGCATGGCCAGTGTGACCTGATAAGTCCCCAGCTCCAACTGGTGAGAAGGACCACACTGTTGAGGCAGAGCTTTTATTTTCATGGTGGCATAAAATTTCCATTATATTTTTATTATATTCTAATCTCCATGTTCTATGACTTTTTTAAGATAAAAACTTCTTCCTAAGTATCTACCCCCAAGAAAAAAAATTCATCTCAAAGTATGTATGGACTATCACTATTTATTGCAGCACTCAGCACAATAGCCAAGATTTGGAACCAATCTCGATGCCCAGCAACAGCTGAATGGATCATGAAGATGTGGTATTTATACATAATAGACTATTACATAGCAGTTAGAAATGATACAATCATGGATTTTTGCAGCAACATGGATGTAACTTGAAAGTATTATGTTAAACGAAGTAAGTCAGAAGAAAGGAATAAATACAGAATGATAACACTTCTTTGAGGTATTTAGAATATATACCACATATACATATAGTAATCCATGAACAAATACAAGGGTCATAAGGTTAAAAAATCCAAACACCATAGGTACTAGCATATAATGAGAAGAAGTGTTCAAATGAAGTGGAAGGGGGGCAACACAAAGACGCGAACGCGAATACCCATTATAACCTAAAGAAACCAGCAACAATGGAAACAGCAGTTTTGAGTGAACAGGTATGCAAACAGTCTCTAACTACAAAGGTTTATAATAATGTCCTAATGTATTATCCACAGAACCAGGTGCAGAATATGATTAGAAGCCTGGACTCCTGCTGCAGTGATTACTAACAATATGCTTTTATGCCTTAATTTTACCAAGCATAAAATAACCCTTCAGCTTCTTTGTCCACAGGGGGTCTTGGAAACAAAGGGTGGACACCCTAATTTTAAACCTCGGCATTCAATCATACTGGATACCATACACAGTGCCCATTATGACAATGTCTTGATAAAATACTCTAATTTACCCACTTCCTTTTATGTATGTCTTCCATTAGGACCCAAAGCATATGATCTTTCAGACCACTGGAACAGTCAATGGTGCACCACAGACTTATGTTACAGGTCCCACTAATTGAACACATTTTTGCAAGTCTTCCTTTTTTTTTGCTTTGTTTTTGTTTTTTATTTTTCTCTCTTTCTCTTTTCTTTTCTCTACTTTTTTCCGTCTCTCCTTTATCATCAATTCATCATCAATTCAATCTATGCTAAATAAAGCTCTTGCTGTCAGTTGCTCCTTAGGAAAGGAGCTACTTAAGATTCAGCGGACAATACTACATAGGGCAGCCATATCTCATAGTCCTCACCACCACATTGCTTAGTACTCTAGATGTGAAAACTGTGCTTATCCTATAAAGCTCCAGCCACTATATAATCCAGAAACCTTTATTTAGCAAAGACCAACCCCATCAGTGACAAAGAGCCTTGAAAGTGGAAAACCCTACGATAACAACACACTGGCCCAATCCTCTTTAACTTATTTTTACTATATTTACTTATTCTTCTCTTCTCTCTTATCTTTTGTTTTTCCCTTCTTTCTCTCCTAGGCTGTATCTTAACCAATTATTTATCTTTTCTTACTCAATTATCTCTTAAGAGCTCAGATCCAGCCTGTGAGGTTTAGCCCTCCAACAACAACCTAAGAATAGAACACTAACATCTGTCTTTATGTGAGCATGAATTTGTAGACAGTGGACTGAGTGCTAAACCTCTGAGTGCTAAACCTAAAATGTAAACAAGCCATGACTAAAATGTATATAGTTCCTCTTATATATTATCCCTCCCCCCCTTTAGAAATCCTTCTATCCTCTCATCCCCCAATCCTGATCTATTATCCTTCCTTATTTAACCCTCTTTACCCTCAGTTCTTAACCCATTAGGTACCAAGACCAACCTCCTGCTCCTATAAACCACTACCAAGCTCCCAAACTGAAAGGACACCCTCTCAGTCCACATCACATGCATCGGCAAGAACTTACAATCAACACTCCTGCTGACTCTTGCTTTATGGCCCTTCTTCTCACCCTCCTAATCGTGGACTGTTGCATGCTACCGATTCAGCCCCAGAAGGACCCCAGCCCAAGGACACTTCCCTTCGAACTCTAAATCATTTCACAAACTCAACAAGACATGATATGTGATGAAAAAATGCCCTAAATTCCACCCCCCACAAGAATATCCCAAAAGACTTAATGGGGAAACTTATATTTCCTTTATATGTTTAATACCTCTATAATAATACCTCATACTGTTTATTCCCAATTGTAAATTAGCCTCGTAAACAACATTTTTCTTTAACTCCTTTTAAAAATTTATTTTAATTTATTTTTTCTATTATACATATTTATATATATATTTATTTTATTTTTTCTCTTTCTCTCTCCAACTTCACCTGTTTTGGTTCTGCTTGGTATGAAGACCTACAAGAAAAAGTCTTGCCTGAAATACAAGCTCAGGTCAACACCAGGGCATAGAGATTGTGCAGACTATCATTCTTACCTCCAAATCCACCAGAATATAATATGGCACCATCCCCTTTTGCATAGGCATTCTAAATAAAGGGAAATCTTATGTACAAAAACAAGCTCTCATCTACTAGGAATAAGAACCCATACTTTTTTTAATACAGGGATGCCTCCCACCCTGAACATGTATCATGTGAACCCATCTTCAACTCCATATGATTGGACAGCCACCATCCAACTCAGAACCCCAGATCCCAGACGTGGAATTGACACAGGTCCCAGCTGCAGCACCAGAAACCAAACTCCTCCCAGGGAAACTCTGAATCCTGCCTGGCACCAACTTACACCAGTTTTAATGTGACATCCTGACATGAGGAAATGGCAACAACTTGATCAAATAGAGGGTTGCCCTATCTCATCACCTAAGGGTATGATGGAATCAGGAGACGTCATCCTTTGCCCTATGCAAAAACCAAAATCGCTATCTACAGAAGACTGACTTCGACAACTTTGACAAACATGGACTGGACAGAACCTATCAAGGGACTATGAGGAAGCTCCTAGCCTAGGCCTCGACCTAGGATTCATACAAAAACCAAGATCTCTAATTCCAGACGTCTGACTTTGACAACTGTAACTGAGCAGAACTTCTGGAACCATGATGAAAGACTATATCCTAGTCTCTGTCCTAGGATCTGAGCAAAAACCAAGACCACTAATTACAGAATACTAGTTACAACAACAGTGATGGAACAGAACTTCTAGAATCATAAAGAAAAACGTTCTCCTAGCCTTCAACCTATGACCTACGCAAATAACAAGATCTTTAGCTACAGAGGAGGGATGTCATCATCCGATTTGAGGGGAATGTTTCTTGGCACCATAAAAAGATCTTGAGGTGTGAAAATGAGCATGTATAGATCTTGAAGTTGTTTGCATGGCAGTATGCTTTAAGGGCAGAGGAAACCCTGTATCTCTTAGTCCAAAGGAATTCTCATTCTAATTTCCTCAATATTTACCGTGCCTATGCAAAAGAAGAAGAAGAACAAGAACAAGAAGAACAAGAAGAAGAACAAGAAGAACAAGAAGAAGAACAAGAAGAACAAGAAGAAGAAACACAAACCTTTTTAAGTAATTGCTTGTCTGTTTTTTTTTTTTAGTTTTTGTTTTTTATTTATTATTTTATTATTTATTTATTTGTTTTGTTTTTGTTCTTTTTCTTTGGGGTTTTTTTTTTTGGTTGTTTCTTCATAGTTGCTGGTTTTGGTTTTTGGTTTATTCTTTTTTTGTTCTTTTTGTACTTTTGTTGTTATTGCCTTATTGTTTATTGTTTTTGTTTTGTTTTGTTACATTTTTCTTCTTCTAAATGGTTATTTAAACACCTAGACGAATTCCTCCTGGTTTTTCTTTTTTTGTTTGTCTTTTATTTTATTTGTTTTTTCTTTTCTTCTCCCATATCTTTTCATATTACTACAACAGAACTTATTACTGAAATCACCTTGATCAGCCTCATAATTTGAGGGGAAAAATGTATGGTACCAAGACCAGACAGTCATATGATAATTTGGTGGAAATAAAAAAATGATCAGACTTGAACACTAAACCCAAAGTGAACAACAACAGAAATAATACCCAATCTACAACAAGCTGTACAAGTGGGGAACAGTTACACTAGCATTACGGGGGGTAAAAGAAAGAGATATGGGATACATGCTGGGAATAGGGGTGGAGGGAAGACAACACTGGTGGTGGGAATACCCCTCATTTACTGTCACTATGTGCCTTAAATATTACTTGAAAGATTTGTAATTCACTTTGATCACAATAAAATTTAAAAAATATGGGGGAAAAAAAGAACTTCTTCCTATATGTAAGTTTTCCCCATTTTGTCCTATGACTTTGTTAAAAGTAATAACCTATCTTATTGCCTATCAAGTTGCAGCACTTATTTAATGTTATTACTTAGAAAAACAGCATTCCCTCTAACCAGAGATAACACACAAATTGCATTAACAAAACTGATGGTAGAAATCAAGCACACTACAGCATAAACACTGCCCCTATTCTTCCCTCCCTAGTTAATGAATAAGATTTCTAAAAGAATAACCAGTTAGAGTTTTGCAAATGTTTTTAGGTTAAATTTTGAAAGTGGAAATGGAGTTGGCTATCATAATTTCTGGGACTTTTGTGACAAATACAGAGTTATTATTAATGAGCTAGGTATAAAAAGGTTTAATAATCATTTAACACTGGAAGTTTACTTGTGCAAATTATCATCAATAATGACCTCATTGCCTAATCAATAGCTATACTATTTAAGTGTGGCAACTGGGCTTATGAGTTATTAAAACTTTTATTAATCACATCACTATTTTATAACTTAATAGAATTGAGGCAATAAAATCACTGGTCTCCAATTAATGGTACCTCTTGCCAACTATACATTTCTACATACAATCCATTATAAAGGACTAGGCCATGTCTTGATTTAACTGCAAATGTACAGCAATACCCTTGTGCTATTCTGAGCTAATGTTTTAAGAAGATCAGGAATTTTTATTTTTCTTCAGTAACCTTAAGTTGCCAAATTGTAAAGCAGAGCTGCTCTGTTGAAGAACTCAAGAGTGGGAAAGACCACAAATATACAAGGAAGAAATAAAGGAGTTCAGGTAACAAAGAAAGTAATTGAGCAAAAATTAATACTAATAAGTTATAAGTAATAAAAATTAGTAATATTCTAATTGAGTAATTCCTATCAAGTCCAGCTGTCCAAGATATTTTAGCTGTGCCTACAGATACTATTTCGGAAACTCTGGGTACAGGTACAGCAGTCAAGATGAGAAGAGAAAGGATCTTTCTTCACTGTACTCTTTCAAAATATATGGCCTATACCATTATAACTAGGAAGATATTAAAAGTAATCTAGTTTAGGACAATTTGTTTTATATATAAGGACAATTATAATATAATTTATATAAAATATATTTAAAACAAGAAAAAAAAATATATATATTGGTTTTTGGGTCACACCCAGTGGTGTTCAGGGGTTACTCCTGGTTCTGTACTCAAAATCACTCCTGGTAGGCATGAGGGACCATATGGGATGCCAGTATTCGAATCACCATCTGTCATGATCGGCTGCTTGCCTATATCACAGCCTTATAGCTGTGATATCTCTCTGGGACCATTTGTTATATATTAATAAATAACTAAAACAGTTATAACAGTTGCCATGGTTCTATTTCTTAAATATTTGTTTCAAAGTTAAGGAGCTAAATTGATAGTAAAGGAGTTACGGCATTTGCCTTGTATGCAGCAAACCCTAGATAGACACCTGGCATAACACATGGTCCCCTGAGCATTTTCAGGAAAGATCCCTGAATACAGAATTAGGAATAACATAGTTACATTGATTAAAATCTATGTCTTAATGTCACAATCTAATCAGCCTCTGGCTAATTTATTTTCCTAATCAACTAATACTTAGCGGCCAGATAACGCTTCACAAAATCTCACGATATAGTTCAAAACCCCCAATCTTCCTTCATTTCCTAATGAACTAACTATCACTTTTTAGCCTGGAATTTTATAAAAGAACCTTTTCATTCCATGTATCCTCCAAGCATTAGTCTCCTATGCATGTTAAGGTAATAAGTTAAGTTCACACTACACATTTGTTCTGTGAATCTTATTCTTTTTTGTTTTGTTTTGTTTTGGGGCTATACCCAGTGGCACTCAGGGATTACTCCTAGCTTATGAGCTACTCCTGGCAGGTTTGGGAAACCATATGGGATGCTGAGGATCAAGCCTGGACTGGCAGTGTGCAAAGCTGCCTTACCTTACCCGCTGTGCCATCACTCCTTCCACTGTGAGTCTTTTCTTGCAGAAAACAGAGCAACACAATTCTATTGCTTTGTACAGGTGCTCTAAACTACCTCATTTTAATTTATGCAGAGACTGCCTAATGGCAGTCATTTACATGGAAAGTTCTCTCAGGGGAAATAAAGGTACTGCATCACAGTGCAATTTTCCTTCTGTTCCTAATGCTTCTTTAATTTTTCAAAATCACATCTAAGCTTAATATTACTTCCTTCAGAGGTCATCTATTTTCTGCTATCCTCAATCTATTTTAAGGATCACAAACACGTCTTGATACAAGTAATGCTATGTAAACATAATGTACTTTTCTCACAAACATAATTGTTAATCCCTAGATTCATTAATGTGTTTAAAGATACCTTTCTTCTTACGATTTATATCACTGCTTATTAAACAGCAGAATGAAGGCAGGCAGGATAGCAAATACCTCCCTCCTCCATAACCATATCCTAGTTCCCACTTATCCCAGTGTTACTTTTCTGGCAGAAGGGAGTTTCTTGATCTGCAGATCCTTTTTAGTTATCTCTGTGAACCCATTGCAATCACAAAAGTCTGAAGTATCAGAGGAAAGTAAAATGTAACAGTTAAAAGGATTAAAATAAAGGCATTTAGAAGAAGACTCCATGATTCAACAAGCAAATAAATTTAGTCTCCCTTAGAGCTTCTTAAAAGACTGTGAAGTCTTATTGACACCTTGAATGTCATCCAGTGAAACTGACTTCTAGCTTTGTGAATGTCATCAGCTGTGTTGTTTTATGTTGCAATTGGGATGTGTAAGGGCTGGAGTGATAGTACAATGGTAGGATGCTTGCCTTGTACTCAGTCAACACAGGTCCAAGCTTTGGCATCCATAAGGTCCCCAGAGTATGGCTAGGTGTGATTCCTGAGCCCAAAACCAGAGGTAAATCCTGAGTCCCATTGTGCTTGACTCCCCCAAAATAGTTATAAAAAGGTTTGTGGAAATTTGTTATATCATCAGTGTTAAGTATCAAATATAGGAGATAACTGATTCTTAGTCCTAATAAGTAGCTTATCATTGTGTTTATAATCTAGATAATTTTCATTTCACGATTTGCTTAAATAAGCACTCAAAATCATAAACTTTTATATAAGACATTACCTTACTTCCAGTTATCATATGTTTTTATTCTTGGTTAGGTGGCAAAATTACCAAATTCTTAGATTCTAGGATCTCAAGGGAGCAAATTCAGGAGCCCACATAACCCAGAATTAAATGGAGGGTATTGTTTTAATGTACCACACTTCATATTAATGTAAAGTTTTAAAAATTCTCATAAATAGCATAATTCCTTCTCTGTCACTGAAACTTTCATTTGCTATAGGTTAGTGCCACATTTCACTGAGTATCACTTTTAAATAAAGCTAATTTGTCTATTTCTGTCTGTAAAATTGCAACCATCAGTCATTCAAAATATTCAAATAAAGGAATTATAGATTTTGAAAGAAATAAGAAAATATCAGAATGACTAAAAATCTGCTCACTAATGAAACTGCTAAAAGACTGGACTCAGGGGCCAGAGATATAGCACAATGATAGGGCATTTGCCTTGCATGCAGCCTACCCAGATTGGACCTGGGTTCAATTCCGAGCATTCCACATGGTCCCCCGAGTTTACCATGAGAGATTTCTGAGCACAGAGCCAGGAGTAACCCCTGAGCACCACCAGGTGTGGTTCCAAAACCAAAAAACATACAAAAAATAAGAATAAAAAAATAAAAGACTGAATTTAACACACATTTCTGTACCAAATTCAAACATTCCGTTTCCTAAAGGATATGTCTGCTGTTCATGGACTCAAAACAAACAAAAACATTGCTTTTGTTTATTTCGCCACACAGAGAGACTTGTATGAGCTAGTTAACAGATAAACATTTGGATTCTCTAGTTCTGGTTCTGAATTTTAGCACATAATTTGAGGTTAAAGCATTAAAATACAGTGAGAAGCATCTGGAGACGTGAACCTATTTTAATTGGAAAAATAGAAACAGAAAGCTATGACATTATCAAGAAGCTAAATATGTCCTACCACTAGAAAAAGCAAAACAAAACAAAATCAAAAGAGAGTATGTGTTGTAGATAAGAACATAAGCTCAATACATAACAGAGTTGTTTGCCTCAAAAATTCTGATATAAAAAAATTCCAAAAGTTGAAAGACAGATTTCTCTTTCCAGGAAGATACACAACGATATTTTTATTCTTCTAAATTTTGAGATGTGAAACAATTAATTCATCTAACCAAGTCTTCATAGAAATGTACCTACATAGAGACCCAAGAGGATGGCATTTGCTGCATTTCTCTCTTTAGATTCACCACAAGTCTAATTCCACCTTTATTCGCTTCACATTGTCCCTTTCTGCTTTCCTTGCCACTCTATGACTTATTCACTGTACCTAACTGAACGTTTCCTTGTTCTGACTTAGTTAAATGACAGGCTATACAATATAGCCAGCAAGGAAGTATATTTTAGGTAAATCTAAAATGATAATGACTCTTAAGGAGAAAAAAGTCTTATTTATATTCATAATAGCCTGTCCATAAGGATAGGTGTTTCTCCATATGCATAGTTAGAAGAACATTAAAAATGTAAGAATAATTTTCTTAAGTCAATGATCAAGTATGTTAGCACAATATTTATTATTCTAAACTTTAAAATGGTTACATTGGAATGGTTTATAGGTAGACCATTGTTCAAATAGATTTAGATTTTATTTAATTTAAAATAAATCTCCTAGGCAGATTTAGGAAAAATTATTTGCTAGTAAGATAAAAAGCATTTATTTATTTTCGTTTGTTTTGTTTTTTTGTTTTGTTTTGTTTTTGGGTCACACCTGGCAGCGTTCAGGGGCTACTCCTGGCTTTACACTCAGAAATTGCTCCTGGAAGTCTCGGGGACCATGAGATGCCATGATTCGAACTACTGTCCTTCTGTATGCAAAACAAATGCCTTACCTCCATGCTATCTCTCTGGCCCCAAGAAGCACTTATTTCTTCTATTCCTATCCTGTGAAACATTTTTTCTTAAGGAAGTTAATCAATTATCTGTATCACTCTATTACTCCCTTCAAATATAAATTAATAATCATAGACACTTTTAACACTAATACAAATTATATGTTATGAATTTCAGCTGTGTGTAGTTTAATACTACATTTATAACTATATTACCAAATATTAAATATGACCTATAAATTTTATCAGCCAAGAAATAAAGCTCTTAATATTTATTATTATTTTATTATTATACTTATGAATAAAAGAGGAGCTGAACTCATGCTTTTCATGTGGGAGGCCAGGTTAGATTCCCAGCACCACATGATACCCTGAGCACTGCTGGGAATGACCCCAAAGCACAGAGCTAGAGAAGGACTCACCCCAGGTACCACAAACTGTGTAAACCCAGGACAAAAATTAATAACAACTGACCATTCATAGACTTATTTTTAATAATTACTTTATTTAAGCACCAGGGTTACAAAATTGTTTATAATTGAGTTTCAGTCACAGAATGTATACCACTCTTCACCAGTGCACTTTCTCCTCCACCAGTATCTTCAATTTCCCTCCCATCCACCCACTACTAAAAGTCTCTGGGGCAGGCATTTTGCTTTTCTCTCTATTTATCACTCTCTCCCTCTGTCTCTTTTTCCTTTGTGACATTGTGATTTGCACTATTAATGAAAGGGTTCCATGCATGTCACTTTATGCCCTTTCAACACCCAGTTCTTGTCCAAGATGATAAGTTCCAACTATCATTGTCATAGTTGACCTTTCTCTATTCTAACTGCACTCCCCACTCTTTGGAGTACTATTTACAAGCCAGAATCTGGAAACAGCCCAAATGCCCAACAAAAAAGCCCAACCACAAATGAGTCATTAAATAAACTGTGGTAGATTTACACAATGGAATACTATGCAGATGACAGAAAAATGAAGACATGAAATTTGCTTATACATGGATGGCTATGGAGAATATTATGCTGAATGAATAAATCAGAAGGAGAGGGATAGACATAAAATAATCTCACTCATTTTGGGGATATAAGAAAAATAAAAGATGGTACAGTAATAATATCCAGCAATAATAGAAATGAGGGCCAGGAGAACCAAGCCATGGTAGGAAGCTTGCTCTTAGATTTTAGATTTAGTTTTAGAATGAATCGACAGTATTTTTTTAATAGGAACCACAAAAACAGTACTCAGTAGGGCCTAGGGCAACTTCAGTGATCTGATATGGTGGATTGATAGGTATACAAAACACAAACACAGAAACACACCAAATAACTTAATTACCACCAGTACCTGAAGACTATTTATAAAATAGTTGTAATTATATCCCATTATTCAGTCCTTTATGATATTCAAGCTGTGCCACAGATTTAGTCAATTTCCTTCAGTAAATAGAATCTTTCCAGGGCTGGAGCAATAAGACAGCAGGTAGGGGATTGCCTTGCATGTGTCTAACTTGGTTTCTATCCCCAGCACCCCATAAGATCTACCACTTCCCCCAGCTTGCAAGGAGCGATTTCTTTTTTTTCTTTAATAATAATTTATTTAAGTATCATGGTTACAAAAATGTTTGAAGTTGGGTTTCTGTCATCAGATGTATACCACCCTTCACCAGTGTAATTTTCCTACCACAGCACAGAACCAGAAGTAACCCCTAAAATTGCAGGAGGTGGCCCAAAAACCAGAAAACAACAATAAAAAATAAAAATAAAAAAAATTTCCATGCATTTTCATGCTACTTTGTTGTAGGTGATGGCGTTTGGGTTTGTTTTTTCATTTGTTTGTTTGTTTTGGGTCCACAGCTGGCAATGTATCCAAAATTACCCTGTCAGTGCTTGGGATAATTCACTTGTAAGGCATGTGTCCTACTCACTGTATTGTCTCTCCAACCCAAAACGTTTTTAATATTTCTTTAATACAAAGTTTTTTATATCACTTCAGATATAGTGTTTCTCACTTTCTAAGATCTTTTCATAGCTTAAGATCAAATTTCTAAATAGTCTGTACAAGTTTAAACCTACAGAGAAGCAATAGGGTAATTAAAAAGTTAAAAACTCAGACTTCTGCTAAGGATTGTATTCCATTTGAGAATACTTATTAAGCTTTTATTAGGTTTCAAGCACTTAGCTAGACTGTTTTCTGTTTTGTTTTGTTTATTTGGTTGGATTTTGAGCCATGCCTACCTGTACTTAAGGCTTAGTCCAGGCTCTGTGCTCAGACATCATTCCCAGAGGACCTAGGGGAACATGTACTATGCTGGAATTTAAACCCACATCAGTCATATGAAAGGCAAGTATCTTACCCAATGTGCTTTCTCTCCAGCCTCTTAAATACAAGCTTAGATACCATGCTATAATCAGTACTAGCTAATTCCAGAAAATATTTAAATTATCCTTGCACTCATCTTCTTCATTATGCTAAAAATTAGTTTTAGGAAGGTTGTATGTGGTAAAATGAAAGTAAACAAAAATAACAAAAGTTATAATTCTGTCTTGTTGGCCATCTGAATGCTCTCTCAGGAAATTAGAATAAGATCCAGAGAACTAGCACAATAAGCTGAGCACAGGAACCACTTACTGAAATAAAGCTAAGGCTATCAGGAGCAAGCTGCTGGTGAAGCTTAGAGTTAAACTGGGCCAGGAAAGGGCCATGTTTAGCTCTGAAGAAGCAATTCTATGGGGCCAGATGGTGAATCCCAAAAAGGGCGAGGTTTGAGCTGAACAGACAGGAACCCAACCCAGAATAAGAGCCTGCAAAAGAACTTGATGGCAGTAAAGAGGCTCGAGAAAGACAGGTGAGTATCACTAAACACTTACCAACGAAGTGAAGGTATTCACTTCCTATTTACTGTGAAGCATATTTTGAATGGAAATATTAGCCTTCAAAAGGTGATTTGTGTAACAATGGTTGAGGGTTCAACACAAGTGGGTTATTCAAAAATGATTTGAGTTTTGATTATTTCCTTTTGGTATTCATTTGCTTAAAAGGCAAATATAAAAATAAAAGATAGAAAAGACAAATGGCCTCTGGTGGGAGATGTGGAAAGGGTATTGGAAAGCACATTTCCTTCTTATTTCAATAGAACTATGACTCCAATTTTCTATGCTTGAGTGCCTGCCATGTGTGAAAATGAAGCAATGGCAAGGTTTGCTCTGTGAGAAGAACATTTAAATAGCAGATGGGAAAATGAAACAGAAAATTGAAATTACAATCTACTAAACACCTAAACTGCATATTTTTCATAGAAAACTACATGTGTTTCTGAAAAGAGTTATTACAGAAATGAAAGTTGATAAAAGATAGAGCCAAGAAGAGAGAAGAAAATTAGATTTGGAATAAAATGTTTCTCATTTTACATAGTAATATTGAACATCAGTTAAAATTTTATTGTCAAGGTTAAATAGCTGGGATAAGAGATGTACGCAGGGGCCTGAAGAGATAGCACAGTGGCGTTTGCCTTGCAAGCAGCCAATCCAGGACCAAAGGTGGTTGGTTCGAATCCCGGTGTCTCATATGGTCCCCTGTGCCTGCCAGGAGCTATTTCTGAGCAGACAGCCAGGAGTCACCCCTGAGCACCGCCGGGTGTGGCCCCAAAACCAAAATAAATAAATAAATAAATAAATAAATAAATAAATAAAAATAAAAAAAGAGAGAGAGAGATGTACGCAAAGCCATTTTCATGTACAAATGCATAGGGTAGAGAGTGCAGGCCGAAACTGACCGATTTAAGGTGGAAGCAAATGGTAGGGTGGGTGAGCATGACAAAGCTACTGGAAAAACAACATTGGATTACGGTGATTTAGTATTTAGATTCAATACAAAATACCTTAATTGGGTTTCCAAGGTGCTAGATTTACTGTCTGCACCCAAAAGATTCGTTTCAGAAAAATTAGTGGAAATTTATTATACTTAAGTTGCTTCTTACATCATCCAGGAATAAGTCAGACTGCAAGTTTATAAAGGTTTCTTTTGGGGGGGGGCACACCAGCAGCACTCAGGGATTTCTCCTGGCTCTGCGCTCAGAAATCACTCCTGGAAGTCTAGGGAAACCAGATGGGATGCAGGATCGAAACTGGATCCAATCAGGATTGGTAGCATGCAAGGCAAACGCTCTACCGCTCTGCTATCACTTTGGCCCCTATAAAGATTTATTTTTTTATGCATCTTGTTCATAGCAATATCTCATTAAGGATTCAAATTCCTATGATTAAGAAAGAGAAATTTTACACTTTGTCTTTACTTTCTTTGGTGTTTGGCACTTGCACTAAAGGCGTGTAGAATCAATTGATGAAAAAGATAGCAAAGTATTTAAAATACTTCAGTATTACATCAAATTCACACAGCCAATGTTAAAAAGGACAAAAACAATTAGTACTAGCAGAGGTGTAGAGATGAACCCTCTGACAGTGCTAGTAGCAATGTAAGTTAGCCCAATCTCTGTGGGAATTTTTCAAAATAGTAAATAGAGAACTATCATAATTTGTCATCAGTTTTATTCCTAGGTGTCTATCACAGAATTAAAAACAAAATCACTAATTAAAAGTATATATGCATACCTCTGTTCATTATAGTGCTATTTATAATGGCCACATATAGTAATAACTTGTGCCCAGCGACAAGATGAATGACTAGAGAAGATGTGAAATTTATATACACAGTAAGAATAGATGAAATGTTACCTTTGTGACAAATCGTCTATGATTGATGGGAATGATGAGTGACATGCTAAGCAAATAAGTCAAATGAAGAAAGAAAAATGCAAGATGATCATACTCAAGTGGAATATAGAAGTATAAAGTAATAAAAACAAACATACATGAAAATAAACTCAATTCTATACACAACTGAGATTTACATTAGGGGAAGATTGGAAAAGGATAGAAGGCATCTGCTGAACTTTTGTTGGTTCTGATACTTTTGTTGGTTCTCAGGGTACCATATGGGTTATGCACACAGCAAATGCCCTACTCTATGTATTATTGCTCTGGCTAAACATTGTTTAGTTTTTATTCAACTATATTCCTTAAAGAGTTTTTAATTACAATTACCATATTGAATAAAAAATACATTAGTGTACATTTTAAATCATTAAATAACAACTAAGTTCAAAATGTGTTTCCTGAAAAATAAGATAAAATACATTATAAAGTACAAATCTATTTGTAATATATATATGAGTGATTCAGAATATTCAAATATATATTTATTATACTGTGAAATAATCTTACTTTTTATTCTAAAACCATTTCTAAATCTTCTGCCTATATTCTCTCAAATACATGTAAGATTTTATTCTGAAAAATGCCAGTACCCTATATTTTCCCCATATTATTGCTCTGCTATCTATTCAGCAACTTGTCTGTGATTTCACTGACCTCTTCTTTAATCTGCTTAGTGCACTTCAATAATTCATTGATTTATGTCATCTATGAAATGATTTATGTGTAACTCATATTTATTTGATTCATATATTTCTTGTGTGCATGAGCCAGTGCTGAAGACAGTGTACGAGGGAAATAGAAAGCCTGTCTAGAGTACAGGTGGGGGTTGGGTGGGGAGGAGAGAGATTTGGGACATTGGTGATGGGAATGTTGCACTGGTGATGGGTGGTGTTCTTGACAGGACTGAAACCCAAACACAATCATGTATGCAATAAAGTTGTTTAAATAAAAAAATGTAAAATAAATAAATAAATAAATAAATAAAATATTTTCAGCATAAAAAAAAAGAAAGTGTACTTATTTTGTTTCAGGGTCAATTAACTCTTTTTGCATTATCATTGAATACCTCTGAGTTACAATACAGCCAATATACTTTTGTACCAAAGATTAAAATAACCTCATTGTATCTGAACATAACTAAAAATTCAAATCATCTTTTATTTGGACATATTATAAATAAAATATACATACAGATGCATTTGCACCACAAAGGTAAATTCAACATAGGGCCCTGAAGACAATTTGCTTTAAAAATAGACATCATAAATTAAAAAGTAAAAAAGACATACTTTATCAAATTAATGTTTCTTTGTCGGTGGTAATATGTAAAAAATTAGGATTCCTGGTTTTTATAGAAGTTCTATTTGTAGAAATCTCCACACTGTTTTCCATAAAGGTTGAATTAGAAAACAATTTCACCAGTAGTGAATGAGGATTCCTTTTCACCAGTATTACCATCAAATGGTTGTTTTAATCTCTCTCTTTTTAACTTATGCCTTTCTCACTTGTGAAAGCTGATGCTTCATTGATGCTTTTACTTGCATTTCCCTAATAAATGATCAGACACATTTATTCACATAACTACTGGACATCCATATCCATATGTTCCTCAAGGAGGTATCCATTCATCTGATCTCATTTAAAAATATACTTCAGGGGCCAAAGCAATAGCACAGCAGGTAGGGTTCTTGCCTTGCATTCATTCTACTGATCCAGGTTCGATTTCCAACATTCGACCTGCCAGGAATGACCTCGGAACGCAGAATCAGGAGTAACTCCTAACTCCTGTGCACTACCAGGTGTAGTCCCAAAACGAGCAAATATAAAAGTAAAAACATATTTTAGAATACATGATCACAATAACGTTAACATCTGTGATATTGATGCACAAAGTTACCACAAACGCAGAACTACTAAAATGCACAAAGCCACCCACTTCTATTCCTATGCCTTTTCTAGTACATTCTTCATTCCTCCCCCTTCACCCCAATTAAAACCTTGAAAATCTGATTTTTAATCCAAGTTCAACCATCTGTTATTGATGAAGAGTATTTATTCCCTTTTCTCTATGTACCAAATATGAGTGAGATCATGCAATATTTTCCCTTTTACATCTGATTTGTTTTACTTAATACGGTATCTTCCTATTTTTTATCTCACTAGTAGAGTTGCATTCCACTGTGCATAACTTTTTTTTTTTTGGCCACATCCAGTGACACTCAGCAGTTACTCCTGGCTCTGCACTCAGAAATTGCTCCTGGCAGGCACAGGGGACCAAATGGGATGATGGGTATTGGACTCATGTCTGTCCTGGGTCAGCCAAATGCAATGCAAACGCACTACTGCTGTGCTATCACTCCAGCTCCAACACCATAACTTTTTTATCTATTCATCTTTTGGGACATTTGGGCTTGTTTAATATCCCATATTTTGTTGTTGTTGTTGTTGTTGAGCTTTGTAAATGCTTTATATACTTTAGATAGTAGGCAATAATCTAACATTGTATCAAAATATCTTCACCCATTCAGTAGATGTCTTTTTTTTTTTTTGGCCAGAGTAGTATTTTTTCATGTAAAACTATTTTAATTTGACGCATTTGTTTCTTAGTTATCTTTGTTAATGAAGTCAAATCATTGAAATCTCTAAGGCTCATATCCTAGAGAGCTTTGCTGATATTCTCCTTAATGTATATTTACATCTCTCTTGATTGTAGCACTTAGTGAACTAGCCACTATATGGAACCAATCCAAATGTCCAAAAACAGCTGTGGTACTTGTGCACTAGAATACCATGCTACCATAGAAAAGAAGAAAATTTGTAGTTTGGTGCAACATGCATGAAGCGGCAGCATATAATGTTATGTGGAAATAAGTCAGAGGGAGGACACATAATAGATCTCATGCATCTACAAATGGAGACAAAACAAGAGAAGATAATGATGACAAACCTTTTATCCTTAATACAAAATTGAGACACTCAAGCAAATGGGGAAAACTGTGAGAAATGAAGAAATGAATTAGGAATATGTAAGGACAGTGGGAGAGTCTTTAGTCCTTTAATGATGTTGGTTGTAGTACAGCAAAATAAAAACATGTTAATAATATTGTAAATATGTGAACTAAATTATAATGATTAAATATGTTATATACTTTTTAATGTTAAAAATATAATTAGTTATTCCTGAGTCAACTCTTATAACATATATGTTTCTCCAGTTTTGTTTTTTATGAATTGGGAAAAGTCAGGTCTACTTTAAGAGACATCATATTGCTTTTACAATATGTAAGCTATTGAGGAAAAGAAAGACCCAGCCCCACTTTCACACCACAAATTCTCAAATTATCAGTCTTGTTACAAGGCTGCGAGAGGGCTCTGATCTGAATTTCAGAAAAAATTTTGCTTGAAACCAGGTCAGACTTTCTAATGCAAAATGTTGATATCACTAAACCTCAACATAATCAGATAATTTGGGGTCTTAATAAATCTCACATAGGCTAAAGGAAAGAAATAGGGTAAATTTTGAGGGTGTGGATTTAATCGAATATTCACTAACTGGATTTCTCAAAGCAATGTATATAACTAATGCCTAAAATACAATAAACATTCTTTGAACTCTTCTATATTCATATGATAATTTTGTCCACACATATCTTTTCCAACAAAAATGTCTCCCTGATTTTTTCGGAAACCTAATACATTTATAAAAATGACATACTTACATATAATATATTTTGGATAACTTTAGAAAAAACTAAAACAGCTTAATAACAGAATAAAGATAAAGTTCAATAAATTACTATATAAATATACATATTTTAATCTTTTTATAGCACATAAATGTGGCCAGAGGGAGATAGAAGAATAGTAACAGGACATTACCAAAAACTAAGTGGGTTAGATTTTCTCATGGATCACATCAATCTGAAGAACCACAGACCTAATATATACTCTTCAACAGAAGCTAGAATGTATGCTAGAGCTAGATGGTCACATTTCCCAGTTTTATACCTTATACATTTTCAATGTAGCCTATTTGGGGATTTTAAATGTCTCCAAATTCAACCTATATAAATCTAGTTAAATATATTAAGAATTGGAACATAAAAAACCTGTTTTAAAGATACTAACTAGAAACTGTTTTCTGCAATAGTAGTCATTATGCATACTGTCTCTGGAACAGTAGGCCTGGATTTGAAATTTTACTCTGCATTTGCTAACTGTACAACAATGACCAAATTATTTAACATTCCTGATTGTCAATTTATCTTTAAAAGGGTAAGAATACTAGTACTCATGAGGTTATTATGAAAATTAATTTTTTTTTTTTTTTTGGTTTTTGGGCCACACCCGGTAACGCTCAGGGGTTACTCCTGGCTATGCGCTCAGAAGTTGCTCCTGGCTTGGGGGACCATATGGGACACCGGGGGATCGAACCGCGGTCCGTCCAAGGCTAGCGCAAGCAAGGCAGGCGCACCTTACCTTTAGCGCCACCGCCCGGCCCCATGAAAATTAATTTTTAAAATTAGGCATTTAATGCCAATGCCTGGCATCAATAAATGTCAGACTTTGGGTACTCATTACTTGTATCTTTAGGTAAGGAAACAATGCACAATTAATCAGCATCCTACTCTTGATCACTAGTGAGGAAAAGAAAAATGAGCACTCAACAGGACCTTCAATATAGTGATTCAGCCTGTCACTTGGTAGATGAATAGCCTGGGATACAGCAAGTTTGTGCTTGCTGAAACACAGTGTGGGTCCTTTGTGCTCTGCTCACTTAAAAACTATATGATAGCCAGAGCTTTAGAGTGACTATGATTTTAAAAATATCATTCCACACTGACCTGTCATGGTATCTAATAGGGCAAGGTCAGAGTAAACCCAAAGTGAAAAAGTAGGACTTCTCATTCAGATCATGAAATTGGCCAAGTTCTATAAAGTATTCAATAAAATTAAAAAATGAACCTTATGTCATATAGAACGAGGACTCTTTTCATTGTACCCTCACATATTTAACTATCAGATAGGTAGTTTAAACAAATAAGAAATATACTTTTATATTACCTGAACTTTTAAAAAGTCAACTTATATCATCTGCTTCTTAATAACAACACCTCTACATTTTAGGACATATTTTGTGTGCACCTTAACATTCTCTTATGTTGGAATACATAATTATTTAACATTGCTTTACTACTTGGCAGATACTTAAAAGGGAGTTGGCTTACTTAGAATATTATCATATCCAGCATAAATTAGGATGCCCAAAGTTACTAAAAAGGAAAAGTTAATTGAAGATAAATGTGTCTTTTTCATGGATGTTAGACATAAATTACTTCTGCATAGCAATTTCTTTCCTAAGTTATATCTGAGCCAAGGTTTAAAATCTTTTTTAAACCTATGCCTTGCAAAATTCCCTGTAAGAAGAAGAGCATCTAGGCTCAGACTAGATGCTTTGTCATGGCGAGCATTCCCAAAATGACCAGGAGTAGAAAAAAGGGATAGGTATAGTCTCTAAAGTTCTATGTCAACTCTTTAGATATTCACGTAGATGCATGTGGTAATGGTAGTGTTGACAAAGGAAAGGATGATGATAACTGCTATTAGATTCTCAGAAGGTTCTGGGTGTTTTGTTTTTGTTTTTGTGTTGTTGTTTGGTTGGTTGGTTTGGGCTACACCCAGCGGTGCTCAGGGTTACTCCTGGCTCTGCACTCAGAAATTACTCTTGGCAGGCTCGGGGATCCATATGGGATGCAGCGGATCAAAACCGAGTTAGTTGTGTGCAAGGCAAATGCCCTACACATAGTACTATCACTCAGGTCCCTAGATTCTCACAAGGTTCTTGACAACCTATTCCACTACCCTAAGTTACTCAGTCCTGAAAAAATAAAGAAAAATTATCTACTGATATTTACATTAATGTGCCATTTTCATGTACAGGGTGCAAGTGGAAGCATTTCAAAATGTCTAGACCAGGGGTCTCAAACTCAATTTACCTGGGGGCCGCAGGAGGCAAAGTCAGGGTGATCCTTGAGTGCAAAGTCAGTAGTAAGCCTTGAACATTGGGGGGTGTGACCCAAACAACTAAAACAAAACAAAACAAAACAAAAAAAGATTCCTCTAGGGCAGGGCTACAAAATGTTGTATGGAGGGCCGGAAACTGCCTGCGGGCCGCGAGTTTGAGACCCCTGGTCTAGACAAAAGCGAATGAGAGCAAAGGAAATGTATTAATTAACCCAAATATCAAGAAAAGTGTTGTTTGATGGGGAAAAATATAAAGAATATATCTTGGTTGAGCACTTGAGTATGTTTCTGGTTGACTGGGACTTCAATCTTACCTATTAAGAGAATTCTAGACCTAGAATTAGGCAAGGATGCTACACATTCACCTCATCTTTTCAATGATTGATAGTTATTTTATTAGATTTTTTTTTCAGATGAAAAAAACCAAAGCACAGAGATCAGGCACTAGCTTTGAGATCAATTTAAAAATTGAAACCAAAACAAAGGAATATACAGTGAAGGAAGAGGTGTGGTGTGTGTGTGAAGAAGTAGATTAAAGATGATATATGTGCATTGGGTGATAATAGGATGCAATATCTTTATACATCAACACCATAAATATTAATACCTTTGTAACCATCTTTCCTAAACTATAATAAAAATAAGTAAATGTAGAAAAAAACAAAAAACAGCAATACAAACTAGTTATCATTGGATTTTGATTAATGATCTAAGTACTCAAAGATCTAATCTTTGGGTTTAAGGAGTTTATCAAGAAATTAGTGGGAAGTCTGTCTCTCAGTGCTAACTCTACTCCATGTTCCAGTAGTCTTTGGATATAGTCTGCTACAACATACAAAGCAGGCTTTACGAGCATAGGATTGCCTCAGAAGAGTGTTGGTTGTTGCTACTGTTGTTTTTTCTATACCTGCCAAAGGAAAATGCTATTATATGTGGCCACATATGAGATGGATATTGATTTCAACAAGAAGGGACATATTTAAAATCATCAGTTGCTTGAGCCTACATCTAAAAATTTTATGTCTTCTGATATGAAAAAAATATTAAAACATAAAAATATACTAAGGGAATCCTTTCCAGGAAACCAAAGAAAATCAGAAGAAATCTCAAATTAGGAATTATGGACCCTTCTTTTACTCCTTTTCTCAGCAAGGACTACTTCAAACTCTCAGCTATAGTGTCTTTGTTTATAAGTTGGAATATTAAGCAAGATGCCCTGACACCTTCAAAGTTTGAGCTTTATACTTTTTCACTCTGATATGTTTCTTAATTATTTCTTGACATTTCAGAAGACATAATTTAAAAACGTCTATAATCCTATCCTTAGAGTAGACATTGATGTAGGCTTCATTAGAAATATTTACTGATTTTTAATAATAATTCTGTAAAATGCTCAAGTACCAAAGAACCCTTCTGTCATTTTAAGGTAAACAAGAATTTCAGATTGATATGAACATTTAATTTAAAACTAGAGTACCAAGTTGTCTCCCAGACTCCTAATTTCCCACCCTCATATCAAACCTGCAAATAAATTTTAAATAGTATGAAATATAATATTTTTGCAGGCTAATTTATCTATCTCTTAGGCTTAGGTTGATTTTTTTCCAATTAATGTTCTAATCACTTTTCTATAAAGAGGAAAGGAAGAAACATGACAGTACAGACAAGCTTTTAAGGCAGACAACTGCAATGAAAAAATTAATGAAACTATTTGTACCACTGAGATATAATATTAACTCAGTATGTGGATAGGTAAGCTAGGTAACATTGTACAACAGGGTCATTTCTAGCCAGCATTTCTTCATAGCCTCTATTCATTATAAGAATAAAAAATATTTAATTATAAATAAAAACTGAACATTAAAAAATGAAATATGAGAAATATCACTGTAAACTAGGTGTCAAGAAACCATTTTATGACTTAATCCAGGTTAAAAAATTTTTTGCTGGCGTTGGAGAGATAGTGTAGTGGGTAAGGTGATTTTTACACAGTCGAACTGGCATCCCATATGTATGGCATCTCTGAGTACTGCCAGAAGTGATTTCTAATCAAATTTATTCAAATACATCCATACTGGCATTACTAAAGATACATTTTTAAAATAGTATAGAATTTTATTAATAGCTTTTGGTAAAATGGAATAACATAGTTCATGGGGCTGTTGTGAGTGTTAAATGATAAAATACATACAAAATTCTTAAAAAAAAAAACAGTTGGGATTTACATAGAGTAAAACTTCAACAAGAAATAATACCCATTTCATTAGTTAGGAACTTTATTTGACTCCATATAAGAGATATACAAAAGCAAATACTTCTCCAAATAGGTTCTGGTTTCCACGACAAAAAGGCATAGCCAGCAGTACAATCTCAACATGAATATTCCATGTTACCACCAGGATCTTTCCATGTTTCCATTAGGCTTTTATTCTATTGCCCCAAAATAGGGTTCCTATGCCTCCAGGCCTTCTATGCACATTTCAGGAAAGGAGTGAGAAGAAATGGCCAAGAATATAATGCAGCTAAGTCTGTCTGCCCTCTTCCAGCCTTTTAAGTTTTGAGCCATGTTTAGTAGTGTTCAAGGATTATTCCTGGCTCTGCAGTCAGAAATCACTATGGTAAGGCTTGTGAGATTATAAGGTAGTGCCACAAACAGTATCAAGGTTGTCTGCATGCAAGGCAACTCTCCTATCTTCTATACTATTTCTTCAGTCTAAGTCTCTCCCTTAAAAACTTTTTTAAACCCGTAAGACAATAGTAATCCCAGAACTCTGCTTAATAAACTCTGGGCATATCCCTTCTGCTCAACTGGATCATGTGACTCCACATAACTGAAAATGAGCTGAGGAATCGAATTGTAATAACTAGGTAAAAACCGTTGCACTCCATAAAATCTCCCTCACTTTTAAGGCCACCAGGAGAGTATAAGCACAATTCCCACTTGTAGACATTTAATATTTTACTGTGGTTCTGTTGCTAAGGAGGAGTGGGTGAAGGGATGCTGGTAAAGTCTGATTCAGCTTCAACCACACTGAATTTCCATGTCATATAATATATCTAAAAGCGCCATCCCATTTTTATTTTCCAATATTTATGACAACTGCTTGTCTTAAGATAAAATACTCTTAAAGGTTCACAGCAATAAAAGCAATCATTGGCTCTGATCTGACGTCGCATATACGTCACCACTGTTTCCGTGACTCTGTTCAATTTTACGGCACCACTTTCTATGAATCATCCCCATTATCCTGTGAGTCATCTCTCATATAATTAGCTTTACATATATACTGTTTCCAAAATTGCAGATTTCACCCACTCGAGTATTTTTCTTGTTTATTTGTTTGCTCCTATCAAAGCAAAGTTGTCCAGCTAATTAGCACCTAAATAGCAGCCAAGTGGATTATTAGCAACATTTATATCTAGTTCTAGTCATCTGTGGATCACTCAGGCCTCTGAGGTTTTGCAATGTTCTTTGCAAAGGTTTTGCCAATCTGGTGAACCAATATCCCCTGGTAATTTGTTAGGCATATAACCTCTTGCGACTCCCTTGAACTTTTGAAGTTAGAAAGTAGGTATTCAGGCCCTGGAATATTGGTTTTGAAGAAACTCTCTGTGCAATTCTTACTCATGACCTGTTTGAAAAATGCTGTCATTGTGATCTCACTGGTTTTAGGCACATTTCTAACCTAATCAGTGTAATAATGTTCATACTTTGGGCTCCCCAATCATATAGAGTCATACAGAGTAACAGATTGTTTGGCTTCTCTGTCAGCAACTATTTACAGGCAAAAATGCCTTAAATATTTTTGGTTAATTGCAATCTGAGAGAGTACCATTAGCTTTGAGAAACATAAACACTAAACACAATAAAAGTCAGTCATTTTGGGTTCTACTGATTTCCCAAGGGATAATGGATGTCACCCAATACAACCCTTAATCAAATAATCATGGCTGCCTACTTATTGGTTCACCTTCTCACATAGTGTCTTAATATGTAGAAGCGCAAATTAAAATACAATACAGTCATATTCCATTCATCAAAATAAATTGCAATTCAGGCACTATTTTGCTGTACCTCACAAGAATTTAATAGGAAGTGAGAACCTTCATGGACCTTGATAGACGGGCATATTTTCCTTAACTTTTTAATTTAAATAATTTTAGGAGAGGGTGAATGTATAATACAGAGGCTAGGGTAAAGATTGTTCAATCTTTGATACTATGTATAGCCTTGTGAGCACTTCCAGGAATGATTCCTGAGTCAGGAGTAAGCTCTGAGCACAACCAGATGTGGCAAGTCCCTCTATCTCAAATTTCTAGGACTGTAGAATTCTATGATTAGAGAGAAAAGAATTAAAGAGAAAATAAGTTTATTAAATATTTTTGTTTTCAGACATGGGAAATAGAAACAAACAATTTATAGTTAGTCATCCCTTTTTAATAAAAATACATTGGGAAACCTCTAGTGTACAATATATTATAATGAAACCATTAAATATAAAATGACTAACTGAGTAACCTTTGAAAACTAAACAGTTCTGGTCTTGAATTAACAAGATGATTTTGTTCAGGGCTGGAGAGATAGCACAGGGGCTAAGGCATTTGCTTCACATGTGGTAAACCTTGCTTTGATCAGATCGCAAAACCATTTGGGTCGTCTAAACATCGCCAAGTGTTATCTTTAAGCGTAGAGTCAAGAACAGAACCCCATGCACTTCTGCATATGGCAAATCAAAAAGGGAATAATAGGAATAATATTTCCAGAAAAAGAATTTGTTCAGAAATTAATCAACAACAGTAAAATAAGTGAACATTGTTTTAATAGCATTTAATTACCCAATTATTTTGTAGCTTCAACTTGAAATAATTAGTATTTTTAAAAAATAATTGTATCATATTTTGTTCAAGTAATGCCAAATAACTAAACTATGGTGTATTTTAATAAAGATTGAGTAAGTACTTCTTTATCAGGATATACTAAAAAAAAAACCTGGAAATAACTAAAAAACTAGTTGCAGGCTGAAAGAAGTCTCTAATGAATTCATACACCAAATTTTTATGTCATATTTCCATTTCATATCCAAAACACTAATGGCAACTAAGTACTTTGTTTAACTTCCTCCCATAATAGCAGTAGCATAGCAGCAGTTACTAGTATAACTAAATGATATATAATAATATTTATGTTAAATTTTACATACAATTGCTATCATAGAAGTACATGTATTTTCCAAAGTGCTTTTGTTCACTCATTTACTCAAAAATTTAATTATAATTAATACAAAAATATTTACTCGAAGTCCAGGGGATCCTGTAGTGAATCGAGAAGATAAGGCCATACCTAATAATTTCCTTCCTTTTTCTTGTCCTTTCTAGATGCTTATGTTGTGTAGTCAGGTTACTTAATGACACTAAAATGTTGCTAATAAAAAGAAATATCCAAAGAGCAATTAAGCAACATTGGACAATAAATAATGGTATGAGAAAGGAATATAATACTTTAGTTATTGTGATCAGAGAAATTCTCTTTTGGGGTGATATTTTAGCAAATGACATTAAATTAGAAAATGAAATTAAAGAGGTGACACTTGCATCACTGTATTAAGAGTGAAATAATGCTTGTAAAGTCCTTGGAAAAGAATGCTTCAGAGGCTGAGCATCAAGTATAAATATACATAGGTGGGAACAGCCTGTGGTACTTGAAAATAAAAATTATTCGAGTGTAATCAGGTGATAAGTCAGCTAAAAGAATAAGGGTAAGAATAATCTGAAAAGGAATGCAGATGCCAAATCAGACAAGCTGAAGGAGACATATTAAGAAGTTTGGGGAATTTTCAGTGTGATGGGAGATAATAGTTTAAAAAAGACCACAGTAGCTAGGATTTCATGTATAGAAACATCACAGAAATACTGCAGCTTCAATTGTAGACTATTTCAATAAAAATTAGTTATATTTTTGTTTTCTCTTGTATGTAAATGTTATATTTATAATATACTCTAACTTACTAAGCATATAATAGCATTATGTTTTTAAAACATGTTTCTCAAGTCAAAGCCAAGTGCTCTATCCACTGTACGATTTCTCCAGCCCAGTTGAATGAATACTCTGGGGGGAACTCCTGGGCTTTCTGAACACCCTTTAAGAAGACCCCCAAATTAAGAATAAAGAAAGAAAGAAACTTTCTTTGTTCATGCACTGGGAACACTTTGAATGCTAATGTTTTGTCAATTAATGTTTTGTCAATTTTGTAACAGCTATAGCCTAATGCAATTATTTTTTAATTGACACTCAGATTTACATAGCTGTTCATCATAGAGTTTTATGCATAGAAAGTTCCAAACCACACTCTACACTAAAATGTCTACTTCCCTCCCCCACTGTCTCAATGTCTCTCCCACCTCAAGATACCTGACATCACCTTGTCATGGTAAGCTCAATTCTGTGTGCCAGTTCTTATGCCCTGATGCCTTTGGGCACTTAACATTTCCTTATGATGTTTCTTAATATCCCACATTTAAGAAAGATCATTCTATACACATATCTCTCCTAATTCATTCCAATCAGCATGATATTCTTCAGATTCATCCACCTAGAGAAAATTGCATGATTTTCTTCCATATATTCACAAAAATGTATTTTAAATGATTTGAAAGTTCACCGTGACATATATAGAACAATATAAAATTATGAAGTATTTTGAAAAATACCAAATGTGAGATACAAAGTGAGCTGTTGAGAAAATAATGCTAATAAACTAAGTACACACAGACCAACTTACCAAAAAGAGTCTGTGAAACACAATAAAGTAAAACACTAATAAGGTTATTTATTAAAAAAAATTGAATTGGTGAGTTCTGTTAGAGAAATAACTACAACAATAACTATATGACAATGGAGTAAGTGAGAGAAATAGAATGCCTGTCTCAAAGACAGAAGGGGTGGGGGAGGAAGGTGATGGGGGCATTGGTGGGAAGGTTGCACTAGTGGAGGGGGGTGTACTTTTTATGACTGTAACCCAACTATAACCATGTATTAACCAGGGTGTTTAAATAAAGATATTTTTAAAATGTTCAGATAGTTAAACAAGTAATCAAGAAAAAAATTAAATTGTTTATTTACTACACTTGAACTTAGCCCAAAGGCCGAGAAGCAATAAACTTTATTTAGAAAAAAATGCACATTCACAATTAGTTGGAAAAGGTGTTATAAAAAGTTCATGTGTTCCCCTCAGTGCTCCATTTTATAAAACAATATCACAACCAGAATATTGACAGTGATAGACTGATGCCTCCTTTTAGAGTACTGTTCACATTTCACTCTTTCCTCTGCCTAGTCTCGACAAATATTTCTTAATTAATATTTATAATTTTGTCATCTCAAGAAAGTTATTTAAATGTAATCACATAACACTGATTCCATGTGACTTTGGGGAATTGAACTTTTTCTTTTCTCTTTCCTTCCCTTTATTTAAAATTTTTTGTGGTAGTAATATCTAGGGGTCACAAACTTGGGTTGTAATACACTGGAAGTATTAATTGTTTTGACACTCAAGTGCCACCATGGAAGTGTCATCGATCACACTATATGAGGTAGAGCAGTGACAGGGATCAAATACAAAGTTTCAAACAATTCAACAGTATCCCAACCACTGGGATATCCCCAGATTTCTTACTTAGCACAAATCCTTGACTACTCATCCAGGTTGTTCCATGTTACCTACAGTTGCATCCTTCTTTGGTAATTTCCTTGTTATCATTTACTTATTATTCATCTATGATAGTATGCAATTTCAGAGGGTTAACATCCCAACTCTTTTTGTAAATCACTACTCCTACCACCAAATTTCTGAACTTTTTTCATGACATTTTGGAAGTATTCTGCATCGTGAAGAAAGTACAATTTGTTAAATTACTACTCACTAAAGTATTGCTAATTGTTTCCTACTGAGGGCTATAAAATATTATGTTTATGGACCCATAAACACGACTTTGCCTAGGACCCTGCTTCATCACTCTCTTAAGATTTTCTGCCAATCTGACCAAATCCAGTATTTAGACTGATATCACCAGGACTGTTTTGGAATGAGTGCAGGCACCCTCTAACTGCCTTCTCATATTTCTGGGAGACCTGGAAGCCAAAAATGCATCCCACAAAAGTTTCTGTACCAGTAACTATGTTTTGAATTCCTAAAACCGCATTGCTACATTCACGACCATGCGACAAACTTCTTTTGTTTAATAATGTCATACCCATAGAAACAGACCAATTTAGATGCTAATGTGTAGCTGAAGTCACTTAATGTTTAGAAACAAATGAAATAAGAATTGTCAGCTAGTGTCAGAGCTTACTAAATCTTTGACAATGACTTAATGACCTCATTGGAAATATAACAATTTTTACAGATTTGCTTCTTGCTGTACTTCTTTTATTTCTCTCTTCCTTTGTTTTCTCTCTATTCTTTTTTTAAAAATAATTTTGCTCTCACTTATCTGGAAACAAATGTATGATAGTCAACTATGTGATGCATGTTCTTTAAATAAAGAAAATATAAAGTACATAAAATTAAAAAAATATGCTATGATAAACAAATTGGCACCACATGGGCCATGAAGCACCACCACCTCCAGTTCAGTATCTCATCTCTCCTTACCAAAAAACTATCAAACTATTATTAAGAGTAGCTATAGAGGGGCTGGAGAGATAGCACTTGACTGATCCAGGTTCAACCCCTGGCATCCCAATATGGTCCCCTGAGCCTTTCAGAGGTGGTTTCTGAGTGCAGAGCCAGAAGAAACCCTGAGTGTTTCCAGGCATGATCCCAAAACCAAAACAACAATACAACAACAAAAAAAGAAGCTATATAATTCATAGTTTCATCATCACAATCTGAGAGTTCAATTGCTCAGTAACAATCTGTACTTGCAATTACTAGTTTATTTTTGTTGCTTTATTAATTTTTGTTTTAAAATGTATCATTATAATTAGTGTGCAACATTAAGAGGTTATAATTTAAATTCCCTTAGTGAGGACCAGAGAGAAAATAAAAGGAAAATTAAACTATATTCCTCCAACTCCAAGAAAGATGTAAGAGAGAATATAACCAATACTGAGAGTCACACAACCATTAACCACTTTAGCAATAATAGTTGGAAATGATCTCTCTGGACAAGAACCGAATGTGGAATGGAGTAAAGTGATATGCATAATATCATTTCAGTAGCTATACTGCAAATCACAGTTTCAAAAAGGAAAAACTTGGAGGAAGAGATGAGGAGGAAGAGAAAGAGGAGAGGAGGAGGAAGAGGAAGAAGAGGAAGAGGAAGAAGAGAAAGAGGAGAAGGAGGAGAAGAAAAGAAGAAAAATTAGGAGGAGAAAAAGGAACAGGAGGAAGAGGTGAAGAAAAAGAAGAAGAAGAAGAGGAAGAGGAGGAGAAGAAGAAGAAGAAGAAGAAGAGGAGGAGGAGGATAGGAGGAGGAAGAGGAGGAGGAGGAGAAGAAGAGGAGGAAGAGGAGGAGGAGGAGAAGAAGAAGAAGAAGAAGAAGAAGAAGAAGAAGAAGAAGAAGAAGAAGAAGAAGAAGAAGAAGAAGAAGAAGAAGAAGAAGAAGAAGAAGAAGAAGAAGAGAAGATGGAGAACATGATGGAAGTGGAGGTGCTGGAGTGGTGGCAAGGAGACATAAGGAGTCTGCTTTGCCAGCGCTAGTCTAGGCATCTCATATGGTCCCCCAAACCAGGAGCGATTTCTGAGTGCATAGCTAGGAGTAACCCCTGAGCGTCCCCCCCCCAAAAAAAAGGGGGGGTAGGTGGAGGAGGAGGGAGTGAAAGAAGAGGAGGAAGAGAAGGAGGAGGTGGTGGTGGAGGAGGAGGAGACAAGGACAATGACTACCACTATCACCACCACCACCACCACCACAGTATCTGCTATGGAGGAAGGCAAAAGGGTGGAGAAACTGGAGGGAAACTAAATAAATGATGGTTGGATATAGATACAGGATAAGGAGGGGTGCTGGAACATTTATGACTGAAACTCAACCATCATCAATTTTTAACTGTATCACATAATGACTCATCTAAAAAAAGTACAATAATACGGTAGGTAGGGCATTTGTCTTAACAAAAATAAGTGCCATGCAATTTAGTCCAGTCCAAATAGATGATCCACTGACAATGACATAAAGGAAGATTATAGTATAGGAATAAGAAATGGGCATTTTACTTTTAAATTTATAGACTATTAAATAACAGCCTACTAAAATATATGCTGTGGTTTATATAAATATTAAAATGTTTCTTGATGATTGCATTATTCATTTTATTCTATATTATTTATAAAATTGTAAGTTATTATACAACTACTCTCTGTATAATATAAATTGTTTCTAGGACTTGAAACATTTAAATGATAGCCATGAACAGAAGAATCAAATATTATACTTTGTCATGAAACCTATTTGAAAGATTTGATATTTTAAGTGGCAGAATATCACTTAGGCCTGAAAACATAAGTCACAACACACAAAACCGATGTGTATAAAATTTGTTTCTGGGGCTGCAAAAATGATAATATAGTTCAGTGGTTAAGGCACTTGTCTTGTATGCAGACAATTTCTGTTTAATCCCCAGTATGACATGCGCTCTCTCAAGCACCACCAGGAATGAGCATAAAACTAGGCATCAGCCCAGAGCACAGTTATTATGTAGTCCAAAATGCTCCAGCTCCATGCCATATTTTGCTTGTTTCTAGAATCACTTTGTCCTCTCCTAAAGTGGCACAGAAACTTAATTTCTCATTATGAAGCCCTGTATAGTGGTGCCTCAGTATCTGCTTCCTGGAATCTCAAACTAGTTCTGTCCCTTCTGCCCAGCATACTTTTCTCCCCACTTTCTTAAATTTCCAACTAATTCCTTTTTACTGTAGGGCTTAGATAAATACCAATTCTTTCATAAAACATTTCTATAACTTTGCCAATAATACATCAATTTTCTGTACAATACAAATAGTTTACTTCTAGTCTTTTGTAAATCTAATAACCGATGGTTATATTTTTACTTTTGTCTATTTTAAAAAGAGAGACTGTTGTTTTTTTCTTTGTACAGTGTCTGGGAAGTAGTGACTGCCTATGTATATGTACTAATACATAGAAGGCAGGTGTTTGAATGCATTATTTTTGTGCTACTATTTTCTATTGTCTTCAGAGAATCTTTAGTGCCCTTCTAGTTATTACTCAAAGTCAAAGATGTTGCTGCTCCTTTTATATTTTCAGCTAGTCAAGTTGTATTTATACTTTTCTGTAAATACAAAGCATGTTTTCTCTATTAGAAGCCAGACAAATGATTCATCATGGAAATACTTACTTTGCACATTCATTTAGAGAGCTGCAAGAGAAAATTAAAATCCAGTGATCACTCAATTTGCATTTTGTGATATTAATAAACAGCCCTTGGCCTTTGCTGGCATGCTTCAGACTAATGAACTTTGCAGAGAGAAATGTGCCTAATCACACTTAAATTTGAATAATTCTAACATATACTGACTGTTTGTAGCCATAAGCAGCTTTATCCAAATCATGTCTGCTTTCCTTCTTTCCTTTTCTAATGGTTTCCACTGTCTTGTAAACCACATTAACATAACAAGAAGTATTTCTAATCATGACTTACTTTCTGGATATTGGCTTTTGAACCACTCAGTTTGGTTATTAGTCAGCAAAGACCCAAATAAGCCTTTCATTTATGCACTTAGTATGACATTTAAGAACAGACTTTCATTGCTGTGTTAACTTTACTGGTACTTTTTTGCTGATAACTACTTTCAAAATGTGAAAATATCAAAATAATAGAAACCATGGGAGCTGGAGCAGTGACACTGTAGTTTGGGTATTTGCCTTGCATGTGGCCAATCTGGGTTCAATCCCTGGCATCCTGTATGGTTTCCTAGCCTGCCAGGAGTGATTACTGAGCAAAGAGCCAGGAGTAACCCCTGAGCAGCAGGTGTGCCCCCTCCAAAACCAACCAAACAAACAAACAAACAAATAAATAAACAAAAACTTGTATAAATGAGGACCTTAATTATAAATGTAGAAACAGGAAAAAATTTAAGGACAAAAATATTGCCCCACTATTCTTCATTTCCCTACCATTCTTTACTACTTCTTCAATCAGTGAGGGTAGTATTTCTGGCCATTCTTTTCTCACTTCATTTGCCAGTGATTCATTTAATCAGTGAGTAAGGAAAAAAACAAAAATAAGCTGCTTACAAAGGGACAAGTGTGATAGTACAGTGGGTAGGGTGTTTGCCTTGCACACAGTCAATCCAGGGTCGATTTCTAGCATCCAGAACCTCCAGGGGGTAACTTCTATTTTTTCAGTCAATCAATCAAGCAATTAATTTATTTTATTCCCTTAACCAAGTACTTGCAGCAGGGAGGGGCATTTAGCTACCTTTGCTTCAAGTTGTCTACTTAGTACTTTTTTTAAAAATACTAATTTATTTATTTAAGCACTATGGTTACAAAATTGTTCATACCATATTTTCAGTCATACAATGTATACCACCCTTCACTGGTGGACTTTCCCACAAAGTGTCCATTTCCCTCCCATCCACCCCTCCCCCTTGCCCCTTGGGCAGGCATTTTGCATGCTTCTCTCTCTCTCTCTCTCTCTCTCTCTCTCTCTCTCTCTCTCTCTCTCTCTCTCTCTCTCAACCCCAAAATTGCTTGCAGAAAGTTTTCTCTTTGCTTTTAGAATTGGTTAAGATAATTAATTTTCTTTTATCTCTATCTAGTTTGTATTTTTACCTACCCAGAGAAAAATATTGTTTCAGTCATTTATGTTGCTCTGTTTCTGACATAAATGTTGCCTAGCAGCTTCCTTCCAGTAAGCAAGCTACTTTAGCTGATATCCTAGTTTTGATATTTACCAACTGTAAATTGTGTATCTTTGGGCATATAATTCTTCCATATACTTCTCCCTCTACAAAATTGTAAAAATAATAGTAATGCCTACTGCTGGGGATACTTTAAGTTATTGCACCTGATATCATGTAGAAAATGGATCATTGAGCTATTTCTGTTATCATTAAACCACTCCATCTGCTTGATAGGATGTTTTGGCTGTTAGCCTAATGTTGATTCTAAACATGGGGAATTATTTGGCTTGAGTCATAGCTAACTAAAAAATACTAAGTATAAAAAGGAACTAAGAATGTTTGCCTTTAGGTTCTCTTTCAAAGGAAAATGAGATAAAATTAACTTGAGATTGCAAATTCTAGATGGAAATTTTAGCTCTTTGACTCCAGGTTCATTGATTTTTTTCCCCTGTCTTATCTCTCATTACTTTATTTTTCATTAACTGCACATCTTACCTTTACTCTACTTGCCCATTTAATACATTTATTAAGTCTACTCACCAACCACATTACACTTATGAAGATTTAATAACACGGATAAATTATATCTATTGTAACAGTAAGAACAATAATAGATATTGTAATATAGATATTGTAAGAACAATAATAGATATTGTTCCCTGAGTTTCACAGTACAATTTTTTGTTTAAAAAAAACTAAAATCTCACTTTTCTGGGATAATTCATATAACAGAATGCCCTTTTGAAAAGTGGTGCAGTACGGGGCCAGTGAGGTGGCGCTAGAGGTAAGGTGTCTGCCTTGCAAGTGCTGACCAAGGAAGGACCGTGGTTCGATCCCCCCGGAGTCCCATATGGTTCCCCCAAGCCAGGGGCAATTTCTGAGCGCTTAGCCAGGCGTAACCCCTGAGCATCAAATGGGTGTGGCCCAAAATATTCAAAAAAGGAAAGAAAAGTGGTGCAGTTGATTTACTAGAAACCTTGTATTTATTTATTTTTTACAACCCAGAATGTTTCTAAGCCAGATTTTTATTTCTTGATTGTTCATCTAACCCCATTGTTTCACATCCTTTCACCCTAAGGGATCTCATATTTCTGTTTGAAACATACAAAAAAGTGCAAACTAAATATAGTATTAAACTAAAATCCCTGTGAAACTAATGAACTATTTTATGGAGAGTGAGGCAGGAAACCTTTTCAAGAGTGGTGTCGCAATTAATTGGATGTGGCCACACAACAGCATGACTTTGGAAACAGGCGATTTACAATAGGGAATTGAGAAGGTCACATGTGATGGCTTGGAAGGTAGAAAATCATTATTTTCAATCATGCATCAACCTGGAAGCCAAACCAGACATTTTAATGTATGTTTTTAACTGAGTGCAATTTGCCTGCATTTCCAAAAGCAAAATGGGGCACACTTGCCAATAGTCTGTCTGGATAGCTAATTACCAATTATACACCATTGGAAACCTGATGCGTGTCATATTATGGTCGGAGATTACCCAAGTTTAGGACATATGGCCTATTACACTAGTAGATAATTAACATCATAACAGCTAAGAGAGCATTCTTTATAATCTCCAATATTACTTCAATGCAAAATAATGCTTTTCAGTGAATTCGGGACAAGTGGCATATGTATTGCTTAGCCAGGCTTTTTTCAGGTATAGTCAGCTATTCTGTTACTCATAACCATGGTGGCTATTTTTAGAACCAAACACTTTCTCATTTTACATATTTTTAGAAATTATTCTTCAATTTGATTACTTATTGAATTTATAATTCAAGTTACTTTGGACATAATGTTCCACAGTTATAGAACTAACTGAATTAAATATAAAATGAAGATAATCAGCATCAATTTCATCCATATCAAACTGCTTTTTAAATTAGCTAAACAATATTTTTATCTACCAGAAATACAGATGGACAAAAGGGACATGAAGAATGCTCCACATCACTGTCAGGGCGATGCACATCAAAATAACAATGAGATAGCATCACACACCACAAAGACTGACACACATCACAAAGAAAAGTAGCCAGTGCTGATATAGATGTGGGGAAAAGGGATTCTCATTAACTGCTAGTGGGAATGTAGACTGGTCCAGCCCCTTTGGAAAACGACATGGATATTTCTCAAAAAGCAACAACAACAAATAAACAACTAGAACTGAGATTCCATATGACCCAGCAATACCACTCCTAGGGATACACCCTAGGAACCCAAAGAAACACAATGTAGAAAAGTCCTTTGCAATCCTATGTTCATCACAGCACTATTTACAATAGCCAATATGTGGAAACAACCCCAAGTGTCTGCCAAACAGATGAGTGGATAAAGTAACTGTGATACATATACACAGGGAATACTATGTAGCCATTAGGAATAATGAAGCCATGAAATTTGTTTATTCATAGAAGGATATGGAGATTATTATGCTGAGTGAAATGAGTCAGAGGGAGAGGGATAAACATTGAGTAATCTTTCTCATTTGTGGAATATAGAAAAACTAAATGAGAACATGGTAATAATATCCAGAGACAATAGAGATGAGGGCCAGGAGGACCAGTACATGGTAGGAAGCTTGCCACAAATATAGTGGGTGAGTGCATTTAAAGTAGAGAAAGGTTCATTATGACAATAGTAGATGGAACTGATTGCTCTGGGACAAGAGCTTGTTGCTAAAAGGGAATAAAGTGATATGCATGGTATCCCTTACTTAACAACAGTGCAAACCACAGTGTCAAAAAGGAAATAGAGAAAGACAAAGAGAGAGACAGAGAGAGAGAAGTAAAATGCCTGCCCCAGAGGCAGGTGGTGTGGAAGGAAAACTGGGGACACTGGTGGCAGAAAAGTGCACTTTTAAAGGGTGGTGTACATTCTAGGACTGAAACTCAGTCATGAACAATTTTGTAACCACAGTGCTTAAGTAAAGTAATTATAGAAATAAAATAAAATAAAGTAAAAGTCCAACCCCTTCCCTACATTGTAGAACAAAACCTGTTTTTTTTAAACAGTCATTATTTTGAAATCTGATGTTAACAAAGAGTAGTTTAACAAATTTACCTTAGTGTTATTTTAAACTGTTTTATTTAAATTTTGTTTAAGTGTCTGAGTTTGAAATTGTGAGTCTCATGCTGAGTACAGAAATCAGAAGCAAAGATTACATTTTTGGATTCATTAGTAGCTGATACAACTCATCTATGATGGTGAAGGACAGGAAAAATGTATGTCAAAGGAAAAATTCAGAACTCTTCAAATGAAGGCGATGGGTAGAGTATAATTAATAATAGACAAACAAAAATTGGTTAGAGATCCAAGGACAGGGTGAGTCATGGAATACAAAGAAAGATCAGAAGAGATTGTCAGGATGAGGCAAAAAAAATCTTTGTATTGAATTGTGAATTTGGCTTAATTTTCAGGTATAGGAGAAATGATTGGGGTTGTAAATAAAATTGAATGAAAGAGATGAATGACTGAAAGCTCAGAAAGAGGAAATCCGCACACTCTCAAGAAGCCTGACTTGATAGGGATGAAGGAAACCATGGAAGTTAGCTTGGGAGGAAATGAGCAAAGTCAACAGTGGTATTGGGCCAGTCTAGTAGCTGTTCATAAAAATCTGTTTTCTTTTCTTTCTAGATCTAGACTCTGTTTCTTAGCCTCGAGGTTAGGTGTAGACCTTTGACCAATTTTCACCAAAATAACATAATGACATGTGTTTCCATATAGAGTCAACATTAAAGAAGTGGGTATGCTTAAGTGGGTCTGTTAAGGTTCCTTCCTCCATGGCTCCATGCAGCCTTGATACCATATCCTGTGTATCTGTGTGCTTGGGGCTTTAAAGTTCAATTTTATTCTGACATCTTACAAAATGCACTTTGGTTATTGTTGAGAGTGTTTAAAAAATAAATCCACAGACTTCCACTCCCTTCACCTTCTGTTCCCCACCTCCTAATATACACTATGGCCAGGTTCTTTTATAGTAACAAAATTCCCTAAAGAATAAATCAGCTTCTTAATTTTTGCAATTTTTTTACATTTGTGTTGTAGTAGACATATATGATATACTTAAATCCAAGGTGAGAGAATGCATTTTGCTTTCATTTAAGTAGAATTATTGTTAATTTTTTATTTTAGTGTACCACAGTATCTTACATATATTTCACAACAATATTTTAGGTAGATATTAACATTGAATCAGAGGAATTCCCAGCCCCTAAGTTTTCCTCCTTCCACCCCCATTCCCATCCTGGATCCCCTATCCTTCACCCTCATCCCCTCTGGACTGCCAGTACAAGTGGTTCCCTCTGTGTCTAGCTTTGTAGCACTACCTAGAAATTAACGATTCTTTGTTGATATATCTTAAAGTATTTTATATGTTCTAAATCTCAAATATGACACAATTAACACTTGAAAGTCTGCACATTTTAAAGAATCTGCATCTAAGAAAAAATGTAGGAATCTTGATTTTGATTTTTGATTGTATACTATAATGAAGCTTTTCTTCTGGGTTTATGAAAATAATGCACAAATACTGAAGAGAGCAATTAAGGCAAATTTCTATAACCTCTTCTCTTGCTATGTTTAGATGGATTCATCTTTGACCTTTATTCTGGGCATATTTTTACTATAATTGGCAGGTCTAGAGCTTCCTTTTATCAAATAAGAAAGTGAAGAGATGAAGAAGTATAACAAATAGGAAAGTTTTCAAATGACCTCCGACTCCACACTGTATTGACTACTGAGATCGCCCTATAACTGCAGCACGTGCTGCTCCTCTGTTCACTCACAGGCCAATTCATTTTCCTTGCTGTAACAGAAAATTGACAAAACATGCTGGACTCTACTCTATGGAGTTGATTGCAGGTGATGACATATAGCTTTCAAGGGAGATGAAAAGCAGCCTATGTAGTTTACTCACTACTATGATTCCTGGAATCAGTTGATGAGATCGATCAACTATAATCCAGGGAAAGATCTAAGGAAAATAGCTCCTTGTTCCCAAAACAGTGAAAAATACACAATGTAACTCAACTAATATTTTCTTTAAGAATTCTCCTGATTTTATTATTGGAAAGTTGGGATTTTGACATTGTGCTACATTACCAGTTTACAGCAAAAGAACTATTTTATAATGATGAGTGTGGCTAAGATTCTAGGAGAAAGGGCATCTTCTCTGACCATATTTTCCACTAAAGACAACAAATATTTTATTTTTCTTCCACTTCAAGAATTCTTAGACTAAGTATATGAGGGTATTTTTAGAGTTCTATATGTCAGCTTATATAAGATCTGAAGCAAGTCAGCTCCAAATAACAACGGCAGTGAGCACCACAGTAATTATTATTTATAATTATTTCCTCATGGTCTGTTGGCTCATGTATTTTAATGGCACTCTCTGCAACTGTGATTGCCAATCTCTCTGGTATTTGTGGGATAAAAGCTTACCCAAATAGAAATAATGTAGTTAAGTAATTTCATGTCCATCCTGAATCATTCCTTCCTGACTGTATTAGAGGTTATTTTAAATGCGTTTGGTTTGGGGAAGTGGGGCAAGGGAAGTGATGATTATTCTACTTCTGAAGTTCTGACATTCTCACAGTGACTCTTTGGCAAGGATATAGCTTGGTGTTAAAAGCTCCTGGGCAGGTAGACAAATTTATCGCTACAGCTGGAAGCCTGTTCTTTCCATGAGCCAGAATGAGGCTGAGTTAGGAAAGGGATGAATGAGGTGAGCCCCCTTACTCCCTTCTATATTCTGGGTTAGATGGAAAGCAGAAAAGAAAATGAGGTACACTTGATGAATGCACTAAGAACAGAAGAATTTTTTTTTCATAAATAAGCAACATGAGTGAATTTTTGCATTGGACGCTATGTGGACAGTAGAGTTTCTTAGTAAATGTCTCTAGTACACTTAAAAATTATTGATTATTGGACATAATCTGAGAAATCAAACATTGCAAATAATAGGAAGTACCAATAATTAAGCAGAATTGGCAAAGGAAAACACCATTATATTTATTAAGTGGATCTCTGAGAAATTAAGATTTTATTTTAATTAAACACAATTAACAAGTTTGTTTTTAGGAAGCTGTTGCTTGAATTTGAGATTCTCCCAAAATGTAAAGCCTGGGAGTAGTGATTTATGAAGGAAGTAATCCCAGAAAAGGAGTGAAGTAATAGAGAGAAGGCCTTGGAGAAGTGAAAATGATATGATTAGGATACTATTATAGGAGATCATTGTGGTGAGTAATGGGATCTCAATACTGCTACAATCCTCTAAAAAAATACTAAAGTGTCCATAGAAAAATGAAAGATTTCTGCTTTAATTCCTATTAATAAAGGACTGTTGTGGAGTGGGGGTTGGCACTGCCCTTCTTGGCTGTGCATGCAAGATACAATGTGGTGTGTACTGCATTGTCAGAAAAAATCCTCTAGCAGAATACAGAAAGGCAAGTGTGGTATGCTTGATGGGGACTCTAGTATGTAACACTGCTAAGGCTGAAAATCAAAAGCAGGTCCAGGGAATTAGAAGAGGCCTCTGGGGAAAGAGATGTCATTTTGGAGTGATGATGTCAACTGAATTAAGAGCATGGAAAAGAAAATCATATTTTTCCCTTAGACAGTGTGAACACATTTAATACCTAGATGACATACAATATCTGCTTCCTGCTACCTTCATTCTGAACATTGTGTCTGTTCAGACAGGAATACTTTACATGTTCTTAGTCTTTTTAGAAGTTGATATGTCTAATGATGTATTTATTTGAAATAAAGAGTTATAATTGCAAAAGAATAGGATTTCCTCTGACATGTGTGGGCATTACCATAGCTTATATTTTGAAACACATTAAGAGATAATTGAGGCACGTGACTTTATAAAAATGAAAAAAAATATAAAATGAGTCCAAACTATACCATGATTCCAAATCATACCACCCACAAAAAATAAAGACAATTTGGAGAAAAATTAGTTGTGGGAGAAAAGCCAAGCTTGTTGTGGGGGAAAAGAAAGCTAGAGTAAAAATTATTAACTTATGTAAGAAAAAATACAAACACAAAACAAATATTTGAAAAAGACACAAAAAAAAAATAGTGAAAGTACATTTAAAATTAGCAACCAAAAATGATCATGGTAAATACTATGGCATTCAGGAGAATAGGCACTTCTATTGTGAGAGAATATAAAATCACAGCACACACACACACACACACACACACACACAGACAGACATATTTATAGTCAATATAGCAACAAAAATTTAAGATTAAGCTTAGAGTGAAAAAATATATTTCCTTGATTTTATCTACCAACACTAATGCCAAAAATAAAAATCAGGGAAAAAGGAAATCTAGTAACAAAAACTTGGTCAAATAAATTATTCCTATGTTGCTACTTAAAATAATGAATTCAAAGCATTTTTTAAAAGGTTAATAACATATAAGTTATAACATTACATTATATTGGTTGGCAATATAACACGTATTTAGTTTTTAAATTATGAATGTAAATTCATAAAAAATGAAAAGTTATACATTAAAAACTATTAATAGCTATCACTCAGTAATAACTGTTGCAAGTCAGCCCTGAAGAGGTTGACTGATGGAGGGATGGAGGATGAGGTCTTTCCCCTCCAGCTCGGAGCACGCATCTGCCACCCTGTCCAGCCGACAGTTCTGAGGTGAAACGGCGGGTAAACAGCTTACAGACAGTCAGGCTTGTGGAAATATTAGCTTTATTCGGTGGACAAGACTGAAGTCCAAAGACTCAGCATAAGTTCCAGCTAAAAGCCTCTCGCTTTCCACAGACCCTTGTTTTTATCCCCCAGAATCAGGTACCACCCAATGGTGGGATCAGATACCACCCAATGGTGAAAGCAGAATCAGGTACCACCCTAGGGTGGGGGCAGAATGCCAGGCCACACCCTAGGGTAGGGCACAAACACTGATCAGGGTAGGGTCAGTAACATAATAATCCCCTAAAATATTTACATACACAACAATAACATATCTTATTATCTTTATTATTTTCATTATTTAAACATTTATGAAATGTATATACATGCTTTTAAAATTCTAATAGGTACTAGTGACTGCAAAAATGGTATGCAGTGATGGGGCCGGCGAGGTGGCACTAGAGGTAATGTGTCTGCCTTACAAGTGCTAGCCAAGGAAAGATAGTGACGGCGGTTCGATCCCCCAGTGTCCCATATGGTCCCCCCAAGCCAGGGGCAATTTCTGAGCGCTTAACCCTGAGCATCAAAAGGGTATGGCCCGAAACCCCCCCCCAAAAAATGGTATGCAGTGTCAAAATTAATTATGACTAACTTTGAGTTGGTGACTACACCTATTTTTTCTCTTACTTCATTTTAAAAATTTTTGTCTTCTAAGGAAATATTACCATAGTATGTCCTAATTATAAAAATTACTATAAATTTATATTTTATCACTTAATTCCTTTTTTGTTTTCTTTTTGTTTGTTTTTTGTTTTGGGGCCACACCCATTGATGCTCAGGAGTTACTCCTGCCTATGCATTCAGAAATTGCTCCTGGTTTGGGGGACCATATGGGACGCCAGTGGATCGAACCACAATCCATCCTAGGCTAGCATGTGCAAGGCAGATACTTTACCTCTAGCATCATCACTCTGACTCTTTAATTCCATTCTTGAAAAATTTTAAAAATAATTTGGTGCTGCAGAAAGAGAAATCCCAAATCTCTATAATTCTAGCATAGGAATATACAAAATAATGAATTCTGGAGACATTTATGATGAGTGATGGTAGGTGTAGAAAAGGGGAAAGAGGATGAAAGAAATAAAAAAGAGACATTAAAATCAATTACAGAATTACATAATATAACTAGTAAGTTGGTATTAATTTTATTTTTTTCATAAGTCCTAAAACCCTAAGATGCAATTAAATACCATTAAACATTTGATTTTCCAAAAATGTCACTTTTATACATTAAAAATTTAAATTTAAATTTAAATTTCCTTAAAACAGGAAATTAAAATAGATAAATTATTATTTTAACCAAGTAAATGATAAATTCTTCTCCACATTCCCAAGTTCTTCCCATGAATGCATATGATCCACAAATTCTAACTGATTTATTACCAAAAGATTTTCTTTCTATGTTTTAGACAAAGCTATTTTATTTAGAAAATAAAAGAGATAAAGATATATACAGAGAGGAAGAGTTAAAAAGAGGGGTAGAAGAAAAAAGTTGAGATAAAGGCGAGAGAGAGAGAGAGAGAGAGAGAGAGAGAGAGAGAGAGAGAGAGAAGGGAGTATTCCATAAAATAAAGAGAAATTACACATTCTGAGTTGGAACAGAGCATATCTTAGGCTTTTCTTCTTATTCACAGTTACAACTTCAGTTTTCAGATTTTAGTTCAATTTCCCAACACTTTAAGGTAATTGTGAAATATATAAAAATTATACAAAGACAAAATTAAAAAGAACATGTATGTATGAGTGGTGAGGAGCAGTAATTTGTACATCAAATTCAGAAATACTAACATAATTATAACCATGTCACCTAACCTATAATAAAAATTACTTTAAAAACTTTAATAAATGAAACCCATGTATAAAAGGCTTTGACATCATAAGAATTGCAAAGGTTGAAGTTGCTAAATGCCCTTTCTTTTTGGCAGTCTATTACTGGGTTCCACTGGGAAATGAAAGGGACACAGTTCCAAAGATTATGACTTAACACTTTGTGGGTGATTCATTTGTCATCCAGGTCTGGTACTTTACTCTCTTCTTCGTTTTATTTCTCTTCACAGAGACTGAGAAAATGATCTTAATACAATTGAACAAAGACTGAAGAAAACATTTGCTGAATGTGGAGACCAAACAATAGTATTGCATCTTGGGTAATCAAATTGAGAAAACACAAGAGCAGACAGAGTAGCCAAGATCAATAAGATGAAAAGCTAGAAGGAAATGAAGGAGAAAGAGTGCAAAACCAAAGTGACTGTTAATGAGTAAGTGTTCACACAAGGACGTGTCAAAAAATAGGACTCGAGTTGAGCTTATTTCTGCTGTGTGACCTGAAGTATGGCAGACATTTTGATCCTTCTCTTGGCTCTCCTGTAGCCTGGGCTTTGATCTTTTCTGCCTATCATTTCCTGAGGGCCCTTCTTCAGAGGTGAGCTGTCCTGACAACAAAAAGTTGAGCTGATTTCTGCTATGTGACTGAAAGCCCGTCAGACATTTTGGACCTTCTTCAGAGGTGAGCTGTCATGCCCACAGAGGGTGGAGCCAGAGGGGCATCTTCTAGCAAATGAACCCCACCATAACATATAGGAAAAAACTATACTACAAGAATGTCAATGGGGAAACAACACGCCAACACCATGAATAAAGAATGAAGTTGGAATAAAGTTAGAAGCTCTGATAACCCAAAACTGCCAACCATAGTTAGCCTCTCAGATAAGAAGTTTAAAGAAGAAATATGGAGGATCCTCATAAAAAATAAAGCATAAATTGAGCTGCACAGAACACAATGATACAAATCAGAAAACTCCAAACTGAAAAAAAAAGAAATAAGAAACTCAGTAGATAAAATGAAAGCCTCAATGTAAAGCCTCTCCAACAGGATAATAGCACCTGAGGAAAGAATCAGTGAGCTGGAATATCAGATGCATAGCTAATCCATACAGCAGAAGAGGTTAGAAAAAGCCATAAAGCAAATGATCAGACAATAGAAAAATTACTAAAAGAATGTGAACTGATGAAAATAGAAGTCTTTGATAAGCTCAACAGAAACAACATAAGAATCATTGGAGTTGCAGAGACCCTGGAAGAAAATCCCCAGGAAGAATCAGCAGTCAAGGATATCATTGCAGAAAAACTCCCAGAGATACAACCAAATCTTGCATGCCCAAAGACTACTGGCTAAAAGAAACACGAAGAGAAGCATCCCAGGACACATCCTAGTCACAATGACGAATCCCGCAGACAGGGATAGAATACTGAAAATAGCGAGATCAAAAAGGAAAATTACATTCGAAGGAGCATCCTTAAGATTTATAGTAGACTTGTCACAAGAAAACCTCAAGGCTAGAAGGCTGTGGAGAGACATACTGACAAAACTCAATGAAATGAATGCTTCGCCTAGAATACTGCACCCAGCAAGACTCACTTTCAGGTTTGAAGGAAGTAAACTTAGCTTCGTGGATAAACAACAGCTCAGAAACTTTACAGACTCAAAACCATCCTTAAAAGAAAAACTGAAAGGTCTACTTTAAGACAAGATCGACCAACAGACACACCAAACTTATACTCAAAGATGGCACTAAATCCTATGATAATTATCTCTCTTAATGCAATGGACTAAATGTACCAGGTAAGAGGCACAGAATGACTAAATGGATCAAAACTGAATCCAACCTGCAGCTCCTATGAGAAACATACCTGAATAGTCACAATAAACATAGACTCAAAATCAAAGGCTGAAGGACAATCATCCAAGCAAACGCACCCTTAAAAACCTGAAGTGGCCATATTAATATCAGATGACACAAACTTTAGACTCAGAAAAGTTGTAAGGGACAAAGATTTTGTATTAATCAAGGAATATGTACAACAGGAAGAAATAACACTACTAAACATATACACACCCAATTAGAGACCAGCAAAGTATTTAATAGTATTACTGACAAATTGTAAAGAAGATATCAATCGTAACACAATAATTGTGGGAGATCTCAACACTGCCCTGTCATCCCTTGATAGGTCAACCAGACTGAAACTCAACATATATTATCCCTAAAAAGAGAAATGGAAGAAAATAGCCTAGTACATATATATAGGGCACTCCATCCCCAGAAACCTGGATACACATTATTCTCCAATGTACATGGGTCATTCTCCAGTATAGATCACATGCTAGCCCATAAAATATACCTCCATAAAATCAAGAGGATAGAAATTGTGCAGACTACCTGCTCAGAACACAAGGCACTGAAACTAGGAGTGAACTACAAAGGGACACAGAAAAAAACTAACACCTGGAAATTAAATAGCTTACTACTGAACAACCAGTAGATCAGAAATGAAATCAAAAAGGAAATTAAAACATTCCTGGAAGCAAATGACAATGAAGACACAAATGATCAGAATTAATGGAACACAGCAAAAGCAATACTAAGAGGAAAATTTATAGCTTTGAAAGCACACATCAGAAAGGAAGATGGGGCCTATATAAAAAGCTTAATGACAGATCTTTTAAAATAGAAAATGATCATTAAAGGAACCAAAAATAGGTAGACAGAAGAAAATAACGAAGCTTAGAGCAGAAATCAATGAAGTGGAAATAAAAAAAATTTGAAAGATCAACAAGAGCAAAAGTTGGTTCTTTGAAAAAATAAACAAGATTGATAAACTGCTAGCAAAACGCACAAAGAAATGGAGAGAAACTTAATAAACCAGATTAGAAATGAAAAAGGGTAGATCACTAAAGATACTGCAGAGATTCAGAGGGTAATCAAAGATTACTCTAAGAAACTCTATGCCACTAAACATGTGAACCTGGAAGAAATAGATAAATTCTTGGATTTTATAACCTTCCACGGTTGAATACAGATGATGTAGCATATCTAAACAGCCCTATCACTATTGAGTAAATTAAAATGGTAATCAAAAGTTTTTCCAAAAACAAAAGCCCAGGCCCAGATGAGTCACTAATGAATTCTTTCAAACCTTTCAAGAGGAACTAATACCAATGCTTTTCAGGCTCTTTCATGAAATTGAAGAAACCAGACCACTTCCAAATAGTTTTTGTGCAGTTAACATCACCTTGATACCAAAACTAGACAAAGTTGGTGCAAAAAATAAAATTACAGACCAATATTCCTGATGAACACAGATGCAAATATTTTCAACAAAATTCTGGGAAATAAGATCCATCAAGAAGGTCATACACCACAAACAAGTAGTTTCATTCCAGGAATGCAAGGATGGTTTAACATACATAAATCAATAAGCATAATACACCATATCAATAAAAAGAATAATAAAAACCATATGAGCATATCAATAGATGCATAGAAAGTATTTGATAAGGCACAACAACCATTCTTGATTAAAATAAAAACTCTCCTCAAGATGGAAATGAAAGGAACTTTTCTCAATATAATCAAGGCCACCTACCACAAGCCAATGGCAAATAGTATTCTCAATGGAGATAAATTAAAAGCTTTTTCTATAAAATCTGGTACAAGACAGGGCTGCCCTCTCTCACTACTCTTATTTAACATAGTACTGTAAGCTCTTGCCATAGCGATTAGTTAAGAAAAAGATATCAAGGGCATCCAGATAGAAAAGGAAGAAATCAAGCTCTCACTGTTTGCAGATGACATGATATACTATATTTAGAAAACCCTAAAGACTGTACCCAAAAAATTCTAGAAACAGTAAAGTCACTTGGGAAAAATGGCAGAAAAAATTAACACATAAAAATTTTTTTGTCCCCCAATTCACAATACAGACCATGCAAAGGGGGGTTGAGGTGTATATGGGGTACATTTAATGTACCTCCTCTTTCTATACAGTCAGTGTAAAGAACACAGCCTGTGATAATAATTGGGAAATCTTATCTTTTCTTTTTTATTATATAATATATATATATATATATATATATATATATATATATATATATATATATATATATATATATATATATATATTCCCATGACCAATATCCCAAGTGTCCTTCCTCCCTACCCCATACAGGCCTGTATTCTGGACAGGCTTTTTACTTCCCTCATTCAGTCACATTTTGTTATAATAGTTCTCAGTGTAATTATTTCTGTGACTGCACTAAACAATCCCTGTGGTGAGCTTCATGTCAGGAGCTGGATTCTCCAGTCCTCCTCTATTTTGTCTCTGAGAATCATTACACAAATGTTTTTCATTTTTCTCAAAACCCATAGATGAGACCATTCTGTGTTTATCTCTCTTCTTTTGACTTATTTCACTCAGCAAAATAGATTCCATATACATCCATGTATAGGAAAATTTCATGACTTTATCTCTTCTGATGGACTGCATAATATGATGTTGTGAATGCTGTCTGATCCAACCTTTGTGGAAAGTGATATGGAGATTTCTCCAAAAGCTGGAAGTTGAGCTCCCATATGATCCAGCTATACCACTTTTAGGGATATATCCTAGCAAAACAAAAATACAATACAAAAATCCCTTTCTCACACCTATATTCATTGCAGCATTGTTTATAATAGCCAGACTCTGGAAACAGCCTAAATGCCCCTCAATAGATGAACAGTTAAAGAAACTATGATACATATACGTAACAAGCAAAAATTAATGGCCTTCTTGTACAATAATGATAAAAAAGAAATGGACATTAAAAAAATAATCCAATTAGTGTCACACAAACTCAAATATCTTGGAGTCAACTTAACTAAATAGACGAAGGACCTATACAAAGAAAACTACAAAATCCTAGTTTAAGAAATAAAAGAAGATACAAGGACACATACCCTGCTGATGGATTGAGAAGATTAACATCATTAAAATGGCAATACAGTTCACAAATTGAAGCTCACCACAAAGAGTGGTGAATGCTGTTAGGGAAATAACTACACTAACAACTAGCATGACAATGTTAAAGAATGAGAGAAGTAGAATGCCTGTCAGGAATATTGACAGGGTTGAGGGTGGAGGGGAGGCATTGGTGGTGGGAATTTTGCACTGGTGAAGGGGAGTATTCTGTTTATAACTGAAACCCAATTACAAACATGCTTGTAATCATGGTTCTTAAATAAAATTTTATATTAAAAATTAATGCACAGTCCAAATCAAATAACTTTGATATAAAAATTACAGACCAAAATCTACCTAATTGGAAAATACATTATAAATCACTTTTTGTATAAATTACATGTTGAACTCATATTAAGCTACATAAAACTCATTATAATAGATTTTACCTTTAAAAGAAACCCCAATGCATTATACAGTTTTAATGCAATCTCTCTAAGAATACCCATGACATTATTCAAAGAAGTGGATCAAATACTCCTGAAATTCATTTGAAACAATAAACACTCATGAGTAGCTAGAGAAACCCTTGAGAAAAGGAATATGGGATGCATCACTCTCCTCAACTTTAAATTGTATTACAAAGCTATAGTCATTATAACAGACCCTCAGATTAGTGGAATAGACGAGTATTCAGAGAATGTTCCCCAGACATACAATCAACTAATCTTTGATAAAGGGGCAAGAAATGCAAAATGGAGCATAGAAAGCCTCTTCAACAAGGGGTGTTGGCACAACTGGTTAGCCACTTGCAAAAAAGCGAACTCAGACCTCCATCTAACACCATGAACAAAGGTCAGATTCAAAGATTAAAGACCCTAATATCAGATCTGAAACTATAAGGTATATAGAACAACACATAGATAAAACTCTCCATGACATTGAGACGAAAGGCATCTTCAAGGAGGAAACAGCACTCTCCAAACAAGTGGAAGCAGAGATAAACAGATGGGACTATAGTAAATTGAGAAGCTTCTGCACCTCAAAGGAATATAGTGTCAAGGATACAAAAGCCACCCACAGAATGGGAGTAACTATTCATCCAATACCCATCAGATAAGTGGCTAATATTGAAAATATACCAGGTATTGACAGAACTTAACAGAAAAAAAAAATCTAACCCCATCAAAAATGGGGTGTAAAATGAACAGAAAATTCCTCAAAGATGATATACAAATGACCAAAAGGCACATGAAACATGCTCCACATCACTCATTATCAGGGAGATGCAAATCAAAACAACTATGAGGTACCATCTCATGCCACAGAGACTGGCACACATCACAAAAAACAAGAAGAAGCAGTGTTGGCGGGGATGTGGAGAGAAAGAAACTCTCATTCACTGATGGTGGAAATGCCAGCTAGTACAAACTTTATGAAAAACAATATGAAAATTCCTCAAAACACTAGAAATTGAACTCCCATATGATCCAGCTATACCACTCCTAGGGATATGCCCTAGAAACACAAGACACAATAGAAAAATGCCTTTCTCACACCTTTATTTATTAAAGTGCTATTTGCAATAGCCAGATTCTGGAAACAACCAAGATGCCCTTCATCAAATGAATGGCTAAAGAAACTGTGGTATGGGGCCAGAGAGGTAGCGCAATGGTAGGTCATTTGCCTTGCATGAAGCTGACCCTGGACACACCACAGTTCATATGGCCCCCGGAGCCAAGAGCAACTTCTAAGTGCAGAGCCAGGAGTAGCCCCTGAGCATCACTAGGGTCCCCCCCCCCAAAAAAAACAGAATAAAAGAAACTGAGGTACATATACACAATATACATAGTGAAATATTGTGCAGCTATCTGAATGTATAAAGTCATAAAATTTTCCTATACATGAATGTACATGGCATCTATTATGCTGAGTGAAATAAGTCAAAGGAAGTGAGAAATAGACATAGAATAATCTCCCTCATCTATGGGTTTTAAGAAAAATAAAATACATTAGTGTAACAAAAATGGGGGCTGGAAGAGCTGGCTCATGATTTGAAGCTCATCACAAAGAGTGATGATTGCAGTTAGAGTAATAACTACACTGACAACTATCACAGCAATGTTAATGAGTGTGAGAATTAGAATGTCTGTCTCGAATACAGGCAGGGGGTGGGAGGAGGGAAATGGGGGACATTGGTGATGTGAATATTGCACGGGAGAAGAAGGCTGTTCTTTATATGACTGAAACTCAATTACAATCATGGCTGTAATCAAGGTGCTTAAATAAAGATATAAAATAATTTTAAAAAAATGAACAGCTGTCTTTATGTTAAAAGGAGACTCCTTTTCTTAAAAGATCTTTTAAAACTCTCTTTAAAAAAGATAGGACTCAATTTTCAAGGTGTGCTAAGGCAGAATCTGACTATACAGAATTTAGCACTCGGGCAGGAATGTGATTTTTAAAAGGACTAATCTATTGAAAAAGAAAGAAATCTGAGATGGAAGACAAAGAAGCTTGATTATCAGATAACAGGGATACTTAGAGGACCAAGTAAAAGACCCTTTGAAATTGAGAAAGTGAGCAAGCATGTCTGAATGTCATCTGTTCCCTCTGTCCAAGGAGGAGGTGGGATCAAAATAAATAACAATTATGTCGGCTGTACAAAAAGTTCAAGTCTGAGTGTAATAGATACATTGAAGTAAATAATACTACCTATCTTTTATATGCTCCTCTAATTTTCCTTATTGTATTTATTTTCTTTTTATCTACTTGGAGATTTCCCATGTAATCTTTTAATAAAAATCCATAAACTGGGGCAGGAGCGGTGGCACATGTGGCAAGGCGTCTGCCTGCACGCACTAGCATAGGACGGACCACGGTTCGGTTTGAACCCCCAGCGCCCCATATGGTTCCCCAAGCCAGGAGCAATTTCTGAGCGCATAGAAAGGAGTAACCCCTGAGTGTCACCGGGTGTGGCCAAACAAAAACAAAAACAAAAAAAATCCATAAACTACGGCTATAAATTAGATTATAGGATTAAATTGCCTGTAAATAGCAGGCTTTGCTGAGATTTTCTGCTGTTCACATGATCAAATTCCACGTATTGTCTGCTGCGTAGTAAGCACCACTCCTGAGCATTCTGCTGGCAGTATGGTGATCCTGGACTGCTTTCTATAGCAGTAGCAAAAAGGCTATTTTACTTGCCCATAGTGTCAGCAAAAGAAGCAAGAGCTGATGGATATATATAGGAGTCAAAGTAATCTCTAGAGAGCAACCTCGGGGATTAAGGGAGGAATATAGAGAGGTTCTGGGAATGAATATACCCTGATAGGCATCTGTGCCAACCAAGACAAAAGAGGATTCCAGGTGCAGACTTAGTCTGATTTTGATTTCTAAGAAGATATTTCTCCACTAGCTTAAAACTATACAATTTCTGAGGAAGCGTTTTTTTTTGTTTTTTTTTTTTTTGTTTTTGTTTTTGTTTTTGTAAATGTTGAGATTTGTTCTGTATGCCAGATAACACAACCTTTTTAAAACGAGTTTTTTTTTTAAGAGACAGGATGGGGCCCGGAAAGATAGCACAGCGGCATTTGCCTTGCAAGCAGCCGATCCAGGACCAAAGGTGATTGGTTCGAATCCTGGTGTCCCATATAGTCCCCCATGCCTGCCAGGAGCTATTTCTGAGCATACAGCCAGAAGTAACCCCTGAGTAACGCCGGGTGTGCCACCCCCAAATAAAAGAGAGAGAGAGAGAGAGAGAGAGAGAGGATCAATCTTTTTAAATCATCAGTTCATTACTCTGCTCCCTTAATTACATCAAGATTAAAATGTATTCACTTGGCAAGTTTCCTTTATGGATAATTCTCCCCATGTTAGACAAAATAAGTCATTCTTCCTTACTCATTTGACTATTGCCTTTCCTTTGGCCATTTTAGTACTCTCTTTCTCTTGTGTCTTTGGAGAAAAAAAAAAAGAGTCACTCACCTTTAAATAAACATCAGTATTCTAGTGTGTCCAGCCATCCAGAATGAATGACCCCACTGTCTCATTCCTTTCAACTTTTACTAAACAGAGGAGCAAATTTCTTGTCACTTGTCAGAATGTTTTTTCATCAAACATCCCCCTGACTGTGGGCATCCAAATAAAGTGACTTTAGTTCAGCACTGCATTTTACCCAAAATTATTGTTACTTTGCATAAATTAGCTCACTTTCTATTCTTTCCTGTCTCTTTCACTATTTTAGTCTAAAAGTCTTGTTTTTTAAACAATTGTTCTCTCTTCTATGAAAATAACAACCTCTAATTACATTGCCAAGAGCATCTTTTGACTGCTCCAGAAAAATGTCTAAATATAAGTGAATCCAAGGCCAAAGCATAGTACAACAGGTAGGGCATCTGCCTTGTATGCAGCCTATTTTGGTTCTATTCCCAGCACCCTGTATGTTCCCCCAAGTATACTAGGAGTAATCCTGAGTGTAAAGCCAGGACCTAGTATAAAATGAAGGTAGACCCAGTTGTTTTTTTTTTTAATTTATTGAAACCATTGTGATTTACAAAGCCTTTATAGTTGGGTTTCAGGTATATGGTGACAGTGAATTAGGGCCATTCCCACCATCTGTGTTGACTTCTCTCCACCAAAGTTCCCAGTATGCATCCAAAACCACCACCCTTTGCCTTCTGACCTGCCAGTGGAACAGGCCCATTTTAAGTATAAATTGTTATAGTTTGGGTCTCTTGATTCTATTGCTTTGGACCCAAGTTTTTCAAGGCCTGAAAGGTCACAAAATCTGGTGACCCCAGATATTTTGCAGAACTTCATGTTTCTTCATGTAGGTGAGGTCAGAGATGTGTGTTATTAGAGGGTTATTAGAGGCATGGTAACAGTGAGTGGGGTATTCTATCTTAGCCTTAATATATATACAGAAAAGTCTCAGAAGAAAAAATTCTAATTTTCTGAGATTGGATGTTGAATGTATTACTTGGTCCAAGCCCCAAATTGTAGTAAGACTAACCTTTACAGAGTCCTTCCCTTTATACAGTGCTATGGTAAATGAAATACATGCTTATTGATGCTAATAATCATATAATGGGGGTAGATGTTCTACTTGTGCTTATTACACAGGAGAAACTGGGATTAAACTACCAGGGATTAATGAGTCAGGATTTGCACTCAGGTCATTTGTCATTATTTCTAGGGCTTGTGTTCCTGACAAGTCTACTAAATGATCATTTTCCCCCCTGTAACATTTCCTCCAACATAGTAAAGGTCAGAATAAATACTTTTCCACTTGAACAACTGAAATAATAAGAATAAAAATTGATGATACTTATAGAATAAAAAAACATGTGAAAAAAATTTATAAATACTAATTATACTTTACACTCACAAATCTATAGCGCAAATAAATATGGGCGTAACTTTATTAGCCACAAATATTCATTTATGTATTCAACACTTATAAATATTTCCCATAATCCCATTTACTGGTGCCTAAAAACCTGAATGAAATAATACAAGTCGTGAACTCCTAAGAGCTTTTAATTTAGTATGATAAAAATATAAGAATTAAACAATACACAATAAATTTCCCTTGCAGATATCAGATTCCCTACTTGGCTTAAAAGTAGATTCTGATCCCAAGATCGTAAAAAGAGGTTTAACATTTATATTTCCTTCATTTATTCAGTTCCTTCAACTATGTCTAAGGGTTTGTCTGAAGCTATAGCTTGATGGCTTCTCTATACTGAAATCATTCACAATGGTGTTGATGAGCCCAAATGGAACAAAATCCTTCAATCATCTATATTCTATGATTATCCCAACTGCAACTCATGTACCTACAAACTGTAGAATCACCTTTATGCAGATGAGTTGTATGCTAGCAACAAGACAGGTCTGAAGGGTCTTGGCCCATCTGCATTTTCTCCACTTCTGTGTGAGTTTCCTCCTTTCATCTCTGCTTTTAGCCCTTTATAGTTGTTGTGCTGTTACAAACTCAATTTAGAATTTTGCTTTCCAAAACAGACCTAAAGACCTTGCAATAGCTGTCTCAGAAATTTGCCAAATAGCAAAGGGAGAAGAATACTTTTAATTCTCACTCTCTTATTTCCAACTGATTGAACATTTCTTGAGAATTAAAGGATAGAGATAAAATCTTCTGAGCTTTTTCTTGGCCCAGAGGTTAATTGTCTTGCAAAATTTAAAGAGGAAGGGGGAACTCACAGTGCCCATTCTTCAAAGAGGACAGTAGCTCTACTAGCTAAAATAACATGAAATGAATTCTATCAGCCTATTTCTCCCCCTCAATTACCCTACTGGGTCAAAAATGCACCTTGGGAGTCTAGCTCAGCCTTCACACAGGTGGTACAGGATGAAAAGCTTTAGGGAAATTGTCCCATGGTGAATTTGTTGCTAAAGCTTCTCAATTCTTTTGTTTAACATGCTACTATTTTAAAAGTCAAAAATCCCTAGAATATTTTAGAATTTAGGTTACTGGTCATGCATAACTTAACATAAATGAATATTTGGTTTCTAAAGTTTGAAAACTTAGGATTTCAGACTTGAGGGGCTGATTTTCTTTATAGGATATCTCAGAGATTTTTGTCAGGAAATCCACTGGTTTTTCTAGTCACCTAACTCAACTTGTAACCTAAGTGGGTAGGCAGTGGAAAGATTCACTTTTCTCACACTTATTTCCCAGAACAAACAGATATCGTTTTTCAGCTGAGAAGAATTTGAGCAGGACTTACCTGTTAATACTCTGCTTTTATTAGTCCTTATTATGCCATAGAGCAAATCATATAGCCAAGTATTAAAGGAATGCTTACTCTTTTGTGTACACATTCTCTCATTTAAAACGGTTGAAAAATGAGTGTAGCTTTCATTTTATCATCTAATTCTTTGCTTTGAGCCTCAAACCTGTGTTTCTAGAAAAGTTACCTATGGCAAAATCCCCTTATACCTGACAGCATATGGGAATTTTCCAATCAGACAAAATCTCACTAAGTTGCAAATTTTTGCATATATGTTAATTATGTCAAAGTTCTCTACTATTGTTATAGTTTCTTTGGGGCTGAAACACTCTGAGTCACTCCCAGATCTGCGCTTGGGGATTAAGGGGTTGCTCTTTGGGGTTTTCAGGAGACCACATGATACTAGGGATTGAACTGAGATTAGTCACATGCAAAGCAAGCAATTTAACCCTTGTATTATCTCTGCTAATGTTATTAATAATTTATTTCAGGCCTTCAGGACTATATTGGAAAGGTATTCTCAGGATTCCCTAACATTTTCAAAGGACTTCAGAGGTCAAAATTACTTTCAAAAGTATGTAAAACTATTATTTGCCTTTTATTCTTTCTCAGCATAAAATAGTTTTCCAGACTGTCTTCTATTAAGCCAAACATAAAAGATATTTGTAAAAATTGTAAATATTGTTCATCTTTTCACTAGCTTTTTTTTACCCAAAATGTTTTAGTTTTATTGACTATATGTGCATTCTTTGCATGCAATTGCTAATATTAAATGAATTGACACATACTTAAATTTTTGTTTTTAATTTCTAAGATAGTAAATGGCAATCAACATAATCTACAAACATTGAAGCTCTTTGGAATATTCAATAATTGTTAAGGGTATAAATAAGTCCAGAGCATATATAAAAATACTTTATAAGGCATATCATAAATATTTGTTATTCTTTCATACAACCATGCTGAGAAAATATTATCCTATTATAGAAAATGGAACCAAGACATAGAGTTAATTTTCTTAGAGTTAAGCTATGGTACACCAAACAGCCTCATTTCTTATTATGTTTTCTTTTTTCCTCCCTTATTAAAACTGCTTTTGCCGTTGCCTTAAAAATGACATGAAAATACAAATGAACAAAGAACAGATTATATATAAAAGCAGAACTTTGACTTACATCATCCAGCAACCTACCCACAAAAACAACACCCTTATCTAACTACAATAAACAGGAAGTTAGGAGGTTGTCAGACTCGCAGTGAAGCTAAATTTCATTCTCTAATATAATCTAGGAAGTATTAGCTTTTGAAACAACTGCTCAAAAAGGCAATGAGTTGAAAATATTATGCCTTCCTTCAATTTTGTTGCTCATCCAACTTAGCACCATTTAGAGAAAACCAAATAAGCACTTCTAACTTAGATGCTTGCTTTCAATTAAGATGGCTTGCAGTTTCCCTGGCCAGCATCCTCCAGTCAAGACAATCTGAATCTTCGCTCTACCTGCCAAAAAAATTTCCCACTCTACTTTTGATTCTCTTCCAAAATAAAAATGACCAGAGCTCCTTTCGTTGTTCCCTCAAGTTCAGCCTAAAGAGACTTCACTCTCATTTTAATGTTGATTTACTTCCATACTTCATTCTGACCATACATCCCATTGGGACCACACCTGGGAGTCTTCAGGGGTTACTTCTGGCTCTGTGTTCAGAAATCAATCCTGGCAGGCTCAGGGGACCATAAAGGATGTCGGGGATTGAACCCGTGTCATCCATGTATAAACCAAAGGTCCTACCTGCTATGTTATCCCACTGGCCCCATCAGTTTATTTTGTAAAAACACAGACATCTGGCAAGACAAAGCATGATGAGAGCTAAGTTAATCATTTTGATCTCTTTTAGATATCTACAGTGTTTACCACACCTATTCACAATATGGACTTCCAGACACCTGTACTTCAAAGACAACAATACTACTACAAAGACAACAATACTACTACTAATAAATACATTAAAATGAGAAGTTGAGAGAGATTTGTTATTTTACCAATAAAGTTTAAAAGATCCTATCATCAGTTTGATTATCAAAAGAATAGAAAGGAGGGGGCTGGATAGATAATATAATGGGTAAGGACACCTTGCATACAGCCAAGTTGGGTTCGATTCCTAGCATCCAACATGGTTTCCTAAGCCCAGCAGAAGTGATCCCTGAGTGGCAGACTCAGTAGTAGACCTTGTAACTTCTCAAAAAAAAACAAACAAACAAACAAAAAAAAACAATCCAAACAAACAACAAAAAGAGTAAGGAGTTAAAAATATTCTAGGTTATAAATTATTTTACAAGTTCTTGAAATTTAATTATTTTATTGATTAAACTTTTTGCCTTTTTTTTTATACCACATTCAGCAGTTCTCAAGATATAATCCTGGCTCAGGAATGACTCCAAGGGTACTCAGGAGACCATAGGTAGTACTGGGAATGAAACCAGAAAATTTTAGGGTGCATGCAAAGCAAGTGTATTAACCCTTGTGATATTTCTCCATCCCAGTCATTGCCATGTTTTCCCCGGAAATACTTGGATGCCAACAGAGCCTACTTCAGTGGTACTCAGGTGAAGGAGAAATGGCGAGGTGAAGATGCTACATACCAATCTTGTGCTTCACCATTCAGAGCTATCTCTTCAGCCCTATATTTAGTCTCACCAGGGAATATGTTTCTGGGTTCATCTTTGAGGACACATAGGTCAAGACTAGTGTGGGTCACTGGCTTGTCTTTTATGCAGTGGGGAAGAGAGAGCAAAAGGAAAGTGCCCATGTTTTTGTAGCACATAGCTATTGAACCTAACTTTGTTGGTATATGTTTTGTGGGGGGCCGCACTCGGTGACGCTCAGGGGTTACTCCCGGCTATGTGCTCAGAAATCGCTCCTGGGCTGGAGAGATAGCATGGAGGTAGGGCATTTGCCTTGCATGCAGAAGGATGGTGGTTAGAATCCTGGCATCCCATATGGTCCCCCGAGCCTTCCAGGAGCGATTTCTGAGTGTAAAGTCAGGAGTAACTCCTGAGCACTGTCGGGTGTGACTCCCCCCCCCCAAAAAAAAACAACCTAAGAAATTGTTCCTGGCTTGAGAGACCATATGGGACACCAGGGGATCAAACCGTGGTCCATCCTAGGCTAGTGCAGGCAAGGCACTTGTACCACCACTCCAGCCCCATTTTGTTGGTATATTTTCAAACAGGAAACCAATAGGAATGAAAAATATTTACTTACTTATGAAAAATACATTATTAGCCATAGATTTGTTCTAAGTAACAAACACTAACAATCTCTTAAGCCCTCACCTGAATTATCCAATGATACCTACTAAATAGAAAAAGAAAATCATGCAATAAAAGTACTAATGTTCTTTATTAGCTATATTGATATATTAAGACAATTCCACAAAACATCTATGATGAAATTCTCAAAATCTGTGTTCATAAGCTCTATCTTCTTATTCAATAGTTAAATTTTTTATTAGAAAAAACATCCTTCATCCAAAGAAATTTTTTTCATTGTGCTGGTCTATGCCTTGTTAGACCCACTCTTCACTCAGTCTCAGACTACTGTGCAGAGATACTATACTGAGAGCCTACATGAAAGGTTAAGTGAAGGAGAGACATATGAAAGACCGTATGAAATACCCTTTCATGGGTCTTCACTGCTGAGTGAGCCAAGATCTGGCAGGAGTTGTTCTAGTTGAGGACGACTCCAAATTCTAGGCCCTATAACTTCCTGAGATCTTTCCTAATCTCTGTTTCCCCTCAGCCCTTGGTTAGAATGGCTCTGAAGTGAATAAAAGAGGGGTCTATACCATTCATTATTGTTTTCCTAAACCCTATACATATAAAGGCACTAACTGGAATAAATTTGTGGGCTTCTCCTTAAAACTTTACCTAAAACTTTTACCTACTTCTATTGTTTTTAAATTTTATTCATTTTTGTATTTTGGTGGGGGGCAAGGGTATAGTAGCACATGTGGTGGTGCTCAGATCTTATTCTTGGTTCTGCACTATTATTCCTTTGCTCTGTTTGTGGAACAATATAGAAAGTGGAGGATTGAACCTGGGTTGGCCATGTGCAAGACAAATGTCCTATCCACTGTACTATAGTCCCAGTCCCTAGCATCTATATATTTATCTTTAGTTTATACTCTAGTTTTGTGTGTGATCGTATGTATTCAGGTACTTTCTAAGACTGTCTCAAAAAAAACTGAAGATAAAGAGCTATTTTCCATTTCTTTGGATCTATCAACAACTTACACAAAGTGAATCATATCAATTGGTTTCACATTTGCTTTTTATTTTTTGCTGGCTGATTAAGTTGCCACTGCAGCAATATTCAGGACTAACAAATTTATTGTTATTAGGGCAAGTCATAAGGAAAATATTATTATTAATACTGAAAATAAATCTAGACTTAAAAAATACTGTACTTTTTTTTACTTAAATCTGACTTCAGAAATGAATGTGAGTAATTAAATGATTAATTTGTACTCAGATTTAAGATACATTTATTTATCTGATGCTGGAACAACTGGTCAGTTCAGTATTAGCAATGAAAACTTTGTTGTAGAGACAGTCTAAATTTTATATAAGTCTTATGAGGCATTATATTGAGGAAATTACATCCCAGTATTTTAATAACAGCTCTCCATGGCACCAATGATTCATAACTGTTTTGTTTTAGGAAAGGACATAAGTTTTATGAGCATTTAATTAACAAACTGAAGGGTTTTGGCTTCCCTGTGTAGTTGATAATTTCATATAAATGCAAGAATGACTCCCAAACACTTATCACAGTTGACATATACAGTGCATTTTCAAATGTATCAGTGGGTGAGAAGAACCCAGGTATCAAGAGATATCTAACCTTTTTATTATGCTTCTATTATTTTATTGATAATAATACATTCTTCCTATGGATATGCTCACATTATAATTGGCAATTTAGAGTTCACTTTTAATAATAAAGTAACTATATCACATTTCTCACATAGAAGAATTTCAGTTTAACCAAGTACAGAATAATTCTAAAATCGAACTAATATTCAGAGACTTATGTAGCATGTCAGTTGATAAATAAATGGAGATAATGATCCAGCAGCATAGGGATTTTTTGGCATCAAATTAGACTTTGCAGTAGCTATATACTAAAGCTTATATTCATGAAAAGATTATCTATTTCTCTGAACCTCCTGCTTTCAATTTAGCTAAGGACTGCAAATGTAGAAACATCATAAAGGAAGTTAAAAATCAAAATGGAAGTGGAAATCAGTGAGAAACATGAAGGCTGACAGACTGGTGACACAGAAAGAAAAAACTATAACAATTACATATACACCCCAAACTGGAGAAAATAGAAAATGACATCTACTCTCCACTGAGGGGAGTAATCACTGCTGACATACTCTGCTATTCAATACTGCTACTCAAGTCCATAATAGTTGGCTTACTTTCAGGATCTTAGCTACTTTGTCCTTCTAAGTAAATAAATATACAACACACAGTGGGAAGATTTTCATTAAAATATCAAATCTCTTTCAAGTTCTGGCAATTTAAATATTCAGCTACTGGGAACTTCATTTACACAGAAGTCCCATTCTATTTATCAAAGTAGTACTCCCATTTTTAGGAAGTATTGTGTCATTGAATAAATTTAAATCATAGAATTATAAAATTCAAAGTGACTATAAAAACTGTAGAAAATGTCACATGACTAGGAAGAAATTATTTAAGCTCTGGGTGGCAGTTTCTTCCTATCTTTAAAACAAACTCTATTAATACCAACATTTAAAATTTTGTTGCAAGGATTAAAAACAAAATATACTCAGTGGCTTGTCCAGAAAAGTAACTCAAAAGTGATACTCACAAAATCATAGCAATTAAAAAGAGAAAGTTGTGTCAGAAAGGCATTTAAAGAAAAGATGGCACATACTCAGACCTACAGACTATGTGTTAGCTTTAAGACTTTGAGCAGGTTATTTACAGGTTATTTGTGTCTCAGTTTTGTTTTCTGTAAACAGAAGACAAGAAGGTATCTATCTCATAAAGTATTTGTGAGGATTAGATAGACTCACTACCTAAAAGCAGGTAATTGTACCTGCTCATTTGGGATTGCCTAATGTGTCATTTCTACTTATCCCTTTAGTTTTAAGTACAGATACATGAAGTTGGGTATGTCCCAGGAGTCTGGTCTCCTGCCCCTTCTCTCTCCCACTGCCTTCACACACTTCCAACATTCTTCCATTGAATATTCTTCTCTTGTGCTGTGGCTGCTTCTCATCAGACATACTTTACTCTCTCCCCCTTTAAACATGTGGGTAAAATTGAAAATCATTTGATGAGGTGTTTTATCATGAGGCTAATTAAAGCTTTATGTTTCTTATGGGGACATTTAAGCACTGTGTTCTTGTGGTTATATGCTTCTTATTACTTTTGCAAAAGTAAAGTATTTTCTGTTTTTTTCCTTCTCAGGAACTGCCAAATCATGAAGTCTTCATGCCCCAACAAGCTAATATAATCTAGCTATCTAATCTATCAGCATTGCATAAATGGAAGGAAAAACTGAAGGAAAGTCAAAATTTGATAAGTAAGCTCTCGCAATAAATGTTATGGTAGAAAAGAACCAGAAAACAATAACCTTCTGAAAGGAAAGAGAAATAAATAGAGAAAATGAAACAAAAGGTATTTGCTTATTTCTAGGACCTTCTTTTCCCTATGTACCAGGTCAGTTCTTCATGTTGATTGTCCAAAATAAAAACACAGTTTATTTTCTAGCATTGGGTATTTCATCATGATTGTTGTTTTCATCAAAGGGCTCTAATGATATCTCCATGCATTACACAATCTCTAATTTTTTTTTGGCTTTTGGGTCACACCTGGCACGCTCTTGGGCTACTCCTGTCTTTGTGCTCAGAAATCGCTCCTGGCAGGCACAGGGGACCATATGGGATGCCGGGATTTGAATCACCACCCATCCCGGATCGGCTGCTTGCAAGGCAAACCCTCTATCGCTGTGCTATCTCTCCAGCCCCCACAATCTCTATTTTTGAGTCTTCAATTAAATTTTTTCACCATGTTTAGCATATAGTAAAAGATAAATAAATGTTGATAGAGTGATAAGTGGGAAAATAAAAAAATTATTTTCATTTGTCCATTCTCAGCTTAGATAATGATCTCCCCAAAGTTCCCTAAACTGGGTTTGGCATCATGAGGCATCATTCTGATGTATGATACTCAGACCTCTTGTCACATCAGATGGAAGTCTCAGTTCATTCTATCTCCCCATTAGATGTTTGTCTCCGGAAGCTAAAACTATACATCCTCGTCATTACATACCTAACACATAATAGTACAGAGTAATGAATGTCTTATTGAGTCAAATTACTTGAGTACAAACAAAGTCTAAAAGTTACAAAGCTATTTATAGAAAATTAGATTATTTTACCAAATATTGAATTAGTACTGAATATTGATTATAAGTTTAGTAGATAAGGGATGATTAGTGTGTTTTCTTGTTCTTCATAAATGAGTAAAGGAAGACTCAAATAATTTAGAACATGGGGTCACATAACTAGCAAGATCAGAGTCAGCATTTGAAACTAGTGTTGTATATGTAAACATTTCCATGGGATTATTATGTTACCGATCCTACCCTGATCAGTGATTGTGCCCTACCCTAGGATGTGACCTGGAATTCTGCTTCCACCCTAGGGTGGTACCTGATTCGGATGTACAAAAGCAAGGGTCTGTGGAAGACAGGGGCTTCTTTTGAGGGCTGATTCTGGAGCTTTTGGCTTCAGACATGTCCACTGAATAAAGCTGTTATCTTCTGAAACCTGACTGCCTATTAGCTTTATACCTGCCACATTCACCTCAGAATTGCCTGATGAACAGGGTGACTGATGCATGCTCCGAGCTGGAGGAGAAAGACCTCATCCTCCGTCCCTCCATCAGTCAGACCCATCAAGGGCTGACTTTCAACAACTACGATACTCAACTCTGAATTCCTTGCTCATACCACTGGGTCACTCTCCTCTTGGTGGTATACACTCAACTGCCTGCAGGCTGATCCTTTATAAGTGGCTCACAAGTAGGCAGGAATATAGGTTTTACTGTCCTTTGCATTTTGGCAATGCTGAGACTAGTGGCGGATGGAAATGCCCTGTGGTGCAGGAGTTGCTACTTTCAGCTGTTTCACACAGAGAATGTTTTCATGCATCCTGACATTTCACACACAGAATCAGCTCCCTCTCAGGAGTGAAACTAAATCTCGCTTTCCACAATCTCTAAGGAAAAAGCAGATGCTCAGTTAGAAGAAATATAGCTATGGTGGTAGCATGACAGCACCAGCAATGGCCTTGGTCTTGGCAGCTGTCACTGGCTCTGGTGATTCTCCTCAGGAGTTCATCCAGGCAGAAAATGTTTGTTCCTTCTACACAGACTGGAGGATTTAACACCCTCCTGAAATCAACAGACAGGAAGACTACTCTAAATGAGCATACCATGCAGATGACAGGAGGAAACATTTTCCAGTATTTGTTCACTGTTATTCACACTCTTCCCTCCACCTTTATAAGGCGTGTTGCCCACCAGTGGAAATTTGAATTCAAGAAATGTCAGGAAACAGTTATTGAATCAGTTCCAGTCCTTCCTACAGGGCATATTCTATATGTTTTAAACACAAAACAGATCATGCATAACTCATTTAAGATGATAGAGAGTAAGTTTCAAGCAAATCAACAAATTCTTCCTTATCAACTATAAATTACTTCTTGGAACAGGTAACACATGATTTTAAAAAATAGTTGGCAAAAACAGAGTATAGAAAAAATATGTATGTAAGTGCTAAGTGAGGCAAGATTTCATGAAGAGTCCTGACAAATCCCTTGGCACTCCTGTACTTCATTTATAGTGTGGTCATGTACATGGTCTTTGGATTCCAAAGATTAGAATTTTGGCTCCTCCCATATACTATGTGTGAACTTCAGGAAATTCCTTTGTCTTTATAATTCTCTATTTTCTCGTCTCCAAATAGGGCTAATAATACCAACTTCATTCAGGAGACTGTTGAAAGCAAAAATTTCTATACTGCATATAAAGTACTTATTTTTAATGGCATTAGTACCTGTATGCATATAGGTATTACCAGCAGGATCTTTAAATGAGAGGACCAGAATATTTACTAGATCTTACTCAGACTCAATATTCTTAGATATTCATATCCTCAAGTCCATAACAATTACACTTCAGGTAAGAGTGCTGCAGTCACCAGAATTTGTCATAGTTAAATTAGTGACTGAATCCTGCCCAAGAGCTCTAACTAAGAACCTGTGTATTTTGTCTTCTGATACTTTGGCTTGAAGTGACTATTTCTCTCCCAGACTTTCCCCTTCTAATTATCCAATGCTTAGAAACAATATACAAGTTACCATGAAGAAGCATCTCTCTTCTTAGATGCAGCTTAACTATCCAGAATTTTCCAAGGTCAGATTTCACAGACCAAGGACAGCCCCTACATGGCCAGTTGCTAAACTTATTCAAAGGAGTCATTCTTAAACCCACTAAGCTGACACAGCACATTTCTGCCACCAGTAGCCACAAAAGTCACTTTTCCCCTCTGCTTGCCATCTGACCTGCAATGGTGATCTGGTCTCCATTTTTCAGCATATGCCCCCTTCACAAACCCATGCTCCCTTCTCTTGTAATCCCGTGAGTATAATAAATTATCACTCTAGTAACAGTTGTCTGCTAACCTGTTGGTCTTGCTATCCTAATTAACAACAAGGCCTTTATTTTAAAATCCATTGGGCCAGATAACATCGTGGGTAAAATACATTTCTTGTATGAAGCTAACATGGGTTCAAGTCCTAGAACCACCAATGATGCTCTGAGTATCACCAAGAGTGACTCCCTAAGTGAAGAGCCAAGAATAAGCACTGAGCTTTGTCAGGTGAGCTCCAAGTTAAAAAAAATTAATTGAAATAAAGTACTTTCTTATGTCAGTATTCTGTTAGGGAAGCAGGGCTTCTATCCTCTGGTTTTATCATCTATTTCCTGCATCATTTTAATGTATAATTATAGCCTACACTGATGGCTGCTTAGGATCTGCTCTTCCAGAAACTGCATAGTTCCTCAAATCATGCTTCATTTGGAGAATGACTCCACTTTACCCCTGGCTGTTGTCCTCATACAGTGTACAATATGACAATTTTCTGCCATCCTGGTCTCTGAGCATGTTGAGGATGAGTTTTTATCAGCAGAGTTTAGAAATAGAGAGGAAAAAGGGGGAGGTATGGGGGGCAAGACCGAAGAAAAGGGAAGAAAAAACAAGAAAAAGTTAAAAGCAAGGGAAGGTGAGGGAAAATCCAAAGAAAGTAAAATATTCCAATTCCTAGGAAAATGTTATTCTTACTTCCCACTTGCCTCTATTCAAAATCTATTCGATATATATATATATATACATATATATATATATATATATATATATATATATATATATATATATAAGCTATGGCTATTTCAAGCTAAATAGTCCAAGTCAAGTCTGGACTTAAACTATGTAGATTCAACATAAAAAGATCGGCAGACAAATTTAAGTGTTAAAAACTTAAAAAAAAAAAAAGATTATCCATGCACTTTCTTTAAAAATAGAAAATTACCATTAACTAATGGATTAACTAATGGATATCATGGATCACATGATAATATTTCAATACTTGCCAGTATCCTTTATTTTGTAGATTGGTAAAAACCCCAATGTTCTGATAGTAATAATTTAGATACTGAAAGTAAGGACTAGGGAGATGAACCAAGGGGCTGGTGTACAAACTTTGCACACAGTAACACCAGATTTGTTGACTTCTGAGTATTGACAGGTATACCCTCCTCCAAAAAAATCTAGATACTGAAAATAAATACAAATTATATTAATCTTATTAATGGATGGTATTTTTTAATTTTTTTGCTGAGGCTAGGGAAATCCATTCTACATAGCTTTTCAATAATTAGACTAATTTTTAAGTTTAACATCTTAGAAACAAATAATATTAATGACTTCAGTTGTAAAATACCCTGTAATTAAATTTTAAAATGTGTGTACTAAATTTCCCTCCAGTCTATACATAGTTGCATTAAATAAACATAAAACCACAAAGATCCAGAATGGGAAGATAGGTCAAAATTCTGGAATGTATGCCTGACATACACAAGGACAAGACAATGACCCTTAATACTTCATGATTTTCAGAGAACCACCAGTAGCACCTACTAAGGTGGCCCTGAGTAGCATTGCATCACTAACTTGGAGAAATGAGTCCAGGCCAGATATAATCATGAGTAGCCTATACATCTCCAAGCACAATAGGGAAGCTTCCCACAATAATAATAATAATAATAATAATAATAATAATAATAATAATAATAAAGCATAAGCTCAAATACTAAAGCTCTAAATTTTAAAGTTTTTGACTTGGGAATCAAAGTGATAATAAAATAAACAGCAATAACTGATAAAAGAATTAACAACAAGGGGACTCATAAATGTACTAATGGAACATAATTTTCAATTAAGTACAAATAACAATAATATTTCTCTAGATAAGTAATACTAAATTCATAATTAATTGTCACATAGAGGAGATATCTAGCAGGTACAGAGAGAAATGTCAATGCTTCTAATAGTTGTCCAAATACTTTACAGTTGAAAGTCTAGCAATCCAGTTGTAGACTCATAAAACCTTATAGAGCACCTGCTAAAATAAACCCATTAAGCATAAAAAAATATCAAAGAATTTTTACCCAGGCATTCCCCTCCTGGTATTGTTAAAATACTACTTGGGGGCAAGAGAGATAATATTGGGGGGGGGAGAATAGGTACTTGCTAACCCAGGCCTGATCCCTGAGCAATATTATAAGTGATCCCTGAGTGCATAGCCCAGAATAAAATTTGAAAAGAACCAGGGGTGCCACATTTCACCCTTTATATTACATCCCCCTAAGAAAAGAAACTACTCCTTATATTCTGGCCTCAAGTGTTCTATGCCTGATAAAATCAAAGGACAACCAGGTGTATTATCAAACTTTTCACAACACAGCACTTACATGTATCTTAACTTAGTACAGTAGCTGTAAGAACTGAAATTTAGACTCTACTCTTATGATAATAATAATATCAATTATTTTACCTATATCTTGGCTTTCTATCCTGGAAACAGTTCTGTTTATGAACATTTAAAACTAATAGTCATCAGAATCATTTCAATATTTGTTGACTAAAAGTAACAATATAATGGGTTAATCTAAGATGACTTTCACTACTATGAAAACATTTTGATTCTCCCTTATATGGTCATGATACTGTGATAAAATAAAAAAGCATATTTGATTTATCTCCTGATTTCTGGTACAGAGATTTCAAAACCCTTGGAATTTCCAGAATGTTAAAGTTTTTTCAGTTAGTTATAAAATCCCATTGAACCTACTTGACTATGCTAATGAGCTTACTCAGAATGAGAACTAGTTACTAGAAAAAAGAATCTTCGAACTTCTAGCATCAAAAGGAGGAGAAAGCCACTGGAGATTGAGTTAATTACTAACATACAGTGATTTAATCAATCATGGTCAATATGAAAAATTCTATTAAAAATAAACTGATAAAATTTGAAAAACATTCAGATTGATAAATAAATCAAGGTGCAGAGAGTCTATTATGCCCAGAGAGGAAATAATAACTTGTTATCTACCCCCATATTTTTCTCAGAAAAATATTTTTCTCTTCATTTGCCTGGCCATGGAAATATGTCAATAAATATTAGGTCTTTATAATGTTTTATACAGCTTGACATCTGATTATAGAGGTATATAAATGAGGACTTATATTTCTGTCTTTTACATATTTTGCAAACTAGTTGGATAATTGATGTAAAATCTATTTAAACATATAGAAGCATAACTATTTTAAGAGCTTAGAATATCATTAAAGACAAAATCTACATAGCCATAATTGCAAAGAGACCAGTGGCAACAAAACTGCTGATATGACTGGGAGAGAGCAAAAGGAAGGGTTTCTGAGCAGTGGAGTCAGAAGAGGATGTTCATGCTGTCCAGAGAAGAGCCGATGAAGTCCTAGGATGATATTCTGGATAATCTAGACTGGACTGTAAAGAAAATGAAAGAATGTATAAAAATGGCAGATTACAGATGATGAGAGAAAATTCTGGCAAAATTATGTGCACAAGGTTTTTGAATAAAGATACAGAAACTGAGATATATAAGGATGAATTAGACTAGAGGCAGTTTAAAGATGTGAATTAGGTTTGGGCCCAAAGAAGTACATTTCCCATTCACAAAGGCAATCTAGAGAGAAATTATTCCAATATCTAAAAAAGATTAAAAAAAATGAACTGTCCTAGAATCAGTAGAGAGTACCTCAAAGAAAATATCTTTTTAGTTGAAAATATTTAATAATTCTCTCCCAAAAATTATTTGAAATATATCTGTTTTATCTGTTTTACTTTAGAGACAAATAATAATTTTGTACCACTTCAAAGAATGTCTGTCAAAAAATTGTCGAAGAGTTACTAGAATATAGAATTGATTTATGACAAAATGCTGATGTCCCAAATGACCCAAATGACCACATTTCAGATATAAAGCAGAGAAGATGATCTACATGCTCCTGTCTTATCAGAAATAACATGAGTATTGTTTACTGATAAGTAGTTAGAAAAATTAATATAACTGTTATTCTCCAAAGTTTCTCAGAATCATAGGATCTTTCTTAAGCACAAAACGAAAATGACACATATAATATGATATGATATGATAATTAGTTGCCTTAAGCTCAAAGAAATATGATGCAAAACCATGAATGTACCTGTATAAACTAAATAGGGCTGTATGTTTAAGTTCCTACAGAGAGATCTTCCCTACAAAAATGGCTTTGGGTAATTGCAGTCTGGGAAAAGGACCTGGTCCTAATTTTTTTTTTTTTTTTGAGGTGGGGAGGTTGCAAGGCGCCCTGAATAGGATGGGAAGTAAACTGGTGCTTGTACCTGTCCTGCATCAGTAACAGTGATCTTGTATCTGATTCTTGGGGACCCAACGGAGCCCTCTTGGGTGTGTGTGGAGATTGGGGGAAGTTTGGGCCGTGGCTGGTCTCCTACCCCCTCTGCCGTCCCAGGGAAGCCCACATGTGCTTCTTATCTACTCACAGTAGGTAGGTATTGGAGCTGCTTTCCCTGTCCGCACATTCCTTCCCCATCTTGATGCTTTGATAGGGAGAGGCAAGAAAGTTTTTGCTATTTGTGTTCCAAGTCTGGGAGAAAATGCGAGGGAGCATACAGTGTCCATCCCAGACTGCTCTAAAGACCCAGAGTCATAGCACAGCAGGGAGGGCTCTTCCCTTGCACATGGCTAACCCAGGTTCAATCTCCAGCACCCCGTATGGACTTCCTGAACACTGCTGGGTTCAGAGTAAGCCCTGAGCACCTCAGGGTGTAGCCCCCCAAAACAAACAACAACTCTGACCTGAGGACCCCACAGTGTTATGACTGAGGTCAGTGTTGTCCCCCAAATCCTCTGCTTTGGGGTGGAGGTCACAGAAAAGCCATGTTGGTTGGTCTCAACCAGGCCAGGGGCCCATGGTCCTAATTTTTTAAAAAAAGAAATTAAATTTGAAGATTCTAGGGAATTGAATAAGTAAAATAGAAACAATTTATTATAAGCATCCTAAAGGAATATATTAGTTAATTTAGTTAAATTTCAGTCCTAGGAATTCTAAAATATTAAAATGTCATAACTATTAATGGATTTCAGTATGTAACTTTTATTTTTAAAGGAGTTTAAATGTTTTAACTTAAAGTTTATCTTTCCTTCAACATGAAATATTGAAATATTTTTCAATATTGAAAGTAGATCAGTCCTACAGATCCATGTAGGTTCCAAACCAAAGAAAAGATATGAAAATTATATCAGAGTAGGATAGATGACACATCTTAGGAAAGGCCTATTTTGAACCAATAACTTTGAGAGGCAGAGGTAAATAATGCACAGGAAAGGGGGCCCAAATTCACTGTAAATACTCTACCATTGTGTAACCCTATACCTATTCTTTGTGTAACCTTACATACAAGATGCTCCCATTTCTGGGAGGGGACTTGGGAAGGTTATAAAAGATTTGGCCTCAGGAGCAAGAGGGATTTTGCCGGCATGAAGAGGTAGCAGGAGCAGAGATGGCTGAGAGACAAGTACAATGCAGGGCTGAATAGATATACAGCATAAATGGTTATGCCACACATGTTGGCCAGGGCAAATAAAGCTGATATTTCTTGGAACCTGTGTGAATGATTTACTCGCCTCTACCTGAACCTGATGACCCGCCATTTGGAGGGTGATGCAGCCACGTGTCCTGAGATGGCAGAGAGAAGTCCCTCCATCCATCCATCTCCATCTGGCTCCATCCTAAGGGCCTTCTTTATTATTTTAATCAACACCATTGTACTCATGTTTTATAATAAAGGTAAAATGCCCACTGCATAAATCTCTCTTGCAACAACTATTATTTGTCACCAGTTCTAACCTATCACTCATATTTTCTTTCCACTTCTCATTGGATTCTCTTGATTTATTCCAACAATTTTTAAATAAACCTATGGTTTTCTTCAGGGGATGGGAAAATGCATAAAGTTAGAAAAAAACTTATTGGGGGACTTTCAGTTAGCTCAAAGAAAAGTCTTATAAAACTAAGATTTTTTTCCCTTTTTTTTCACTATGTGGATAAACACAAACTTTGACACTGAGAACACAAAGTCTGTGAAATACAAATAGACCATGTTCAAAGTTACAGTGAGGATTTTATGAAAGGACTAAACCTAAGCTTTGTCTATATTTGGTTGTTTACCTTTCTTTTAAATGTCCTTGCAGGATGCAATGCTTCTTGCAACCTAAAAAAGGCTGGAGCCACTTTGTTTATTTTGAAGACTCCAAGAGTAAAAAAAGAACTCATATACTTTTCAAGGTTACCAAGATCATACAAAATATAGTAACACTTCTTGAATACTCTTCCACCAACACAATAGATACTTGGATTTTCTTTCTCCTGAATACACTCCAGGAGCATCACTTGACAATGAGGAAAATTCAGTTTCTATACTTTAAAGAGGTATCACTACTATCTTTGAAACAAAATGCTCTATAGTAAAGAACTTAAAAGTGGAGGCTTTACAGCTCACAAGGACTTGAACAGGGCCAAAAGCTTTTGTCTTGCACACTTATTTGTTCAATGTCTTAGAGGGGAGAACACTGTCAGTTCAAAGTGACTTACCCAAATCTGAAGCTTGATTCTCTTTTCATTTTTGAATACAGTTTTCACTTTGAAATCAATCCCCACTGTGCTGACAAATGCAGATGTAAAGGAGTCATCTGCATAACGGAACAGAAAGGATGTTTTCCCCACGCTGCTATTGCCGATGATCAGCAATTTGAACATGTAGTCAAAGTTCTGATCAGAGGAGTCTTTCTGGCCATACCTGGCATCTTGGGCAGAGGCCATCTGTGGTGAAAAACAAAAGAGGTGTGGATGAGTTTCCTATTTGATATGAAGCTAACAGCACATTCATTATTGGCCTTGCCAGAAACAGATGTCAAACCACTCAGGAGGCAAGTTGAGTATGCTCCCCAGTCTTCCTCTGATGCTGGTAACCATGGCAATAATTCCCTGCTGGAAGACAGAACAGCAAATCGTGCAGTTCTATCCAGCTGTGTTGGTGTTTGTCACTGTTCAGCATTCAGAACCAATCAAAGACACCAAAGGAGATGTCTAGAAGGGTAACATAAAAAGCAGAGACATGAAGAACTGTCTGGGGCATGCAAGCACCAAAACTTTATGATCCCGGCGATGGAGACACCAAAGAGACTGAACAGCAGGAAGTCTTTTATTAGAATATTAGTTGTTCTAATTTTCAAGAAATGTATACCCAAAGCATAAAGCATATCTAATCCATCTATTACCATCATATTAAATCTATTAAAACATCATCCAAAAATAAACTGTACTCTAAACTAAAAAAAAATTGTAAATACCATGTTCCAGGAATGGTGTATTTATTTAACTGTCACAAATCTTAGCATAACAGTTCCTTTTTTACATCCATATCCAAATGAGTGCAAAGAGGTACAGAGATATTAAGTAGTTTTCTCAAATTCACCAGGTAAAATATAGAGGAAAAAGGGCAGGATTCACACCAGGAACATGTTTATAATCAATATTTAATTTCCCAGTTGTCTAGGAAATAAATATCTGTTCTTTAAAAGATGATTAGAAAAATATTCAGAATAAGATACTTCAATGAAGGGGCCAGAGTGATAGTTCAGTGGGTAAGGTGCTTGCCCAGAATGCAGCCAACTTGGGTTCAGTCCTATCATCCTATATGGTCCCCTAAAAGCACCAGGAGTAATTTCTGAGTGCAGAATCAAGAAACCCTTGAGCATTGCCAGGTGTGGTCCAAAAACAACGAAAAAGATAAAATAAAATACTTCAAAGAAGACCTTTATGGAGTTAAATATTTACTAAATGTGGTCTTAGACATATAGTTTTCCCTTAAATTCTTTTTAAAAGTGCTATTCAAATTGTGCTCTAGAAGCGCTGATTTCCCTTAGTGCAGTCCTAATGGTAAGTGATGAGCCCAGTGGAGTTCAGAACCATTATGAACATTCTGGCAGTGTTGCTCTTTTGGGTGGGGATGGGAATCATCAGAGATATCCTAGAAATATTCAGAGGCCATTATGTATACACTCAGTAATGTCTGGAGTACCATATGGTACTGGAATCAAACTCAGAATATTATTTATACATGCTAGGTTTTTGCTCTATCCCTTGAGTTATATCCCTATTCCTGTACTTTTTAAATGGGTGTTCCTCAATTTCTTCTCTTAAATAAAATGGGGGGTTATTTTCTAACTTGGCGGCACTTGTAAAACTAAAAGATTACACTTATAAAGCATATATAAAGTATCCATCATAGATAAAAATAATTTCTGATATTATGTGTGCATTGAAAGGCTTCTTTGTTTTGGGGCCACATACAGTATTGCTCCTGGAGGTGCTTGGAAGAATATTTATAGTGCTGAGGATCAAACTGGGATCAGCTACATGCAAGCCAAGCACCTATCCTCACACTTTCTCTCCAGTCTAGATGGATTTCTATGATTATCATAACATAACAAATAATGTTGTATGAGGTGCCTTGGATATGGTGTATGACTAAAAGCATGAGACCATGACTACTATCTCCAGTGCCACCCATATACATCACAGATGGACCTGTTAGGTTCTGTTTTTTAGAACCCCAGTGTTACAGCTGGTTTGTGATCTTCATCCAGGTCTGTGCAGACCTGAAACTAAAGCATTTGCTCTACCGAGTGTCTGACCACCATAACAGAGTGTACTTTCCCTGGCGAATACTACAACTAAAATGTACATAACTAAAGTTATGTACAGCATGCAAGCAGGGGGCTAGGGATTTGGCTGAGTGGTAGAATGCATGCCCTAAATATGTGAATTCCTGGGTCTGACCCCTAATGCCAAAATCAATAAGCAAAAGCATACAATCACTGAAATCAAATGTTGTGCAAACCTAGTTACTGTAAAAACAAAGGGCTGAAAAGAGAAAAATAAAAATAATACAAAATTTCTGTCATTTATATTTTACAAAGGGGAATTTAAGAATGGTAAATAATGATGATTAGTGTATTTTCATTTTTTCTTTTTTGGTTTTTGGGCCATACCCCATAATTCTCAGATGTTACTCCTGGCTCTGCACTCTGAAATTGCTCCTGATTTGGGGGACCACATGGACTGCAGTCCATTCTAGGTCAGTTGCATGCAAGGCAAATGCCCTAATGCTACACCACCACTTGACCCCTGATTAGTGTATTTTCTTATCATTATCTCTGATAATATAAATTTATTTATAATTGCCAGGCTGTCCAATATGAGAGCCACAAAAGTTACATACACTATTTTTATTAAATTAACTACAGTTAAGTATAAGTAAAATTAGAAAATCAGTTTCTATATCACACTATCACAACTGCCTCATGTGGCCAATGAATTATTTACTGGACATTAATCATTGTTTTCTTGGGGAGATGGCAAAGTCCCAGTAGATGGTAGAATGCTAGAAACAACAGAGTATTCCACCTCATTAAAGACAAGCCGGGTTTCTGAAGTAGGACGTCATATGTGCTGGTGAGAATATCAACTGGTACAGCCTTTTTGGAAAACAATATGGATATACCTCAAAAAACTAGAAATTGAGCTTTCCTATGATCCAGCAATACCTCTCATAAGGATATAACCCTTGCATCCTCAAAACACATAACAGAAAAGTCTTCTGCATTCCTGTCTTCATCACAGCACTACTTATAATAGCCAGCCAGAATCTGGAAATAACTCAAGTGCCCAAGAAGAGATAAGTGGATAAAGAAACTGTGGTACATCCACACAATGGACTTTTATGCAGCTGTTATGAAAACTGAAGTCATGAAATTTTCTTATAATGATGGATATGGAGAATATAAAACAGTAATAATAGCAATATCATCAAGGCAAATTAGTGGCGTGTGCTAAATACATCACCTTTGTCATCCACTAAAATGATACCCACGTCTTTCACTATCTCCCTCCTATTTCACTATCACTATCCACAACTTTCACTAAACTCCTGTTTCAAACATTTTGGAATGCAACAAAATTACTTGTTGATGTGGATGCTGAAGCTGAGGGTCTGTATGGAGAAGATGTATCTGTGATCTAGAGAAACTAGAGCAGGTAAGCAGAATGTGGATAATGTAGATATATTGAAGATATATTCTGTTATATGACACACTCATCATTCAGTGTGTGTGTGTGTGTGTGTGTGTGTGTGTGTGTGTGTGTTTGGGCCACACCCAAAGGTTCTCAGGGCTTACTTCTGGCTTTTTCCTCAGAGATCACTCCTAGTCAAGTTTAAGGGACCATACGGAGTGCCAGTATCAAACCCAGGCAAGCCATGTTCAAGACAAGACCCCGTCCATTGAACCATATCTCCACCTCCCATCTGCCAGACACTTCTAGTTCCCAGTTCTAGTTTCAATAAAAAAATTTTAAATATTCTTAGAATCATCAAGTATTTGTGATAGTCAATTTTCCTGTAGGTGTATGTCAATAGGAAAGGGCATCTCTTTTAGAACAAAAATGTATAGAGGTACCAGAGAGATAATATGGCTTTTATCTTGCAAGCAGCCAACCTTCTGAGTTCAATCCCTGACACCCTATATGGGCCCCCAAGCATGATTAGAAATGATCCTTATGCACAGTGCTGGCAGTAGTTAATCTCTGAGCACTAATGAGTATGACCCCAAATCTAAATCAAACCAAACAAAACAAAAATGTAAAGAGGCCATTATGGGTCTTTCATAGAAACGAATAAGATCTCTTATCACTTGTTTTAATGGAAATACTAGAGTGTGTTCTCAAATATCTACTCCCTGTAGTTGAATACATCTTTATTTAGAAATAAAAATTCAAAATCCTCTGAGGGTCCACTAGGTCAAAGATAGCCAGATCTAGGAAATTTCACCCAAATTCTCAGAACTAGGATACTGATAAGGAAATAAAAATGATGGTTGGGAGGCCTATGCGATAGCACAGCAGGCTGGGCATTTGCCTTGCACACAACCAACCCAGGTTCTATCCCTGACATCCCAGATGGTTCCCCAAGCCTGTCAGGATTGATTTCTGAGCACAGAGCCAGGAGTAACTCTTGAGTGCCTCTGGGGGATAGAACACAAGCAAACAAATAAGCAAACAAATGTGGCGGGAGGTGCACTTAAGACAGAGAAGAGACCAATATGACAATGAAAATTAGGAATGGTTACTACTCTGAACAAGAACTGGGAATTGAAAGGATATAAAGTGATATGCATGATACTCTTTTAACCACAGTCCCTAAAAGGAAGAGAGAGAGAGAGAGAGAGAGAGAGAGAGAGAGAGAGAGAGAGAGAGAGAGAGAGAGAGAAGGGAGAGGAAGGGAGAGAGAAAGAGAAAGAGAAAGAGAGATAAAGAGAGAAGAAAAATGGTAGGGTGGGGGACAGGATGGTAACTGGGGAAATTGGTGGCAGAATATGAACTTTGTGATGATATAGGTGTTGGAACATTAACTGAAACTCAACTATCAATAGCTTTTTAACTCTGTATATCACAGTGAATTAAAAAAAAAAGTACTTAGAGTGTGCCCAGTATATGTCACTCTTAAAGCTCTCTGTTAGAGAGAGTAGAAAAACCGACATTTCAGCTGAGATCCCAGATGTAGACCAGATACCCCTTCTTCCAAGAATGACAGCAGATTTCAGCATATTATTGACTCTGCAGACAAGAATTTATATGCTAGAAAGCCTAGCCTCCTCTGATAATCTCACTTCTGAGAAATGTGTTAATTATCTTTGCTCTGGGAAAAGATATCTGCGGGTGGTATTTAGTTCATGTGAAGTCCCAGTTGAAATCAACTGAGTAAGGAGCAGTCAAGCATTCCTAGAATATATGCGTGCACTGTGTTCTGCTAAGCTCCGTGGAAGATAGCCTTGCTTTTTCTGAACAGATATTTATTAAAAAAGCAGACAATTGGACTTTCCTTTCCTTCACACTATTAAAATATCCCCCATGGCAGTTACGAAAATTTGGTGCCCAAACTGAAATCACAAAATGAAGAATATTTGTTGAAAAATGCTTTCTCCCTCGGAGGGAGGGGGGCAGGGGAATAAGAACCAAATCCTAAAATATGAGGTATAAGGAAAAACATTGTCTTTAAAAAACTAAAATATGGGTCTAGGGTGATAGTACAGTGGGTAGGGTACTTGCCTTGCACATGGCCAACATGGGTTCAATTCCAGGCACCTCATATGGTCCCTTAAGCCCTTCAAGAGTGATTCCAGAGCACAGAATCTAAAAAGTAAGCCCTAAGAGTGAGATTACTAGAGAAAAATAGGGTACCAGTGAGTGGGTTCCCTGACTTGGTCCCCTGGCAGGGCTGGGAGCTGTGGAGCACAGTGCAGGCCCATCTGCTCCTAGGGAGATTGCGAGAGCAGTAAGCTGCCTGAGTAATACTGGGTGTGGGACTTGCAAAACAAAAAGAAAAATCAAACCTAAAATGATCTTAAAATTTCTATTTCGGGGAGAAACTAAACTTTAATAATAATTGAAGTGTTTCCCAAGGCATTTTTATTAAACATTTAAAAATACTTATTATATATTTTATGTATATTAAAGAGTATATAGCCATAATAATTACATATACTATATAAATATATTGGGGGGGCCTCTCAAGCAGTGCTCAAGAGGCCCAGTCAATGAACTTCACTAGTGATTCTTAGACACTTGGCCAATGGTTCAAATCAAGGGTCCAAACATTAGATACTCTTCAGCCCTTGCAATGCTACCTAGATGCTGTGTAGAGCCTCCAGGGCTGAGGTGTTCAGGGTGGCAGGGTGTATATTAGTCACGTGCCTTACTTAAATGCTGTATTATCTCCTACCCCCTAAATATTCTGGATATTATTTTTTAAAATACAGAAGCTCTTGAGGTTCCAGAGATTTGTAATAATAATTACTTTGAAATCTTGACCTTTCTCATCTCCTATTCCACTCATGTAGATGGGTTAAATAGAGATAACACATATTTAACAAAGGGAATATTTATATAAGTCTTAAAAGCCTAGACTGTCAAACATATTTTTATGCTTTTCTAGACTTTTAAAATCTACCACTTAGTTTTGTTTGTTTGGGGGGCCCTACTTGGGGATCATCAGAGGTTCTTCCTGGCTCTGCACTTAGAAATTAACTCCTTGCAAGGCTTGGGTAATGGTATAAAATTTCAGGGCTGAAAGCTGGATCAGCCACATGAAAGTACTATTCTCTTCAGCCCCAATATCCACCACCTGGAAAGTGACTCAATTATAATCATCCCCAGAACAAGGATTTTGCTCAGGGAAGACACATGCCTTGAACGAATGAGGCCCTGGAACTAATCCTAAGCACTACACACACAACACACATGTTTTAATTATCCTTGTTTTTCATCCAAAAGCTACTTGTACTACTATTTACTATAAAGAACAATCCTTCCCATACATACTAACAAAAGAACATCCATATCCACAGGTGCACTGGGTTTATTTTTTTCCTTTTCGACAATCTCCATTTAGACAGGTGTTCAGTGAAGCAAACATTCAAAATTAAAATCCTTCTTTTGTTGTTGACACTGGGATAAGAGGTAAATGAGAATCAGTCATTGCCACTCAGTACCTAATGCATGCCTCTGTCAAGCTCTTTAAGGCTAGGCCACATAAAAGCATCAGATCAGATAAAATTCGTTAATTTAGCTTATAATTTTCTTAAATTGATGAACTTATATGCATCTGATTATCAGATGATAAACAAATAATAACCATTCATCATTAATAAGTGAGAGTTAAATTAAAGGCAGACAGACTTGGAATTCTAGGCTATAAGAGCAGAGAGATGGGTTAGCAGATGTCCATTTTTTCTCAAATAGGAGGCAACTGGACAAAAAATAAAACTTCTCTTAGGCTTGTTAAACCTAGATTCCTAATGTTCGACCCAATCTAATCAGTTTGCCTTTTAAAATAACTAGCTACTAAATAACTGGAATTTAGAATATGATTTCATGGTTTAACAGAAAAATAGTTCATGACCCCAATCAAACATGATATAGTGAACATAATGATGGTGTAAAAGGCATATTGATTCTGAAGGACTGAAACTATTAATTATTGTTGGTTAAAGAAAATAATTGTTAACATTATTCATTGTTCCCAATTATGTACATTTTTAAAATTTTTTCTTTATTTAAACATCTTGATTACATATATGATTGTGATTAGGTTTCAGTCATATAAAAAACACCCCCTTCACCAGTGCAACATTCCCACCACCAATGTCCCAAATCTCCCTCCATCCCACCCCAACCCCACCTGTACTCCAGACATGCTTTCCAGTTTTCTCATTCATTCACATGATTATGGTAGTTCTCTGTGTAGTTATTTCTATAACTGCACTCACCACTCTTTGTGGTGAGCTTCGTGAAGGGTTGGAAGTTCCAGACCTCCTCTCATTGTCTCTAAGGATTGTTGCAAAAATGACTTTTATTTTTCTTAAAACCCATAGATGAGTGAGACTATTCTGCGTCTCTCTCTCTCCCTCTGACTTATTTCACTCAGCATGATAGATTCCATGTACATCCATGTATAGGAAAATTTCATGACTTCATCTCTCCTGAGGGCTGCATAATATTCCATTGTGTATATTCCATTGTGTATATGTACCACAGTTTCTTTAGCCATTCGTTTGTTGAAGGGCATTTTGGTTGTTTCCAGAGCTTGGCTATTGTGAATAGTGCTGCAATAAATATAGGTGTGAGGAAGGGTTTTTTGTGTTGTATTCTTGTGTTCCTAGGGTATATCCCTAGAACCCAATTATGTACATTTTAAAAAAATATTTAGTGTCATGAAACCTACAATTTTTTAAATGCAAAGAAAATTAGGGGCATTTAGAAACAATGATCAACAGAAATATGAGGTGGTAGAAATTAAAATGTAAATAAATAATTTCCCAAGAAATCTATAAATAATTAAGGCATTAATATTTTTATGTTTATGTATCAGTTTTCTATAAGAAGCTCACTGTAGTTTCTTGGCTCTGCAGAATACTGTAAATGAACCCAATTAAGTTTCACTAAATACACTATTACCTCATCCCAAGAGAGTATATCTATCTTCACTTGGCAACCTAGGAAGCTTATAATGTAAAAGAAGCCAACATTGAACATAAAATGGGAAAAGCAAATAATTGAGGAGAAAAGTTTCTCAATAGATTAAACAAAATAATGTAGACAGAATATGTAATATTTAATAAACCTGAAGATAAACCAACAGTCATTGTATAATTTGATAAAGAGAAATAAGGAAAATGAATAGAATCTCAGTGATTTGTTAAACAGTTTTTGAAGTCTAACATAAATTGGAATCTCAGATGGGAAACAAAAAGGAATAATAGGATCAGAAAAATATCTAAAGATAAAAGGACCCAAAGTTTCTCCAATTTTGATGAAAACAAAGACTTACATAAGCTCATTCAAACTCTAAGCTGAATAAATACAATTACCTCAAAGCACATTTAAAGTTGAATAAAAAATCTTGAAAATAGACTCAAAGTAACATATTACATGCCCAGGTAAAGTACTTAGAACAACTGACTTCACATCATAGTAAAGATCAGTAGATAAAGAAGCAACTCAATTTACTGAAAAAAAAAATGAGCAAGAAATTTTATAGGAAACAAAACTATCATTCAAGGACCCAGTAGAAAATATATACCTCAGAACAAATGCCTCGAATATGCCCAACCTGGGTTCAATCTTTAGCACTATGTGGTCCCCTGAAAAAAATCACAGGAGCAGTTCCACAGAACCTCATATACCATGGGATGTGTCCTCGGAGGACCAAAAGCAACATTGGGGTAGTAGACACCTGAATGTAAGTAATATAGCATTCTCATACCCTTGCCTGAATTGCTATAAATTGACAGTGGGCATCCAGGATATCCTGAGCACTGCTCTCTCTCTCTCTCTCTCTCTCTCTCTCTCTCTCTCTCTCTCTCTCTCTCTCTCTCTCTCTCTCTCTCTCTCTCTCTCTCTCTCTCCCCTCACACACACACAGTCACTTAAAAATTAAGATAGTGCTGGAGCACAAATCTGCCACACACACACACACACACACACACACCAAAACAAAAACAGATCCCCGGTGCCATCCACACGTGCCAAGTATAGTCCCAGCATCTCTGCTCTCTGAGACAACCCCAGAACTGCAAAAAGGAATGTGATTTCCAATACAGCAGATATATACAAGCATTTTGACTAGAGTATAACTTCCTAACTTCTGCCAAACACCAAAATGAGAAAGATGTGTATTACAGTTATAAGTACTACTCTAAGTGAGCACTAAACTCAGAAGGTGCACAAAAAGAAACTGAATGTAGTCCCTAGTGAGCACATTCATATGCACTTTGACTAAAGTATGCATCACCCAGCAAGCACCATGACTGAGTGTATGAGAATCGCAACCAGGTATCTACAATCCTCAGAATGCTCCTTGTGACAATAATAACAAGGGAGGAGAAGGAGGAAGCCCCCAAAAAAACAAAAGTAAAGATGAAATAAAAGACATTGTCAAGTACAAAACCTGAGAGTTTGTTGTCAAAACATCTATAGTATTGTAAATTCTTACAATAAGACTTATCATCTATTGAATCATACCTTTGGACACAGTGTGAATCAGCTAGACTCTCTGTTCACTCTGCTTAGGTCTTTACAAGGTCAAAATCAATGTGGACTAGACTTAATTCTCACCTGGATTTTTGGGCTCTAGGGAACATTCTCATTTCTAAACTCATTCTGTTTGTTGTAGATCTGGGAGTTGTAGAAATAAGGTCCCTATTTCCCAGATGTGTATTCTTCTTTATTTTCAAGACCCAAATCTTCATGTTTCAAAACTTTACCTATTCCTTCTATCTCACTGACTCTAGTCAGATAAAGCTCTCTACCTCAATGATGCTATTAAATTCCTCAGTAGTCTTCATATTTTATTTCCAACATCCTATTATTATGTAATATAATTTATTAATGTTTCAGAAATTAGGCCACAGATATCAAGTGTGAGGAATGGGATACAGGAAGGAAGAAAGGAAGGAAGGAAGGAAGGAAGGAAGGAAGGAAGGAAGGAAGGAAGGAAGGGAGGGAGGGAGGGAGGGAGGGAGGAAGGAAGGAAGGAAAGAAGAAAGGGAGGGAGGGAGGGTGGGAGGGAGGGAGGAAGAGAGGGAGGGAAGGAGGGAAGGAAGGTAAGAAGGGGGAGGGAGGGATGGAAGGAAGGTAGGAAGGGGGAGGGAGGGATGAAAGGAAGGGAGGGATGGAGGGATGGAAAGAAGGTAGGAAGAAAGGATGGGAGGGAGGGAAGAAAGGAAGGGAGGGAAGAAAAGAAGGAAGGGAGGGAAGAAAGGAAGGGAGGGAGGGAAGAAATAAAGGGAGGAGGGAGGGAAGGAAAGGAGGGAAGGAAGGGAGGAAAAAGGGGGAAGGGAGGTAGGGAAGAAAGGAAGGGAGGGAGGGAAAGAAGAGAGGGGGGAAGGAAGGGTGGGAGGGAAGGAAGGGAGGGAGGGAGGAGAGGGAGGGAGGAAGAAAGGGTGGGAGAGAAGAAGAGAAGGAAGGGAGGGAGGGAAGAAAGGAAGGGAGGAGGGAAGGAAGGGGGAGGAGGGAAGGAAGGAAAGGAGGAGGTAAGAAAGGGAGGGAGGAGGGAAGGAAGGGAGGGAAGAAAGGAAGGGAGAAAGAGATGGAGGAAGGAAGGAAGAAAGGAAGGGAGGGAGGGGGAGAGATGGAGGAAAGGAAAAGGAAGAAAGAAGGGAGGGAAGGAAGGATGGAGGAAAGAAGGAAGGGAGGGAAGAAAGGAAGGGATGATGGAGGGAAGGAAGGAAGGGAGGGATGAAGGAAAGAAATAAGGGAGCAAGGGAGGATGGAGGAGGAAGGAAGGAAGGGAGAAATGTAGGAAGGAGAGAGGGAAGGAAAGGAGGAAAAGAGAAGGAAGGGAGGAAGAAAGAAAGAAAGGAGGGAGGGAGGGAAGGAAAGAAGATAGGGAGGGAAGGAATAAGGGAGGAAGAAAGGAATGAGGAAGGGAGGGAGTGAAGGAAAGAAGGTAGGGAGGTAAGGAATAAGGGAGAAAGGAAAGAGGGAGGGAAGGAGGGAAAAAAGAAAGAGATGGAAGGAGGAAGGGAGAAGGAAGGAAGGGAGGGAGGAAGGAAGAGAGGGAGGAAGGAAGGGAGGAAGCAAGAAAGGAAGGAAGGGAGAGGGAGGGAGGAAGTGAGGAAGGAAGAGAGGGAGGGAAGTATATGAAGTGAAGTGCCTGCTTTGCATATGGTCAACTTGAGTTGGATCCTGACACTGCATATATGAATTCCAAGCACTTCCAGTACTGATATCTAAGAAGAGAGCCAGAAGTAAATCCTGAGCACCAGTAAGTGTGTCCCCATATTTTAAAATGGAAGGAAGGAAGGAAGGAAGGAAGGAAGGAAGGAAGGAAGGAAGGAAGGAAGGAAGGAAGGAAGGAAGGAAGGAAGGAAAACTTGCATATAAAAAATTAAAGTCTGTTTTAAGAAGTTTCACTAAGAAACCTCAAGATCCAAAGTCTACATTGATGAATTCTATTAAACATGTTAAATGGACTCAGACTGTGGGGATTAAGCACTTTACTAAGAACACTATGTGGCTCAGTGATGAAGCACACATCATATGTAAAAGGTTCTGGATACAATACTAAGCATTGTTAAATAATTAATCAAGAAATAAATGCATGCATCTTGAGGGCCAGAAAATATTACAGCAGGTAGGGCACTTACTTTGCATGCAGCCAATCTTGCTTTGATTCCAGGCACAATATATGGTCCCCTGAGCACCACTAGGACTGATCCATTAGTGCTGAGTTAGGTATAAGCCCTAAACACCAGTGGTGTGAACCCAAATTTTTAAGTACATGCATATAAATAAATTATTTAGAAAATAGAGTAAAAACTGTTTATCAGTTTTGTAAGGCCTATCTAACAATTATTAATAACAATAATTATGACAACAATAATGTTATAATCTCTTAAAAGCTTTTCAAGAAAGTCATGGATTATATTCATGACCATAAATTTCTAGATTCAATCCCCCGGCATCCCATATGGTCCCCCAAGCCAGGAGTGATTTCTAGTACATAGCCAGGAGTAACCCCTGAGCATCACTGGGTGTGACCATAAAACAAACAAACAAAAAAAACAACAAAATAACATTTTCTTTAATAAAATATACTCAATATGAATCCAAAAATATACATAAGGCTAACTTGGAATACCACATAATTACAAAATTAACCAGTATAATCCATCAATTAAAAACAAGCCATGTGATCACTCCCAATAGGTGTAGAAAAAAGTAACTGAAAAAATTCAACACCCATTAATATCAAAAGCACATATTCTCAGCTAAGAAGGAAGCAAAAGGTTAAATACTTAGCTGCCAATTTCCTCATCCACAAGTTTTCTGGGTCATCTTTTAAATGAAGTCTTCTGACTATTTAGCAAGCTACAAAGAAAAACAACTACACAAATTCATGGAACAGAGTACCAAAATCTGGCTCACTGGTGAAAAGGAGAATTGAAGAAAGTATATGCATATAGGCAAAATATGGATGACAGATTAGCTTTCATCCTAAATTATAGAAATGATATGGTCAGGATGCCTTTAGTCTCAATGTCATGGAGTGTTTTACCTATGTGTTCTCATATATGCCTTATGGTTCTGGGTCTGATATCAAGGTCTTTAATTCATTTGGACTTGATCTTTGTACATGGGATTAGCTGAAGGTTCAAGTTTGCTTTTCTGCATGTGGCTTACAGTTGTCCCAACACCACTTGTCGAAGAGGCTTTCTTGCTCCATTTTGTGTTTCTTGCCCCTTTCTCCAAGATAATTGAGTATATGTCTGGGAAATATTCTCTGAACACTCAAGTCACTCAGTTCCATTGACCTGAGGGTCTTTTCTGTTTCAGTAACATGCTGTTTTAATAATTATTGCTTTGTAGTACATTTTAAAGTTGGTCAAAGTGATACCTCCCATCTTTTTCCTAAGAGTTGCTCTAGCAATTCACGGGTGTTTATTGTTCCAAATGAATTTCAAGATGTGTGATCCATTTCTTTTTAATAATATCATGGGTATATTTTGAGGAATTGCATTATATCTGTACATTGCTTTGAGAAGTATTGCCATTTTAATAATGTGAATTCTCTAAATCCATGATCAATGTATGTGTCTCCATTTCCTTGTGTCCTCTTATTTCTAAAGCAGAGTCTTGTAGTTTTTTTTGTATAGGTTCTTCATCCCTTTAGCTAAGTTGACTCCAAGGCATTTGAGTTTGTGTGGCACTAAAGTGAATGGGGATTGTTTTTTTAATGTCTATTTTTCCTCATTATTATTTGTGTATAAGCAGGCTTTTGATTTTTGCGTGTTAATTTTAGCTGCCATTAGTTATACGAATCTATTGTTTCTTTGTGATTGCCTATAGGGTTTTCTAATATAGTAGCTATCATCTACAGTGAGATCTTGACTTCTTCCTTTCCTATCTGGATGTATCTTCAAGGAAGAAATACCACTGTCTAAAGAAGTGGAAGCAGAGAAAAACAAGTTGAACTATATTAAACTAAAAAGCTTCTGCACTTCAAAGGAATTAGTGACTAGGATTAAAAAAAACACCCACAGAGTGGGAGAAACTATTCACCCAATACCCATCAGATAAGGGGCTAATAGCTAAGACAGAAAAGGTACTGCAGAATGTAACAAGGAAAAGCATCTAACCCCATAAAAAATGGGGAGAAAAAGTGAACAGACACTTCCTAAAATAAGAAATAAAAATGGCCAAAGGGCACACGAAATATGCTCCACTTCACTAATCATCAGAGAGATGCAAATCAAAACAACTATGCGGTACCATCTCACACCACAGAGACTGGCACACATCACAAAGAATAAGAACAATAAGTGTTGGCAGGGATGTACAAAGAAAGGAACTCTCATTCATTGCTGGTGGGAATGCTGTCTAGTCCACCCTTTATGGAAAACAATATGGAGATTCCTCAAAAAATTGGAAATTGAGCTCCCATATGATACAGCTATTCCCATACCTAGGGATTACCCAAGGTACACAAAAACATGATACAAAAACAACCCAGATGCCTGACAACAGATGAGTGGCTAAAGAAACTGTGGTATATATATATATACAATGGCATACTATGCAGTCATCAAAAAAATGAAATCATAAAATTTTCCTATACATGTATGGTCATGAAAACTATTATGCTGAATGAAATAAGTCAGGGGGAGAGAGATAAATACAGAATAGTCTCACTCATCTATAGGACTTAAGAAAAATAAAAGATAATGTTGTAATAATATTCAGAGACAATAGAGATGAGAACTGGAAGGACCAGCCCATAATAAGAAGATTAACACAAAGAGTTAGAGAAATCACTACACTAACAACTATCATAACAATGGTCGTGGGTCTCAAAATAGAATGTCTGTCTTGAATACAGGCGGGGGGGGGGGGGAGATGGAGCGGTGGTGGGAAGGTTCCAATGATCAAGGGGGTGTTCTTTTTTATGGCTAAAATCCAACTACTAACATGTTTGTACTCATGGTGCTTAAATAAAGATATTATTAAAAGTTATTAAAATGTTTGTAATTAGAGTAAATTAAAATAATGATATGGTCAGGGATAGAAATAAAGCAAGAAAGAAGTAAGAAGAGGCAGATGAGAGAGCTACCAGGGGCAGGAGACTCTTACATATCAATGGTGCAGAGGTGAAGAATGTGTATACTTTTAAACCACAGAGCCAATAACACCATAAGCATGAGATTCAAATTACAATAACCAAACTTAAAAATGTGCTGGTCAATGGGGCAAACTGAGGGATGGAAGGGAACTTGGGAACGTCAGTGAAGAAAAGCTGATATTGTTGGTAGTATAGACATTAGAATTGTGTTTAAGCCTCATTACAGTTTCAAAGAACAACATCGATAATATATATGATGAACACCATAGAAAATACATATGCTGACACTAAATATCCTTAAATGGATATAGTCAAAGAAACCACAAATACATTGAAAGGGTAAAATATATAGGACTGTTTCTTATAAAACAAAACATTTACTCTCTGTCAAGTCTACTTTTAATTATCTGGCAGAAATATGAACAAACCATCATTTTAAAGGTACCAAATATACTATTACCAAACAAATGGATATTTATCATATTAATTATATATGATAGTCCTAGGTCAAAAATAACCTCAATTTTCTACCAATAAGAAAATCCTACATATATTACATGAACAAAATAAACCAGAGACAAGAATACATACTTTATATTTTATAACCTATTCATGTTATGAGATTATGCATGAAGTTATGAATAAACAGAGTTAACTTATGCTTTCAAAAGCCCAAGCTTTCATTGTGTTTGTGGAATAAATTGAAAAACTTTTTACATTGGTTGTAAATGTTCTGTATCTTTATAAAAGCATGCATTAATGCATTAAGTTATAAACTTATCCAAATTTATAAAGTGTTCAGACATGTGAATTTAAATGTATATAAGATCTAAAAAATCTGTAAACAAATAAGAAATGCTAAAAATCTATATATTTTCAAATCAAAAAGACAGATTTCAGTCATAAAGTTCTTAGTACTAAACTGGAACCTCCTAAGAGATTCCTCTAAAATTGCTGAATTCATAATTAGTGAATGAAATAAAGGAGAAATAATTAGATATACAACATTTTCAACAACTGTTCATTTTACTGGGTATTTATAATACATTAAATGTATTTCTTTCTTGCTATAATCAAAAGAGAAAATTTCAGTTTCAATAAAAGCTTAAAATTATCACTATATCACATAACATACCTAGAATTTTTTGTAATGAAAAAAACTGGGAAATCATTCTTAACATGAAATTTTGTTTTTAGTATTGCTTAAATATCCCTTCTATTCTTCCTTTTGAGACTAACAATAGTTATTTTAGGATTTTTCTTAAATAGAATAGGAAACTTTTGTTTACCCAATGTCAACTTGTGGGAGGATTCTGTTTATGTATAGAAAGAAAACTAAATGTTTTTTCCTTAAAAATATCTCAGTGTGAGGGAACAGAACTTCTAAAACCACAAAGAAAGACTTTCTCATAAGTTCCACTCCTAGACCTGTGCAGATACTGAGATCTCTAGATACAGAGGTCTGATTTTATCACCCAGGATGGAGCAGAAGTCTTCCAAACACCACGAAAGCACGAAGGGAAAAGTAAATGAACCTGAATGGAGTCTATAGTTAATCCCATGACAATATACTCCAAGAGTGGAGAAACCCCGTATCACTTAGGCCAAGAGAATTCCTTTTCGAATGACTGTAATATTTACTGTGCCTGTGCAGAAGGGGGGAAAAAGGCAAAATATATATATATATATATATATATATATATATATATATATATATATATATATATATATATATATATATATTACCTATCTACTTTTTGTTGATTTCTTTGTTTTGGTGTGGTTATTGAAGTTGTTGTCTCCATTTATATTTTTTTTTCTTCTTTTCTTTTCTTTCTTTATGTGCTCTGCCATGTTTTTTATCTCAAGACCATGGCTTTTTTGTGGTGCTTATCTTTATTGTTGGAGTGCTCACTGGATATTTTATTTGACACTTCTTTTTGTACTGTTGGGGTATTTCACCTTCTTTTTCCCCTTCATCTCTCAAACAGATGATGAGAGCCTCTAGAAGGATTCCGTCCATTTTCGGCGTATTTGATTTTTACCCTAGTTTATTACTTTTCTCTTCTTCAAACAAAACCACATAACTTGAACTATCTAGTCCTGCCTCCCAGTTAGAAGGGGAAATAAGGGAGGCATCAAGACCAAACAGGTGTAAGACTACTAAGTAGTAAGCTAGGTACAGAAGGGACCACATTTTCTAGCAGTCTCGGGGGTGAGGGAGGAAGATATGGGAGGTAGGACGAGAACGGAGGAGTGGGGAGGACAAATCAGTGATGGGAATCCCCCTGATTTTATGTAAATATGTACCTAAAATATTATTGTCAACAATATGTAAGCCCCTGTGATCAAAATATAAATTATATTAAAAATATCTCAGTCAGGAATTCAACAATAATGAAAATCAAGAATTCATTAAATGTTTATAGTCAAATTAAACAGTAATATATAGACTTATTTCCCTTTGTATACAGCATGGCTGCATATAATAGTTTTTTTTTTTTTTTTTTTTTTGGTTTTTGGGTCACACCCGGCAGCGCTCAGGGGTTACTCCTGGCTCCATGCTCAGAAATTGCTCCTGGCGGACTCAGGGGACCATATGGGATGCCAGGATTAGAACCAATGACCTTCTGCATGAAAGGCAAACACCTTACCTCCATGCTATCTCTCTGGTCCCAGTTTTCTATAATTTTCATATTTTGCTTATATGTATATACTTTCTTCAATTCTCATTTTTCACCAATGAGCCAGTTTTGGTACTCTGTTCCATAAATAGTGTAGTTGTTTATCTTTGTAGCTTACTAAATAATCAGAAGACTTCATTTAAAAGATGACCCAGCATATTGGTGTATAAAAAATTGACAGCTAAGCATTTAACCAGAGAAAATGGTTTCCATTTTGGTCTTTCAAAAGAGTTAGCAAACCTGCAAGAAATAATAAGTCAGAAAACTAAAAGCAATCATTAAAACATATTAGCTTTCTTCAAATATTTGCTTAAATTCACACAAGTTTATTTCATTAACATACCATAAGAACAACCTTTATTTTTCTGAAGCAAAAGAATAAATTATATCTATAGTGCTCTTATTTTGCATGTTATTGGAGAACCAAAGATAATAAAGGAAAGATTATGGGCTTGTGGATAGATAACTAATAGAATTTTGATTCTTGCCACATTGGAATTATTTTATCTTATTAATTTCTAGATATGTTCTTTGTGATTGGATAAAGTCGTTTTATATTTTTACACAAAATAATATTTGAACAGTGCTTGACACAGACAAAGCACTATATATTCTGGAATTTTTCAACTTAGTTTGTGAATGAAATGACAATTTGATCAGTTTTTGTCAATGAGCACTGCTATTACCCATTTATTCGCTCTCCAGGATTAATGGAAACACTAAATTAGAAAACACAAAATGACCACCTCCTGCCCTAAATTAATAACTCATTACATAGGACACTTACTGAATTCTATTATTGGCTGTGTAAGCACAATGGAAATACAGACAACAAAGACTATTGCTGTGTATCATTTTAGCACTCTCTATAAAAACAATTATATTTCGCATCAATTCATTCAAATATTCCTTAGGAAATATGTACATTTTACAGTCAACTACCTTGAACAAAACATCAAGTTAATTACACAGGCACATAAAATGCTTTACTAAGACATTACATAATTTTTAAAGGACCACATCGTTTCAGCAAATATAATAATTATGAAATCAACTATTTACTTAAAGGATTGGTTTTGCTTCCTATCAACAAATAAACCAAATATTTTCTATGAATAATAGAATTATAAAATGAGGTTAGGCATATGACTATTTTACAAAAATACAAAGTAAAATAGTGGGGAGGTTAGATAGGGAATACATTTAAGTGATTATATATATGGTTCAATTCTAAATGGAAAAAATCTGTCTATTATCTTGTTGCCTTTCACATTTCAAAGTCACTTGTGATGTGACTATGATTCAGAGGGATGGATACTGAGACATTACTTACCAATTACAAATATATATATATATATAGCATAATATAGTTTTTATACCACTTATGATATGTTTGAAAATGTAAAAGAAATAATGGGTCACCATAACGATAATTTAATTGCCACACTTAATAAATAGACTGTAAGTATTCTAGAGAAAATAGTCTGACTTCTTTAAATGCACACGATTAATCATAAATTATGAAAATTTAAATTTCAAATATTTTATGAAATTAACAATATTCACCCAAATATACACAATTTTTAAAAATTCATATACAAATTAGTTGTACCACCTAATTTTTATTAATCCTACATTAAAGTTATGATAAAAACATAAATTATAGTCTTTACTACATAGCTGACCTAAAATAATTTGAAACATCTCCTAAGTTATTAATTTTTTTTACAGTTTTACAACACAATGACCCTTCTGGATATTCTAGGCAACTGTTGCAAAAAATACAAATCAAGATGCATAGTGTTATTTTTTCAGCCACTGCACATATGAGGTTGCCTTTAAATATTAACAATCTACTTTTAAGTCTATAGCTAATGTTTACTGATAATCAAATATGATTAGTTTAGTCAGTTGATTCCTGGCAGTGCCTCCAATAATGGGAATTATCATTAACCAATATATCTTGATTGCAATAGCCTGTACCTTTATTGTCTGTTCAGATTCTTTTCACATCAGATCTATAATGAAAAGCTAAGTCACAAACACAGATCTTAGAGGATACACAATGAATGAGACCACTGTTCTCTGAACAAATCAAATTTTTAATAACTCATAAGGTAATTTGAAGGCTTCCATTATATAATCCTTCAATACACAATTAAATTCTACAGCTTTATCATTTCAACAGCACAGATAATGTGTATCTTAATATACATAGCCCATAAAATAAATTAAAAGTAAACAAAATAATACGTTTAAAGTCCTTGAGTCATTAAAAAACAGCTGGAAAACGTTAGGTAAGAATTAAAGGAAACTATTTTGTTAAATCTGGTGGCAGAGATGGACCCTCTCATTAGAAACAACGCTCCAAATGGTGTGTGTGTGTGTGTGTGTGTGTGTGTGTGTGTGTCGCATTCTCCTATCAATCCCATTCATAAAGTGTCTTTCTGTTACGCAATGGGATCACTTTGGTAGACTAATGAACACAGATTGAAACTGAACAATCACAATTCTACAGAAAAGAAATGATTCACTTTTCTTTAAAACAAAACTTAAGCAAGAGGCTTGTCTTGGGTAGAGACACCTTTGCACAGGAGACGTATGCATTTTCCTAAGGAGGCAAACCCAAGAAATGGGAAAAGTATGAAATTAAAAAAAAAATAGGTACAACACTCAGAAAAGCTCAGTGGTAGTTGTCTTAAAGGACTAAGCCAGTCCCATACATTTGAAAAAGGGCTAAGTACACCTCTGAGATGAGTCAAACCCTAATGTCTTTACTTTTATACTGATACTATCCGGAAAGCCATCAAAGAAAAAGGACTTCAGGGAACCTAACATTGGCTTCTCTATTACACCACGCTCTTAACCAAAAATAAATGACTGTTTTAGCCTCGAGAAGAGAGCTCTCAATCTCTACATCCGTGTGTTTACACAGAGATCAATGCCAGTACCAGATCCACGTTCACCTCTGACTTTTTGTTTGCTCCGCTTGGCATTTTAGGCAGACAGCCTCACTTTCCATACATGCGGAGTCAGGGACGACCCTGAATATCCTTCTCACTCATAAATATCCCCAATCACTCACAACACCCCCCCCACCCATTCACAACCACACAAAGTATAGAGGAACCCAACTCTTGGGAGGACTAAGTCAGAGAGCCAGATCTCTCTGGCAAGCTGTCTTTAGAGCATCCCCTTAGGTAGGATAGTTTGTGCAAAGGTGCTAGGAATAAGAAGAAAAAAGCATCTCTCCTAATTCTTTCCTCAGTGCCCAGTCACTCAAGTGTACAGACCCACCTGCATGGGAGCTTCGTGTCTCATTGTTGGCAAAAATGTTCTTTCTCGCTGCCTAGGACAACGCTGGCCAGGGGCGCCCCACAAGCGAGTACAAGAAGGCGCGCTCCAAGCTCAGCACCCTCGTTTGCTAACCGCTCCAACATCAGCACCGGAGCTGTCCCCTCCTGACGCCGCACGCGCTGCCCGGTCCGCGGCCCCGTGGCTTCTGGGAGTTGTAGTTTGCTCTAAGGAACCTTTCCTGCAAACCCGAGAGCCACTAACCTACATCTCCCGGCAACCTCCCCTTCAAGTCGGCTGCCTCCTCCCTTCGAGGTCTTGGCCGCGGAGCCACCCTTCACCTCCTTGTGGATCACCGGTGCTGGCCGCTCTCAGTCCGCTAGCCCCTTTCCTCACGCAAGACAGACAAAAGTGCTCTTTTGCAATTGGATCTTTCTTTCCTACTTCGCATCTTTCCAAGCTAGACTGGTTAAAAAAGAATAAACTCAATGCTTGGTGTCTGACTTGGTTGAAACTCACCGCCCTCATTACCCCCATCCCGAATGGTGAAAGTTTCTACAAGTCAGACCGTAGAGTGAGATGGTTTTTACTCTCTCCCTCAACAAACCCATAATCGCGATTAAACAGTCTGCACAAAAAGAAAAGTGATTTCAACTAGCGCCTATGACATTGAAGAAAGCGCACCGACCCGCGCGGAACCCCCTCCCCCAGGCTTTAAATCCCTGGAAGCGAGATTTCAAGCTGCACATGCGAAAGAACTTACCTTTCCATACAGCTCCATTGCAAGTCGAGGTGGGCTCCGAAATTCTCCCAAGTCACCCCACCTGCCCCGCCGGAGGATTTCAGGTCTTGGGCAGCAAGCGGAGTTGGACTGAGCAAGGCCCAGCACAATGGACTGGGGTTGGGGACAGGAGGGGGTAGATAGAGGCTGGTTGAGGGAGAAACGGAGTAGGAGAAGGAAGGAAGGCAAGAAGCAGTGATTTGGAGAGATGGAGCTTTTTCCTCAAGAGGGAAAACGTGGATGGTGTCTTCAAGCGGCAGCTGCAGAGAAAGGGCTTGAGAGGCTCAGGAAGTGCCAGGGCAGCCCCTCCCCGGGCACCTGCAGTCATTAGTGTGCAGGGGGGCAGGCTGCGGGCCCCAGCTTGAGAGCTGATAGGGCCCCGGGTTATTTACCCCCACGTAAGTCCCATTACAAATCGCACACGTTCCTTGCCAGAGCCCAGAAACAGCGTCACAGAATGAGATCAAAGATCTCTATTAAGTTAACCTTTCTTCCAGTCTTGAACCGTCCTTGCTGTAGCATCGTTCTCCTCCTCCCGGTCTACTTCCAAAACGGTGTTGACATTTCTGTACTTTGTTTGATTCTACATCTTTTATCCTCGTTTCGCGAATACTTGTAAATCTCTGAGTTCTCAGTACCTATCTCCAGACATCCACTTTCCCTTTCCTAGTCCAGCAACGATTCCTTCCTGCCTTTTTGCAAGGGGTACAAAGGATCACAGTGGAGACAGAATGGAAAAGATGTCAATCTAGTATTATTGACACAGAGACTTGCAAACAGTAAGTTAAATCAGTTTGAAAATAGATTGCAGTTAGAGGAAAGAGTAGAATCAGAAACTTAAGTGTGCTTAAAATTCTATCTTTATTTTAATATTAAAGACGCAAGTCTACGAATTCTAAAGCACTGAATGTGAGGAGGGCGGGAGTTGTTTATTTATATATTGACGTATTTAAGTATATTTACTTATTCATTCATGTGGGGCCACGCCTATTAGTGCTCAGGGGCTATTCCTGGCTATGTGTTCAGGAGTGACCCCTGGTGGTGCTCCAGCAACAATATGCGGTGCTTGGATGCAAGGAAAGTGCTTTAACTTCTGGAGCTCTAGGCCACAGGGAAATTAGCTTTGATTTTAAACAAACACTTCAGCAATTGTAATGCAACTGCTCTTTGGCTGTAATTCCGAGAAATAAAGACCTTGTATCTTGTGTGGAAGGTTAATTTCAAAGATAGAAACTTCAGGAAAGTTCAGTTTTGACTCGGTAACATAACAACGAAATGAAAACCCATCATATCCACAACGGCCTTTTAATTTTAAATTGTTTTATATTATTGTTGGGTTTTGTTCATTAGATTCATTAGATTTAATAGAAACTTAGCAATATCTCTTGTGGTAGTGGCTTAATAGAATTTGCTGCTTTTCACATAATAAAATTTTTACACAGCTAGTTAGAGCTTGTTTTTCTTCAGAAGTTCTTGTGAATTTTGTACTATCAGTACGTTCTCAAATTCTTAGAATTTAGTCATAAATAACCTGTTAAATAGTTCAAATATTAAACTGTTTACATGTTTTACACACATTTAACTGTTACAAATTCTTTAGGAAATTTATCTCCTCGCTTTTAAGGTAGTTAAATTTCCTAATTTTACTAATATGATATAACTGATCAGTTTTCTAGAATGCTCATTACTTGTGGAAGGATTCCATAAAAACTGAATTAATTACAAATGTTTTTAGAAGTGTAGTTCTGTCCTGTTTCTTGTGTCTGACTTGGATATTTAAATGGATGGAAGGAATAAAAACAAACTAGCCAGATATCAACTAAACACAAAAATAGTTTGAAGCTGAATGTCTCCCTGTCAGAGCAGAAGACATTATAGCTTTACTTGAAGAAAGGCCATCAAGCTACTATTTATGAATTTTATTCCTAAGGTCAGTAGTCTGATAGCAGTGCCAGGTCTTGAATTTATCTTCTGGAAAAACAAAGAATATTTATTTCTCCCTCACAACTCTCCCACATAGCGTTAAGTATACCTTTGCTTTTTCTTTCTCCTGTCTCTTCCTTTCCTTATTCTTTGTTCTCCTCCACTTCCCTACCCTCCTACTTACTCTTCTCTCCTTTTCCCACAGTTGGCTCCCTTCTTCTTCTCCTCCCCTTCCCATTCCTTTTACACTTACTTCCTTCTCTTTCTCACAATTGATCTTATATTTAGTGCCTAGAGCTTAATCTTCTGATTATACCCAATTGCAAATGAGACTGGGAAATGTAGTTCCTTATTCAAGGTGAATATGTGCCCTACTGAAAATCAGACATTCTATTACAAAGGAAGACAAGAAGAACAAGTATGGAAAGCCAACTGTTGCCTCTTCTACAAAATAGCAGGGAGACTATCAGGGAATACTTTTACACTTTGCAAATTAAAAATATACCCATCCCCAGAGATATCTGTAATTCAACAGCAATCAAAATCCTATATCAATTGATTTGTCAGAAAATAGAGGGTATTTTTTTTGTATCTCTCTTTTTCTTCTTACAATTGCTCAAGGACCCTGGAGCATAAATAGAAGTGAGCATTTTCAATGGTCACTATGCTTATATTGTTTTATCATTAAGAGTATTTTTTAAAAAATTCAACTATATTCCCCTCAATATCATAGGCCTGCATGGTCTCTCCCTGTGGATAGTTACTTGCATCTTCACAGAAAACAAACAAGAGTGACCTCTCTTAATCTTCTGCCAGCACCTGGAAAGAATGTTGACAACAATAGTAAAATTAGTTGAATGGGGAAATCTGTGTTTAGAACTACACAAAATTGTCCGTAGAACTACACAGTAAGTAGTACCTTATTAAAAAATATAATATAGTTTAAAAATTAAAACCACACAATAACTTAATGTAATCTATTGACTCATTTAAAAAAAGAAAATGGAAATATAAAGTCTTTTCCATTTGCATAAGAATATTAGTTTTGTTTTTGTTTTTTGTTTATACCCAGTAATGCTCAGTGGTTACTCCTGGCTCTGTAGTCAAGAATCACTCTTGGCAGTGCTCTGGGAACCATATGGATACTGGCAACTAAGACAAGCAGATATGCAAAGCAAGTATCTTACCTGCTATAATATCACTCCAGAATGAAGAATATGATTTGAAAAAGACTGTGAGGGTGGGAGAATGGGAGTTTACTCAGTAGTACTCTAGGCAGAGTTCCTGCATTCAAGTCAAGTGCCTTAACCCCTGTAAAATCTCTCCAATCTTTTTGATTTTCAAAAGAGCTTTAAAGATAGAATATGGTCTATAGAAGGCAAGGGCACCACAACTGAATGTGATTAAATCACCATTTTAGAATGCAGGAGAGTCACCAAGGTCCCGAGGACAAGGTGACTTCCTCAACATCAGAGGGAGGACTGCAGTGAGGGCTCTTAACTTAGTGGCCTTATCTTGATCTCTCACATTATTTTTTCCTTTCACTGTCTCTCACCACTGTTTATTATTGCTTGGCACTTTTTATTTTACTCTGCTTCCCTAATATTTACCAGTGTTCACTTTGTTGTTTGCTTTTAATTACTGTTTATTTACTTCCTTTTTCTTTTAAGACTGGGTCTCTGACAGCTCTTTTAAACAGTAAAATTGAGCTAAAAACAGTAAAGAGCAATTAAAAGAATTCAATAATAATGATGATGATTTATATTAAATTCAAAATAGACATTTTGTTTCTACCACTGTTAACTGCGTGTGCTAGGATTTAAACTGAAACCACCTCCCTCCTTTCAAAGAAAAAAAAAACCTATGACAGTACAAGAATTAAGAATACCCCTGGAAGTCATTGACTGTCTTCTACAAATCATACCCCAATACACAGCAAAAGGATAAGGAGAACATGTCAGATCTAGATACTTTTAGGCCATTTACAATCAAGCAGGAGATTTTCTGGCTTGGGCCCTTTTACCTCTGGCCGACTCACTGTGTTATGACTGCTTTTGATTTCAGTTTTATACAGTATCCGGGCTGAGAAATGCTATTGATTATCTTGTGTTACCTTTGAAAGAAATTAAACATTCCCATGATGTTATTGATTTTTTTCTTAATGAAAGGAAAAATTTGTTTCAACTCAGCCATATCTATGACATTTGCAACCTCACAAATAACCAATATAAGTAAGATTCTTTTTTTCAAAAATATTTAAAGTACTCCAACTGAAAAAAATGAATTTTATTTCTATAAGATATATCTATATATACATATATATACATATATTCACAATTATTCGCTACCAGATAGAAGATTTCAATGAATCCTGCTTCAGAGAAGTGGGAAGCACAGAATTAATGACAGCTAATATTACTTCATTACTCTTTGGTAGGCAATTTGACTATATTAATTCTTCTACCTTAGTATATTCTACATGGTAGTATTAACATTATTTTACAAACAAGTCTCAACAGGAAACTTAAAAATTGTGCAAATAGATACCTCTTCAATAAGATATTGAGCTATAGTTTAAAGGTTGGCATTAATTGACTTTATTCCTTTATTCATTCATTTTCGGTTTGGGGGGCCACATTCAGCTATACTCAGAACTTACATCCTCCTCTCTGGCCAGGTGCAGCAATGTCCTTCCCCCTCTGCCAACTGCCAACCAGTGATGGTTAACCTTATTGAGCCCGAGTGCCCAAACTGCTGCACAATGCCCAGTCCTCCCAATGGCCAGTCAGGCCCTGTTGCCTGGTGAGATGCAAAGCAGACACCGGCACACTCGCCTCCCACCGGGTGGCATATCTTAATTGCAGATCCCTTCCTGTGTGCCAGCTCCAAGGCCTTAGCGTGCCACTGCTGGCACGAGTGCCATAGGCTCACCATCGACGGCTAGACCTTGTGGACTGCCTAATCTCGTGGACAACCTCCTGTGCCCTGGAACTGGATGCTCTCTGCCCATCTTTCCCCAAGGGCTTTTCTTCAGAGGTGAGTTGTCCTGCCCACAAACAGTGGAGCCAAAGAAGCTTTTGCAGCGCATGCATCTTCTAGCTAATGAACACTACCATAATAACATATAGAAAAATCCACATTACAAGCATGACAATAGAGAAAAAACACAGGCCAACACAAGGCATAGAGAATGAAGATGGCAGCTCTGATGATCCGAAAATAGCCAACCACCTCTCAGATTAGGAGTTAATTAGTCTCTCAGATAAGGGGTTAGTCTCTTAGATAAGGACTTTAGAGAAGAAATATGGAGGATGTTCATAGAACTCAAAAAAGAATAGATCAAGTAAAATACAAACAAGAATCAGGAGGATATAAAGATAGAAATCAGAAAACTCCAAACTGAAATAACAGGTCTGAGAAACTTGGTAGATGAAATAAAAAAGTCTATGGAAAGTCTCTCCAATGGAGTAATAGCAGCTGAGGACAGAATCAGTGAGTTGGAAGATGAGATACATAACAACTCCATACAACAGAAGATATTGGAAAAGAGCCTTAAGGCATTGATCAGACAATGGAAAAATGACTCAAAGAATGTGAACAGATGAAAATAGAAGTCTTCAATAAACTCAACAGAAACAATATGAGAATCACTGGAGTCCAGAGACCCAGGAAGAACTTACATTCTATCCTGTCTCTGAGCTCATAAATAACTCATGTCTAACCTTCCTCCACAACATAAAGCTTCAGCCAGCAATTTCCAGCCCTAAGTCAAGAATTTATTTATTTATTTTAAAATGTCAGCTTAGCTACCACCACCTTCAGGAGGTTTTTAATAGGCCTCTTTCATAGACTCAAATGGGTACTTGTATGGGTTCCAAAGGTGCTCAGAGCTTTTGTCATCACAGCAATGTGACTTGCAGTCTAATCTCTCTTCATGACATGGTAGTATGTATGAAATCGTTGAAGTGCCCATATAATTTATTATTAACTATGAAACTGCTAATATGTTACAGAGCAGTTTTTAAGCTATTTTACTAATATGATTCTACATACCTTTTCTCAAATTCTGAATTTCAAGCTGAGGAATTGCTTTTTTGAGAGATTTCTGAAACCAAAAATTACACTGTATGTGGGAGGTAAGATTGACTTAGCCTGAGAATTAGTGACCAACTTACTCATTTTCCTCAGAACTTATGGGGATTTTTGGATATATTGGATTTTGAGAGTTGAATATTATAAAGTAACCAGAAAACTAGGCAGAGTTGACCACATCTTACTGCAAAATAAAAACAGAGTAATAACCTTCCTCACTGCACCATGCTTTGTTCCTGTGAGCTCTATTTGGGTTATACGAGTGCAGTTAAATGTACTTTCTCTTCTCAGTTTTTTACCTCTTGACTAATGGAACATTATGTTTGAATATAAGAGCACTCACCCTGTGAAATGATCATTCCAGACTGATCATTCATAGGCTCTTTTAATTTATGCTGCTTTTAACATACCACAATAATTGGTTCTCTCCAAGTCACCTGTTACAACTGGTGACACAACTGTGAGAACTCTATGTTCAACCATTTTCTCTTTAGGTGTCATTACAAATGGATTCATAGGAAGGGTTTTTGTTGTTCTAAATTTTAGAAGAAGCTACTTGAGAAAATATTATCTTCATCCATCAAAAGAGATACTGGTTTGGAATTTAGCATTCATTCACAAGTACATTAACACTATTTGAGTTTAACTCAAGTGAATTGAATTTCAGGTCCATTTACTCCATTATTCCTTCACTAGGTTCCTAGCTTATTCCTTTAGAAAAATACACGTGGGGGACCAGAGTGATACCACAGCATTAGGACCTTTGTCTTGCATGATGCTAATCCAGGACAGACTTGGGTTTGATCTCCAACATCCCATATGGTCCCCTGAGTCTGCCAGAAGTAATTTTTAAGAAGATGGAGGAGGAGAAGGAGAAGGAAAAGGAGGAAGAAGGAGGAGGAAAAAAGAAAAGGATAATAAGAAGAAAGAAGAAGAGAAGAGGAAGAAGAAGAGGAAGAGGAGAAAGAAGAAAGAGAAAAGAAAGAAAGAAAGAAAGAAAGAAAGAAAGAAAGAAAGAAAGAAAGAAAGAAAGAAAGAAAAGAAAGAAAGAAAGAAAGAAAGAAAGAAAGAAAGAAAGAAAGAAAGAAAGAAAGAAAGAAAGAAAGAAAGAAAGAAAGAAAGAAAGAAAGAAGGAAGGAAGGAAAGAAAGAGAGAAAGAAAGAAAGAAAGAAAGAAAGAAAGAAAGAAAGAAAGAAAGAAAGAAAGAAAGAAAGAAAGAAAGAAAGAAAGAAAGAAAGAAAGAAAGAAAGAAAGAAAGAAGGAAGGAAGGAAAGAAAGAAGGGAGAATGAGAGAAAGAAAAAGAGAGAGAAAGAGAGAGAGAAAGAAAGAAAGAAAGAAAGAAAGAAAGAAAGAAAGAAAGAAAGAAAGAAAGAAAGAAAGAAAGAAAGAAAGAAAGAAAGAAAGAAAGAAAGAAAGAGAAAGGAAGGAAGGAAGGAAGAATGAATGAAAGAAAGAAAGAAAGGAAGAATGAATGAAAGAAAGAGAGAAGAAAGAAAAGTTAGAACCAAGATAAAAATCAGGCAAGATTTTGAGGAATTTAATTATTTATTTCGGAATATATAATGTAGGAAGTACTTTCTAATATAACACTTAAAGCCAAAAAGTGGTATTTACTCAACATTTTCATTATCTTGAAATTTGCAGAATAATTTTTACTTTAATGCATGCAATTCAAACAATTTCTGGAATTCAGGCATTGTGGATACTTGAGAATGAGTCTTGCCCCCCCAATCCCCATGGGTCTTGCTTGTAAATAATTTGTAGGTTAAATAACAGCTTCTTTGTTGGCTCATTTTTATGAACCATGGGCAGTAAACAAAGTTAAGCCCACTACATTATTTAGAGATAAAAGTCTACAGTATATCTAGTACTATGTCCTATAATATTTTATAAGCTTTTAACATGTGCTCTTTAAAAAATTTAACTTTATTTATTTGTATATTGATTGAGTGATTTTTTGTTTTGTTTTGTTTTGTTTTTGGCCACACCCAGTGGGTCTCAAGTGTTACTTATGGCTCTGCACTCAGAAATCGCTGGTGGCAGGCCAGTTGCTGAGAATCGAACCGGGTCCCTCCTGGGTTGGCCACATGTAAGGCAAATTTCCTACTGCTGTGCTATCTCTCCGCAAAGTAGATACCAAGTTGATCTTTATTCATAGATAAAATAATCTTAGAAAGTTTAAGGAATATGTTTATTTGTAATAAAAACCATCAGGGTTCCAATTGAGGTGAGAGGACTCTAGGATTACATGCTTGTCCATCATGCTACCAGGCTCTTTCCAAAGGTAAGTAGCTCTATTCTGTAGCAGTATGAGAAATGGTATGCTGGATTTAATTTTAGAGTTCTTGGATAATCTTTTATAACACTAAAGAGACGTTTGTTTTGTGATCATAGAGTTTCTGCATTTTTAGTTAAAAGAAAACAGCTCCACAAATAGTACATACATTGCCAAGTATATTACGTGCATATCCTAATATTAAAAAAATGTTTTATAGTAGGGAGGCATCACTCAAGACCACTCTTCTGAGGAGTATACCAAACGGAGCCGGTACTTCTATCCTAGCACTTGAAGATGAGGAGCTGCTTATAGTAGCCAGACCACCCTGACTCTTTTCTATAGGTAGGAGGACTTAGACTGCACCCAGAAATGCTCTGGGTGTATTAAACAAAATTTAGTTCCAATCACAGAATGAGTAGAAAATATATATCAAGAGCTTATTTTTTTTTAAAGGAGATAGCTTATGTGATTCATTCTAAGGCCTGTCTAGACAAGTTTAAAACGACAGAGATTGGCATCAGGAAGGGCAGATAGAAACTCTTAAGCTTGATCTGGAAGTGTTATCAATAAATAAGCAAAATTTTCTCTTCAGTGAAGCTACAGCTCTACTGTTACAGTCTGTCAACTCTGAATCGGATTCACTTCACTCAAATGTTCAGGATAATACCCTACTAAAAGCCAACTAATTATGGACTTTATACATATCTACAAACATTTCACAGTAATACCTATTAATGCTTGATTGAACAACTGAGGACAAACAAAATTGACAAGCTAGTCATCATACGTCAGGATGAATCATAGACAATAATTTTTTGTCAAATAAATAAGTGCATGAGTTTGTTTTCCAGTAAGATCACTTCTGAGGTACAAATGAGATATTCTTGTTTTTATTAAGTATACAGACACTATCACATTACTTATATTTCATATAAGTAACATTTTATTATTTATTTTACAGTGGCTTGGAGGGTATACCTAAAAGAAAAAAATTAAATGCTCTGTGCTATTTATGTTTCCTCAGATTTCTTCAGTAAGAATCAATTGGCATCACTCAATGGATGGAATAAGCTTGAGTTTCCTCAAGGTCAGAATGTAGATTGCTATATGTGTGCCCAATGTTCTCCTAATTGAAATGCACACTGTTTTCAATGCATATTTGCTGAAGAGTAAAAAAGACTAGTGAAAAAAAATTTTTTTAAGATAAATCATGAAGTTGGTTTAGGTTCCAATATGTATTTTAAATAAAAATATTGCAATTTATATATAAAATTGTGTTTTAAACATACATTATTATTATTATTGATGATGATAATAAGCAAGCTAGATAGACATAGCAGGAACTTATAGGAAAAAATTAAAATTGTCAGACTCCATAATAGGAGCTGACAATTTGCAAGGCACTCTGGACAAGATCTAAAAGTAGAGAGTGGACAGTTTTCACATCTATGGCAGATAGAAAGAAATTTTTGTGGTCTTTATGGATTCTTTTTCAGGAATACAAACAAATTGGACAGTTTTCCACCTGTGAAATAAATGATTCAGTATCCCAAATTATCCTATAAAACTGTATAGTCAATGCCAATTTTTCAGTCCCAAATTTTGCATTTTCAGAATGACATCTATATTTTATCATATAGAAAGCTATTTTCTGAATCAATTTTTTGGCATTCTATCACCTGGCATAATCTTATAATGTTATATTCATCCATGTTGCTATAGTTCAGTGAGTATTTTGTTCCTCTTTCTGTAAATTTAGATATGATGGATGTCTTATAGTTCATTTATCAATTGTTAACCTTGCTTTTAATGATTTTATATATTTTCTTTATTCTTCTTCCATTTTTGTTTTCCTGATCATCTGTCTCAATTTGAGGACACTTACTTGATTCTATTTCATGGTTGGAGCTGTATGAACAACCCAAAACATTAACACATCTAATTTTTTGCTTATAGATGTGCTAGAAAGAGATTTTGTTTGTAACACACCTCTGCTCTTTACTGATCATATGATCTTAAGTTATTTAATCTCCTTGAGCCTGTTTACTCGTGTGTGAAATGTAGTAGATTACCAATTGCCTTGAGTTATGAGCATGAAGTAAGTGAATAATTACACATGATGTAAAATAGTGTCAGTATATTGTAAATTCTTTCTTAAGAATTGGCTATTAATTTTATTGAGCTATTCAGATATCTACAAATAATTTAATTTTGAATAATGGTGTAGCATGAACAAAACTAAATAATAACTCTTCTTGTTCAAAATGGATATGGAGCCAAAGTCTAGAAAAGATGAATTTGGGCTCAGGGACAAGAGTTAGAAGCTCAGTTGACTGCATATGAGCTTACCCAAAAGGCAGTGATGTGGCATTTCTATATTTCTTTTTGCTAGTGGAAAACTGCCTTATATGTCCTCATGCACTCTTCCCATTTTTCCTGTCTGAGATAATTAGATTGACCGGGCTGGTATAAAAGCTGTGTCACTGTGAATTACGAGTGTGGCATTTATCTGATTTACCCAGTTCCCTTTGCAAAGGAAGAACAAGCTTGTTTGAAAATATGTCTGCTTCTATCTTGGGTGACTCCTGGTTCATTTCACTGTTGTGGCTATATTGCCACCACCTTTGATAATATTCTAGTCACATTTTCAATCTTTGCTGAGTTGTCCCTGGGAAAAGATAGAGATAATTGCAGACATTTTTTAAAATTACCCTTATTCTGTCTTCTTTAAGCTTGAAATATTGATACATTTTTGAAATCTAGATTAAAGTTCTTAAGACCTTGATACATTTTTTTAAGTTTTACCAAGAGTGTCACTTAGCTGAAAGAGAATTCATTTGTTCATATTATTCTATAAGCCTACCACTTACTTCACATGTAGAAATTTTAATGGTATTTTAGGGGTTCTGTTTAGATGTGGACCTATACTTATTTTATTTTGCTTTTGTATTTATTTGTTTCTTGGCCATACCCAACAATGTTTGAGAGAGCCTGCGGTGCTGGAAATTGAATATGATGTTCCCATATACACAGCACAAACTCCTCCATTTTGAGACATCTCCAAAGCCCCATAGGACTTGTACAATTATAAATCAATTTCAGGTCATGCAAGTGCGACAGTAATTATAAAATGATATAAATAATTTATATATATATCTGACATAAAAGCAAAACCTTTTAAGATTTAGCTTTATATCAATAATAAAAATGAGAAAATGTTTTATAAAAATCCTGTGAGTATAATATTTTTAAAATTCAGATAACTAAAAGGAAAAATTTAAACATCCTGATGTTCCAACATCTACAAATAACTTTTCAATTGTTTCTTGAATTTCTCAATCTTAGCTATCTATAAAATATGAACTTCATGCTTGAACTTCTCTCAATTCTTTTCACCATTGTTCATTTAAAAAAAGGGAAAAAAATTCATGAATCTCTCACCTTAAATGTATTTCTCTGGACCAGTTGGAAGATATTCTTCATATACAATACAAGGGATTTGGGGCCAAGATATTTGTATAAATATTTGGTTAATAATAGTCAATATTTTACTAGTTCATCATATTTGTAGCTCAAATTCCTTTGCCTTTGTCAGTTCTTTGAAATCTATTATTTCTTTGTCTGAAATGTAGGAAAACTTCCTGATCTGGTGTTCTTCATTCTTTTTTTTAAAAACTTCCACATACATAAAAAAACTCAACAAAATGTGTACATTTTCCTTTTGTTGATTTGTCTTTGTTAGTTTAATTTTCAAAATAAGTCAGATGTTCCAAGAAGATAGAGGAAAATTTTTCTATTAGAAATAAATTTATTGGGGCCGGAGAGATAGCATGGAGGTAAAGCGTCTGCCTTTCATGCAGGAGGTTATCGGTTCAAATCCCGGCGCCCCATATGGTCCCCCGTGCCTGCCAGGAGCAATTTCTGAGCCTGGAGCCAGGAATAACCCCTGAGCACTGCCGGGTGTGACCCAAAAACCACAAAAAAATAATAATAATAATAAATAAATAAAAAGAAATAAATTTATTTAAACTCATAGGGTTGGGTGGGACTCAGGAGGAGTACAACTCAGGCAGCCCAGGGGTCCATTCTGGAGATACTCAATCAGCTGGGCCAGGTATCCAATGAAAAGACCTGCTGATGTGCTGCTGCTCTGGCCCTTTGGTACTGGGATTTACTAGGCGACCCAGGAGGAAATCAGAAGACATTAGGCCTACACCTGGCAATGCCAGGGGAACTTTTAGTTGCTGGATTGGAACCAAGATTGGTCAAATGCCTTTGAGAAATTAATCTTTGTTCTCAATGAATGACTTCATGATTTTGTGCCATATTTTATCATTCTCTAAATAATAAATAAACACATACATGTATTTAAATGTAAATTCCTCTTCCTTCATCTTGCTGTATATGCTCTTACCATAATAGCTTGGGCTTTGTTTATTTGGTTTGTGCTTTACCCAACAGTTTGGGGGTGGGAGGAAGAGGAACTCTACTTCTGGTGCTTTGCTCTTGGGACTAGGTGGTGCTAGGGATAGAACTGAGTCCTCTGACTGTTGAGCAACTCTAGTCTAGTCTAGTCTAGTCTAGTCTTTTGAGCAACTCCCCTGGCCTAAAATCTTAGGGGTATTTTTTGTAGTGTTTTTGCTATATTTGACTGAGCAAGTTCTCCTTTGCCATCAATTAAAAAAATGTTTGAATTAAAGAATTGATGGTTGTTGTTTAAGTAAGAACTATCTAATCTTTGAAACCTTAAAATTTTAAGTGCAAATATTTCCATTTAACGCATATTTTACATATATACAAACATCATGTTTCTTTTTTCTCACACACATACACCCATTAACATGCTATACTCGACTATTATAGAAAAATAGCAAAGTAAATAAAGGTGATTTTCATCATTTTTACTTCCTAATATGGTCTTTTGGGTGTTCCTGGAGATACCCAGAATTCCCAAGTTCTCTCTGTCAATTTCCTGTTAAATCTTCCTTTTAGTTAGTGTTCCTATAAAAACTGTAAAGGTAATCCCATGTCAGTCCTTCACCTTATAAAAATTTGTATTTTTAAAATGATTCACTTAAAAAATGATTCACTTCCTGCAAAGAAATGTTATTGGAATTTCAGTTTCCCACTAGAATAAACATATACAAACATATACAAGTAATGGCCTTAATGCTGATATCTGGAAAACCTAACTCAGATATCCTGCTCCATTTTAATCCCATGTAGTATATCTCAACACTAAAATGAATGTGAAATTTTGGCTACTAAACACAACAGAGTCTGTTCTGTTTTAAGAAGGTGCAGTCTAAATAGTTGATAATGATGCAATGATGGAGAGCAGGTGAAGAAACTGATATAGAGGAGTGAAAAGATAAAAACAGTGATTAGGCATAGATATGACATCAGAGTGTAAAATGACATGCCAGGTATAAAGGCTAACAGAGAGAGGAATCAACTAGGTCAGGAATGAGTAACCTTGGAGGCAAATTGTAATAATTGGTAGAGCATTTAATAAACACATATGCCTTACTCACAGAAGCAATTAAATCCTAACATCTTGGGTTTGGGTTCAGTTATTTTCCTAATATTCATTTGTTTTAATACTCTGTGTCTAGGTAATTAAAAAGTATTCACTTATTATTGTGCTAAAATATATACAGCACAAAGTAATGATTTTTAACCATCACTGAGTGTCATTCTCTAGATGATTTTAATCTGGGCTTAAATGCATTTTAGTTATGTGGAAAGGAAAATATATCTATGTCTTTGGAAGATAGAACTTTTTTTTAAACTTCATGTCCTTATTTAGGATTAGTGTTGAGAAAGATAGAATTTTTATTACAAAAGTAAAGCTTATCTGGGGCCGGAGAGATAGTATGGAGGTAAAGCATTTGCCTTGCATGCAGAAGGTCGGTGGTTCGAATCCCGGCATCCTATATGGTCTCCCGAGCCTGCGAGAAGCGATTTCTGAGCATAGAGCCAGGAATAACCCCTGAGCACTGCCGGGTGTGACCCCAAAAAATAACTAAATAAAGCTTATCCTTAAATGTAAATTAATCTAGGACACTGTGATCTTTGCTAAGAACTTGATAAATGCATGCTTTCAATGACAAAAAAAACCCTGCAAATTTGAGTTATTAAGATGAAGTAGTGTCATAGAGCAGCCATTAGTGCATTTAACAGCAGTTCTTTGTACAAATTATTATACATTAGGACTACTTTTAATTTATAAGTGCATCCCAGTTTTAGTAATAAAGTTTTATATCCCTCGGTAACCAATATTTAACATTATCATTCTGCAGAAATTTAACTATACTTTCTGGAAGAAGTTGTGATTCATAAACCATGTGTCTGCATCTATCTGTGTCTGTATTTTGTCTGAATATTAAGTAAATCCTTAAATGCTCAGCTCCATACGTGATTCATCAAACAGACTACCACTAATGTTAATATGGGCATTATAAATACTTAGATAACTTGTATCACACCTACAGTAAGTCAAGTTAAAAAGAGTAAAATTTCTGCAATAATTCTTCCCTCTACATATTTTAAAGCTGAAAATATAAAAACATTGATTTTCTCTTATCCTTTACACTTACTTTTCCAGCAACAGCATCTACCACTTCACAAAAACAGCAGCTAGTGTGAATCAATGTCAATTTTTCAGATTAATTTTGCTTGTTTTTGAGCCATACTTGGAAATGCTCAGGAGTTACTCCTGGTTCTGCACTCAAATCACTCCTGATGGTCGTGGGGAACCATATGGAATGCTGGAGATGGAACACAAATCAGCTGCATCTAAGGCAAATGCCCTTCCAATGATCTTTTAGTGTACAGCATTTGGCTATACTATATTACTATATTCTGCCAAAGCCATTACGTCTGCATCTGGTGAAAACAATCTATATGAATCTTTGATTTTAAGAATAAACTTTTGGGGCTGGAGTGGTGGTGCAAAGCGGTACGGCATCTGCCTTGCCAGCGCTAGCCTAGGACGAACAGCGGTTTGATCCCCTGACGTCCTATATGGTCCTCAAGCCAGGAGTGATTTCTGAATGCATAGCCAGAAGTAATCCCTGAGCATCACTGGGTGTGGCCCTAAAAAACAAACAAACAAAAAACAAGAATAAATTTTTGTATCCTGGGCATTTTTTGTTTTCTTTGAGGTGCAGAAGCTTCTCAGCTTATTATATGTTATTAATATGTTTATCTCTGCTTCAACTTGTTTGGAGAGTGCTGCTTCCTCCTTGAAGACGCCTTTAGTTTAATGTCTTACCAATATGTTGTTCTATATACCTTATGTTTTGGGTCTGATTCGAGGTCTTCAATCCATTTTCACTTGACCTTTGTGCAGGGTGTTAGATCTGAGTTCAATTTTTGCAAGTGGCTGACCAGTTGTCTCAATACCACTTGTTGAAGAGGCTTTCTATTTTCCTATACATGGATGTACATGGAATCTATATGCTGAGTGAAATAAGTCAGACACACACACACACACACACACACACACACACAGAATAGTCTCACTCATCTACGGGTTTTAAGAAAAATAAAAGATATCATTGAAATAATTCCCAGAGATGAGGTCCGGAAGAATCAGTTCATGATATGAAGCTTGCCACAAAGAGTGGTGAATGCAATTAGAGAAATAACTATACTGAGAACTATAATAACATGATTAATGAGTAAGGGAAGTTGAAAGCCTGTCTTGAATACAGGCGGGGTGGGGGGCATTGGTGATGGGAATGTTGCACTGGTAAAGGGGGTTGTTCTTTTTATGACTGAAATCCAACTACAATCATGTTTGTAATTATGGTGTTTAAGTAAAGATATTATTTAGAAAAATAAAACAAAAGAAAAGAAAAAAGAGAAAAAACAAAGAATAAACTTTTTTAAAAAGAAAACCATTTATAAACCAAGTACTCAATTATTCACTATCAATTATAGGGGTCAGGTTACTAAAGTTAATGCACAAGTCATTTTTTTTTAACATTTGGGAAGTCTAAAAGGTCTTTCAAATTTTGTACAGGTCAATTTTGTACAAATTTATCCAAATCAAGGTGGAATCCACAAACACCAATGTTTTCCTTTGAATTTAGATAACATCAGACTAGTAGTGTTTTAAGAAAATGTTAGTGTCCAAATTGACCACCGAGTCGGCGCTGAGAATCTGAGACCACCTCTAATAATGCCAGATGCAAACGGGATTTTATTTGACTAGTCGAGATACAAGTCTCATTCCACCAAGGAAGTCTTGACAAGGACCCTGAGTTAAATCTTCAAACAATATATATAGAGAGCTTTACAGGCTTTAATAATTCAAGCATTTTATTGACTGGCACAATAATGCAAGCATTTCATCCACTTAAACAGAAATCACATCAAAAATCACATCGGGCCCGGAGAGATAGCACAGCGGTGTTTGCCTTGCAAGCAGCCGATCCAGGACCAAGGGTGGTTGGTTCGAATCCCGGTGTCCCATATGGTCCCCTGTGCCTGCCAGGAGCTATTTCTGAGCAGACAGCCAGGAGTAACCCCTGAGCAATGCCAGGTGTGGCCCCCCCCCCCAAAAAAATCACATCATGTGGGCCCGAGAGAAAGCATGGAGGTAGAGCATTTGCCTTGCATGCAGAAGATGGTGGTTCGAATCTAAGCATCCCATATGGTCTGAGCCTGCCAGGAGATATTTCAGAGCATAGAGCCAGGAATAACCCTTGAGTGCTGCTGGGTGTGACCAAAAACAAACAAACAAACAAAAAAGTCACATCATGCTTAGAGTGGATGTACCAATTTATTGCTGACTCAACTTTGTGTCAGGGGATCCTTGTCTGGTGGAACATGTCCTTATCTGATGGAACATTTGGACCCACCTAGTTCCTCTATTTCAGCTGAACAAAGAGGGTCCTGCTCTTTACAGAGTACATTTTGAGGTTTTATCTTTAGGCTAACACCCTCTGCCTATGCGGAAGTTATAGAGTGGAAAAATATTTAAAGTGACTTTACTGGAGGCTTAGGACCGAAATCACTCCAGACAGACTCAGGGTTGCCAGGAATTGAACCCAGGTCTGTCCCAAGTCAGCAGCTTGCAAAGCAAACTCCCTACTGTTGTGCTATTGCGCTGGCCCCTTAAGAAGAGAAGTTGAATAGACATTTCCAAGTTTGTAATGTAGACTAAAGTAATAAAATCATTTGTTTATAAAAATTTTTATATTTAAATATTTTGCCAGAAACTAGATTTACATTAATTTTTAAAATATAAGAACCTCTTCAGGATAAATTCTGAACAAACACCTATTTTTTTTGTTATTGCTTTATTTAAATGCCATAGTTTACAAAGCTGTTCATATATAGTTGTCTGGGATATTAATTGTTCCAATACCAATCCACACCACTGTGCCCTACCCTCCACCTATTTTTTTTTGTTATTGCTTTATTTAAATGCCATAGTTTACAAAGCTGTTCATATACAGTTGTCTGGGATATTAAGTGTTCCAATACCAATCCACACTAGTGTGACCTTTCCTCCACCGCTGTCCCAATTCCCACCCTCTTTCAAGCCTGTCCCCTGGATAGGCACAAAATAATTTCTCTTAAGGATGAAGTGATAGCACAGTGTGGCCAACTCAGGTTCAATCCCCAGCATCCCATATGCCTTCCTTCAGCCTGCCAGAAGTTATTTCTGAGCACAGAACCAGGAGTAACTCCTGGGCACTGCTGGGAGTGACAAAAAACTCCCCCCCCAAAAAACCAACTTTTATTTTATATTGCTTGTTAAAACTAAATAGGTAATAAATTTTTTTTTTTTTTTTGGTTTTTGGGCCACACCCAGTAACGCTCAGGGGTTACTCCTGGCTATGTGCTCAGAAGTTACTCCTGGCTTGGGGGACCATATGGGACACCGGGGGATCGAACCGCGGTCCGTCCAAGGTTAGCGCAGGCAAGGCAGGCACCTTACCTTTAGCGCCACCGCCCGGCCCCTAATAAAATTATTGAAAATATTTTAGTAAAATTAAAACTTGTGAAAATTGTTCATCTCACAATGGCATCTTTAAGTCACTGTCTGATGATTTACTGAGCTTTTTGCTGCTAGTTGAGGCTTCTTTGCTATTGTTTTTGTTTATTGAGCTTAGGTGGCTTCTGTGGTACTTTTCTCATCTAATTTTCTGTGCTCCTACTGGGCTGTCAGTAGTGAGGAATTTGGAGGTGTCACTGCAAGATCTGTGGAAATTGATGCTGGCTGCAACTGTGAGATATAACTGTGGCTATTGGGCTTTTGGGAAGTATTAAGGGTGGGGAGGCTGTCCACACCTACTCTGAAGAAGACCCCAGAGTTTTCAACTCAAAAACTTAATGCACTTGAAAGTTTTGCCCAACATCCTCTCTTTTAAAAAATTTATTTTATTTAAACATTGTGGTTACAAGATTTTTCATAAAACATCCCAGAGCTTAGGAAGGATATGGACAGAGGAGGAAAGAAAATAAGAAAGGAAGGAAGATGAGAAAGGGAAGGAATGGGAGAACAGGGTTAGGGTTTCAATCATCATGGTGATGTGGGACAATAGCCCAGCTCTACATCCTAAACACTGGAAACATGAGATCTAAGCTGCAACCACAGAATTTTGTAATGTGACTGTCAAGGTGACAGGTAGGGGGAAAGGATGAGGGGGTGGATGTGGGAATGGGGGATTGATGGAGTGTGAGAGCACGGTTGAAGGATGTGGTGGTGGGATTGGTGTTGAGCTATTATATGCCTAAGAAAAATAATCAATAACTTTGTAAGTCATGGTTCTTTACATTGAATTTTTTTAATGTTAAAAAGAAAATGTCTCTATTGCCAGAGAAATAGTATAGTGAATAGAATGTTTCCCTTGCATGTGGCTGACAAATATTAGATCCCCTGAACTCTGTATGGTCCTTGGAGCACTGCCAGGATTGATCCCTGAGTTCAGGGCCAGGAGTGCAGAGACAAAAACAATTAAAAAAAAAAAAAAGAGGAACGCCTGAGAAACACAGACAGAACTGTTCTTTTGCTTTCTGTTTGTTTGGGGCCCACACATGTGTGCCCAGAGATCATTCCTGGGGGACCTCAAGAAACTCTTTGCAGTGCTGAGGATTCAAACCTGGATTAGCCACCTACAAGGCCAGCAGCACCTTCCCTACTCTCCTGTTTCTCTAACCCCTCCTGATTTTCACAGCCTGTTAGGGGACAGGATGGCATTCTTTATCTAAATTTGCTTCAGATCTAGTTCACTTTGCTTTTTTATATTTAAATATAAAAATTTTTATATTTAAATATTTTGCCAGGAACTAGATTTACATTAATTTTTAAGATATAAAAATCCTCTTCAGGAGGAATTCTGAACAAATACTTTTTTTTCTTGCAAAAAAAAAAAAGAAGCTATTGTGCCAGAGAGATAGCATGGAGGTAGGGCATTTGCCGTGCATGCAGAAGAATGGTGGTTTGAATCCCAGGATCCCATATAATCTCCCGGGCCTGCCCAGGAGTGATTTCTGAGTGTACAGCCAGGAGTAGCCTTTGAGCACTGCTGGGTGTAACCCAAAACAAACAAACAAAACAAAACAAACAAAAAAATAACAAATGAAAAAGAAGCTATGACATACCAGAACTCTCTTTCCAGGATAAAATTTATTAGGAAAGGGCTTGTGGAAGTACAAGGAAGAAGGATTGAGTCTGACTGAGCACAGGGGAGGCAGGCAGTAAAGAATAGTGGCTTTTTGAAAAAGCTTAATCAGGGCAGGGTTTGAATGCAGTCAGCAAATCCAGCAAATCCTTTGATCAATGAATACCACGAAATATATCCCTTCTTGCTGTTGCTGCACAAGGTCACTGATCTGCACATGCCTAACTGGGGTCTGCTGTGGCATATTATTCTACACCAGAGTGCCCATTGATTAGAGATAAACTGCACAAATCACAAGATGGTGATGTTGCTCATTACTACCACCCTGGCACAGTCATAAGAAGGATAGGTTGTGCCAGTATGTGAGCTAGGAAGGCCCCTACCTTGCTTGGGGATGGGGAGAGTTTGTAGTCAAAAAGTCAGATATATGAGCTTGCCCTTAAGAATTTGTAGGCTGGGAAGAATTATGGCTTTGAGCTACCAAAGTTCAAGAATTTATAGGTTAAGGCTCCTTGATTAGAGTAATACGTCAAATTCTTATTCTACTTAAAAGCATCTTAGACATGGGGCCAGAGAGATGGCATGGAGGTAGGGTGTTTGCCTTGCATGCAGAAGGACGTGGTTCAAATCCTGGTATCTTATATGGTCCCTCGAGCCTGCCAGGAGCGGTTTCTGAGCATAGAGCCAGCAGTAACTCCTGAGTGCTGCTGGGTGTGACCCAAATACAAAACAAACAAACAAACAAACAAAAAACATCTTAGACAAATCTGAAATATGGCATTAATAAAATGTTTGATCATTGCATTAAATTTTATAGTACAGGAGCAGTGATTTGGCATATTCTACATTCTTGAGATACAAATGTCTGTCACCTTGGAAAGTTAAAGTAAACTGCTAATAATGAAAATTTTCAACATCATAATTTATATGCTGTATTTTTCAGTTCCATTGTGAGCCTGACATAGAAATCAATGGTAGTTCACATGTTATTCTTTCAGAGAACTTAATTTTGTTAACCAGACTTACCCAAAAATTGCCACTCTCGAAGATAATTTGTTCTTCTTGCCTTGGACTCACTCCTACTCTTAAAAAAAAACCCAGAGAACTTGATTTGAAAGCTAAGTTTCATAGGTCTCAGAGAGAGAACCAAGTCTAATGATTTGTCTTACACACAGTTAATACCCAGTTGACCCCTGGAACATCAGCAGGAGTGATCCCTGAGCACAGAGAACAGATTAAGCCCTAAGAACCACTGGGTGTGACCACAAAGGCAAAAAATAATACCAAAAATTTTACCCCCTTGCCCCCAAAATCCTAAACCTTTTGGTTTGGTTTTGTGCCACACCAGGTGACGCTCAGGGATTACTCCTGGTTCTGTGCTCAGAAGTTGCTCCTGGCAGGCTGGGGACATATAAGATGCCAGAGATCAAACCTTGGTTGACTTCATGCAAGGCAAACATTCTACCAGTTCTGCTATCGCTCTGGCACCTTTGAAATCCTAAACATTTTCTTTCTTTTTTTTTTTGGGGGGGGGGCACACCCGGTGACGCTCAGGGTTTATTCCTAGCTATGCGCTCTAAAATTACACCACTGCTCCGACCCCCTGAATTCCGAAACTTGACACAAATACAAATGGGAGACTTTCAAGCAGAAACTATGGGATTTTGGGTAAAATGTTCTTTGAAAGAAGTGGAAAATGCATCAAAACATTTTGGGGTATTTGTTTTGGGGGATGGACACAGTAGGTGTGAGAACTATTCCCAGTAGTTCTTGAAGACCTGAGGTCTCAGGAATCAAACTAGGAAAAAGTTCTCACATGCTAAATTTGTACTCCAACCTTTTGAGGTCAATCCCCCCTGTGCCCCATCAGAAAAGTTTTGAATAGGAAGGAAAAAAAGGAAATTTTTGAATAAGGGGAAATTCTTAAATAGGAAGATAGAATTTATTCAAATGCTAATGAAGTGGCAGCAAAGTGCTTGAGTCAGAAGATTAATTTGATAATCTACTGATTTCAGGATAATAGATATTTATTATGAGATATATATGTTATGTATAAGTAGCATGTTATAATTTATGAACATATATAAAATGATGCTATCTTTAAAGAGGTGTTAAAAATCAATTGAGAATATATCTACTGTGGGTCATATGCAGATGAATAAATTTTAGTAGGAAACTTAGTTATTATGCAAGATATTCTGGTACCCTTCTTATTCTTAACTTAAAAGATTTGGTTTTAAGATATTCTTCTGGTCCATAAATTTGCCAGCAATGGTAGGTTAAGAAGGTGGTCTGTCCCCACTCTTTTCTGATATTTATATAATCAAGTATACACAAGATTATCTCTGTTATTGGAGTTTATGTGAGGGCAAGACATTCTGCTTTGAACCATCGAATTATTAGATCTCTGGGTACACAGATAACTAGCAAGAAAGATTACATGGGTTTAAGTAACTTGGGTTTCTCAATCTCAATCACCAATTTGACTGAGTGAATTAAAAGCTCAGCATTACTAATCATGGGACAGAAGACAGAAATATAATCTTTTTGTGGACCCTCTGCTGAATAGCAATGAGTATTTTCAGCACTAAGAGAGCAGAATTATCTTTGCTGGTTTGTGATCATCCTAACAAGAGATAGAGCACTGAGAGTTTATTTTAAGACAGAATATTCAGGGGGGAAAAATGATGAAAAATAATAAAAAGCAAAAGATAAACATAGAAAAGATTGTTGGTTTCTGACAGTGCTCAACAGAAAAGAGCTACGTAGGCTGCATAACAGATTGCAGGTGTTTAATATGCCAGTTGTGAATGTGAATGGCAGATACGAGCTTTCAGAGAGATTAATCACTCCCAGAGTTACCTCTGGGCTAACTAAGCTGCATAGAGCTCTTTAGCATTCTGATTCCATTGTTGAGTTCTGGACTTGGAGGGCCTCTAGTGGCTGTCAGACTCATTAAGAAAAAAAGAAAAAAGAAAAAAAAGAACAACTGCTATGTCATCTGAAAAGCTTTAGCCCTGAAAGCTTTTGCTCTAAAACATGATAGTCCTAAGAAACTGTCTTCTTGTGACAGGGAATTTTAGAGTGACTAAAAGATAAATTAAGTCTATAAGAGAGAAATAGACATTAGTTCTTCTTCACTTTATTTGTATATGCTACTGAGTTGCCACTGAAACTCGATCCAAGGGAATTAAGAAATGGACACAATATTTAGAGGTAAAACCCCAATTTCTTCTAGGCTTGAGCTATTAAGAATGTAAAGAATATTACTCTTATCCTGTCTTTCTTTCCCCCAGAGCCATTGGAGGGAACACATTGCAAACACAGTGGAGTTTGCTTTAGGGGACCAGTATGTAAAGAAATATACTGACCACCCTGATACCTACCTTTTCTAAAATTAGTTTGCCATTTTTTTTCCAGTCTGATCACTTTTTATTTGCACTACATGTTCATATGACTGGTCCTTGTATCATCATTCCACACCCCCCCGTCAATTTATGAGGCTAAATGATTCCAGTTATGGTATTCTGTTAGAGATAAAAAGGTTAAGGAAAAGAGAAGAAAAATTTGGCATCAACTACTTAAAAAAATCACCAAATAATATCCACAAGAGTGAAAGAGAAAGAAAAAAGTGGAAGAAAAGGAGAAGAAAAATAATATCAAAAACAAATAAAACAAAACAAAACTATTTGCCATTTTTGTATGTAAGTGCTTTTTTTGACTATGCAGGCAAAATAGTACTCTAGAGCATTAGTCTTTCAACTTGTTGGCTTGTTGTCTAATAAGGCTTGTTCTTATCTGTCACTTCTTCTCTCACCTAACTGACTTGTTCAAAGAGCAATGGAATCTGAGTTTCATGGATTTAGTACCATAGGAGGTTCTTTGATGAATATAAAAGAGATAGTGTGCAATATCCTAGGAAATGTAACTCTATTTTCCACTCTTGTCAAAATAAAAATGTAAAGTAAGTTTTTTAAAAGCTTCCATATTTTTAAAATTTGTAATAAAAATTACTTTTCTCTCACCAACATCTCTCACCAATTCAAGAAGGACCTAAGAAAATAGGAAAGAAAGACTAAGACCCTTTGGTAAAAGTGGTGAAAAAAAATCTTTCTTCTATATTACTCTTACTGATTCCTTTCCCTTTTACAACATAAGTGGACTTTAGTGTACTCTACTTACAGGTGACCAAAATAGAAAAGCTTATAAGAAGTAAATGAACTTGGAATAAAAACATTCTAAAGGGTAGGATCTTAGAGACAGTAAATAGGGTGCTTGCCTTGCTCCTGGCTAATCTGGATTTGATTTCAAGAATTCCATATGGTCCTCTGAGTGAAGAACCAGAATTCAATCCTGAGCATTACCAGGTGGTGTGGCCCCCAAACAAAAAAAATATAATTATATAGAATAAACATATAAATTTCTAATTTTTCTCCACATTCTTTATTCCATACTTTAAAATGAATACAAAGCCTTGTTTATGCTAGTAAAAAAATAACAAGTGAGTTTCTTAGGGATAGCTCTGTTTCAGGATTTATGAAATTGTGCTGTGAAAAAATACTTGTGCCTAACCCATAAGAGACTTAATAAGGTCTTGGGAGGAAGGAAAATGAAGAATATCATTTTGAAATAATAATATACATTTACCAATGTTAACAAATTATAAATTACTAACAAGTTAGAGACTGAATAAGGAAGGAAGTCAATGAATAACTTCTTGAGATGTAACTTCGGAGAGAGAGGGGTCACACTACTTCTTAATATTTGCACTCTCAGGCAAACATTTTTACTGGTAAGTGTTCCTCTTCACATATAATATTTTATGCCGGAAAACTACTTGGAGCTAATGAATTAGGAAAAAACATTCAAAATGGAATTGAAATAAAACAAAGAATCACTTTAAAAATACATTGCTACCTCCTCCCATGCCCAGAGTATCAAAATGTGGCCCAAAAAAAATAAAAAAAAAATACAAATGGTATAGACTAAAACTGATGAGAGGATGTATTCTTCTATACTGCATTCTGTTCATGCTACCACCAAAACAGTGAATAGTTTGCCCCCCAAAGTGTCTTGGGATTGCTTTATCCTATTCAAAGCCCAAATGAAAGGAGATAGAAAGTTAGGCGGTTTAATGGAAAGTGTATAAAGAATGACGGGCTTCCACTACCTCGTCAGTTCTATCAGAACACAAGCATTGATCTTTGAGAGGTAACACAAAGAGAACTGAAGTTTAACAAACAAGACTGGAAGAAACAGAGTTACCAATGAGAAGAATGATGGTACATCAAAGCCACATTCAGTGATTCCTGGAATTGGGTGACATCCAACATAATATCCAGTGTGTAGCTCTCTAGCCCCTTACTTAATAGTAATTAGGTGAATGTAAGACTCTAGAGGTACCCAAAGTTATCCTCTCTGATACCTATTCTGGACTATAAAATAGTCAACCAATGCTCAGCAGATCTTTTAAGTAAGATTTTTAGACAAAAAGCAAAGAAGAAAATAAAGACCTTTTGAGAACAATTCAGGAAGTAATTAAGATCATTCTGGGAACAGAATGTGAAATAGCAACTCAGAGACATTCAAGAAGATATTGTGTCCACAAACCATGACAAGAGGTTATTAAAAAAAAACTATCAGAGAACATAAAAGAAGTGTAGGAAATGAAAATTGTGATGGAAAAAATATAAGTCATTCTTACTATTGAAAGCAAAAGCAAAACAATTTTTTGCAGGTTAACTAACATTTCCCAAACAGAAACTGTCACAAGTATTTTAATCCACCCAAGTCAACCACGTATAGACAATAGTTTGATGTTCTTTTTTCAACTGAAGTATAAGAAATTAAACAATTTGTCCAAGATAATTAAGGAGCTGAGATTAATCTAGCACTAGACTTGTAATTCACATTGATCTCAATACATATTAAAAAAAAAAGAAGAAAAAAGAAAATCACCTGTATGGCAGTTGGTGCCAAGATTAAGTGATCTAAAAAAAAGAGATAAAAGACTTCAAAAGAGGGAAGCAGATTGAAAAAGAGAGAAATGGAGAGGTGTTGATCTAAAAATGAAAAAAATTAATAAACTAAAAAACTAAAAAGATAAACTATAAAGAAAGAAAATATGGTCACAATTTTTCTGCAGTAATATATTGTGAGTGAGGAAGAACTATTTTAAAATGAGATCTAAATTTCATGATTATAATAGTAACAAACAAATATAATAATAGGTACTAATTTTGAATTTTTTCAGTTTTATTTTGCATACTTTGGTGACAAGATATTCATTTTTGGTTGATTGTCTATAGTTCTGAGTTCCTTGAAGACCTTTCAAATTTTGGGCTTTATACCTCAGAGACAACTCGCAGGTAGAAATATTTCAGAACCCAGTGCATTGTCATGACAGTGCCAGTAACCCTCCAGAAATTAGTCAAGATGGTCCTTCTGATTCTACTTTGTCTCTGTGATCTGACCTCTTTCTCCACAAAAGTGATATGCTTCAATAGAGAAATAGTAACCACTGTAATAAAGATAAGACATAGGGAAATGAAAGAAAAATTTTGTTATAATGAAAGGAAAATTTGTTATAATTAAATGAGAACTTACAGTTATTACAAGAAATAGGCAAAGGACAGGTGATGATAAAATTAGAAATAATTTGTTCTGCTAATTCTTCCCTAGAGATATCAGTTGAATTTGATTCTGAGTAGTTGACTGTTCTTGTACACACTGTGGATGCCAGTGAAAATGTTGATTCCCTGAAGGTGGATACCATGACATTGGATTTGATACCTGAAGAAGCATTATTACATTAATATCTGGGAACTAGGCTTACATCATAAAATTTAACAGTCCAATGAAATTAACATCCTAGAGTCTTGAGTGAGGACTGGTTTGTTCTTTTTAAAATGACTTGTATTTAGTTTGAGGAAAAATCAAAGAAATCTGGTGTTTTAGTCAACTATGATATCCATTTTAAGCAGATTTTTCCATACATGATGAGAAATTTTGTATTAGGCATAAATTTCATGTGGGGATGGCAAATTTATTGAATTTAATACACTTTTTTTTCCATTGGAAGGACAAACAAAGCTTTTTTCCTGTACTGTGGATGAATAGAAGATAAAATAATAAGCATTTAAATTTTTGCCCAAATGAGGGGTAAATAGATACCAGGGAAATTGTTCAATTCAATCCCCAGGACTGTGTGGTACTGCAAGAATAACCAGGAGGAGCCTCTGAGTCCCCTTTAGTACACCCCAAATTCTACCTAACTGGTATGAAGAGGATTGGATATATAATTTATAGACCTAATATTGATAGTGTTGAAGGTACAATAACTTGCAACATCAAAACCATAAATTTCAACATAATTATACTCATTTTACCTAAACAAGAGAAACTGAAAAAAAGAGAGAAAATTAAAGGCCTAGTGCAAAATGATTAAAACTCTTATTGAAAAATGTTTAAGATTTTAAGGCACAACAGCAGAGCACTAAAGCTAGTATGGATCCTTTTAATCAGATGGACCTGTAAAACTGCAGGTGTGCCATGCCCATGAAACACTGGGTGATAGATGCAGAAAATATGCACTATAAGCAACATCATCAGCTTGAACCATAGGAAAGGTATGAAAGACTTCACACTACTTCTAAAGTATGTCTATTAATAATCAATGCCATGAACTGAAGAGATAGTACAGTGATTAGGATATTTGCTTTGCACATGACCCACACAGGTTCAATCCCAGAAACTCATATGGTCCCCCAAGCCCACCAGAATTGATCTCTAAGCACAAGAACAGAAATAAGTCCTTGACACGACTGTGTGACCCTTCACCCAAAGCCCAAAACAAACAAAAACAATCAATGCCATGCAAATTTCTCACAAAATATCTAGTAGTTATAGAATAGTCTATGGCTTTGGAATTTAATTATAGGGTGAAAAGTTTGCTTTGCACTCTTGGAATCCAATTTTCAATCAAGTACATAAATTATCATATAAATATATTCCAAACGCTGTATATTTGTAGAGTACTATGTGTAGGCTTAAAAATTAAATGTTACGGGGCCGGAGAGATAGCATGGAGGTAAGGCGTTTGCCTTTCATGCAGAAGGTCATTGGTTCGAATCCCGGCGTCCCATATGGTCCCCCGAGCCTGCCAGGAATGATTTCTGAGTGTGGAGCCAGGAGTAACCCCTGAGCACTGCTGGGTGTGACCCCCCCAAAAAAATTAAATGTTACAGAGAGAAAATAGAAATTAAAAGCAAAAATAGGGTATATTTATCTAAACTTTAAACTAAACTTTAAGTTTAGTTAAGTTAAATGCCTGTCTCAAATACAGGTAGGGGTGGGAAAAGAGGGAGAGGAGTTGGTGGGGGGAATGTTGCACTCGTGAAGGGGGGTGTTCTATTTATGACTGAAACCCAACTACAGTCATGTAATCTTGTAATCATGGTGCTTATATAAAGATTATATATAAGAAGAAAACAATAATAAATCATTTAAAAGAGCAAAAAATGTAATTAATGCAATTAATTTTCTCTATAAAATATAATTATTGAGGCTGCATGTGGCCAATCCCTGGCACCACATATGGTACCTCAAACTCTGCCAGGAGTAATCCCTGAGCACAGAGCCAGTACTAAATCTTGAGTGCCTGTGGGTATGGCAAAAAAAAGCAAATAAATAAAATAGAATTTCTTTATAAATTAAATTTAAATGTAACTTTTCTACTGTGCTTGCTGTTTAGATGAGTCTTCCAGTTTCCATTGTTCTATAATCTTTAGTCATTTAATCTCCTTTTGAAACAGGTATATCTGTTTTTCTATTAAAGTGAATAAAATAGAGCATATTTAAATGCTTTGAATAGCTGCACATTAGAGATAGCTTTGTCACATTCTGTTACTAACTGTTGGCTTGGGAAAATATTTATTTTCTATTTAAATCTTTATTAGTGGGGGTAGGCATGGTGACCAAAAAATTAAAAAGCAAACAAATATCTAAAATATATCATATGCCTTGTCTTTGTATTTTTGAAAGATTGGGCATAGAGGGGACAATTATTTTTCTGAGATATTTCACCTAGTCTTCTTTGTTTTAAAAGGTTTAATCCTAAACCTATATATCTCCTTTTTTGGAGGGGTGTCATACCCAGCGGCACTCAGTGGTTAATCCTGGCTCTGCACTCAGAAATTGTTTCTGGCTGGCTCAGGGGATCATATGGGATGCCAGGATTCAAACCACCATCTGTCCTGGTTCGGCTGCACGCAAGGCAAACACCCTACTGCATCTCCTTTTGGATCAATTTTTTTTTCTAATTTATTTTTAGCAGATACTTTGATTCCCCACTTCTCTTGTGCAGACCTAACAGTGCAAATAGATGGTGATGAAGAAAATAAGAATAAGTATGTTGACACTATACCTTGTATTTTTTTGATGAAGACCTGTTAGAGGGAAAGGTGATTTGGAGGAAAAAAGAAGAAATTCATTTTGGGGGTCAAACCTGGCCTTATTCAAGGTGTTACTCCTGGCTCTGCACTCACTATTTACTCCAGGCAAGCTCAAAAGACCACATGGAATGTTGGAAATCAAATCCAGATTTAGTCAATGGCATGCAAGGCAAGCACCTTATTGGAGAGATGTGCTATGTCTCTGGATCAATGCAAGAAATTCATAAATCAGGACATGATGAAAGTATGGAAATGAGCATTACATTTCCACTCCACAATCATTATTTTTACCTTCTCTATACGGCTGATAAGAACGTGCACACTATATTTCTCAGACTCCCAAACTACCATTTCAGGTCATTTTTGTTAGACTAGAAGGTGGGATAAAAGGAGATGCTGTTATTTCCACCTGATGCTGATACCTCTAGCTGAGATGACCTTGACAGTAAATATCACTTCCTGGGTTCCTGCTGACAGAACTCAGTTCCCAAGCAGCAATCTTGTGTAGAGTGATTGTGATTGCAAGGCTGTTCTGTTTCCTTTTAGCCTTTCTGCTATCGGCTGTCGGGAGGGTATGGATTCTTGCAATTGCTACTCATCAGTGGAGTAAAACTGCCTACTATTTCTGTTATCATTGTCTTCTCACACCTTTCAACAGTTCTCCTTTGCTTAATATCTTCTGCTTGAAAAATCTATATTTGTCAGAAATGTCTTATAAAAATACTAAGAGAAACTGAAATACATTTATTTCATTAATTCTGATGTACATGCTTTTATTCACCATTAAGAATTTAGTATGTACCACAATGAACTAAATAGTTTATAGCTAGCAACTCTTTGTGTAAATATGTAAATGGCATTTAATAGTTAATAGGTCTTCAATTGAAAGTCATTAAATTAACAATTAAAGAAAGTCATCAAGAAATGGGTGGGTTATTTGGACTGCTGGTAGTCAAGAAAACTTTATAAATAACTTCATATTTAGAATGGGCTTAGAGAAAGAACAAGAATGAACTCAACCAACATTTTGACATTTATCATTTTTATTGCCCCTTTTATTTCTATTAAAAAAGTGCTACAACCTTAATTAAATCCCCAGATTTCTTTTTACATATGCATGAGTAAAGAAGATATTGCCATATTAAGCAATACTGGTTATTATAAAAAATAAAATAAGAATTATTCTTAAGAGAGTTCTGGTTCCTCCAAGGTTTCCTTAAATGATTGATATCCTGGAACTATATTTTATTAGAAATAACTTTCGCTGTGCCTGTCTGTGTTTCTTGAATACCTGAAGGTCTCCTCAGAGGCCTAGGAAGTGCACCCCAAAAAACTGCATCTTGAAGCTGCCCAGTGAGTAAAGTCTGGCTGTGGGGGTTGTCAACCCTTAAGCTGAACTCTCTGGCCTGCAGATGCTCCGCCCTGCATTGATCACTCTGAGGACTTCAAGGGAAATTTCTCCTGTGCCTGTCTGTGTTTCTTGAATACCTGAGGCTTCACGGCAGCGCACTCTTTCTAACCAGTGAACCCCACCACAACACGCAGGAAAAACCACACTACAAGCTTGACAATGGGGAAACCTCGCAGGCAAACACCATGCACAGAGAATGAAGACGAAAGCTCGGATGACCTAAAAAATTTCAACCATCTGATTAACCTCTCGGACGAGGAATTTAAAATAGCAATATAGAAGATGTTTGTAGAACTCAAAGAAAGCAGATCGATCTGAACAGAACACAAAGACAGAAATCAGAAAACTCCAAACCGAAATAACAGATCTGAAAAACATGATAGCTCAACTGAAAGCCTAAATGGATGGCCTCGCCAGCAGGGTAACAGCAGCTCAGGAGAGAATCAGAGTACTGGAAGATGTGATGCAGAAAACTCAACACAGCAGAAGAAATTAGAAAAGAACCTTAAGACAAACGAACAAGCAATGGAAAAAGTACTCAAGGAATGCAAGCAGATGAAAATAGAAGTCTCTGATAAACTCAACAGAAACAACATAAGAATCATTGGAGTCCCAGAGACCCAGGTAGGAGATCTCCAGGAAGAATCAACTGTCAAAGACATCATCAAAGAGATACTCCCAGAGTTAAAGACTACATGCAATCAAATCCTGCATGCCTGAAGAGTACCAGCTAAAAGAGACCCAAAGAAAAACAACCCAAGACACATCCTCGTTACAATGACAAATTCCACAGATAGAGATAGAATACTGAAAGCAGCAAGATCAAAAATGGAAATTACATTTAAAGGAGCATCCCTAAGACTTCCAGCAGACATGTCACAAGAAACTCTCAAGGCCAGAAGACAGTGGTGGGATATTGTAACAAGACTGAATGAAATGATGCCTCACCTAGAATACTTCACCTTACCTGACTCAGTGTTCAGGTTTGAAGGAAGAATACATAGCTTCATGATAAACAACAGCTCAGAAACTTCACAGATGAAAAACTAGCCTTAAAAAAAAACTGACAGGTCTACTCTAAGACAAGAGAGACCAACAAACACAGCAAACTTATCTACAAAGATGACATTAAATCCTATGACAATCATCTCCCTCAATGTCAATGGACTAAATTCACCAATATAAAGACACAGAGTGGCAAAATAGGTCAAAAAGATGAATCCAACCTTCTGCTGCCTACAAGAAACACATCTAAATAGAACAAACATAGACTCAAAATCAAAGGCTGGAGGAAAATCATCCAAGCAAACAACACCCTCAAAAAAACTAGGGTGGCCATATTAATATCTGATGACACCAACTTTATACTCAGAAAAGTGGTAAGGGACAAAGATGGACAATATGTACTAATCAAGGGATATGTGCAACAGGAAGAAATCAGACTATTAAACATATATGCACCCAATGAGAGACCAGAAAATTATCTAATACAGTTACTGACAAATCTGAAAGAAGAAATCAATAATAACACAATAATTGTGGGAGACCTCAACACGGCCCTATCAACACTTGATAGGTCAACCAGACTGAAAACCAACAAAAACATACTAGCCCTGAAAAGAGTAATGGAAGAAAGAGAACTAGTAGATATATAGGACACTCATCCCAAAAAACCTGGATACACATTCTTCTCCAATGTGCATGGGTCATTCTCCAGGAGAGACTATATGCTGACACATAAAACATACCTCCATAAAAATAAAGAGAATAGAAATCTTGCAGGCTACCTTTGCTGACAACAAGGCTCTGAAATTAGATGTGAACTACAAAGGGACACAGAAGAAAAACTTTAACAATTGGAAATTAAACATCTTGCTACTGAACAACCAGTGGGTCCAAGATGAAATCAAAAAGGAAATCAAAACTTTCCTGGAAACAAATGATAATGAAGACACAAACTGCCAGAATCTATGGGACACAGCAAAAGCAGTTCTGAGAGGAAAATTTATAGCTCTACAAGCTCACATCAGGAAGGAAGAAGGGGCATACCTGAATAACTTAATGACGCAGCTCAAAAAACTATAAACTACCAACAAAAGAAACCAAACATAGGGAGACAGAAGAAAATAACAAAGCTGAAAGTAGAAATCAATGAATTGGAAAACCAAAAAACAACCCGAAAGATCAACAAAAGCAGAAGTTGGTTCATTGACAAAATAAAAAAGATTGATAGACCATTGGCAAAACTCACAAAGAAAGAGAGAAATCTGATAACTCGTATTAGAAATGAAAAGGGGAGATCACGACAGATATTGCAGAGATCCAAAGGGTAATCAGAGACTACTTTGAGAAACTTTATGCTACTAAACATGAGAACCTAGAAGAAATGGAAAAATTCTTGGACACATAACTTTCCAAAGTTAAATAAGGAGGATGTAGCATATCTAAACACCCCCATCACTACTGAGGAAATTGAAACTGTAATCAAACATGTGTCCAAAAAGCAAAGTCCAGGCCCAGATGGATTTCCTAATGAATTTTTCAAATTTTTCCAGAGGAGCTACTACCAATCCTAGCCAGGTTCTTCCATGAAATTGAAAAAAATGGGAACACTCCCAAACAACTTTTATGAAGCCAACATCACCTTGATATAAAAACCAGACAGAGATTCTGCCAAAAAAGAAAATTACAGACCAATATCCCTGATGAATGCAGATGCAAAGATCTTCAACAAAATCCTGGCAAAAAGGATCCAATGCATCATCAAGAAGACCATACACTACGACCAAGTAGGTTTCATCCCAGGAATGCAAGGATGGTTTAACATTCGTAAATCTATCAACATCATACACAATATCAACAACAAGAAAAATAGAAATCACATCATCATATCAATAGACACAGAGAAAGCATTTGATAAGGTCCAACACCCATTCTTGATCAAAACTGTCAGCAAGATGGGAAAGGAATATAATAATAATCAATATAGTTGAAGCCATCTACCACAAGCCAATCGCAAAAAACTAAAAAGCCTAAAAGTAAAAGACTTTCTTCTAAATTCTGGTACAAGACAAGGCTGTCCACTCTCACTGCTCCTCTACAGCATAGTACTGGAAGTGCTTGCTATAGCAATCAGGCAAGAAAAAGATACCAAGGGAATTCAGATAGGAAAGGAAGAAGTCAAGTTCTCATTGTTTGCAGATGACATGATACTCTACTCAGAAAACCCTAAAGACTCTACCAAAAAGTTTCTAGAAACAATTGACTCATATAGCAAGGTGGCAGGCTACAAAATTAACACACAGAAATCAATGGCCTTTTTATATATGGCCTTTTATATAATGATAGGGAAGAGATGGAGTTTAAGAAGGCAATCCTATTCACATTAGTACCACAAAAACTCAAATAACTTGGAGTCAACTTGACCAAAGACTTGAAGGACCTATACAAAGAAAACTATAAAGCCCTGCTCCAAGAAATAAGAGAGGACACATGGAAATGGAAACATATACTCTGCTCATGGATTGGCAGGATTAACATCATTAAAATGGCAATACTCCCCAAAGCATTATACAGATTTAAAGCAATCCCCTTAAAAATACCCATGACATTCTACAAAGAAGTGGATCAAACACTTATGAAGTTCGTCTGGAACAATAAATACCCTCGAATAGCTAAAGCACTACTAGGGAAAAGAAAAATGGGAGGCATTACTTTCCCCAACTTTAAACTGTACTACAAAGCAATAGTTATCAAAACAGCATGGTATTGACAGACCCTCAGATCAGTGGAATTGGCTTGAGTTCTCAGACAATGTTCCCCAGACATACAATCACCTAATTTTTGACAAAGGAGCAAGAAATCCTAAGTGGAGCAGGGAAAACCTCTTCAACAAGTGGTGCTGGTAGAACTGGTTAGCCACTTGCAAAAAAGCGAACATAGACCCCCAGTTAACATCACATACAAAGGTAAAATTAAAATGGATTAAAGACCTAATACCCAAGTAATATAGAACAACATGTCAGTAAAACACTCCATGACATTGAGACTAAAGGCATCTTCAAGGAGGAAACTGCACTTTCCAAACAAGTGGAAGCAGAGATCAACAGATGGGAACACATTAAGCTGAGAAGCTTCTGCACCTCAAAAAAAATAGTGCCCAGGATACAAGAGCCACCCACTGAGTGGGATAAACTATTCACCCAACACTCATCATCAGATAAGGGGCTAATATCCAAAATATACAGGGCACTGATAAAACTTTACAAGAAATAAAAACCATCTAATCCCATCAAAAAATGGGGAGAAGAAATGAACAGACACTTTGATAAAAAAAAAAATACAAATGGCCAAAAGACACATGAAAAAAATGCTCCTCATCACTAATCATCAGGGAGATGAAAATAAAAACAATGATGAGTTACCATCTCTCACCACAGAGATTGGCATACATCATAAAGAATGAGAACAATCAGTCCTGGGGATGTGGAGAGAAAGGAACTCTTATCCACTGCTGGTCGAATGCTGTCAAGTACAACCTTTATGGAAAGCAATATGGAGATTCCTCCAAAATCTGGAAATTGAGCTCCATTCGACCCAGTTATTCCACTCCTAGGGATATACCCTAAGAACACAAGAATACAATACAAAAATCCCTGCCTCACACCTATATTTATTGCAGCACTATTCACAATAGCCAGGCTCTGGAAAGAACCAAGATGCCCTTCAACAGACAAATGGCTAAAGAAACTATGGTACATATACACAATGGAATATTATGCAGCCGTCAGGAGAGATGAAGTCATGAAATTTTCCTATACATGGATGTATATGGAATCTATCATGCTGAGTGAAATAAGTCAGAGGGAGAGAGAAAGATGCAGAATAGTCTCACTCATCTATGGGTTTTAAGAAAAATAAAAGTCATTTTTGCAACAATCCTCAGAGACAATGAGAGGAGGGCTGGAACTTCTCAGCTCACTTCATGAAGCTCACCACAAATAGTGGTGAGTGCAGTTATAGAAATAACTACACAGAGAACTACCATAATCATGTGAATGAATGAGGGAACTGGAAAGCATGTCTGGAGTACAGGTGGAGGTGGGGTGGGATGGAGGGAGATTTGGGACATTGGTGGTAGGAATGTTGCACTGGGGAAGGGGGTGTTCTTTACATGACTAAAACCTAATCACAATCTTATATGTAATCAAGATGTTTAAATAAAAAAAACACTCAGAAAAATATTAATCATTACAAAATGCTATCCCATTGTTTGTAAAAGCATAAACAATTATAAACTCAAGCATTTAATTATAAATAAATTTATTAATCCAATTTTAAAATTAGTATCACAGAAGAAAGAAATAACTTACATTAAAGAGTAAAATTTAGGTCCCTTTTACATACCTATATTGTATATTAAAGTAGCAATAGTGATTAGAAAGGTTAGGGCCCTTGTCCTGCATATGACTTACCCAGGTTTGATCTTGGCACTTCACATGTCAGGAATGATACTGAGTGCAGAGACAGGAATAAGTCCTGAACATTGCTGAGTGTGCCCCTCCTCAAACAAACAAACAAACAGAAAAGAGCAACAAATAGCTTCATCTTATTGTTTGAACATAAGAAAAAGCATCAGAACTGGTATATTTTTGCTCATTTGCTGAGCAATGTCAAGCTTCTCCATGCCCCTGCCTTTCAGATGTCTAAGTCAATACATCTCTTTAGATATCTGTGTTAATTCTCTCTTTCTCTTTTTCTTTGTCACTGTTTCTGTCTTTCTCACATTCACTCCCTTCCTTTTTACTCCCTCCCTATATCTCCATCTTTCTCTTTTGTTTTTTAGGCCACTCTCAGCAGTATTGAGCAGCAATTTTCTGCTCACACACAGCTCTAGCTTTTTGAATGATCTCTCTGTCCCCAAAATTTCTCTTTTAATTACTATCAAGAGAATTCTAGAACTCATCTCAAACTTTCTTCTAGTGCCTTTTTTTTTTTGGTTTTTGAGGTCACACCCAGCAGCGCTCAGGGATTACTCCTGGCTCTATGCTCAGAAATCGCTCCTGGCAGGCTCAGGGGACCAAATGGGATGCCGGAATTTGAACCACTGACCTTCTGCATGCAAGGCAAACGCTTTACCTCCATGCTATTTCTCTGACCCCTTTTTGTGCATCTTTTTATACCTAACTTTTTCCTAATTCTCTTTCATATACTTTTCTAGTCCTTCCCTATCTTTGCTCTAAGATTTAATTGGTTGACCTAGAAAATTAAAAAGTAGAAGCCAGAAAGATAGTATATCAGGTAAGGCACTTGCCTTGCATACTGTTTGACCCAGGTTTGATCCTCTGAGCCCAGCCAGAAGTGATCCCTGAGCATAGAGCCAGGAATAGCACCTGAGCACCACAGGATGTGTCTCCCCCTGAAAAAAGTAAAGATTGCTTTGCCTTTGTTTTTTCATTCTTTGATTTAGAAAAAAAGTTCTCTCTTAAATGTTCTTTCATATTTGCCCTTGTTCAGATGCTTCACAATATTCTTGATCTCCTGGAACAAAGAGACTGAAATAGCTTCTAGGCCTTTCCTCTGCCAGCCCCTAGGGGATACTGACTTTGTCATTAGCTGTTCCTTTAAATGAGTTCTTGGCCTTCCCACTGAATTGAAGTGATCACAAACATTTCCCCTCCTTCTCCTTTCTCTTTCTCTCATCCCTAATGTTGTTCTGTTGGTTTTACTTTTTTTCTTTTCAGATAATTAAGTTAAAAGTGTATATAGCCTAAACAAATTCTGCCAGATGAGGCCTTATGATAAAAGAGTACAATTTTAAGAAATGATGACCAGAAAAGGAAACATCCTGCACATTTCACTTTTGATTGATTGCCTTCATTATTGAACTCAGGCCATGAAAAAGCCACAAGCATGAAGAAATCTGTATATGCTGCTCCTTTAGGACTATTTTTGCTAAACATTTGGAACAATCATCAGCATTTTCAGTTGTAGAGAAGAGAATGTGCAGCTAAAATAAAAAATAAGCAAGTTCTTTTCTATTTTTTTTTAATAAGATTGAGACTCAAAGGAATGCTTTGAGGGAATACTTAAATTTCAAAAAACATCCCCTAGGGTTTCAGCAATAACAGAGCAGAAAGGGCACTTGCCTTGCATAGTCGATTCAGGTTTGATCCCTAGACACCTTACGCTCCCCTGAGCATTGCCAAGCATGATTTCTGAGGCCAGTCAGGAATAAGCCCTGATTACTAAGCCCACAAACCAAATAATAATATTATTATTAATAATAATAGTAATAAGAAGAAGAAGAAATAAAGAGACAACTTTCTAGTGTTGTGGCTCAGGGGTAAAGTGTTTGCCTTACATATAGGAGAGTCAGGTAGGTTTATTTCCCATCACTGCAAAAGCAAGCAAAAAATAACGTTTATATTTTTACATGCAATAACAAAGACAAGATACATCATAATAACAAAGAACAAATCACGTTAAAGTTGCTGAGTTCTGGTCTTGGTAATTTAATTTACAAAAAGCTACATAGTTTTTTGGGTTCATTGCTTTACTTTTAAGATATAAGAGTCAACTTATACAGTAGGACAGAAATATAACTGTCCACTAAAAATAATAGTAATAGAAATAATAATATAGTAAAATAATCTTAACAAGACTTTGTTATCAGAATAACTGGTTCAAATAGCACCTCAATTTTGATATTGACTCAAGTTCTTTGATTAAAATTGAACTTCTGTATCACTTATATTCTTGTCTATGAAAAAGCGTTTACAACATTCTTCTGTGTCATGGGGTTGTGAGTGATTTAAGAAAGAAAATTAGGGCTATGTAGTTAGCTCAAAGAGAGCTAGATTTATTTCTAACACCTACATATATTGAGGGAAGAGCTCCTAGCACCCAGTGTGACCAAAAGTACAAAAAAAAAAAAAAGAAAATAAACAGAATTTATCTGTGTAGCTCATGACTCAGTATAAAATGGACTATTGTTTTCTCAAAACACACAGAAAGAAGAAAAATGTGTATTTATATGTACTTCAGGTAGTGGATGAACTTCAGATCTAATCACTTAATATTCCAGAAAGCATATGTGAATAGGTAAAATTATGTAATTTATTCCTTTTCCTAAATTCTAAGTATGGCAATTGATATGTCAGCCTAGAATAGAGTGGAGCTGTGCCTGAGGCAAAAGCTAAACACTCTTCTTTCCTGAGCTTCCTCCTCCCAACTTTGACAGCCTCTGAAGTGTGCCTCTCAGATCTGGCCAACCATACTTTCTGTCACTAATAAGAACTTAGAATATGCGTGGAAGTGGATGTTACAAGTCCTATAATTTTGCAGTCTTAACTATTCACTAAAGCCAATCTATCTTTTAAAAGGGAAAGCACTCCAGGACTACAGAGCTCTGGTTCCCATGGTAACAGCATAGGTCAATAGCTGCACTCACACCTTCCCTGGTCTTGATTGCATCTGGCAATTTACCATCCTTTGCACTTCCTTTTGTTTGAGCTTCTTTTATTTGTTTAATTCCCATATCTATTGGATAATCACAAAAGACAAAAATATAGGAGCTGAATTTAAATTAAAAAGCTAAGAAAGCCTTATTAAAAAATCAGCATAGGTTATTTTATAACTCATAGGCATGTGCTTCTTGAAATTAAGTCCTATGACTTATGACTTGGAATACTGCTTCCCACATCTTTTAGTTTAGAAATTATTTGTCAGTAAAAGATTTGGTTTGTGGGCCCGGAGAGGTAGCACAGCGGCGTTTGCCTTGCAAGCAGCCGATCCAGGACCAAAGGTGGTTGGTTCGAATCTCAGTGTCCCATATGGTCCCCCGTGCCTGCCAGGAGCTATTTCTGAGCAGACAGCAGGAGTAACCCCTGAGCACCGCCGGTTGTGCCCCCCCCCCCAAAAAAAAAAAAAAGATTTGGTTTGTGGAAATATCTGCATCATTTCTGTTTCTCAGACCATACTCTGCTATCACAGTTATCAGCTTGATTAGGATAAAAATCTAAAGTCCTCAACCTCTCATGAAGTCCAGTGCTATCTGACTTTCTCCTAGGTACTGCATTCATTTGTCCTCCATTACGATCTACACTACTTATTTTCTTGTTGTTTGTTTGGTTTTGAACTCATGGTGGTGATCAGAGCTTATTATTGAATCTACTCTTTGAGATCACCCTTGGCATGACTTAGGGACCTTATGGATTTCTAGGCATTGAATATGGGTCAGCCAAGTTCAAGGCAAGCATCCTATCTATTGGACTGCCACTCTAGCCTACTACTTATCTTCTAAGTTCTTGGACACATTCTATTCTCATTGCCTTCATAAATATGCTACCCCTGCATTTCAGAAAATTATTTCCTTAGCTTCTTTACTCATTTCCCTTCGACTTTTCCTTTAAGTTTCTATTTATCTGTTACTTTGATAAAGAAAACCTTATTTTTTGTTTATTTTGAGTCACACACCACATACTCAGGGTTGGCTCCTGGTTTTGTGCTCAGGATTACTCCTGATGGGGCTCAGGAGACCATATGGGATGCTGGTAACTGAACCAAAGTTGGCTGTGTGCAAGGCTAACCCTGCCATAGTAAGCAAGGCTTACGCTATCTCTTAAGCCCCAAATTTTCTTCAGTCTTAACCCAAGAGCTGACTCAAGTCTGATTACTCCTTCATTACACTGTGTTTTCTTACCATATCATTATCTCAGTCTAGTTCTGTGGCTTGTCCTCATCAGAATGGCTTTGTACTGTCAATCTACTGCTGTAGGTTGTGTGTCTCCACAGATCAACCGTTCTGCTATATTTCCTATATTAATTCAGTGTTTGACGTGCCATAAACACTTGACAAATACTTGCTACATAACAGAAATTACTTTACTTTATTGGATTATTAATATTACTATTTTCCTTAATATAGCTATCTTAAAATTTAAAATAAGTAGCAATCATATTCTTAAAGTGAACTAAGTTAGCTCAGAATTCAGAAGTCAAGAGAAGATCAAAGGAAATACCATGTGGCATCAGTGACTAGGAATCTCAGAGATGCAGATTTTGAATCAGGCATGGATTTTGATGTAGTCATTCAGTACATGGTGCACTGAAACCATGATAGCTTGAGGCTGATGATTTTGACAATGGGACATTTCAAACTTTTAAAAATAATCATCAAACTTTCATTTCCTTTCATCTCTGAGTCTTGTCTTATTGTTACTTCTGGGTCCTTGTGGATTGATATGATACTAACACAACAACCACAAGAGGTCTTCAGTATTGAAGCTTTTATTTGAACAACCTTTATTTCACAGAAACTGTTGTCAGGTTGTAGACACTTTCATATCAGGGGGGCAGAACAGGACATATTCTGTGCTGCTAAAGTTTTGATAATCTGCCTTCTTTTACTTCTTTTTTTTTTTTCTTGGATCAGGAGTATGCCTGACAGCAGTTGTTGGTTACTTCTGGTTGTGCACTCAGAAATTATTCCTGGCAAGCTCAGGGGATTATATGGGATGCCAAGGATCAAACCGAGTCTGCTGCATGCCCTATCTGCTTTACTATTATTTTGGCCATCCCTATTTTTATGTAACATTACCCCAATATTATTTCATTTTATTTCTAAATGCCACTAAATCTTGAAATTCTATTTTTAAATCTCCCAAGGAAAATTCCAGACTCTCATGATCTCACTGATATAGTCTACCAAACAGGTAAGAAATAAATAAATAGCACAGATTCTATATAAACCACTCTGTCTTGTGTTAATAGAGATAAGTTTCACAATCAGTAGCATTAAAACCTGAACACACTTTTGTACTTCTGTTTTCCAGTCCTCATTTCTTAAGAGTAACATAAGTAGACATTATGATTTTATGATGCTTATTTTCACCAAAGGAGCAAAACACCATCCTACTTTTGTTCTATAACTCACCATTTATTATGGGGAATTCAAAAATCAGGACACACTTTAAAATAGCTACCATTCTTCTTCTAAAGAAGGAAAGGATTTGCATTAAGTTTTCTGATTGGCCTAGAAGCTGAGAGGATGTCAATTTTATTTTAAAAAGTATTTATTTAAATCTACCATTCCTTCTCCTCATTATTTCTGTTATTGTCATTACAGAAGGTGGCATATACACCTGACTGTGATATGCACACGTTTTGCTGTGGTGTTTGCCAGGGACCCCACATAAATTGTGGTGCTCTTATGCTTAGCGATGTTCCTCAAAGTTTGCTTCCCTTATAGTGGCAGTGATCATAGGGGCCTACACTTCCTGGTTGTGGTATTTGATGAACACAGAGCAGTGCTCATCAATAGTGCTCAGACCTCTTTGATTTGTGGTGCTTACATATATCTAGTTGTGGTGTGGCTAATGGAATAATTTTTGATACCTGGATTCACAGACAGCAAAGCTTCCAGTCTCAGAGAGCAGAGTTGCCTTGCCCCTGTGTGGTACCTATGGCAGCACCAGGAATTAAACCTGGCCCTCTGTTTGCAATGTAGATATTCTAAGTCACCAATTATTTTTCCAGGTACAAGGAGTATTAGTTTAAGGATTAGAATGGGAACTTACTTTTTCCCTTTATTTGCAAGTGTAATCTACATATGGAACTATCCTACATATAGCTTAACATAAGTTGGAAGGAATCTGATGGAAATACTCAGAGGCCTATATATTGGTAGCATCCTGAAAATCAGTCTAGGAGGAATGAAAATTAACCTAGAACAGTTAAATGATAGTATCTATGGGAAAAGACGTTTATCATCCATATGAGGAGCTAGAGGATGGATATAGAAATATGGCCTTAAATGTCTGCTCTGAAAAGTAACTTCAAGCTGATAAAATAATGCTTTAATGAACTAAGCAAATGCCATTTGTAGTAGAGAGCAGTAATAGATTAGGGATTGTACCCTACTCTTATTATCCTTATTTTGAGTAAAGAGCCAATTAAGATGAAATAGCTCATTTCAGACTGAGATCAAGGTTAGGACAATAAGTATTCATTGTTGTAGAATGTTGGTCTTAGAGTTTTACAGTCTAGTAAGAAGATGAAAGATGTGAAATTGCCTATGTTTCTATGAATATACACAAAAACATGGCCATTACAGTTGATATACCACCTCCTTTCTCTACCCTCAATATCCTTCCTCTTTTTATTGTGGTACATATGGTTACTTTTGCTATTAAAATAACATAGGATGATAGAAACTGCTGCTCTCAACAGGTATAGACAAATTTATTACAGCTAACTCTCAAGATATATATATGTAAATATAATCTTTTGCATTTTAAGAAGAAAGAGAAATATTGTAATAATAGATACAACATAGGAATATAAAGCTGGGGAGAGAGGAGGAAGAAGAAAGAGGGAGACAAGATATGAGGAAGAAAGGATATATAATAGTAAAGATATATAAGAGGAGAGAGAGAAAGGTAATAGATAATAGAAGCAGGTAAAGAATGGAGAGTATATGGGGTCCAGAGAGAGAGTACATTTAGTAAAGTACTTGCCTTGATCACAGCTGGTCAGGATTGAGTGCCTGGTTACCCATGATGCTTCCCAAGTCAACCAGAAGTTATCCTTGAATGCAGAGTTCAGAGCTTGAGCACAGCATAGTGTGCACACACACACACACCCATCTCTCTCTCTTTCTGCTTCTCTCTTACTCTCTCTCTCTCTCTCACACACACACACACGAGCACACACGCACACTAAAACTATAAAGTATATATACACTACAAATAGAAATGAGACAGCAATCTTTATTTCCCTCTGTCTTTTTCCCCAAAGCAAAGAACTGCTGATAAAGTAAGTACAAATACATTTTTAATTGAAAAAGAACAAGAAATTTTTATTTTTGAAAAAAAAATTGGCAGATATCTAGGGTTTCACACACACACACACACACACAAACACACACACACATACAGCAAGTGATCTATTATTAATCTACATTCCTCGCCCAGAACAGTCACTAAAAATCATAAAGTCAACATCAGAACTAGTAGGAAGCAGGGTATTGTCTCAGTAGCCCCCAACTCGTCAGTTGAGCAGCATTATAGCTTAGCAGAGCCTGGAGTTATCTGCCAGGTAACCTGGGAGGCAGTCCCAATCTCTTCACTTCTGTCCTCTTTGACAAAGTAATCAGGTGAAGGATGACTGAAGTACATATTTCTATATAGTATCTTACTATATAAACTTTCTGATCAAAAATAATAGACAAAACACAGATACTTATTCTAATTAGTGATAAATATCTGTCAATATATCAGCCATTATCAACCACACAAGAGTGGTAGTAGAGCTCAAGATTGAGATGTCTTCTGAATTTCTCCCCTTCAAATCTCACGTGGTTCCCAATCATTTCTTTCTATGTGCTTATATATTATAATATATTAAATATATATTATATTATATATGTGTTCATATAAATATTTAAAAATGCTGACAGAATTAAAATGAACATATTTATCTAGTATTGTTTCCCTTAAATATAAAGTATATATCAACCACAAACTGTATATTTTTTTGTGTTTGTTTTTTATTTTTTAGGGCCTGGTGATGCTTAGGGATCATTCCTGGCTCTGTTCTCAGGGATGGCTCCTGGTATAGCTCAGTATACCATATGTGATACTGGTGATTGAACCTGGATCTTGAACTGTGGTTGGCCACATGAAAGGCAAGTGCCCTACCGAGTGTACTATAGACCCTTAATAAACTGAATATTTCTATTTTGGATCTATTTAGAAATGTCAAGATAAATAAATTTTAAAGATTATTTTCTTTTTTTTTTTTTTGGAAAAGTGCTAAAGCTTAATTTGATTAAATTCTAATTACAGAATCCATTTTCATGTGCCTTTACTTCAATAAGGATGTCAAAATTAAAAAATCAGGGGCTGGAGTGATAGCGCAATGGGTAGGACATTTGCCTTGCATGTGGCCAACAGGTTCAATTACTGGCATCCATATGACATTGTGAGCCAGCCTGGAGTGATTCTTGAGCTCAGAGCCAGGAGTACCTCCTGAGCACTGTTTGGTGTGGTCCAAACACCCTCCAAAAAAGTAAAGATCAATTTCCCTTCTACTCTATACTGATAGTATGTGCATTTGCCTTGCACATGACAGATCTGAATTTGATCCCTGGCATTCCTAATGATTCCCCTGACCCTGCCAGGAATAATTCTTAAGTTTAGAGCTAGAAATGGTAACTCCTAAGTACTACCAGGTATGGTCCTAAAACAAAACTAAACAAAAAAATATTAAACTAGAAGTTGCCCTGTAAGATTTGCAGTTGAGGGTGTCATTTGTCTCTTATCTTAGGATCTTGGAAGAGGGTGCCGGGGTACTGGTTCTTATATTCTAAGGAGAAGATGCTCCTTCGCTGAAGTAAAGATCTCTGGTAGCAATAAAGATGATTCTCAGAGTTCAGGAAGAAATGACTAATCAGCAACTCTCATTGATGTTGGTATAAATTCCATGGCAAAAGACTTGCTGAGGACTAGGAGAAAGAGCTCCTTAAAAAAATTGTTTTTTCCTATTCCACTTTAGTGCCTATTCCTCTACTAGCACAACCTAGTATAGGTATAGGTATACCTGACAAAAGGAAAATACAGTTTTCAGAGTTCTAGTCCTACTAATTAAAAACTATGTTATTCAGGGGCCAGAGAGATAACATGGAGATAGGGCATTTGCCTGGCATGCAGAAGGGTGGTGGTTAAAATCCTGGCATCCCATATGGTCCCCCGAGCCTGTCAGAGCAATTTCTGAGCATAGAGCCAGGAGTAACCCCTTAGCGCTGTCGGGTGTGACCCAAAAACCAAAAAACAAACAAAAAAACAAACAAGCAAACAAACAAAAAACAACCCCAAAACTATGTTATTCAAGAGTGGGCTTAGAGATAACATTCAAAAACAAATATAATATTTACTTGTTTTTGTCTTGTTTCATATTCCGCAGTACCTACTTCATTTATCTTATTCTACTATTTTACCACTTTCCATACGCACAACACAGTAAAAATTAGGTAGAAGGTACTAAAAATAGTTCTTGGATGAATGAATGTATTAGATTTTTTTCAATACTACTTATCAAGATATATATATATATAAACTCTTGTTAATTAAAAAATATTGAGTACCCCATATGATGCTAGGCATTGAGCTAAAATTGATCTAGGCAAATATTTACTATTTATCAAGGGATGTAAGACATCCTCACATAACATTAAGAAATAAAATGCCATAGAAAACATTCATATAATTAAATGTCCCAAGAATTAAGCAAGCAGAAAAATATATAAAAATAAAATTTATTGGAATGATAAAAGATTTACAGAAGAAGTTATCAAAGCTTTGTGAAGGGCGTATGTTGGGTAGACTTGGAGATGATTCTAATAAAATCAGAAAGGTGAGTGATTACAATGAGCAAAGTCATTGGAAGAAAGTTGGAACCAATTGGAAAATTATGAATTCTGATGTCAAAATTCTAAATATATTACAAAGGTGACTTCAGACATTTTTGTTTGTTTTAAATAATGACAATAATTAAAGGTTTTGAGCAAAGAAAGTGATGTTTTAGGAAATACTTTCTGAAGAATAATCTATAAAATTAATCTGAAGATTAATATATACATATAATCTATAAGTAGAATTCATTGAATAAGTATAAACTGAACTAGAAAGATTAGTTTGGTGAGGTGACAATAAACCTGAGGCAGAAAAAATTGAAGACATGCATAAAAGGAGATAAATCAATAGAACACAAAATAGATTTATTCCAGAGATAGGAGAGAAAAGATAACGAAATTTAATGCATTGGAATACACAGAGACAATTCTGTAAAGGATAAAGATAGCAGTCCACTGAGTTTTATCAGGATAACTTGATTAGTAATGATATTAATACAATAGGTATCCAGTGAACATTTATTATTAGATAATTAAAATCAGTATTTAAAATGTCAATATGCGGGGCCAGGAAGGTGGCGCTACAGGTTAGGTGTCTGCCTTGCAAGCGGATGGACCGCGGTTCGATCCCCCAGTGTCCCATATGGTCCCTCAAGCCAGGGGTGATTTCTGAGAGCATAGCCAGGAGTAACCCCTGAGCGTCAAACGGGTGTGACCCAAAAACCAAAATAAAATAAAATAAAATGTCAATATGCATCAGGAAGAATATAGATGTCTTCATCTTGACAATCTTCAGAAGCACTAGTCTTCTGGAAGTTACAATATTCAGTTTGAGTCTCATTTCCATATACATGCTCCTCAAAATTAGGCTGCTGAGAGTTTTCATATAGTTTATCATCTTTTTCTTCTTCAGTTTTAAAAGAGCGCACATTCACATTTTCATAGTTTCCTTCTACCTTATTTTCTCCATTAGCATCTATGTAGACTTCAGTTTCAACTAAAATTTTCTGCTTTGGTTTAATAATACGGGAATTAGAGGAGGGTTTCCTTCTCCTTTCCAATTGCAAAATAGTTGGTAAGGTAAATTTTCTTGTATTGTGGCGTTTCCAGTGCCAAAAGCACCCAATTATACACATTACCAAAAATAAAAAAAGAGAAATTCCTATATAAATGACCACTTTAGTGTTTGCACAACTTTTTATCATTTTAGCACAAGCAATGTTGCTGAATGGTATATTCCTGAATGAATTCACAGGTATAGATCAATGTAATTCCTTGTATGGTATTGTTCAAAGGTGATTTTGAACTTTCTTTCACACATTTATTTTTCAGATCTACAAGATCATTTGGCAAAGTCCTGTGCAATTGAGTGGGTTTAGATTTGAAAATTTGTTCTCATTCTCTTTGAACATAAGGCTTCTTATTAAAAATTTATCAGTGGATAATTGTACTGTCTCAGGGTGATGTTCTTTAAATCCACTTCCGTTTCAACTGTTGAGTCACAAAATGAAATAGCAATGAGTGAGGAGAGGATCAAACAAAATAAAAAACAAGTTGTTGTAGAATATATAGGAGGTTGAATGATCTGCTATCCAAAAACCTAGTTTAATTGGGAAACACAATATTCATATATGTTACATTGAATATACAAGTGTTCTAATCTCTACTAATACATTAAGCAAAAGGTATATATAAGAGAAAAAGGTCAAGTACAATTTTTATATTGTCTCTATGGTCTTCTTTGAAGATCTCCCCGTTCCTTTTTAGAATGATCAGTGAATCATTAATTTTCTTATTTAATTATTATTCATTAAAATTACAGAAACTTGAGTGTCTTCTTACCTAGTTCAATTGTGATCAGGAATTAGATATTTTTATCTTTGTGTTTCTGGACAAAACAAACACCTACACAGTATAGGCACTTTATTTTTTGTTATAATCAAACAATATTCCAAATCTCAGCATCAAACTGCTTAAGTCAATAGTTAAAAAGATGTGATGTCTAAAGGATATAGTTTACACCTAAAAGGAGAGGTCTTTGACATAATAAAATATCTAGCTAAATTTCATTCAATTAAGATAATTTTATGTTTTCTATATCAAGATTTTTCAATTTTAATGGAGAGATAGAAATTATTTACTAGACTTTCTGTTTGTTCAAGGTTACAGTACATTAATTGCAAATTTTAATTTGGCATTTTACATAAAAATTCAATATAAAGTGCCCTTAATGTACACATTTAATTAATAAGACTAGATACAGAAACTCAAGATCTAGATATCTGTTAATTTTTTGGAAGTTTTAGAAAGTCCTTTCTTCACGAGGCCAGATAAAATGCTGTGTTCAAAGAGTCTATCAAAATATCATTTACTTTCTTAAACAAAAGTGAACAAATTGCATGAAAGACATTTTATGGTATTATTTCAGCAATTAGTTGTCAGCATACTTGAATTAAAATTAAAATTTAAATTAATTAAGTATTTTTAAAGGTGTAAGGCTTGTAATAGAATAGAAGTTTGCTATTGTTCCCTGAGGGCAATAAATTGCATTCTCAATTACAGAAAAATTTATTTTTGCTATCTTTGTTGTTATCTATAGAGTATATATTTCAGTATATTCAACATATTAAAGGTTTTTGACAGGAAGTACTCAGTGTAATAAAGATAAGACTTTTTATAGAAAATTAAATTCATCCTTTTCCATTCTCAAAAATAACAGTCAAGACCTTATGAGGCTACTAAAATGAAAATCATGTATCAAACAGCAGCTCTTTAAAACCAATTTAATACATAACCAAGTTTCACTTTGCCCAACTTGAAAGGAGACATATTTTTGGTTTTGAAAAACAGTTCATAGTTCCTACAATTTACATAGGAACAATCAGTTATTTCTTTTAAAATGACTTTAAAATTATTTTTAAATTGTCAAGATTCTACAATTTCCAAAGTCATATATTTGCTTGTTTGAAGATAAGAAAACAAAGCAAACTCTTCCTTATGAACATACACCCTGCAAAGGACATTAGTATCACTCAATTAATAAATTGCTTTTTTAAAATTTTATTGACACCTAAAAGTTGTTTGTGAAGATAGTCATAGATTATCAAAAACAAACTTGCTTTTACTTATAGTTTTCTTTTATTACCAATATACCTTAAATCAGGCTCTTACCTTGAAATCGGTATGCCAAGTTCTCTTGTCAGTTTGGCTGTATTTTAAGCCTGATTTGCTTGAAAAATTAATTCTCACTCTTTTTCAGTTTGATAAGTTGTTTCTTTACCTCCTCCTTTTAGGTTATTTCATATTTGCAATGTTTCCTGACTCTATCTAAAGCAAATTCTTATCAGATATACCAGAATTGAGATAAATGCCCCAGTTTTTGAATAAGGAAGTGAGTCCTTACACCTTGAGCAATTTTCTCCAATGATAACAAAAACTAATACAAGGAGACTAGATAGTGCTTTATTTTTTTAAATTTTGGGGTTTTAGGGTTGCACCCAGAGACTACTCCCAGATCTGTACTCCAGATTATGTGGTGCAGAGATAAAACTACATTCAGTTGTATAGAAGGTAAATGCCTGAACCCTTGTACTATTTATCCATCTTCTAGAATTCTTTTTTTTTTTTTTTTTTTGGTAATAGTTGAGTTCCCTACAATAGAATAAGCAAACCTTATTTCACTTGCATTTCAAAAATGTTAAAAGATTTTCATATGTAGTGAGACATGGGTCTTATTTTATTGATTTGTTTACCTATATAACTGCAAGAATGTTTCTATTTTATGTACCGTTCCTGAATAACCCTGGTTATACCCATTGTATTAAATAATTTTCCCCAAATTTATCTCAGAAGAGGAAAAACATATTTTAAATTGACAAAGTAAAATTTCATTAAATATATGCAATATATATTGAATATATACACATATACACTATATGTACTTGAATACATATATACATATATATTGAATATATATTTGAATATACATATATATACATATATAGTGTGGCATACCTGGTGACTCAGGGCTTATTAACTTATTAACTCTTTGCTAAAGGCTCAATTCTTTTTTAAATTATTTTATTTAAAGTATTGTGATTTACAAAGTTATTTATAGTTGAGTTTTAGACATACAATGTTTCAGCACGAATTCCCTATCAGTGTCAACTTATCTCCATCAGTGTTACCAGAGTGTATCCCGTTACCTTCTCCCAGTCCCAACCCAAAGCCTGCCATTATAACAGGCACCTTATTAAGTTTTATTTCTAAAGTGTGGATCTCATAATTTCAGTGTTGTTGATTCTGTGGTTTGTATATTTATTTATGTACTCCATAACACCACCAATATACCTGAATCTTATTGAACTCTGTCTCTTTTTTCCCCAAAATTCTAAAGGCTTAATTGTAGCAAGCCCAGGAGACTTTATGTATTGTTCCAGGGATCAAATTAGGGTGGGCAGTGTACAAGGCAAGTGCTCTACTGACTGTATTCTCCCTCTGACTCCTCCTGAGACATTTTGAATTGTAAGCAATTCTGAAATTTTGTAGTAAAATTTTCATAGAGGATACTTGGGAAATACCTCTTACTTTGAGATTCATGAGGACTCCACATATTAATGACTGTGAGAAGTTCTATATTAAGGGAAAAAAACAAAATATAAAAATAATTTCAAATTTATTTAATATTAGTAGTCATAAAATTCTGAACACTTACTCTGTATTCTAAAACCTTTGTGCATACTCGATACATCCTGTCAACCCAATAGGGGAAGATTGCTGATCAACATTTTTTAGAGAAGAGGAAATAAAAGCTGAGTACAAGAAACCAGCCACCCTAAGTAACCTGACTCTATGCTAACCATATATTGGGGTTTGGAGATATAGTACAAAAGTCATGGGGCTTAACTTGAGGTGACCAACCCTGATCTGATCTCTGATATAGGTCCCTGAGCACAAACAAGAGTGATCCCTTAGCACAGAGACAGAATAATCCCTGATAATCTCCAGGTTTGCCCCCAAATCCCAAACCAAGAAACAAAATAAATCATAGACTATTGATCTTATTAGGTGGAGTAATACATTTTTAAACAGAACTGCTTAATGATATCTGACACTTTCCTGTGCAACAGTAAATGGAAACTGCTGAATTAGACAAATAAAATGACAAAGTAATGGAAAATTTGCCTTTTAAATTGTATCAGAATTAATCACAGAAGATTAATTCTGAATGTAAGCCAATTGGTTTAAAAGACTGTTACTGAGATACCAAAAAGTAATCAAACAATAATTTCCATATAGATTGAGCACTGAAGCTGTAACAGGAATTGTGCTAACCAATGAGTTTGTAATTATGAATCCTTATGTTGTACCTAAAACCTACAGTAAGAAGCTATTGTCTAAATGTATCTCTTCAGATCAAGGTGGTAAGGTCTGAAAAAGGCATGTCTATGCAAAGGGATGAGTGGGCAAGTAAAGGATCCATTCAGCTGAGGGTAGTTAGAGAAAGGAAGGCATCATGGAATAGAAAAGCATCATGGAATAAGCATCATGGAATAGAAAAGTCAAGAAATAATAGGGGCCGGGAAGGTGGCGCTAGAGGTAAGGTGTCTGCCTTGCAAGCGCTAGCCAAGGAAGGACCGCGGTTCGATCCCCCGGTGTCCCATATGGTCCCCCCAAGCCAGGGGCGATTTCTGAGCGCATAGCCAGTAGTAACCCCTGAGCGTCAAACGGGTGTGCCAGGAGTAACCCCTGAGCGTCAAACGGGTGTGGCCCAAAAACCAAAAAAAAAAAAAAAAAAAAAAGAAATAATAGAAGCATTTCAAACGAAGTGTCTGGAGGGAGGTAATAGTATTGCAAACCTATGAACTCAAACATGCTCTTATGGTTTTACCAGTATATTTGCTGCTACATTAGCTATTTTCCTATTAAAAACACACTCATTTTCAAAATCTACATGTAATTTAGCATAGATAGTCTATATGTAAATAGTGTATATATATATATATATATATATATATATAATCATGTGATCTATTCTGGAAGGCAGAATAAATGGGTGCTCATATAGATTTAACTTTCATATATAGAAAAATGTTTTACCCCATATCATTTATTTTTCAATACATAAATAAAATGGAAGTGTATTCTTTGACCTCTTCTCTACATGGAAAAAAACAATTTAATAGGTATTTTAATGATCAGAGGTCATGGGAGAAATATATTTTATATATATTATTTGTATATATATTTAAAATATGTTTTTGGAGTTACCAGTTGTATGGATCAAATGCAAAGTCTTGAGCTGTTTATTTTCCTAATGCCCTGTCTTTGGCCTAGCAAGACACATTTTTATTTGTCATCACATAATTCTCTTTTAAATAATTGTATATAGTTTCTGCTTCTTTTCCTTTGTGCTTTGTGTAGCTAGAAGGTTTAGAGACAGTTTATTTTTCTTGGTTGTAATGTTGTAATTTGGATGACTTGGTTTAGAAAATGGGAAAATGGGAGATAATAGAAACTGTGGAGGCAGGTAGGTATTTTTTTTATATAAAGTGCTTTTGTTGTTGTTTTCCATTTTTATCTAGGCACTGTGATTTACAGTATTATTAATAATGGAGTTTCAGTCATAAAATGTCCAGCAAACAAAAGTGACTTTGTCCAAACACAAATGTCCCAAATTTTCTTTTTTCCCACCACCACTCCACATCACCATGCCTGTGGCAAACAGTTATGGAGGCCAACTTTAGGGACTATTCCCATTGGACATTTGTTATTGCCCATTTCTTTATATTCCACATATAGGATATATCATTTTGTAGTTGTCCTCTCCCACTGAATGGCAGGTTACTCTCTTATTCCATCTACATAGAAGCAAATTGAATAGTTTCGTTTTTACTTATAGTTGAGTACTTATAGTCGAATAATAAGTATTTATTTAAGCTTTGATCTCTCAGGCTAGAAAGAAAGTGCAATGAATAAATCTCTTGCCTTGCACACAACTGACCCAGATTCATTCATAGGCATGCTATATGGTTCCTAAGTCTACCAGAAGAAATCCATGAGCATAAAGTCAGGAATAAATTTTGAGCACAGCTGGGTTTGGCCTCCCCCAATGGATTTAATTACTTTATGTCAATTATGTTGTAAGTTTTAAAATAGCTTTGGAATAAACAATAAGGTCATTCTTATTATAAAAATATTTTATTTTTAATTCACTTGGATAGCATCTTCTTTCATAAGCAGGCCATTTCAGTTTGGGCAGTAAAGTTTATAGCCAAATTATAGGCAGACTTTGAGTTGGAAAAATTATAACTTTTTCAGTAGCTGAAAAAGACCTGAGTCTTTAGGTTGATATTGCTGAAAGCAAGAAATAAGGAAGACATTAATAAATTCTGAGCTCCTACCCAGCAAAACAGGGGAGTTTTACTTTTGCATTATGAATAAGAACTTTTATGTTACAATTTGTGTTTAGGAATGCATTGCAATAAAATGATGTTTAACCTAAAAACACATGGATATTAAATAATGATACCTAAAGGAAACAATTCTGGCGCTTGAGCAAGTATCACAATTTCTCAGTCTTGTTTTCTTATCTGTAAGGCAAAAATAGATTGGGAAATTCTAATATTTCTCCAAATTCTGCCAACAAGAAACCAATAATGTGAAATGACTATCATGTACAGAAGAGGTTGTTTAAATAAGCTATCATGCTTAGTATATACTTCCTCTTAGTCCAACTCTTTTATTTTCATCATAACTATTTCTTAATTGTTACACAGATCAGATAACAGGGCTTGAAGCTTGCTTCAGCTTCACTGCTTCTCCTTCACCCGTTCTTTCCTCTTTTCTTCCTTTATATTAAATAAATGCACTTTGAGAAACTTAGTAATTAAATGAAAAAATAGTAGAAGACATTTTATTTCATGAATAATATTGGAAGCTCCATAGTTAGCATTTCTAGGAAAGATATAACATTCACCTTAAATTGTGCATACAATTTCATGAGTCAAATAATCAACAAATTATTTTATACATTTGAATTCAATAGTACTATAAATGAAGAATAAAAATAAAGACCAAGTGAGTGAGTCATTGTTTGATTCTGCCAACTTTTTAAATAAATTTTGAGAAGCACAATAACTATTGCTATTTCAACTTTGGCAGAGAACAGAAAATGGGGGAGCTAACACAACTAAAGAAAGTACTATTCTAGAGCAGGAGTAATAGCACAGTGGTAAGGCTTTTGTCTTCCAGATGATAAACCCAGGACAGCCCAAGCTTGATCCTCAGCACCCCATATGGTCCCCTGAGCCTGATAGGAGCAATTTCTGGGACCAGAGCCAGAAGTAACTCCTGAGTGCTGCCGACCGTGGCCCAACTTCCCCACCCAAAGTATTATTCTAAGCCCTTTGTTTTAACCTTCTGGGCGATCTCAATTGTACACTGGTTCTAAATATGGAATTAGGAGAGGTAGACAACAATAACTGCCTTAGATAGTTTTTCTTTCCAAACACTGCTACAGTGAATTATAAAATTACAAACAGTAACAGAGTGAGTGGGGCAGAGGACTAGTCTACTAGTGTCCTGATAGAGTCCCCTTGTTTCTCTGTTGGGAATATTTTTAGAACCCCATTCTCTTCAGATAAACACTGGATATTTACCTAGAAGTTGAGGCATTACCCAGAAATCGTAGACATAAATGGTTATCGCTGCCAGTAAGCCAGGGTGATTCTCCAGTGAGACCTGCTTTACTGAAACCTATTTTCTGTACTCCCATAGAGATTACATTAATAGTGCATGAAGCCAAAATTATTTTTTCTCTCTTAAACCATATATATCTTCTGTAGCCTTATCTAATTTTACTATATATATTTTTTTGTTTTGGGGCCACACCCAGTGATGCTCAGGAGTTACTTCTGGCCATGCTCTCAGAAATCGCTTCTGGCTTGGGGGACCATATGGGACACCAGGGGATCGAACCGTGGTCCGTCGTAGGCTAGCACCACTGCTCCGGCCCAATTATATATAATTTTATTAGTTTATTACCAAAATTTTATTTAATTGTTTTGGGGGTCAACAGTGCTAAGGGCTTACTCCTAGCTCTGCATTTAAAGAGCATTCCTGGGGACCACATGGTGTCTCAGGGATCAATCCAGGTCTGCAGCACACAAGGCAAGTGCCATATTAGTTGTACTATCTCTCCAGTCCCAATTTTCCAGAATTTTAAAACTATATCTTCACCTAAAAATATATCCCTATCTCTAATATCAACTATTTAGACCAGTCATTTGATAGAGGCCTCCGATTTCCTCAACTACACAATGAAGTTGAATTGGTTAATTGTTATTTAAAAATAATAATGTATGGAATCCACATCACAAAAATTAAAGCAAAACTTCTAAGGGACAATATATATGAGCAGCTTTTTTGTATTTTGTGTACTGAAAAATCTTTATTAGCTATTATCAGCACCTATCTTTTTATTTTATATTTATATTTATATTTGAATTAATGATTATTTTAAAGTTATGTTTATAAGCTATATGCTCTTAAGTAAAACATTTAACTTTTTACTTTGTTACTCTTCACCAAAAAAAGCAATGTTAGAGATAACATCTCAAGTAAAAATTGTCTACAAAGTGCTCAAGAATTTTCAGAGAAGTATGGTGTTAAAAACAGGAATTTCCATGCTGACTAAAATATTGAGTATGTTAATATTTACAACAATGGACAGGAGCCCTGGGGTTGATCCTTGCCACTGTATGATTCCCCCAAGCACTTTCAGAAGCAACCTGCAAACATGGACTAGGAGTGACCTCTGAAATACTGCTATGTGTGGCTTTAAAACAAATTAAAAAATTTATATTGAGGGCACTCTTGAATATTCTTGAATTCTCTACATAGGTCATTTCCTTTATTTTTCAGGTCATTTCTTTTTTTAGAGGTCATTTCTTACTTACAAACAGAGGGATAGATATTATCCACTAGTTTGATATGAGGAAAAATACCTAGCCAGATTATTACTTCTCCTTTTGAGCAAGTCCAGTTATGAAACAGAAGAATCCATAAAGTTTAAACTAGAGCTTAAATTCAATCTCAGACCCTATGTGGCTTGAATCTAGAGCAGGTAATAGAAACTGTCAAAGTACAACACTCTGCCCTCTTACTTTTTAATTATGTAATAAAATCACTTTGATGTTAAAATTTGTTTTATTGTAATGTTGCAAAGTCAAACCTGTATGTAGTGCAGAATATATGACCTAAACAAAAGACAGAGACCCTAGGAGAAAGGGTTGGTAGGTTTAAAGAGTAGGAAAAAAACTCCTGCTTTGAATTTAGCTAAACATTAAGTTTTTGGGTAATTAATAGAGATGGAGTAAAAATCTAAGTTTGAGACTAAAATGCAAAATAATGAAGCCCATGATTAAGATTTACCCTCTACGTTTTTCATAAAAGTGAATGATGTGCTTAAAATAGGTCATGAATAAGGTGACCCTGTGACTATTATGAAAAATGATGAAAATGAAGTCTTGAGCTGGGTTTAGTAAACTGTTCTAAATGTAATCTTCCCACTTTTCTTTATATACCAGGACATATTATTGTTTCAGCATACATCACATCATTTATCTGAATAACATTATTTATTCAAGCCTAATAAAGCCTTAATACAAAGCTTATAGACTGATACTGATCAAATATTAGAAACACACTATCTAGCCCTACTTAAGATCTGAGGGTTCAGGGATATGTGATTCAGAGGGAGAGCACTTGGGCCTTTCACCTGTCACCTGACACCTGTCTCCTGTCCCATGTGCCCTCAAGCACTGCTGTGGTGACCCTTAAGCACTAAGTGGAAAGTAACCCCTGAGCACTGCTGGCACTGTGATATAAATATAAACTAAACAAATATAAAGTAAACAAGAAAAGTCAGTAAATGACACCCTATATTCATGGAATTTAACCTCAAACCTCATTATGGGTGATTAGGCTTTTCATAATCTGACCCATCTCTTTTGTAATCATCTACAACAGCTTCCTTGCTCACTATCTAGATCACAAACAAATTAGCTTCTCTCTTGTTCTTTAATGCATCTGGTTTCTTTCTGCCTCAAGGCCTTGCACAAGCTGCTTAATTTAACGAAGAATTATTCTTCAAGATCTTCCCAGGCATTTATCTCATTCTTACCCCCCTTTCACATTCTCCCTTCCTCCCACACCACCCTCCGTTATTTTTATGATAGCGTACTGTATTGTCTAATACTTTCATGTGTATTTATTCTTTGTCCTTCACCTGTACAGTTAATTTATGAGCACATAGGCTGTGCCTTTCTTGTTCACTGCTCTAGTTCTAATAATGTCTGCCATGTCATATGGACAGAGTTCAATAAATGCTGACTGAATTAGTGAAAGAGGGTTTATTTTTGGAGAAAAATGGGTTAAAACAAGATTTGGGGGGAATTAAACATAAATAAATTAAACATACATAATTAAACATATATAAATATATAATACACACATAAAATATACAAAATGGAGAATAAGCACAGGCTCAGATAACACAACATGGCAAGATTCCCTTGTGAGATGACGATCTCTTGAGAGGTTCAGAAGTGACATGAAAACATACAGCTTTCTGTCAGGAAGCTGACAGAATGTAGAATGAGGGCCAGACCTGGATGAACAGTTAGAGACAAGGTCAGAGCCAGTGATGGGATTTTCTGCTTGTATGGTATTGATTTTCAGGGTACAGCAAGGAGAAGTTCTATACACGAAGGGGCAGCACATTGTCAAGATAAGCCAAGTGCAAGATAGTCAGGGTCAAATCCACTAGGATATTCTTCTCTTAGGCTTGAAAGGGGTATGGGGCCTGAGAGGTGGCGCTAGAGGTAAGGTGTCTGCCTTGCAAGAGCTAGCCAAGGAAGGACTGCTGTTCGATCCACCGGCATCCCACGTGGTCCCCCCACCCCCAAGCCAGGGGCAACTTCTGAGAGCTTAGCCAGGAGTAACCCCTGAGCATCAAATGGGTGTGGCCCGAAAAAAAAAAAGAAAAGGAAAGAAAAAGAAAAAAGAAAGGAAAAAAAAAGAAAGGGGTGTAAAGTTTTGGATGTCTCCTATGAAACTGAAATACTGCTAACATACAATTCAGAAATCATGCTTCTTATTTCTTACCAATGGAATTAAACACCCCCCCCAAAATAATTCATGCACAGAGATGTTAATAGCATTTTTTTATTTCTCACACTTAACATATCTTTGAAGAAAGCAGTGAGTAAATTATGGAACATTCACATAATTGAATATTTGTTAGTAATAAAAATAAAAGAAATATAAACAATCAAGTCATAAATGTACATGGAAGAAACTTAAATGTCTATGAGAGAGAAACCAATTTGAAAAGGCAACATTTTTGCCTTTGTTTTGTTTTACAGCCATCTTGTGTTGCTTAGGAAATTATCCTGTCTGTATTCAGGAATTATTCCTGGAGGTGCTCCGGGCACCAGATGGGATGTTGAGGATTGAACCCAGTTTGGCCACATGCAAATAAGTACTCTGCCTACTGTGTACTATTACTGAAGACCCCAAAAAGAAACATCTTTTAGAATTCCAACTAAATGACAAACCTATGAAGATGTCTCTAAAGATCAGAAGTTTCTATTATATATGAAAACATTTCCATACTGATCCTACCCTAATAAATTATTGTACCCACCCTAGGGTGTGACCTGGTGATAGAATATTGGATTGTTCCTTATTTGATATTCGGCTCCCACCCTAGGGTGGTACCAGATTCTTATCTATATAAGCAAGGGTATGAGGGAGGCTAGGGCTTTTTCTTCAGCCTTATTCACTGAATAAAGTTGATATCTCCTGAAATTTGACTGTCTGTGAATTTTCTACCTGCTGCTATCCTGAACCCTCAGACCCGCCGGCTGAACAGGGTGGCAGACGCATGGTGGTCCGAGCTGGAGAAGAAAGACCTCATCCTCCATCCCACCATCATCCAGCCCCATCCAGGGCTGACCTGCAACATTTTCCAGGGTTTGAAGTTATAGAGAGGGAATAAATAAGGAGAGCACAAAGGATTTTAGAGCAGCAAAATGATACTATAGCCATGGAAGTATGTTTAAGTTTGTCCAAACCAGTGTTCCTCAAACTTTTTAAACAGGGGCCAGTACACTGTTCCTCAGACCATTGGAGGGTCGGACTATAGTAAAAACAAAAACTATGAACAAATTCCTATGCACATTGCATATATCTTGTTTTTTGTTTGTTTGTTTTGTTTTTTGGGGGTCACACCTGGCAGTGCTCAGGGGCTATTCCTGGCTCTATACTCAGAAATCGCTCCTGGCAGGCTCAGGGGACCACATGGGATGCCGGGATTTGAACCACCGACCTTCTGCATGCAAGGCAAACGCCTCACCTCCATGCTATCTCTCCGGCCCCGCATATATCTTATTTTGAAGTGAAGAAACAAAATGGGAACAAATACAATATGTGGCCCATGGGCCATAGTTTGAGGGCCTCTGGTAAACCCACAGAATGTACAACACTGAGTCAAATGTAATGTGAAGGATATGTACAGTGAGTGATGAATTTGGGATGGAGTATTTCTGAATCTTTTCTTTAATTATACTGTGACCCTAAAAGGACTCTTAAAATGAAGCATTAAGATATAAATCAGATTAAACAGTATATATTACTTGAAATCAAAACTCTTATTGATACATAAATATATGTGCATAAAATAAAAATAGTTATATTATTTCAACCTTAGGTCAGACTTTACTGAATAGGTATAGATTTCTTGGATGTCTTCTTTTTATTTTTTTGTAAAAGAGAAATTCATATTCAAACTAACACAAGTGAATTTATTGACCGACATAATTGAAGAGTCTAAATATTTAATTTTATTAGCAATGAAACTAGTTGTACATGAATATACACATACTAATACAGGGATAAACACTAAATTCGTTTTAATACCTTCCTATAGTCCATAATAAATTAGAACAAGACAAATGTGAAGAGAATAGATTCGGGGGTTCAAGAATGTCATGAGCACTGGTTTCTCCTCTTGCTCAGACTTCTTTCTTGCTTTTCCCAGGCAGGAATCCTCAACTCTAGAGTGATCAGCCAATAATTATTTTAGTCATCTATTTAATAGTTCTGAAGTCTCAGAATCAGCAATGGGCTAGAGTCAATTGTTTAAGCCATTCTTAGAAAAACTACTTGTCTAGAAATTCATGGTGCTCTGATGAGTCAGGGAAAACTCACCTGTTAACAATGAGACTAACCACTTCACTTCTGTCTTGACATGAGTTGCCAAAGGATACATTGGTGTTCTGATTAATAAAAGGGTACTATGTAAACTGGAAAAGAAAAACATAAGTTAGCACTTCAACTCCTGAGAAATATTTACAGTAAAAGGGCAAAGTTAAATCAGTTTTCTTCAGGTGTCGCTATTTAGTGAGTTGCTTCCCAAATTCTTCTGAGATACAGTGCAGTGCTAATGTGGATTAACAGTTAATAAGTCATTGACAAACATTCACATTCTCTACTGGTAAAATAAGGTAATATATTTGTGATTTTGTTAATAAAACTATTATTAATCCCCTCTCTTGTGACAAAGATCTTCTTAAGCAAACGAATCAGTTTTTTCTTAATTAGATTTTAATGTTGGCAGTAAAGACTTAAACAAACACGAACAGAATATTTAACTACTCCTATTTAGTAGAATAGTTAAGTGATGCTTCTTGATGCTTTTAAAGTACCTGTTCAAGAAACCTTAATGCAGTCTAAAGAATTTACTCTTTATTTCAGCCAACATGGACAGCTAGATTCTGAAAGAAGATAGGATTCTATCTTTCAAACTTAGATGGGTTTCACCATCTTACCAAACACACCCCTTCCAAGTTTTTCTTTTTTTTTCTTTTTTTTTCCTTCCAAGTTTTTCTAAGTTTTCACTTTGCTTAATTGATTGAATATTCACTCTGCACTTTGTAAGCCCCTCATTTTCCAAAAATCTGCCCAGTGATGTGTGTATAAAATGAAATTGGATTCATGTTGCATTGCTTTGTCATTACAATAAATATATTACAAATTATATCCTGTCATTTTCACTTTACCTGGTATCTATCTGTACCTTTTATTGGACAGCAACATTAGTGATAATCAGAAAATAATAAAATAAGGATGAAAAAGAAAAAACATGCTAAAAATAATCCCATTCACAACTGTGCCTCAGAAAACCAAGTACTTTGGAATCAATTAATTAAAGAATGAAAGACCTAGACAAAGAAAACTAAAAAACAGTTTCAAGAAATAAAAGAGGACACAAGGAAATAGAAACATATACCCTGCTAATGGATTAGGTTCATTGTACAGATTCAATGCAATCCTATGAGAATACTCATGACATCTTTCAAAGAAGTGAATCACTCTTTTGAAATTCATAAGGAGCAATAAACTTTCATAAATAGCTAAAGCATACCTTGGCAAAAAAAGAAGATAGGAGACAGACATCAATAGACCCAACTTTAAACTGTACTATAAAGCAGTTGTCATTAAAACAACATGGTATTGGAATAAAGAAAAGCCATCAGATCAATAGAAAGACCTGAATATTTAGAGATGAACCCACAAGTTTACAATAAATTAATCTTTGATGAGAAAGAAATACAAAGGGGAGCAGGGAAAACCTTCTTAATAAATAATATTGGACATGCAATGACCAATGACATGCAAAAAATGAATACAGACCTTTCCTTAATACCATGCACAAAGGTCAAATCAAAATGGATTAAAGATCTTGATATCAGAGCTGAAAACATAGGTACATAGAGAAAAACATAGGTAGAATACTCCATGATGATGAAACTACAGGCATCTTCTAGGATGAAACACCATTTTCCAAGCAAGTGGAAGCAAAGATAAACAAATAGGTCTACATTAAACTGAAAATCTTCTGTACCTTAAAGGAAACAGTAACTAGGATACAAAGACTACCCAGAGAATGGAAGAAACTATCCACCCAATACCCATCTGATAAGGGGTTAATATCTAAGATATACAGGGCACTAATATAACTTAGCAAGAAAAAAACATTTAACTCCATTCAAAAATGTGGAGAAGAAATGAACAGATATTTCCTCAAAGAAATACAGATGGGCAAAATAAGACTTATGAAAAACTGCTCCACATCACTATTCATCAGGGAGATGCGAATCAAAACAATAATAATATATCACCATATACCACAGAGACTGGCACACATCACATAAAACAAAAACAACCAATGCTGGTACAGATGCTGGGAGATAGAGACTTTCATTCACTGCTAGTAGAAATGTGAACTGGTCCTGCCTTTTTGGAAAACAATATGGATATTCTTTAAAAAAAAATTAAGGGGCCGGGAAGGTGGCGCTAGAGGTAAGGTGTCTGCCTTACAAGCGCTAGCCAAGGAACGGACCGTGGTTCGATCCCCCGGCGTCCCATATGGTCCCCCCAAGCCAGGGGCGATTTCTGAGCACATAGCCAGGAGTAACCCCTGAGTGTCAAACGGGTGTGGCCCAAAAACCAAAAAAAAAAAAAAAAAAAAAAAAAAAAAAAAAAAAAAAAAATTAGAAATTGAGCTTCTATATGATCCATTAATACTACTCTTAAAGATATACCCTAGGAACACAATACAATACACATTACATAATACAAGTACATAATACAAAAATGCCCTCTGCATTCCTGTGCTCATTGCAGCACTATTAAAATAGCCATAATCTGGAAACAATCTAGGTGCCTGACAATATATGAATGGCTAAATAAACTGTGGTATATCTATACAATGGAATATTCTGCAGTTCTTAAGAAAAATGAAGTCATGAATTTGCTTATATGTGAATGGATATGGAGATTATTATTCTGAGTGAAATGAATCAGAGATAGAAGGATAGAAATAAAGCAATCTCACTCATGTGTGGGATATACGGAAAATAAAAGATAGAATGGTAATATTACCCAAAGTCAATAGAGATGAGGATACAGAGGACCAGTCAATTGTAGGAAGAGTGGTGACTGCAGTAAGGGTAGTGAACAGTTGTGAAAATAAGTTGGAGCTGTTTGGTCATGAACAGGGTGCTGAAAGTGAATAAAGTGATATGTATGAATTCCCTTCATTAGCAGTAGTTCAAACCACAGTGTCAAAGAGAGAGAGAGAGAGAGAGAGAGAGAGAGAGAGAGAGAGAGAGAGAGAGAGAGAGAGAGAGAGAGAGAGAGAGAGAGAGAGAGAGAGATGAAATACTTACCCCAGAGTGTGGAAGAGCATGAGAGAAATTCTGGGGATATTGGTGGCAGGAAATGTGCACTTGCGAAGGGTGGTGTACATTGTATGACTGAAACTCAGTCATTAACAATTTTGTAACTATGGTGCTTAAATAAAATAATTATATATTCTTTTTAATTTTCTCTTAAAAAAAAAAAGACTGAACAGAAAACCTAGAGAAGGCTGCCCTCTTCTGGTTAAACAAAATCTTAGTTTGGCAATGAGCTCTCTTGTCATGCCCAGTTTTTCACACTTGCGAAGTTATCACTAATATAACACACTTACTATGTAATTTATCATTAAAAGCTACCTAGACCTTGAGTTCATGATTGACTACTCTAGCAGGTCTGCTTAGTTATTGGGAGATGGCTTGAAAATACTTGTCTACTTGTTGAAAGTCGACATCTTTACTAACCTTGTAATGACAAAAACAAACAACAGAGTTCAGCAGTCCATTGTTTAACTTACAATTATGTAATTCCATGAATTTGCCCATGACATGGTTTTACTGTTATTAAGATTTTATCAATATATACTATATATACTTTCAATGTAATAATTCAATGTATGTGTATATTGTGAAAACCCATCATTGCATTAAAAGGTCAACCACCTCACATAATTACTTTTTTAAATCACCTCTTAGGTAAAAGACTCTTAAATCTATTATTCTTTATCAATCTGATGTTTCTTTCTGAAAAGCTGAAAAGCTCACATTTCACTGGAGATTTTCAGTTTATAGTCAGCATAACAACAAGTCCCTAAATTTGTATGCAAAGATATTTCTTCAAATCCTCTCAATCTGAGGTAAAATCCTATAGGCAATTCCCCACTGAACATGGAGGAACAGTGTTATGCCTTTCAATCTTTTCAGTTCTGCAGATAGTGAAAATAGGAGAGACATTTTACAGACCATTAAGGTAAAACAAAACTCATAATCTATCATAAAAATACCTATTTGTCAACTTTATATGTCTATAATATATAAATATTTGTAGTTACTGCTACAGAATCAACATATACTATCATGGAGTGACAATAAGTTATTTTTTTAAATAATTTTTACTTCGACCAAAGTGGATTACAAATCTTTCAGAGTAATATTTTAGGTACATGGTACATCGATGAGCATTCCTATCAGGGGCATTCCCATCACCAATGTTGTTCTCCCTCCACCCCTGTTCCCAGCATGCATACCATATCCCCCTCTTTTGCCTCCCAAGCTGCTAGTATAGGAGGTCCCCTCTGTGTCTAGCTTGTTGTACATTGGGTATTGATTCTGTTGTTGTCGGCTTTGGATTTGTTGTTTAAGTATGATCATTTTTTTATTTCTACTCAATGTTCATAGAAGTGTTTGATCTTGGTACCACCCATTACTTCCCCCTCAATTTATGAAGCAGAACAAGATTATTTAAGTTTTGTCATTATGTTTGAAGGGAAAAATGGGGAGGCAAAAATCAAACAAAAAACCAGGTGGAATCCTTTTAGAGGCTATAAATGTCAATTTAAGAGAAGAAAGGGAAAAAGGAAGAAAAACAACAGTACAAAAAAAATTTTAAAAATCGAAAAGCACCACAGCAATAAAGACAACAATTAAACAATAACCACGATCCCGAAATAAAAACAAAACAAAGCAAAAAGAACAAAAAACAAACAACAATAACAAAAAAATTTGTTCTTTCTTTTTTTTTTTGCATAGGCAAGTAAATATTGGAGAGATTAGAAAGGGATTCCCTTGGCCTAAGAGATGCAGGGTTTCTCTGCCCTTGAAGTATACTGTCATGGGAATAACTACAAGCTCCGTACATGTTTTTTACTCTTCCCTAGGTCCTTTAGTGGTGTTTGGAAACCTTCCACTCAGTCGTGGATGATAAAATCAGACCTCTGTAACTAGAGATCTTGGTATTTGCACAAGTCCTCGGATGGAGCCTAGGACAAAGTCTTTCTTTACAGTTCTAGAAGTTCTGTTTTATCATTGTTGTTTTAATCAGTCTTCTGTAGTTGTTGGTCTTGGTTTTTGCCCTGATCCTAGGACAAAGCCTAGGATAGAGTCTTTCTTTTCTTTCCTTTTTTTTTGTTTTTTTGTTTTTTTGTTTTTTGTTTTTTTGGGCCACACCCGGCGGTGCTCAGGGGTTACTCCTGGCTGTCTGCTCAGAAATAGCTCCTGGCAGGCAAGGGGGAACATATGGGACACCGGGATTTGAACCATCCACCTTTGGTCCTGGATCGGCTGCTTGCAAGGCAAACGTCGCTGTGCTATCTCTCCGGGCCCAGAGTTTTTCATTATGTTTCCAGAAGTTCTGCTCATTTGCAGTTGTCTCAGTCAGACTTCTGGAATTAGAGATCTTGGTTTTTTTACAGATCGTAGGCCAAAGCCTAGACTAGGGTCTTTCTTATTGGTCCGATGATAAGTTCTGCCCAGTCATGGTTGTCACAGTCAGACTTCTGAAGTTAGCAATCTTGGCTTTTGCAAAGATCAAAGGATGACATGTCTTCTAATTTCAATTCATCATTAGTTGGTGAGGTAAGACAACCTGCTCTTAGATCAAGGTGTTGCCATTTTCTCATTGTCAGGATGTCACATCAAAGCTGACACATGTTGGTGTCAGAATGTTATTTTTTCTTATTACAAGAGGAAATTTCTGCAGACTAACATCAGGCCATAGACCAGCAGTAGAAAACTACGACTTTGGCAGGAAAATACTCTTTACAAAACAAAACAAAATAAAAAAAAAATATGACAAACAATATATGCCCATTTATCACCAAAGAATGTCTACTCAAACCTGCATTTTGAAAGCTAATTGCTCTTGATGTTGGCAGAAAAAGGAAAAGGTCAAATTTGTGCTGCTTAGATAAAAAATGTTCTTGATAACACAACAGGAAAAAAAAAATAACCAAGCAGGGCAATGGCAGAACTATGGGCACCCAGTGGCAAAGATTCACTCAAGCTTCTAAGACTGGGACCTTGATTGGATTCTGAAAGTTGGAAATTTTGAGATCCATGGGATTGCACAGGAATCCTTCCGAAGTCCTCAAAAATTCAGTGTGAAACCTCAAAATATGAGCCTCAAGTTAGATTTCCCCTGCAGAGTAAAGAGGATCATTTTAGTTGCGTTGTTTTGTGATCCAAGCAGAATCTGCTCCCTGAACAGGGTCATGCAAATCTCTGAAATCTGGGGAGACTTCTCTAGGTTTGCAGAGAAAGAGCAATGTAGCTACAAAGGCATGTTCTGTAGTTAGACAAAGAATCAGGCTGGAGGAATCTGTCAGAGCTGGCAGGAGCCCCATACAATCACTGATCAGTATCAGTAATCATCACATTAGTTTTAGATTACAAAATTTTAGCAGGTAGTCCAGGACCTAGAAAGAGAAAGAGAGAGACAGAGATAGAGAGACACAAGATAGAGACAGAATCAGAGACACAGAGGAGAGAATGACAGTTAGACAGACAGGCAGAGATAGAGAGAGACAGAGAGAGACAGACAGAGATATAGAGACAAAGGAGAGAGAGAATGACAGTCAAGCAGACAGGCAGAGAGAGAGAAAGAGAAAGAGAGAGATGTGCCAATGCAATGGGGCCTAGGAAGAGGACTATTGAGCTCAGACAGAAAACTGAACTGGTCATTAGAAGGAGGAAAAAGCAGAATTAGGCTGCCTGTCCTAAGTTGGGTAGTTTTTAAAGAATACTTAAATTGACCCTTCTCTGTGTACCCATAACTAAATATGTATTATAACAGAATAAATTGCTTTTCTACATAAACAAGCAAACAACAAAAATCCAAATTGCCCCCTAAGAATTCCCCCTCCACACACACATCTCTAAAATCCAGAAAAACAACACATCTTCAAACCAGAGTGTAAACATATGCAAATACTGCAATTTCCATCTCAGTGAATGAATAAGAAAGAAAGCTTTTCAGAAATTAATGTAAATATAATAAAAATGGGGGAAGCTAAAAATTAATTTTAACTAACTACTTTGAATAAAATAAATGCAATACATCATATATATACTAACAAAGAACAAAACATTAATGAAATATAATGAAATAAAAGGAATGAACAATGGTTCTTCACCAGAGATTTAAATTCTTTTTTTTAAAAAAAAAAGCTTCAGATGTATTAGATATACAAAACATATATAAAAAAGAAAGAAAGAAAGATATTTAAAACTGTGGAAAGTTGTAATAGGCTCAATCTCATGGGGAATGTGTAAGTGAAACAAGTTAAAATTCTGGTAATAACTCAAATGTAAGAGGAAAGAGATTTAAAGATAGGGAAAAAATAAAGAAAATATCCTCTGAGAAATAACAAGCTCTATTAACAGAAGTTATTTTAGGATAATGGAAATACCAAAAGGTGAGAAAAAAGGAGCTGGAGCACATAATCAATAAAATGATAGCTGAGAACTTCCCAAGTCTAAGGATGGGAATAAATACATATATAAATCTTGGAATCCGGCAGAACACCCAACTCCCAAAATGTGTAAAGCAGATGCCAAGACACTTTATTGTTAGAACTTCAAAAATCAAACAGAAATAGTATTAAAGGCTGCTAGGAAAAGAAAAAAATTGACATGTAAAAGTAACACAATCAGGCAGAAACCAAATAGTCTAAGAATGGGATGCCAAATTCACAATTCCAAAAGAGAAAATCTTAACTGCCAAAAACAATATCCTAAAAATTGGCATTCATATATGGTATATAAATAAAGCCTCCCCAAGATGGGGGATAAAAAGTAAATGAAATTAACCAGCACCATATCTGCACTATAATATGACCAGTCAATATTATCAAGACAAAATATCTTATCACCTCACACCAACTAGAATGATCTATATATTAAAAAAAAAAAAAAGACCAGAAATAGTAACAAAGTGGGATGTTTTGAAAAAGGAATTCTCACTTCACTTCTAGTTGGAGTGTTCAGTTTAGCCCCTATGGGAAACAGTTGGAAATCTAAAAAAAATAAAAAATGGGAATACTATATAACCATGTAATTTCACTCTTGGATCTACCCCAAGAACACAAAAAAAATTAACCTAAAGAACATGTGTACACCAAGATTTATCTAAGCATTATTTGTAACAGTCAAGACCTATAAACAACCCAACTGCCTGACAACATATGACAACATGAGTGGAAGAAGAAATTTTGGTCTTGAACTAGAAAGATTGTATAGCAGGTGAGGCACTTACCTTAATGCAGCAGACCTGGGTTCAATCCTTAGGACTGTCCGTGGTTCCCTGAGCACTGCTAGGAGTAATCCATGAGGACAGAGTCAGGAGTCAACCCTATGCACTTCTGGGATGGTGACATAAATTCATAAGCAAATAGAAAAATAAATAGTAGTCTATATACACAATGAATGAATACTACTCAACTATAATGAAAGATGCAATCTTGGAGTTTGCAACAACATAGATGAAATTGGAGGAATTCCTGGTTAAAAAAAAATGAGTGAGAAAAAAGAAAAATACCAGCTAACCTCACTAATATGTGGAATGTAAAGAAGCAAATCAAGGAATTAAATTTTTTCAATAGAAACAAATCCTGAAACATTGTCAATAGAATTGTGATTTAAGATACCAAAGGGACAGTGTGGGATGGAAATCTAAGAAAATGGCGGAGGAATGTTAGCATCTTGTTGGTGGGTGTTGTGTAGCAGCATTGCAAGAGTAAAATAATAGTAGTGGCATTATCCAAATATAAATAAAATAAACAAAAGAGTAAAAATAAAATATCATAAACACATATAATAAACATAATATAAAATATTATATTACATCTAATATAATTTTTCTGATAACCACAAAATAAAATCTGGAGCAGAGAAAATAAGAAAAGATAAAACTGGGAGCATTATCAATAAGACCTACTCGAATTAAAAACCATATAGAAATGGCACAAGAAATAGCAAATATAAACATTCAGAAAAAAGTGTAGAATTATAGTCAGTCCATATAGCAATAACTACTTTAAATCTGTGTTATCTGAACTCAGCTTACCAATAGAAAGCCATAATGCATTCAGCTGATTTCTGCATCATGTATTATCATGGAAATTAGATATTATTTAACACAAGTGAGAACAGCGCAAAGAACAAAAATAAACAGTGTTGGGATTGGAAAGATAGTATAACTGGTAAGGTGCTTGCCTTCCATACACCTGACCCAGGTTTAATCCCTGTATGATACCCTGTACCCTCCAGGAGTAATATCCTGAGTGCAGAATCAGGAGTAACCCCTGAGCAATGTCAGGTGTGACTCAAAAACTTAAAAAAAAAAACAACAACATTGACATGTTTTGAGGATTTGAGGAAAAAAGACCCACATCCACTGTTGGTGGAAATGTTGACTGATTTAGCCTTGTATAAAACAATATGGATACTTCCCAAGGGTGCCAACAATTTACTCAGAAAAGACATTTTCACTCCTATGCTCATTGAAGCAATATTTAAATTAGTGAAAATCTGGTAGCAAACCAAACATTCAAGAACAGATCACTGGATAAAGAAACTATAATGGTTACTGCTTGGCTATAAGAAAAAATGAACTCAGGTAATTTGTACTACATGATGAATTTGGAGAGTATTAGTATGATAATTTAGCATGTCAAAAGGAGAGGGACACACATCAAATGATCAGTCTAGTATGCAGGACACAAAGAAACAGTAGGGGAATAACAAATGCTCAAAGGTACAGCAGAAACTGAGAACTGATCTTCAGTAGCAGGGGAAGTAATCAATCGATCATTGGTGGAGGGTGTGTGCTGAAATGTTTTATGCATGAAACCACCATTAGCAGTTTTGTAAACCACAGTGCCTAAAATAAAGCTTTTTTAAAAAAGAAAACTAAAAAGTAAAAAAAGCAAACAAAACAAGCAAACAAAAAAGCAGTTCATAAACACTACAATAGTCTCATATCATTTATAAAATCTCTCGTGTAAAAAAAAAACAACCTTAAACCCAAAAAACTAAAAAAAAGGAGGAACAAACAAAACCAAAAGTGAACAGAAGAAAAACTATATTTAAATTAAATCAAAAAAGAAAAGATTAAAGGGCCAAAAAACTGTTTAAAAAATACCAACACTCTGGGGCCAGAGTGGTGGCGCAGGCCGTATGATATCTGCCTTGTGCGCACTATTTATCCCCTGGCGTCCCATATGGTCCCCCATGCCAGGAGTGATTTTTGAGCGCATAGCCAGGAGAAACCCCTGAGTGTCAATTGTGTGACAGAAAAATAAAAAAACAAATAAAAACGAAAACAAAAAGCCAAAAAAAGCCCCAACAAATCAAGAATAGATTATTTAAAGAGAGTAATTTAAAAACACTTGAATAGGCTCAGCAAGAAGAATAGAAAATTATATGATTAAAAAAACAGACATGAAAGGTACAGAAAGTCATTTTTCTTTTTCAGTTTTACAATGCTTATACTTATACTATGTACCAGTAGAGGGAGCTATAAACCTACTGCAATAAATTATGTTGGTATTTGTGTTGCAATGAAGGGGGAAAATTGCTCTCAAAAACTGCCAGAAAGTTAGAAATAAGCTTCACTTTGCAATTAAAAAAATCCCAGATGACCTGACTTGATCTTGTTTTACATCTGCTTCCATAGTATAATGTGTATGTTTTCTAAGTGAAGAGCACAAAATGCTTAGTGGACCATAAACATCAATGTCTAAAATGTTTTCAAATATGGCAAGATTTAGTCACAGACGAATGGATAGAGAATATATGAGCATGTATGTGTGTGCATGCGCACACACACACATCCACAATAGATATGTCTGAGCCATAAGGAAAAATGAAGCTTTGACATTTTTGACATTATCAATGGATCTAGAGGGTATAATATTTATTAAACAAATCATACAGATAAACACAAATAAGTTGTGATTTCAGTTATAGCTAGAATCTAAAGTGCAAAATTAGCAGGCAGGCAAAATAAAACAAATTCATAAATCCAGAGATAAACTGCATTGCTGCCAGAGAAAAAAGGTAGTGGAAGATGATAAAATGGATGAATAAAAGATCAAGAAGTAAAATTTAACTTGTAAAACAAAACATGGGGATATATATAATATGTAGCTTGGGAACTGTAGGCATAATATTGTAAAATCAAAATTTCATTTAGCTTATTGGTTGTGCAGCAATATTACATGCTTATGCTGCTAAACTGTATAACAATAAATGGTTAAAATAATGAAAAAAAAACCTGCCAGAAAACAGATAAAAAGAAAAGTAATTAAGGAGGTAGGTAAGTGGGTAAAAAGACCTTTGTCAGGTACTTTGATTAATGGATAATATACATCCTTATCAAAGCTTGCTGGCAGAATTTGTTGATGGCTTTTTAATTATTTACAAAAGACCAGTATGTCAAAATGAGTATAATATAAACAATATTTAACATTTACCCTTATTTTCAAAAATTAACTATTTTCAAAGAGTTAAAATGTTAAATATAATAGTATAAACTAAATATATTGTGATTATAAAATGAGATTTGGCCTCTTTTTACCTTGATATTGAAATGTAGGATGTTTTGACATGGTCGTAAGATGCACATCCCAGAGCCTGCAGTCTCTTAAATTCAGTATATCAAAAAGTCTCATTTTGTCCTCAGTCAGGAATGGGGGACAAACTTGGCAGTGCTATTCCCTGTTCAATGCCTAAAAGTCTCTCCAAGTTAGTGGTTCCTAAAGGATTATCCAATGCTGGGAATCAAACCTGAGCTTCTCTCATGTAAAGAATGAACTCATGCCAGAGCTTTGTAAAATAATGACAAGAGGTAGAACCATCATGAATGGAATTAGTGCTCTTATATTCTTCCTATAATATCATAAATGTTCTCTCTCTCCTTATCCCCTCTATCTTATATCTCTCTTTATCTCAAAAAAAATGAACTCATCCTTTTAAATTATTTCTTCAACCAACATGTTTGTTTTTCACTTGGACTATTTATACTCCTTTGCTTATGGAATGATAACTGCCAATAGCTCCACATATTATTACTTTTTTTTCTTTTTTTTGGCCATACCAGTGACACTCATGGGTTACTCCTAGCTATGGACTCAGAAATCGCTCCTGGATTGGGGGACCATGTGGGATGCCAGGGGATTGAACCGTGAAGTTCTTTCTAGGCTAGCTGCACAAGGCAAATGCCTTAATGCTGTGCCACTGCTCCGGCCCCTGCATACATATTACTTTTACATATTCTCACAATACAACTCAAGAAATAAATCATTGTGTTATCTTAGTTGAACCTCTATTTTATCCCCTCTTGTACCCACTCACAAGGGAATACATTTATTTGATTTTTAAAAATAGTGACTTAAATCTATTCATATATAAATAAAACTTTAAAACACTTAGATTTAGTTCTTGAACTTTACCAAAGGCTAACTGTTGGTTTGTCTTTTAGGACTCAATATTAAAACTTACTAATGTTGACAGGGATGTCTATAATTCATTGATATTTACATAATATTTTGTTATGAATATTATGGAATATTTAAACTGTTCTTGCTGGATAGAAGAGTATATAAATAATTAATTTAGTTTCCAAAAAAATTTTATAAGTAAATTTTTAGTCGACACTTTATAGAGGATTTAGTATTTTTAATCTTCATAGTTTTCACCATTTGAATCAGTTTATATAATTTTTTTGGCCTTTCCTTGAATATTATTGACTCTAAGAATCTCCTCTTGTTTATTAGCTATAAGAAGTCCCTCTTATACGAAAAACTTGTTTGTGTCTTTCATTTTTCCATGTGGTCTTTTTACTATAAATTATATATGGTCATCAATTTTATAATTACTTCTATATTAGCATACTAATTATATACTGGTCATGCATATAGTTTTATACATCTATCCATTTATACCCTGAGTTTTAATTTAAGATATCTTTTAATATATCACGTCATTACTTTAATTTAAATATAGAAATAATTTATTATACAGCTTTTATGTATGTTAAAGAAGTTCTCCGTATTGAACAAATCTATCTTTCTTGGATGATGAGTGGTGTCGAGAAAACTGAATATTGTATGCAAAAAATACACCAAAGTCTTACACCATACACAAAAGTAAATTACAAACTTACTAAAATTTTAAATGCGTGACCTAAAATCCATGTAAGGTCTTTTGTTTTGTTTTGTTTTGTTTTGTTTTTGTTTTTGTTTTTCTGTCATACCCTGTGATGCTCAGGGGTTACTCCCGGCTATTCACTCAGAAATCGCTCCTGGCTTGGGGGACCATATGGGCCACCTGGGGATCCAACCAAGGTCTGTCCTAGGCTAGCCCTGACAAGGCAGATGCCTTACCACTCTGCGCCACCACTCCTCAGGTTTGGGGTATTTTTTCTTAATCTAGCAAGAGTGAAGGCAACAAAACCAAACTAAGGAATTGAACTACATTAAATTAAAAAAGCTCTATTCAAGGAACCAGAGTGATAGTATAGTTGTGGATAGGATAGGACATTTACCTTGCACCGAACACAGGTTTGATCCCTGGCATCCCACATGTTTCCCCATGCACCTTCAGGGAGTGATTTCTGAATGCAGAACTTGTAGTTATTCTTGAGCATCTTAAGGAATGGCTCCAAAACAAAATTGGTTATGTTAAATTCTATTCACTGTAGAATATAGTGTGACAAGTTCTCAAATAATTAGAACAGTAATTCTATTTCTGGAATGAAAACCCTTAACTTAAGAAAAGAATTTGTGAAAATGAATACTGGCTGCTGATACTTCCCAGAGGGCCTGGTGAGGGCTAATACCTCTGTGACATGCTTAGAAAGGGAGAAGGGCACAGATTCCCCTTTCTGCATGAACTACTTGCAACCCAAGGTCACACATACCATATAGCCTCTGACAGAAACAGCTTAGCTCTGCAACCGAAATCAGATAATATGAGCAAGTAAATCCTTTCAGGTGAGATAGGACTACAGGTCTGATAACTCTGAGACTTTCTTTTTAAAGAGGATTAGGCCAAGCCTCACCACAAATACCCCACCATAGAAAACTCAGCAGCCCCTGCCTACAGCCACATTCTTCTCCTCAGTAATACTTCCAGGCTCCTCCACCAAGATCCAAAAGAAAATAAGGGCAGTTAAGACTTCCTAAGTAGCCAGGTCCAAGCTGATACCTCTGTGGCATTCTCAGAAAGGTGGGAGCAAAGTTCCCTACCTGGATAAACTACAACAGCCCAGCCCTACATGTTAAACCCTCTGACAGAAACAACCCAGCTCTGCGCTTTAACTTTATCAAAATCCCAGGACACCACATTTATTTTACCTCTATAAATCCTGGGCTGTGATGCTGTACGCACTCATGACACCTCAATATTTTATAGTAGTGTCAGTCCAAGAATATCACAGGAAATCTTATGGGAAAGTTTCATGGTAATCCAACAAGCTCAGTGAACCTAAACAGTTACAGAGAAGGTTCACCTAGCACCAACCACAGCCCAGTAAATCCTTAAATGCTGATTTTAGTAACACCATGGAGAAATAAAATTATCATTTGAAATAAAAAAATGTACTTTCATGTTTATTGTAACTTTATTCACAAGTGTTAGATTACACCTTACTTTACCCAAAATAAAGACCATCCCTGGTTTCTTTGTATCTGTTTGTTTACCACTTGTTTTTACCCCCAAACAGAGCTTGTCTTATGTGTAAATTTGGGCATGACTGGCTCAGGATAGCATGAGCTATTTGTTCTTACACCACACCTAGGCGTGGTCTCTGTACTCAATAAAAACAACCATTCTGTCAGGCAACTCGCTCTTGATACGCTATTAGGGGTCTCAAACTCAATTTACCTGGGGGCCTGCAGGAGGCAAAGTCAGGGTGATCCTTGAGTGCAAAGTCAGTAGTAAGCCTTGAACTTGGGGAGTGTGACCCAAACAACTAAAACAAAACAAAACAAAACAAAAAAAGATTCCTCTAAGGGCAGGGCCACAAAATGTTGTACAAAGGGCCAGAAACAGCCCACGGGCCACGAGATTGAGACCCCAATTGCCAGACTACAAGTGTTTCACCCTAATCCTGGTCAGGATCATTTCATACAGAGACTGTGCTTTAGTTTCGTTCACCTGGGGTTGGAAATAAGGCACGTTGAGGAGATTTTACAAACAAAAGATAAGACATCGAAACAAAATACATTAATAAATAGATTAAAATGTGTGATTTGCTTATATTTTGAATGTATATGTGTATATCCTCATGCTGCAGCATGTTATTTATCCATAAAATGTGAAATCATTTCATTTGCACCTAAATGGGTGGAATTTGAGGGGATTATACTAAATAAACTAAATCAGGTAGAGACAGGTGCTGCATATTTTTTTTTATACATAAGGGATTTAACAAAACGGAAACTAGACTCACTAGAGCCAAACTGGAAGTTGTCAGAAGAGTAAGTGGGATAGGTGAACTAGGTGGTCAGAAGATTCAAAACCTCTCTGGAGTAGAAGATGGCTCAAATAGCTAGCTAACTGTGTTTGCCTTACAAACACAAGGCTGGCTGTGAATTCAATGCCCAGTTCCCCCAGCATACAAAAATGGCTGTGAATTCAATGCCCAGTTCCCCCAGCATACAATAAATGGCAGCTCCCTTGTGCAGCAAGAGATTTCCAGCCACTTTCGCATGCGAATTTCTCATCAAGTGCATGCATCACAACTAAAGTGTTGAGACACTCTGCAAGAGCCAGGGACAAACCTGTGAGCCCTGCAACTTGATATGTAACAATACCACCACCAACGGAAGTGTGAGCATCACAGAAGAATGTGTGTGTGATCCTATCATCACCACATCAAAAGAAGATAAGGGAAAGAGTAGAGTAACAGTCTCTAGTTTGCAGGTGAATTAATCCTAGAAATGCAACATACAGCATTGTATATATAATTAAGAAAACCATCATATATTTGAGAATTACTATGAAAGTAAATCTCATCCTAGTAGTAAATACTGCTTTTAACTCTTATGGTGAGCATTCCTTACAGTCCTATCATGCATTTTTGTCGTATCATATTTTGCAGATGTTCAAAATATACACATACAATATATAAATCTATTTCTATTCTTTTCTAGTAGCACAATAAAATCAAGTTTTCTTTTTCTTTTTTCCTTCTTTATTCTCTTTTGTTATGGACGTGGGTCTCTCAAGGACTCCTCAAGGAAGTTTCATTACTCTGGTTCAGTATGATGCTGCTCAGACCATAGTGCTGGGGCTATTAGGGGTGCACCCAGGAGATTTTGGTGCTCCAAAGTCAAATTGGATCAAATTAGGACCTCTGCAAGCATGAGCTCCAACTCTGTGAAGTCATCTTCCCTTTCAGGATCAAGTTTTCTTGAGTGCTACAACTTGACTATGAGTCTTGATAGATTGTAGATAGTCTTTCATCCCTCCTTTCATTCATTTTAAAAAAAAATCTGTTATTTTTCTCTCCTTAAAGATGACCGGGTAGATCCTGCCAATGCAGTGTTTGAGCAGTATCACATCTTCTGGCCCTAAAAACAAATGGAAAGGTCCTAGCATGGAACTTTCAGGTTGGACTCCACTTCTAACTTGATCAGACCAGATCCCCCTCAAACTTGATAATCAGCTGTCCATGTTTCACTAAAAATCCTACTCGGATTTAAATGTATTTTCATTACATATACAAAACTACAAAGAAATGTTTTATAATAAAAGATTCCTTTCCATTGCAAAGTACTTTTATTTCCTTTTATCTGAGGAGTATGTTCTTGCTTCTTTCCATAAGGTGGCACCACAAACAAAAAAGTTAGATTTCCACAGTTGGCAAGAAGAAATTGTAACACTACAGTGTTAATCTTGTTAAATATCTGCATACCATAAATACCTGCATCAGAATTTTATATGCGATGTTCAAAAGTCTATAGAGTGTTGATTATGATAGAACTTTAATATTCTATTTGTAACAGAATATTAAAATATATACAGTAACATTTAATAACCAGCTAAATAATAAAAAAAAATTCAACCTATCCATAGTCATCTAAAAGAAGAAGGTCATAAGAAAATCTAGCTAGGGCCCGGAGAGATAGCACAGCGGTGTTTGCCTTGCAAGCAGCCGATTCAGGACCAAAGGTGGTTGGTTCGAATCCCGGTGTCCCAAAGGGTCCTCCGTGTCTTCCAGGAGCTATTTCTGAACAGACAGCCAGGAGTAACCCCTGAGCACCGCCCGGTGTGGCCCCAAAACAAAAACAAACAAACAAAAACCAAGAAAATCTAGCTAGCTATTATCAATTAACCAACTAAAAACATGGTAAACAATAATTCTAGATTGTAAGTTAGTGTTTCCTAAACCAGCAAATCTACTCAGGCTGGTGAATTTTTTTTTTTGTAATTTTTACATTTTTTAATACATACTTTTTTAACTTAAGGCTAGGGAATTGTTAGGGTAAATCTAGGAAGAAAAGGTTTCTCTGGGTTTGCTGAATCAAAGGGAGGATTATGTAACTCCCAGCCCACCCCTGGGTAAAGTCTACTTTCCCTCATGAGAAACATGCCTGGACTTGCCCTGAACTGTTAAAAGAATGAAAGAGGAAAAGGGACTTTTCCTTTTTTGTCCTGTATTGTCAATAAAAGTTTTTGAACTATACTGGAAGTGTTTGAGACCGATTGTCTTTTGTAAATATTTGCTTAATTGATACCATATAACCCTTAATTTGATATCTGTATTTCTGGAATTCTAAATAGCATTGGAATTTATTATCAAAACACTCTAACACATCCTCCGAATGCAGCTCAAAAATACCTGTGTGCTACAAAAAGAAGCACAATTCGATGGTCTAATAAAGTGCAGAGAATAGTTAAAATATTCAAGCTTTAAGTTTCCTTTGTATAATGTTAACTATTTTTTACTTGAGATTCTTGTAGGATTAAATAATACATTTAAATATGCTAAAATGATGCCCTACACACAAATATCACACGGTTGTCGATCTAACAAACAACAACAACAACAACAACAAAAAGAAAGTGTTTCTGTATTAACAATTTGAATAGTCAAATCTGAAAGAAGGAGAACAATTTAATTCATTTGCCAATAGCAGCCATGAGGCTTGCCGAGTCGTTTACAGGTACTCTGCACAAATCATTTGGAGATGCGTGGGAAATAAAAAGTTCAATTGTTAAACCATTAGTGCAAGGAATATTTTATTTTCATTCAATGTTAAAAAGAAATTGCACAGCAGTAGGGCATTTGCCTCACATGCTGCCGACCCTGGAGGGGCCTGGTTCGATTCCCGGCATCCCATATGGTCCCCAGTCTGCCAGGGACAATTTCTGAGTGTAGGGACAAGAGTAACCCCTGAGCACAGCTAGGTGTGGCCCCAAAACCAATCAATCAATAAATGAAGTTATATAAAAAAAGAAAAGACAAACAATTCTTCATGACTGCCACTCACACCTCTGGTGTGCTTCTGGCACATTCCACGAGATGGCACCCTTGTTTCTAAGTCTCTTCCAGACTCTCGAAGCCCTTTGCAACTTTGTCAGTTCCCTCTCCAAGGTGAAGGGCCTGACCTCGGACAGATGCCAGCTCTTGGGTGATGGGCTGGGACCCACGCGCCCCAGAGGGGCTGGAGCCCGCTTAGCGGTTCGTCCTAAGGCCCCCTCCTGCAGAAGCAGCGGTGGGTGAGTTCGAACACCCTCCTTTGATGCCATGCACGACCTCCCCGATGAGCCGGGGTGGTGATGAGGGTGCACGCAGCAGAGCCGGGTGGGCGGCAGTCTCCTTGGGCAGCAGCACAGAAATTCACTCCACGACGGCCTGAGGCTTTCAGGCCCGTGCAAAGCTATCTGGGCACATTCTCGCCTTGACACTGGAGGAGAGACACTGTGTGGGGGTCAGGAACCTGCCTGCGACGATTGAAGCAAAGACCCCACTACCCATCCCCTCGCTGCCGGGGTTGGGACTAAGCTTAGTGTTCAGCCCCAAAGCCCGAGCATTCGAAGAATGGGGTTGTTGATCTATCTAGAGTCGACAGGTGATCTAAGGTGATCCGGACCTCCACGTCGAAACCAGGGCTCCCGGCTCCCACCGCTCTGAGCCCCGGTTGTTTGCAGCACTCTCTAGATTGATTGGTTTTGGGGCCACACCCGGTGACACTCAGGGCTTACTCCTGGCTCTGCGCTCAAGAAATCGTTCCTGGCTTCTTGGAGGACCCTATGGGACGCCGGGGGATCGAACCGCGATCCGTCCTAGGCTAGCTCGGGCAAGGCAGACAGACGCCTTACCGCCGCGCACCACCGCTCGGGCCTTGCAGCACTCTCCTTTGCAAGTTGCACCCGAGAGTGAGAAAGAGACGCGGGTGGCGGGTCCTCCTGGAAGCCGGAGCTGGGTCCCGGGAGGAGCAGGCGGCGGTGTGGGCGTGGCTTATTCGTGACGTCGCCTGACCCCGCCCACCCCGGGCGGGCCTATATAAGGTTTGGCCGAGCGCACGCACTCGCACAAGTGGACGGACGGAGTCGTCGGGCGCCAGGGTGGTTGAGCGCCAGGGTCGGTCGGTCGGGGCCAGCTCGGGAGCGCGGTCGGTGACAGCGGCCCGCACCCGCACCGTTGCGGCGCCCCGGAGGCTACCACCCCGTATGGAGCTCTTGCGGACTATCACCTACCAGCCCGCCGGCGGCACCAAGATGTGCGAACAGGCGTTGGGCAAGGCTGGCGGCGGCGACTCGAAGAAGAAACGGGCTCAGCAGCCCCTCGAGGACGCGCAGCTGTCGCAGGCGCCGGGCCAGACTGGGGCGGCCCCCCATCACCACCACCACCACTCGCACTCGGGCGCCGAGATCTCACGGATTATCGTCGATCCCACGACGGGGAAGCGCTACTGCCGGGGCAAAGTGCTGGGAAAGGTGACGGACGAGCGGGCGAACGGGCTGCGTTGCACCCAGAGGGGAGGGAGGGAGGGAGGGAGGGATCACAGGGAGGGCAGCCCCGGAGGGCTCCTAGCGGCCCCCCAAAATCAACCTTCCACGCGAGCAGGACGTTGGAGACCCCGCTCACCTGCCCCTCCGCTGGCTTTTGTTGCGCTCTGGCTGCAAGCGCCGGGATGGGCATTTCTTTCTTTCCATCCCTGCCAGTCTCCTGCTGCACCCCCTTAATCCCCCCCAATGAATCTGGAGGCCCGATGAGAGGTCTTTCTAAGACACCCCCCTTGCTCCCTCCACCTGCTCCCTGGAAAACATTGCTTCTTGACAACGTCTCCAGATAGGATTTCTTATCAGCTCGACCCCAAGCCCCCCACCCAGCACAGAGCTAGCTCCTCTTGTACCAGGGGGAGACAGAAAATTGTATTTACTGACTGGCTGTTTTCAGGAATTGCTTTTTCCCCTTCCTAAATAAGCTCTTTAAAAATAAATAAATAAACAAATAAAAGGCAGGCGAACCATGCCCTTTTGCCCTCCCAGTCGTCTCATATTTGAATATTTTGGACACTTCTCTCCCGTGCCCCCCATCACCCCACCCCAGAGGACTTTAACTATATATATATATATATATATATATATTTTTTTTTAATATCAGCGGTCCATCTTTTGACTGCCATACTCAATTTTGTGTCACGGCTTTTGTTTCCTTCCAGGGTGGCTTTGCAAAATGTTATGAGATGACAGATTTGACAAACAACAAAGTCTATGCTGCCAAAATTATTCCTCACAGCCGGGTATCTAAACCTCATCAAAGGGAAAAGGTGTGTATGACTGTTGAGTAAAGTATTTTCTTTGTGTGCCGGGATGGCCCTTCCCTCTTAAGAAAATGTCTTCTGCATGTGTAAGCACCTGCTTTGCAGAGGGTGAAGGTAGACTAAGAAGGCTTCTCTTGCGTTTTCTTTTAGATTGACAAAGAAATAGAGCTCCACAGGATTCTTCATCATAAGCATGTTGTGCAGTTCTACCACTACTTTGAGGACAAAGAGAACATTTACATTCTCTTGGAGTACTGTAGTAGAAGGGTAAGTATTCACTTTCATTTTAGTAGAGTTACTCACTCCCCCCCCCCAAAAAAAAAAACCTACACCAGCTATATAGAATTCAAATTGCATTTTATCCAATATTGAGTTGTGCAGTTGTGTGAGTGTATTAGAATGCAATATTAACTTTCACTCACAATGCAAAAGGAAACCGCTGCTTTTGATCACTGTTGTGACAGATTTTTCTTCTTTGCTTCCCCCTCCTAGTCCATGGCTCATATTTTGAAAGCAAGAAAGGTGTTGACAGAGCCCGAAGTCCGATACTACCTCAGGCAGATTGTGTCTGGATTGAAGTACCTACATGAACAAGAAATCTTGCACAGAGATCTCAAGCTAGGTAAGCCCTGAACTCCCAATTATTTTTGCGTTACACTGGGAAATATTTTTAACTTTAATTCTTTGCTATATTAATGTTGCTAATTAATTAATGCATGTAAATATGGGATCTTGTTGATGCAGTCTTGCTTTTGAATGTGTAACCTTAATATTAAACAAGCGACTGCCTGCTTCCAAATTGATTGTGTATATGCTTGGTTAGAATATCTCTTTCAAGGGATTCAGGTTTTGCTTTACTTTATCATCTAGGGAACTTTTTTATTAATGAAGCCATGGAGCTCAAAGTCGGGGACTTCGGTTTGGCAGCCAGGCTGGAACCTTTGGAACACAGAAGGAGGTAAGCATCAGAAATACATATCAGATGGTACAGTGCATCAGGAACTTGCCGAATCCTGGTTTTAATCTCCGCATCCCATATGGTCCAAACTCCACCCCTGCCCCTGACTAAGCCAGGAGTGATTCCTGATTGTAGAGCCAGTAGCAACCACTGAGCATCGCCAGATGTGCCCTTCCCCCTAACCCCCCCAAAAAAGCAATATATATTTTACAACAGTATTGTGGAGATCAAATGTGCCCTTATGATTTTTCAATTAGTGTTTCAGAGAGAGTTGATAATAAAATGTATAAACCATAAGTGTTCACTTGAGGAAATATATAGTGCCCTCTATGGATTAGACAAAGTATCTTACAGCTAAAAGTTGATTATGAAAGAAATCTGACTTATTTTTGCCGAAAATATATAAAAATAACTTTATGTACCTGGCCTCAGTTAGATATACTATCATATAGGCTGAAAAACTTGTACATGCATTTAAAACATTTACAAACGACTAGGTGAAATGCCAAGTTCAAAGCCCACATGATTCCAAATAGAAATCCATTGTAGTGCTTTAGATTTTGTCCAAAAAACGAAGTCTTAAAAAAATAAGTTTCAATGAGATACCATCTTTTGTCTTTCTAGAACGATATGTGGCACCCCAAATTATCTCTCCCCTGAAGTTCTCAACAAACAAGGGCATGGCTGTGAATCAGACATTTGGGCTTTAGGCTGCGTCATGTAAGTAAATGCTCTAAATGATAAAAAAGAAAATTTGGATTTAGATTGAAACACTAGAAAAGAGTTGTCTTATGATCATTCATAATGGAGTGTTTGTTGCACACAGGTATACAATGTTACTAGGAAGACCCCCATTTGAAACTACGAATTTGAAAGAAACCTACAGGTGTATTAGAGAAGCAAGGTATACAATGCCATCGTCATTGTTAGCACCTGCGAAGCATTTAATAGCTAGTATGCTGTCTAAAAATCCAGAGGATCGGCCCAGTTTGGATGACATCATTCGGCACGATTTTTTTTTGCAGGTTCGTGTGTTTCTTGCAAGTTAGTTTTGCTTTTTATAATTTGGTTTATTATTATTTTATTAACATGCAGTTATCCAGCAGGTTACTCAAAATGTTTTCTGATATTCCACAGGGTTTCACGCCAGACAGACTTTCTTCTAGCTGTTGTCATACAGTACCAGATTTCCACTTGTCAAGCCCAGCTAAGAATTTCTTTAAGAAAGCAGCGGCTGCTCTCTTTGGTGGCAAAAAAGACAAAGCCAGATATATTGACACACATAGTAAGTTCTGTGATTTCTTTCCCTCTTCTATATCCGTCTTATATTTATACTAGAGAAGTTAAGAAACACTTTCATACTGGCATCAATTCACCAGATTTGTTTATATACTAATGACCATTTTATGGCCTAATAAATAAATCTACACTGTGAATTGTGATTGCTAGCTTTTTGTTTCATATGCACTAATGCGTGCTTGTGGCATAATTGCAACTGATGGCAATGATAAAAACACTGTTTAGCCTTGAATGTCCATAAGCAACTTGTTAATGCAAAAGGAGGAAATATGACTGGCTTTGTTCCTACCTTGTTAGGTTAGTATGATGCTCATAATTCTTTTCCTTGATTTGCAGATAGAGTGCCCAAAGAAGATGAAGAAATTTACAAGCTTAGGCATGATTTGAAAAAGACGTCAATAACTCAGCAACCTAGCAAACACAGGGCAGATGAGGTATGCTTAAAATGAAGAAAAGAAACACATTTTCTATCATTTCCATCCTATTAATTATTCCTAGACCTATTATTATCACAGTTAAACTGCGAAATCGTTAATGCATTCCCCTTAACTCTAAAAAAGAAGACGCTTGTCTTTTAGATTAACAATGTTTGCAGTTGAGTTACTCGACATTATTTTTACCTGACTCGTATTTTGATACATTTTTCTAAAAAAGTGCCACAATCTCATATTACCCTGGAATTCTCCACCTGGAATGGATGGATTTTTGATTGATTCCTTGTCTGGCTCTTCTCTTTTCTAGGAGCTCCAGCCACCTAGCAGTACGGTTACCAAATCTGGAGCACCTGCAGTAGAAAACAAGCAGCAGATTGGAGATGCTATTCGAATGATAGTCAGAGGGACTCTTGGCAGCTGTAGCAGTAGCAGTGAATGTAAGTGTCAATTGCATTTTTACATGATGAAACTATAATTGCCAATACTCAATACTAAATGATTGAAGTCAATTTGTTTTATGGCTTTAACAAAGCAAAAGCAAAACTTGAGGAATTAGAAAAAGACAAGGGAGGATTTGATTTCTCTGTATAGAATCAGTGGAGGAAACTCAGTGTCTCCTAAAGCTTTAGGTTTTGTTATTAATCATTTTATAATTGTCTTTGACTTTTCAGGCCTGGAAGACAGTACCATGGGAAGTGTTGCAGACACAGTGGCAAGAGTCCTTCGGGGATGTCTAGAAAACATGCCTGAAGCGGACAGCATTCCCAAAGAGCAGCTGAGCACATCCTTTCAGTGGGTCACCAAGTGGGTCGATTACTCGAACAAATACGGCTTTGGGTACCAGCTCTCAGACCACACCGTTGGGGTCCTTTTCAACAATGGTGCTCACATGAGCCTTCTTCCTGACAAAAAGTATGTATATCCAATTGACAAAGTTCTGTAATTTCTGTAATATTGCACAAAAGAAATCTTGGAACAGTGACTAATTGCTTCTTTTCCCCTCTTCTTTATTGTTCCTGTTTTTAGAACTGTTCACTATTATGCAGAGCTTGGCCAATGCTCTGTTTTCCCAGCGACAGATGCCCCCGAACAATTCATCAGTCAAGTGACAGTGCTGAAGTACTTCTCTCATTACATGGAGGAGAACCTCATGGATGTAAGTACTGTATGTGTGTGGCTCATGAATAGTGAAATTTGAAGTGTAGTCTACATACAAATAACATCTACACAACCTTGAATTAAAGCCTTTTAGAAATGCAGATGCTTATGTCCTTTGCCAGATTAATTGCATCAGGATCTCAGGGGAGGAGTGGGACAGGAAAATTAGAACTTTCTGAAGCTTCCTTTAGAACGAGAGGTATCTGCTTAGAAGAATGAGTGCATACTGAAAATTCTTCATGGGTGCAATTCTCGTTCTTTTCCAGGGTGGAGATCTTCCCAGTGTTACTGATATTCGAAGACCTCGGCTCTACCTCCTTCAGTGGTTAAAATCTGATAAGGCCTTAATGATGCTCTTCAATGATGGCACCTTCCAGGTAAATATCCCCTTTAGGAAAGTGCATGCTTAGGATCTAGACAAGTTTTTTTTTAATCCAATCAATAGATTGCATTATTGATTGCATGTAAATTCTTTTGAATATTTAGAGAAACCTAATGCCTATGTCTATTTTTTTTGAAGGTGAATTTCTACCATGACCACACGAAAATAATCATCTGTAACCAAAATGAAGAATATCTTCTCACTTATATCAATGAGGACAGAATATCTACAACATTCAGACTGACAACCCTGCTTATGTCTGGCTGTTCATTAGAACTGAAAAATCGAATGGAATATGCTCTGAACATGCTCTTACAGAGATGTAACTAAAGACTTTTGAACGGACCCTATGGGACTCCTCTTTTCCACTGTGAGATCTACAGGGAAGCCAGTAGGATGAGTTACAGCATGTTGAAGAAGATGGACAGGTGGTGGTACGAAAACAATTCCTCTGTGGCCTGCTGACTGGATGGAGACAGAGCTGACTAAGACATACAGTCTTTGCCTTTGGACAATCCTAGAGTGAACCAGAATGCAGTTTGCCTTTGTGTACCTGTTTTTAAAGGTTTTGTTTTGTTTTGTTTTTTCAGATTATTTTGCAGAAAGTTGCATATACTCAACTTCTCTCTGTTGAGAGCATTTCAGACAGAGGACATGGAACTGTGAATTTACTTCCTGAAGGGGAGGGAGAAGGGAGGAAGCTCCCACGTTGTGTAATTGGAGCAGCTTTTGGCTGCTTAACTGTGAACTATGGCCATATATAATTTTTTTTGGTTAATTTTTGAAAGACACTTGTGGCTGGAAAAGTGCATTCCTTGTTAATAAACTTTTTATTTATTACAGCCCAAAGAGCAGTATTTATTATCAAGTTTTTTTTTATGTTGACCATTTTAAACTGTTGGCAATAAAGTTTGGAAAAGCTGAACTGATAGTCTCTTGTCTGATATTACACGTCACTGCATTCATTGATCATGGACTCTTGGCTCTCTGGCATGGCATTGCATATAGTAGCATACCAGAAAATTAGAACCTTAGCTTTTCTAATAGCTTCTAGGAAGTCATTTCACCTGATAATATAATCACCCTAGCTAGGTCTATTTAAATAAAAGAATATAGCAAAAGTAGCACTAGTTACAACAAAAACATAGGTCTCTTATTGAACCCTAAACTAGGTTCCTCTCTGGAGTATTTCCTCAAACTTCATTTGATTGGCATCTTGAATTATTTCTGTGTAAACATCTGCATTCTAAAGAGTCAATAGTTACAGGAAGTTTATCTTAACATAGTGAAAAAATTACTATAATATTATGACCTAAATGTATTACTCAACTTAAAACTACCTAGACAATTCTAGTGCTACTGGCAAGACTAGAACATAATTCTTGTAGTGAGAAGCACAAGTAAGTCCTTTACTGGACTGGAGTAATAGCACAGAAATACAGCTTTTGCCTTGCAAGACTTGGCTGACCTGGATTTGATCCCCAGCATCCCATAAGGTTCCCCATGTCTGCCAGGGTAGATTTCTGAGCACAGAGCCCAGAGTAATTCCTGAGCCTCGCTGCCAGGTATGGTCCAAAAACCAAAAGGAAAAATAGAAGTCATTTACTTTAGTGCATAGTAGAGCAGTAGAGGAAGAATGGCATGGGGACTCAAGTTATAACTTTTAAGTTCAACTTTTACCATATCAAATTACTCTTTTACCATTTTCAAATTATTCTAAGTTCATCTTTTAACATTACAAATTATCTAAAAGTAGATTCATTTTTTGGGGGTGCCACACCCATTTGATGCTCAGGGGTTACTCCTGGCTAAGCACTCAGAAATTGCCCCTGGCTTGTGGGGACCATATGGGACGCCGGGGGATCCAACCCTGGTCCTTCCTTGGCTAGTGCCACCTCACCGGCCCCAAAGTAGATTCATTTTGACATGTAAAAAGCTGCACATCCTGAACTTAAATTGACCTGTAGAAGGTTTTTTAAAATTAATTTTTAATTAATTAATTAAATTTTTTAAATTAATTGTAATCCCACTAAAAGGGAAAAAACACTACTCCAAGCAAAGCAGTAAGTTTGTGCAGTAAACTTTCCCTAGGGTTTGGTAGAGTGTAGTGTGGCGATAGTGCTGCACTTTCATATTTTTCTAAATTATTACATGCTCTGTCCCCAGAATACTTTATTAATTAAAGAAATGTAGAGAGTTCCAATCATTTCAAAGGTAATTTAACTCCATTCAGGTGGGAGTTCTCTGGCCAAGTGTACAGATTGAGTCTTTGTTCAATGATTTAAAATAGTATATTTGTTTATTTTGGGGACACACCTAGCAGTACGAAGGGCATACTCCTGGCTTTGCATTTAGGGATCCCTCCTGGCAATGTTTGTGGGTATATGTAGGGTACTGGGGATTGAACCTGCATCCACCATGTTTAAGGGAAGTGTCCAACCCATTGTACAGTCTTTCTAGCCTCCCTTGTACCAGTATCTGAAGAAAACCAGACAATAAGGGACTGGAGCAATAGCTGTAAGGCATTTGCCTTGCATGACATTGATTGGATTCTATCCCCAGCATTCCATATGGTGCCCCAAGCCTGCCAGGAGTAATTTCTGAGAGCAGAGCTAGGAATAACCCCTTAGCGCTGTTGTGTGTGTGGCCCCCAACACCTCTCCCCCAAGTCCCCAGATAATCAACATTATCCAAGTATATTACATACCTGAATATGCAAAAGTAAATTCTACTTTGAAGAGGAGAAAAAAAAGTTATTTTCTTTCACCCCTCCCCCACAAAGAAACCTCCCAATGCAGAACAAAACAAACAAACAAAAAAACCCCTAAAAACCTTTCTTGAGCTTCAAATTATAAGATAGTATAATTATTCCCAATTTCAAAAATACATGCTTTTCCATTCTTACATAAATTGTGGAGCTATTGTATTCCACATTTAGGATATTGAAGTTTAGTGAGCTCTAGCCTCTCCCAATCCTCAAGGAAGTCATAGGAATGAATGTGACAGTGCCTTTGCCTATTAGTCTGATAGGTGCTATGATGCAATGCTAAAGGTATGCATTGGGTGTTGTGGGAACCTAGACTAGGATTCATAAGGAAGGAGCCCCAGGCATGGGGTGCTTAGATTCCAGATACTAGAGAGGAAGTTCATTTTCTTTGTAATTTGAATTTTTAATTTGAAAATTGATTCGGATTTGGGGAGAGTGGAGTAGAAATGTGAGTTGGAGAAGGAAATTAGAGGCAGTGGGAATAATATAAACAGATACCTGACCAAAGGTGAAGTAGTTTGTAGTAGCAGTGGGTTCTGCAAGTCTAAAGTAAAATAAATAAGGTCTTAAGGAAATAGACATACTATGCTCTATATGCCACCCCAAGGTCTTTAGGCTTTGAATAAAGGCCATGAATAGTTTCCAAAAGAGTTTTTGAATGGGCCGGAGAGATAGCATGGAGGTAGAGTATTTGCCTTGCATGCAGAAGGACAGTGGTTCGAATCCTGGCATCCCATATGGTTTCCTGAGCCTGCCAGGAGCGATTTCTGAGCATAGAGTCAGGAATAACCCCTGAGCACTCTGGGTGTGACCCAACCCCCCCCCCCAAAAAAAAAAGTTTTTGAATGATCTAGTGTTTCAGTTGTATAAGGTTTATTTGAGATGAATGGGGAAGATGATGAAGAGAAACAACCTAATACCATGATCTAAATGAGAAAAATTTAATAAAAATATTAACAAACAGACATTATCTCCATCTGCTTTATTTTCATATCCTCTAAATACTTTGTAGCTTTTGACATCAATAGTTGAATATTCAACAAATAAATAAAAGATAAGTTGGGAGAAATTTAGAAAGTTTATTTTAGTGGGATGTAAAAATGAAACCCAAGGAAATAATATTGTGGTAGTTATTGGGGTATATAGTATAATTTGAAGATTATTAGTTGAAAGAATTTAAAAGCATAGATGGAAAAGACTAATTTCATTGAAAACAATGAAGTCAAGGCATGTTGAATTCAACTTGTAGGAGGAGGTCAAATAGATCCAGAAAGCTAGTGGCTATGTATGCTCACATCACAAGAGAGAATAAAAACTGGGAGTAACCAGCCTTGGGATAACATAACAAGGGGTGCAGAAGGATTGGCCTTGTTACAGCCTTCTACCCAGCATCATTTTTTTTACTGAGCACATCTCTGTAAAATATAACTGTTATTAATGCCTGGGGAAAGAAGAACAAACATTTCTGAAATAAATTATTTTTGCAAACCTGAGGATCAAGAATTTTATTAAAACTACTTTAAATAAAATCTGTATGTAATGTTAAGGTTTCAACCTATGGTCTCAATCATGCAAGCACAAGTTCTATTACTGAATCTCATCTGTGGCCTCTATAGATGTGCTTTTATTTAACACTTAATGTTATCAGCCATCCTAAGGCCTGGCATATAAAAGGAAATTTTTAAAGCTATATAGTTTTGAGATTTTGGAATGGACACCTTTGTTTAAACAGAGGATTGCAATAAACAAGATCTCAGATTTTGTTTTTTGATATTTATTTTTTTATATCTTAATTCACTCAACTGTTGAGGGATAATTTCTAAATGTAACCTTTATTTTCTAGAGAAACAAAATCTCTTTAGTGGAAAAGCTATAAGATCAGTTCTGAGTTCAAATTCCAGTTACTCCATTTATTAACAATGTGATCTCAGTAAATTCATCTCACTTCAGCTTCCTCGTCTGTGATGATTAAATGATAATGAAACGCTTGCACACCAAAGGTGTTCAGTAAATATTTGCTCCCTGGGCTGTTGTTTCCCTGACTTTTTCACACCAATAAAAGTAGTTACCTTGGTTACCTGGTAAAGAAAATAGCTGAGTCATTCTCCCCTTCCAGCCCTTCCTTCTGTGACAGTCATAGTCCAGTCAGGAATACAAACATCACTTTGAAGATTCAAAGAGAAGGAATTTAACGGAAATTATTGGTTTTACAGATGATAGATAAACTCACAGTTTTATGCATGAGTGTCAATATATCTCTGAGGCTTGAAATAAATTCTTCTATAAACCTGTAGATTCCATTTTTTTCCCCTCGTAAGAGATTCTAGTCTATGCATGCATGTTTAGATTCATGTTTTGTCCTGGTACTTCTTTATGCCTTATTAGTAATGAGAAATATCTTTTTTGTTTGAATTGCTACATTTGGATAATATTAGTGAACTTAAATTGAAAAGTTAAACATACAGATAGTGTTAGAATCTAATATCATGGTTCATCAATATTTGAAATTTAGTTGAATATATAACTTCTGTCCTACTATTAGCATGATAATATATATAGAGAGAATAAAATGGTTTTTAATAATTGACATACAATAACAACTTTCAAGTTAAGATAAACATTAATTACTGAACAATTTGTGCTATAAAATGCTATGAAATATCTATCATAAATTTGATATTTTAATACAACCATGCAAGTTATAAATAATTTAGGAATACAATAAAACATGCAACAGGTCTCAAAATAAAGTTACCACTTTCTCTATACTTCTCTCTCAATGATAGCAAGATGATCTTTGTTAGAATCCTACACTGAATATGTACAAAAAAGTTTTATTAGAATATTGATTATCTGATTTGAATGGTCCTAGTACTAAACAGAAAGGATATGTAAAATGCAAGATTATATGAACTTAGATTTAATTTTAAAATTTTAATTCAGGGTGTGACCATACCCATACCCAATAGTGTTTGGGGGACCACATTAGGTGCCAAAATTTGAACTAAAGTTACAGCTGCAGCCAAATGCAAGGCAAGTGTATTTTTGTTGTTGCTGTTTGTGATCCACATCTGGCAATATTCTGGGCTTTCTCCTGGCTTTGTGCTCAGGGATCTGTGCTCTGTACACCATATAAACCACAAAGCCTATGATAATGGGAATATGGGGACTGAAGCAATGGTTTTAGCCGCTGGCTCTCTGCCAGCCCCAAGTATCTTCATATCTACCATCTATTTTTGCTTCCTAAAATGTCACTTTATTTCTTTTTTTTCTTTGGTAAATATATGCAGGATTATGTAAATTTTAATGAACATAACAATTCCTATCGAAGATGTTTTAATGTCTCAAAAACTAAATCAAAACCCTGAAAATGAAATGTTTAGCATCTAGTTCTCCTAGACTAGAGGTATAAAGAAACCCAATATGTTGTATTTGCAGGTTCCTATGGTGTAAACACTTACAACACAGCTGATCTGAAGTACTATTATGATGTCCCTGAATGTGAAATTGGAAAGAAATACACAGCAACTCACATTCAAGTGTATATCCACATACAATAAAAAAAAAAAAAGCTTCACAAATCTGTTGTGTATGTAAATATTTTGGGGGATTACTATGTTACTCACCCTAAACTGATTGGTGATTGTGCCCTACCCTAGGGTGTGACCTGGCATTCTGCCCCCACCCTATGGTAGTACCTGATTCTGCTTCCACCATTGGTTGGTATCTGATCCCACCATTGGGTGGTACCTGACTCTGGGGGATAAAAACAAGTGTCTGTGGAAGGCCGAGGCTTTTTTGCTGGAACTGAAGCTGAGTCTTTGGACTTCAGTCTTGTCTACCGAATAAAGCTAATATTTCCACGAGCCTAAATGCCTGCGAGCTGTTTACCCGCCGTTTCACCTCAGAACCGTAGGCTAGACAGGGTGGCAGACGCATGCTCCGAGCTGGAAGAGAAAGGCCTCATCCTCCATCCCTCCATCAGTCAACCTCTTCAGGGGCTGACTTGCAACAAAAATCAACAATAGTAAAATGTAGTAAAACTTTAATGAGTTTTGATAGAATGTATTGCCTTTGTTATTTATATAATTGTAAGTTTTATATTTCATTGGCAGTTTAATTATCGGTTAGCTTACACAAATTTTGAAAATCTAACTATCAGTTACTACTAGCCTGTATACACTCACTCCATAGTAGCAATAACCACTCGAACATGGGGATGTGGATGTGACAGGCTATGTGAGCTACATTACTCAGATGTTATGAATAATTAATGGAGTTTGATATGACATGAAGACAGTGATATAGGAAAATACCTTCTTTTTTGTATATGAAACCTCTGTCAGTCTAGGCATAAATAAAATTGTTTAGATTACATGATAGTTTTGTTAGTGGTGAAGTATTTTTGAACACTATTAAGCACATAAAAGTTTAAGATAGCCAATAGCATAAAATTAATCCTTCTTGTTAAAGAATCTCTACCTATTAGACCCAATATTAAAACCACATTTACTATTTCAAATATACCAATGTGTGAATATTATAATTGAAGTAAAAAGGTGAAATTTTATAACAAGTTGATCTAGAACTTTTATTGCATCCATATTTATTGATGAGTTCAGACTATATATATTTATTCAGATTCTACTACATATTTTTCATGCTTTTTCACTTTATGTGCTGTTAAGACCACACAATAGAGCTAAAAAAAAGTATTAATGGAAGTCAGTGACACAGGTACCATCTGGAAAGTGAAGATGAAAGAAGCATTGGGGAAGGATATGGTTTCTCTAATCACTACTGTTTTATAGACTCTGACTCATAATCAATTATTTGTCATTTCCACTTGGAAGTATATGACTTTACTAAACAGTGAAATGATTTCACTGTGCCTTCAAAGAGGAAGGACTTAAATAGAACTACAACCTTGCTTTAAGTAAAAGTGATTTCTTCTATTTGGCTAAGCCAAAGGAAAAATGAATGAATTTGAAAGTGTTCTGAGATATAGATCTCACAATTTGACCTTTTAAAGAATTCTGTGGAGTGTGGTGAAACACTTTTGGAAATGAAAGTTTAAATATACCCACTAGCTTGTTTGGTCAAGATTAGCTGAAATACCAATACTATGTAAACATTCAAAGATGTCATTCCTATTTATCTAAGAAAGGAAGTTATAAAGCAATCTTCTGAGTTTCTATATAATCAAAGGAGTTTTATCTAGAACTTATGAACATAGTGAATGTACTGATGCAAGTAGGATTGCAGTTGTATTGATACTTTTTATGGAATTAGCTATGAATAAAAAGTAAAAATGCTCATCATATCAGGCACATAACAGCTGGTTTGCTTTAGTGACATAAATATTTATTTTCATTGGAATTACCAGATTCTAAGTTTATTTTTCTTAATGTTTATAAATAAAGAGTAAAAATTGATTTTTGAAGATATCTATTAATTATAATGTAAAGAAGAAAAAACAAGGATGACAATTAAGAACCATAATTACAAATAAGAGACTTTTTTATATTATTTAAATAGTTTCAGGAATTAGTAGCTGAAAGACCCTCTTGTTTTTCTACTCCTACTAGTTCAACATCAAAAAGACCAAGTGGGACCCTGAGTACAGTGGGTAGGGCATTTGCTTTTATGTGGCCAACCCAGATTTGAGACTCAGCATCCCATATGGTCCTCTGAGCACTGCCACGAGCAGTGCTAGAAGTAACCCCTGAGAGGTACCAGTGTGGCCCAACAATCAAACAATAAAAAAGGAGGATCAAGTAATATTTTTTAACATCATATTTTTTATCTTAAATTCTTTGTGTTCTGGTGGCTTTTTCCCCCCCACAGGGATGCCACAAACTTATTGACATTATTTAAATACCACAATTGCCACAGGAGTAGTCAGATAATGGAATGTATTGAGTGTTTGTAGAGACAAGTTTCTTGTCAACATGAAGTAACTTTTAGATCAATAAAGTAAAAAGCATCTTGACATTGGTTATTTTCCCATCTACTGAAGTTATTGTGGGTTATTTCCAAAAGTATGCTTGTTTTAAGAGGCCATAAAGATAACTGAAAGTACAGTTTCCTAAATGTTAGTGAAAGAACACCATTCACTTTAGAAAGCAAAACACATTCTTAAACAAGATTTCCAAAATATAAGACAGGTACCAAGAGGAAGAGTGAACATTTGTGAGTGCTGAGCTAGAACTCTCATTATCTAAGAAAATAAATAAGCAAAAAATTTAGTGAAATGTAATGTTTTTATTAGCTATGTTTTCTGTTTTTGTTAATCCAAAAAAGTGTTTATCTGAGGATAAGAATAATGATTTACATGCATAATCATGACAATAACTTCATGTCCCATGTATATTTTATTATGTCAGAACATAGCTTATTATTATTTTTGACACACATCTTATATTTTTTATCTACAATTAACTATATGACACCACCACCAAAATGGCCAAGACATTCCACTAGCGTCCTTTGGTTATATCTAGTCCACATCTTCCTTATCCTCACTCCATTCTCACACTTAGTAATATCAGTTTTGTAAAACAAAGCTAAAATATTGTTTGATGCTATCAATTACCTTTTGTTTTTCTATATACCACATATAAATAAGATCATCCAATATTTGTCCTCTCTGACTTATTTTGCTTAACACAATTTCCTCCTGTTTCATCCAAATTACTACAAGACTAAAACAAACTACAAGACTACTGTATCACACACTTTCTTTATCCATTCTTCTGTTGAACATGTGGGTTACTTCTATATTCTGGCTATTGCACTAAGTGCTACAATGAATATTGGTGTGTATGTGTCATTTCAGATTAATGTGTGTGTATATTCAGGATGTAGATGCAAATAAGTGGAATCATTATATCATAGGGGAATTCTATTTTTATTTTGTTGATAAATGTCCATCTTAATTTCCATATATACTAAACCAGACAACAATGAATGAGTTTATTTTTTTAATCACATCTCCCATCCCTGTCAAGAGTAGTTGTTTCCAACCTTTCTTTGGTAGAAGGCCATTCTTACTGATATGAGATAATATCTCACTCATTTTGACTTGCTTTTCCTCATAACAATTAAAATAAACATCTATATGTTCTTTAATTTTTTAATTTTAGGTGTACAGCATATTTATTAATGCTAAGTAAAATATTTAGACAGCTTTTGTAAGACAAGTAATAAAAGGCAGATGTTTAAGTATTTCAGTGATAGATTAATTCATTGTCCTGAAAAGAAGAAAAATAAAAAATGTTAATATAATTTACAAAAGGTTTATTTTCTATGAAACAGTTAACAAAGTATACTATCATTCATGAAATTCCTTATTTGTACATTTCAGAAAAAAATGCTTTAGTGTCATTTTAATCTTGACAGTCAAAATTAGCACCTTCTAGGGCCAAATTTTGTTGGCTCAGGTGCTTTAGAATCCAAGTCAGTGCAAAAGTTTGCATTTCTTATCTAAAAATGACTTCTCAAGAATACACAAACCAGATCAAATTTGCAAGCTATCACTGTCTCCATGGTTAATAGTTTTCACACCGGCCTATTGAAGCAGAGTTATTCATTAAGACGCTTTAGCTGTCTGGGTGCTTTACCTCAGGCTCTCTTTGGAGAGATTATACATCCTAGAGTTCCCCTGAGTGGAAGACCTGCCAGACTGACTAATGAAGACTGTCACTGCTGCGACAGTCACGAGGCCAGCAGAACTGTTCTGACTTTGCTGGGTTATGGAGCAAAGTGACACTTGAAATAAGTGTTGGAGCAAAGCCTGCTTTATCATCTAATACTACTTCTTTTTTTTTTTCCTTCTGAGCAAATATCTAATGATACCATTGTTATCTTCAGTAAGCAAGGTACATAACATTAATATTCTTAGCCTATAGAATCCAAGTAAAATGAAGATTAATGGAACATATAGGGCTTCGGCTTTCAGTTGTAAAATGGGAGAATGTGTAACACCGGAAAGTTCTTTTACTACTTACCCACTTAATTTTTTTTTAATTTAAATAATGCAAATAATTTTCAATTTAATATAAGAATTTGAACCTTTCACATTCATGTGGGGCCAGAGTAATAGGACAGTGTGTAGCGTATTTGCCTTGCATGCAGCCTACTTGGGTTTGATTCCAGGCATCCTGTATGGTTCCCCAAGCCTGCCAGGACTAATTTCTGTGCATTGAGCCAAAAAATAGCTCCTGATTACTACTGGGTGTGGCCCAAATACCAAAATAAAAATCACATTTATTTGTATTCAATATAAGTTTTTATCTCTATTTCTGGAGCATCTCATTAGCTTCATCTTTCCTAACAAGATATACAAGGGACAAACTCCTTGCCTTTCAAGCAGACAACTCTGCTTCAGTTCTCAGCATTGTATATGATTCCTCAAGCATTTCCCAGAATAACCCTGCACACAGCCCGAGAACAGTCTGGTGTGGTCCCAAAACAAAATAAAACAAGATTAAAGAAAAATTACACACATTAGTTTCGAGGTCAGAATTTCTTCATTCTACTATTATCACTGGGTTAAAAAATACCTTTTACATTTGAAAGGCAAAAAAATTGATTGTCAAAGAAGTTAACGTGTTCATCAGTAAAACCTGAGTGCAAATAAAATAATAATCATTTATTTGTTCACCTCAACTAAAACTTAAAAATAAAAACTAAGCCACTTAATTAAAACTTTTTGATGTCTTCCTAGGTGCTTAGAGGGCCCTGGTTTCACTCCTGCTGATACTAAGCCCAGTGCTGCTGGGACCCAGCAAGACTGAGAGACAATAAAGGTCAATCTGATGAAACTGGGTTCCTGTATGACACTCTGGTCTTTGAGTTATCTCCTCAGCCCAGTTCAGCATGCTATTCCTGCATCCATTGGAATAAGCTAAACCTAAAGAATTTTCCTAGCAACCTTGGGATTTTTTTTTTTTTTTTTCAGAAACTCAACCACAATTGAAAAGATAACAGGGAACTATGACAAAAGAACTAACTTGAAACCATAAGCATTGGCTTTGTTATTTACTAACTGGTTTGACTTAGATTAAATACTTTACAGAGTTTGTATTCTCTGCAAACCAAGGCTACTAACATGATCATTTAATAGCAGAAACCCTGTGAGAATTAGACTAGGTAATAGATTTAAAATATCTGTACAATGTGAAGTAACCAACACAATACTGTATTATTACTAATCATTACTATGGGTGTCATAAACAAAACATATGACAAAGGAGGTTTTTTTCTTTAAATTTTTTTTGAGAATTACCATATGAAGATATAAAGTTTATTCTTTCAATAAAGCCAAAGAAGGTTGGCTCATCACTGATTATTCCAGCCATGTTTTGGGGCCTTTCAAGCAGACATCAAATGATCACAGAATCACTTCTGATTCTAGGTGAGTAACAAGACTGGACAGTTCAGAGCTAGCCTGCTGATGCAGGCTGCTTGAATCCAGTTGTGCTAGCAGTCACCAGAGTCACACAAGTGTGTTCTAAGGAATAATTAGGAGCATTATCATTTGGTGTTGGGGTAGTTTGATTATAGGACTTGAGCTCTGGTTCTTGTATATGCAAAGCATTCATCCCAACCCCTGAGCTATTGTCTCAGCTCCTTGGGGAGTGCACTTCTAAAGTGAATCTCAGACGTGGGCTACCATATATTAGAGGATTGTTAACCTCCATATGATTGGTGGAAACTCAGAAGATGAATCTTAATTTTGATTCTTTATTTTTCTTTTGTCTTAGCTTTCTACTGTGTGTGACCATTCATGTTACAGTGATACTGTTGATATCTAGCAAAGTAATCTGTGTCCCTCTTTCAAGACACATTCAACCATACACATACACGTGAATGAGTGTGTAACTTTTCTCCTCAATGTATCCTCTTTAACCTATCTCTATTTGTCCTTCAGGTTGTATACCTGCACTTCTGTTAGGAATCATGGATCTTCAAAGAAGCAAAAAATGGTTCACTCATCATGGCGCTCTGTGTGTTAAGCAGAATATGAAGACAAAGTGAAAATAGTTCATTGATCTAGACTCTGTCTATTCTGTGTCATTAGATAGACTCTGATTTAGTCTATGTCATTAGAAATGGTCATAAATATGAAGGGTAATAATAAAACTTTCTCATAGATAGGCACCTAAAAAGGCTGAAAACACATAACAAAATGTAGAACAAAATAGTTAGGTTTGTGTAGGATCCCCTTTTGCCTAACCCTTTCCTGGCACCAACATGGCTGCTATTGTGTTGCCCTGTTTTCTTTGGACTGTTTCCTAAGCCTATGTATTAGCTTTGAATATAATTACAATGTCAATTTACTTTTTTTTTTTGCCTAAAGACAATTATATGCTGTATTAAAGAGATAAACTTTGGCCTTGCTAATCACAGTATGACAAACTACTGATAATGTACAGCAAGCCCACATGTAATGAAAACACAAAAATCAAAGACATGAAGTCAAAAAAGTACAGTGAGAAATGTTTAAAATGCTACTTTTGAGAGTTAGCATACAAAGGATATTGTTAAGTGACTAATTCATAGCTTGTATTTTCTTATACCACCCCTGCCTTGTAGTGTGGAGGAGGCTGGCAGTTAAACATAAAGTGAAATGGATTTTTGAAGTTGATTTTATGGACTCTCACTTCAACTTGTTATTACAAAACCTTCAATTTCTAATGTCCTGTACAATTTCTTTCTCTTTACTAATGTATGGAGTTCAAAGCAGCTATCTTATTAACATTTTCTCCTACTTCTAATTGCTTTAGCTAGAGGGCACATGTTTTTTTCTGTTATTTTTGATCTTCTAAAAATTTTCCAGGCTTCACCAGATCCACCACTGAGTACTCCTAGATACCATAAAAAATTCAAAAAGAATTGTGAGATCTAGTCATAAGCAATGTATTGCTTTTGCCTCCAAGCCATCTGGAAACTTCAGATGTTAATATCATGAAGTTTAAGGCATGACCACACATATCTCCATTTTGCACTGTTTTCTGTCATTGAAGTATTATTAATCTTTGAGTAGTAAGTAAGAATAATTTTAGGTTTTCCTGTCTACCCAGTATCAAGGTCAATGTAGCCAAATCAGGGAATAATATAAATGGCAGATATCATGTTGAACTTAGTTCCCTCATCTAATTAAATAGTAAAGCATACTGGTTCCAGAATCAGAACTGTGTCCAAAGTCTGAGCTTTTTTAAAAACTAATGTTTGAGTAGACACGTTCATGACATATCTGTAGGAAATTTTATAATATCCCCTATACATTAGTATAGTATAAAATTAGTATTAGTATAAATTAGTATTAGTATAAATATGTATTACTGTATAGGAATCTTTTGAGAATTTTCTAAAACAATTCTATGATATTTGTTATCAGACTCGAGATTCAGAATCAACTATTATTTCTTTAAAATATTCAGTCTGGGAATCAAATTCTTTGTTGTTGTTGGGAATCAAATTCTTAATCTGAAAAGTTGGGATAAATGAATGTAAAATGAACATGAAATAAGTTTTACAGAAACTTTAAAATACATTATTGAATGTACTTACATCTTCATAATGAAAAAGGTAGGCTTCCTTCTCATCTCATGTCCATGAGTTACTACATGTCCATGGGCAGAAGCTAAATCTGAAGTTTTGTGACAGGCTTATCTTAGATAACTACAGTACATTTATTTAGAACATTTCTAAAAGTATGTATAGATTTCTTAGTTGTTTTTTTTTTTTTTATAGTGCTGAATGCCTTAACCAAGTTGTTTTTTTTCCCCCTCTGCAACTAGATTAACTGTGCTGGTGGAAAGTTGTGGTATATGAGAGTTGAGGCATACACAGCTGTGCTCAGAAATAACCCCTGAGGATTCTCAGGGGACTGTTGATTTGAACCAGGGTCAATAGGATATTTAACTACTGTCTTAATTCTGGTCCCAAGCAATACTTTTGGTGCAGCATAAAAAAAGCCTGCAGGTCTCTGTTACTAATTTTCTTTATCAAAGGAAAATAATTATACAATGACATAAAATACAATTAAAATTGACTAGTAAACTCTTTGAAATACTTTGAACTAGAAAGTACTCTATACATAATGAGTTATGGTAATAACCATTAAGGAACTCACTTTATAACAGAGAACAAGCATATTAAAAAAAATTCAGTATCACAGAGAGAAGAAATTACCGTCTGCGCAAGACAGATTTGATAGCTGATTCTTTTTTCTTAACATACCCCGGAAGATAAATAAATTGCAGTGAGAATAAGAATCTAGACATTTCTATCATCATAAACAAAACAAAAAATGATTTTTTTAACATCTTCTGAGTTGCATCTACTGCATCTTCTTTTTTTTTTTGTGTGTGTAGCAAAGTTGTTTTTCTTTTTTTTATTTTTTTTTATTTTTTTATTTTTTTTATAATTTTTATTTTGATCATAGTGGTTTACATGATGACAATAATATTTTAGTTAAATATTTACATAACATCAGGGGGGGATTACCATCACCAAATTGTCTTCCCTTCACCTCCGTTTTTGTCCTATCTCCCATATCCACTTCCCTCACCCCCAGGGCTGCTAGAATATGTGGTCCCCTATGTATCTATCCTTCCACATAGTAGTCTTGCATCTGATTGGTCTAGGTGTCTCCCTAATTTCCCCCTCTAACTGGGAGGTAGGCCTAGTTAGTTAAGTTTGCATGGTTTGGTCTGAAGAAGAATCTTCTTAATAGGGATATTTTGATAGAAAAAAAAGGTTTCAAAAATTAAGCCTCATCTTCCTTTTACATACAGACGTTGAACATTATGTTTAAATACAAAGAGTGCTTTAGCAGGGAAAGGTTTTGGTTGAGGAAATAAACTCTTGAGCTATTAAAATTGTCTCAAATGATTTCATTGCATCAATATCCTTTTATTCTTAATGAGTGTCAACTTTATTACAAAGTATAATGATGAATATGTTAATATATATCTTGTTCTATCCTCAAACATTGAATATCATACAGACAAGAACTTTGTTATTATCACTATGTAAATGCTGAACTGAACAGAGTATTAATTTTCTTGACCTCTTTTGGATAAACAAGACCACATAGAATCAAGTTGTTACAAGTGCTTTGTGCAATATATTTGTACAAATGTCCCTACTTACAGCCAATTTAAAAAATTGAACATTTCCTCTATTTGGGTCCATTGAAACCATTGGATGCTATTTTCTCAGACCAAAATACATTTTGTGTTTTCTTTATATTTATCCATAGTGATGAGTCAATGGTTTTAGGTTATGAGTTGGTTATACAATTATTGCTAATATGTACTGTTTAAAAAGTATAGTTTTTATGAAGAAGAAATAATTTTATTTTACTAAATTTATTTTTCATAATATATTTATTTAAGCACCATGATTACAAACATATTTGTAGTTAGGTTTCAGTTATAGAAAAAAGAACACACGCTTTCACCAGTGCAACTTTCCCACCACAATGCCTCCCATCTCCCTCTTCTGCACCTCCTGCCTGTATTCTAGACAGGCATTCTATTTCTCTCACTCATAACCATTGTCACCATAGTTGTCAGTGTAGTTATTCTCTGACTGCACTCACCACTCTGTGGTAAAGCTTCATATCGTGGGCCAGTCCTTCCAGCCTATTGTCTCTGGGTATTATAATAATAATACCTTTTATTTTTCTTAAATGCCACAGATGAGTGAGACTATTCTGTGTCTTCTATTTCCCCTTTATTTCACTCAGCATAATAGTTTCCATGTCTATCTAATTTCATGACTTCATTTTTCCTGATTGCTGCATATGTACCACAGTTTCTTTAGCCACTCATCTGTTATTGCCATCTGGGCTGTTTCCAGATTATGGTTACTCTAAATAGTGCTACAATGAATATATGTGTGCAGAAGGTATTTTTGTATTGTTTTTGTGTTCCTAGGGTATATCCCTAGGAGTGGTATATAGCTGGATCATATTGGAGCTCAATGTCCAGTTTTTTGAGGAATTTCCATATTTTTTTCCATATAGGATGGACTAGACAGCATTCCCACTAGCAGTGAATAAAATTTTAAAGATGTTACAGAAAACAACAAAGATCAAATAATGGGCAAACATACCAAAATAATTATAATATTTATAATATAATATAATATAATATAATATAATATAATATAATATAATATAATATAATAAAATAATTGCACAATGTACATACAATATTATTAAAATACATATTAACTAAAAGAAATATTTATATGTGAATGAAAAAACTCAAAGTATTATTAAAATGACAAAATAATACTTCTGTTAAAATGACATAGGTTTTATTTTATATTTTACTGTGGATTTCATGCTTCTAAGCTATCAAGTCTTAAGGTTTTAATTTGTCTTTTAAACCCAGCAGTTAAAATATCAGCATCAATCAAATAACCATATTTGGTGTTTAACTATCAAGCTGTAAGAAATTATGCTGATTATATTTTATTAGAGTCAACTGACAGTTTAACAAATTTAAAGAGATTTGAAAATTTATTATGTGATGAGCAAAATCTGTCTCTGCTGGTGGGTGGTTTTAAGCAAATGAAAAAGTATTTAGATAAGCTGATTCAGACTGTGCCACTATATAAAATAGGTATTTATCATTTTTCAACATTAAAAACCTAGAATATCATTTTTACTTGTGAGTCATTTTATTCAGGTTTTCTTACCATTTCATTTTATTTCCGAAAATATTGACTGTTATTCAAAATTTAAAAATAATCTTAAATTTCACTGCAATTTAGATGGAACTAAAGGGTATCATAGTTTGTGTTTCTCTTTACTTTTGGGTACTCCCAGAGGTACTTAGGGCTTACTTTTGTCTTTGTGCATAAAGATCACTTCTGGTGGTTCTTGTGGAGGACAATATACTGTGTCAGAGATGGAACCAGACTGATTGGCCATGTGCAAGGCAAATGCCTTAACCACTAAATTATATTTTTTCAGACCCAGAAGGTATCACATTAATAAAATAAGTGAGAAGGAGAAGAAATACTAACCTCATTTATCTGTGGCATATAGAGAAACAAAATAAGGGCCAAACTAAATTGGCTTGAATCACAGAACTCAGATTACCAAGCACTGGGGGAATGGAGGGGTGCAGACTGGAGGAAAGAGCAGACTAGAAATAAAAGAACAGTAGTAAAGAGTTTTGAGTATTTCATTCTGGGAACTATGTGCATCAAAATTATAAATGTCAGCTCCATTCTAATCTTATTGCCTAAACTTAATAATACAATTTTAAGAGGGACATAACTGGTTTCCAGACTTCACATACCTACAGACTTTTTTCCAGATATATTAATAGTAAATAAAGCTAAAGTAATATTTTATTTTATCTTTTAGGAAAGATATATATATATATCTCACTATAATTTGTGACTTTTAGTTACAAAATTTTTATTTAATTTTTAAAATTGTTTTGGGACTATGCCCAGTAGTGCTCAGAGTTTACTACTGGTCCTGCACTCAGGGATCATGCTTAGTGGGCTCAGAAAATTATAGAGGATGGCAGGGATTAAACTCAGGATAGCTACATTAAAAGCAAGTGCCCTCCACTTTACACTATCTCTCTGATCCTAATATAAATTTTAAAAATTAAAAAATTAAATTTGGGGTGATTTACTATTCTTGGTGTCTAACCTATTTTTATTATTTATTCATTTACTTTAAATGTTAGCTATTTTTATTTGATATTATACATACATCACACTAAAATATTTTTCATTAAGTGAAAGGCAACATTTTAGAGACAGGGAATTTTTAATTGGAATAATTAAGAATAATATGGTATTGGGTCACTGTCAGCTTATTCTCAAATTTTTCCCTTTACCAGGCTATTGAACACAACCTAAATCATACAGATGGGTCTTCCTCAATCTTTAGATATATTAATAGATCCAGTTATATAAATCTGAATAGAAAACTGGTCTCCCACAGGTATGTGATGGCAATCCCCATCTCTTGGAAAGGTGAATGTAGCCAACCAAATTTAATAATATCTTTCAAAGGGAGTAGTAATGATTTGCACTTACTGACCTATAATTATCAAAATTCAAAAAGTTGATCATTGTCATTTAAATAGCCAATCTTATTTAAATCAGGACTGTCCACAAAAATATACTACCAGCCACTCTTAGTCTGAATTCTGATGGATGAGATGGATTTAAATATGGCATACATAAACAAGACATGAGACATTTTTGTAATAAATAAGGCAGTGCCAACTATTACTCATTAGTAGCTTTTTTGAGGTAAGCTATCAGCTTTGCTCTTTCAGTCTTTTTAATGCCCACAAAGATCATTTTGTTCCAGGGATGTTCTTTTTGGGATTCTCCAATTACTCCATCAATGTGTCATCTCCTCAGGTGATAGCATTATTCTTGTTAGCATCAGTGTAAGAAATCCAGGGGCTTGACCAGTCTTCTGCCCAAATAGAGCAGTTTTGGACTTGCCTCCCTTCTTCACGGTTTAGCACTGAGCAAACTTCTGGACAGAAATCTTCCTGCCTTTCTCAATATCAACCATTTTAGAATCTTTCTTTTGTCGCATGTAACTAGAAGAGACCAGCTCACAACTCCACCCTCCTTCTCTTTCCAACTTATTTTTTTAAAAAAACATTTATTTATTTATTTATTTATTTATTTATTTATTTATTTATTTATTTATTTATTTGTTTTGGTGTTGGGAACACACCCGGAGGTGCTCAGGATGCTCTGTACTCAGAAATCACACCTGACAGGCTCAGGGAACCATGTGGGATGTCAGGGACCAAACCCAAGTCTGTCCCAGGCTGGCCACTTGCAAGGCAAACAATCTACTGCTCTGCCATCTCTCTGAGATCCCCAACTTATTTTTAAAGCAAAAATTTTATTTTCAGGAGACAATTTTAAACCATTAAACATAGGTCAAGCATGGGTCTGAGTTACAACATTTTGGAGGGTTTGTTATTTTTCATAAAACCCACAGTCTAAATCAGAAATTTTGACTTATTTTTAGACAAGCTCTTCTTTATTAAGAAACAATGGTTAGGCTAAATATTTTTAGATATTAATTTTTAAAATATTTAATGCACGATTATTTTTACACCCTATATTGGTTTCTATTTGCCTTGTTTAATAAAGAAAAACAAACAATAATAAAAATCCTGAGGGTTCTTCTTGCTAAGTCAAACATCACTCCTATTTGGGGGGTGAGGGATGGTTAGAGAGGAGAAGATGTAGGCAACATTAGGCTAAAGGGACCATATGTAATGTTAGGGTTTAAATTTGGGTTGGATGCATGTAAGGCAAACCCCATAATGTCTATAATGTATATATTATCTCTGTACTTTCATTTAAAAGGCCTATCTTGTTTAGCTCTATTGCCATCTTTGTTCAGGACTAACTCCTGAAATAGCTGATTTTTTTTGGGGGGGGGGCTAAGCACTCAGAAATTGCCCCTGGTTTGGGGGGAGCATATGGGATGCCGGGGGATCGAACCATGGTCCTTCCTTGGCTAGCGCTTGCAAGGCAGACACCTTACCTCTAGCGCCACCTCACCGGCCCCAATTTTTTTTTTTTTTGGTTTTTGGGCCACACCCGGTGACGCTCAGGGGTTACTCCTGGCTATGCGCTCAGAAGTCGCTCCTGGCTTGGGGGACCATATGGGACGCCGGGGGATCGAACCGCGGTCCGTCCTAGGCTAGCGCAGGTAAGGCAGGCACCTTACCTTTAGCGCCACCGCCCGGCCCCATAGTTTTAAGCTTATATCTTTAGGTAAATATTGGTCACTTCTTAGTTACTCATATTCTTTTTTTACTAACGATTTATTTATCTGCTATTTTCTTTCTTTTCTTTTTTTTTTGGGGGGGGGCACTCCCGGTAATGCTCACGGGTTACTCCTGGCTATGCGCTCAGAAGTTGCTCCTGGCTTGGGGGACCATATAGGACACTGGGGGATCGAACCACGGTCCGTCCAAGGCTAGCGCAGGCAAGGTAGGCACCTTACCTCTAGCGCCACAGCCCGGCCCCTACCGGCCCCAATTTTTATGCAGCAAAATTTAAAATGATTTTAAAATTAGACAAGAAATTCAAAACCGGGGCGGGTGAGGTGGCGCTAGAGGTAAGGTATCTGACTTGCAAGCGCTAGCCAAGGCGTCCCAAATTCAAAACCATTTGTTCCTATTTGCTTTTGTTAGGACAAGTGATTTTCTTTACAAGATATGATTTGGTTGAGCAAGAAATTAGATCTGTACAACAGTGCACAATGGAAACTGTTTGTACTATTTGCTTTGCAGGAGTGATTACTAAAAATTTTGTCTAAATTCATATGTGGTTTCATCATGAAATTAGCAAAAGTTGGCTTGTAATTGTCTCTTCCACAGTTTTTCAAAGGAGAAAAACACATTCACAAGAATGTGCATTTTGTAAAGTCTCTAAAATAATTTGAGCCACAATCAGTTAAGAACATCATCTTTTGCCATGTCTCATACTTTGCCCCCTTGGAGTGGCCCCATTGGAGGATTCAGCATATAGTCATGTGCAGTTGGGTACATTTAGTGGTTTGGAGAAACCATGTTCCCCCAATTTGTATCACTATCAGATTTGATGGAATAGTTTTTCATTTTCTACACTGTCAGAAAATTAGTGATATAGATTCTGGAATATTTTTTTGTTTTTGTTTTTTTGGGCCACACCTGTTTGATGCTCAGGGGTTACTCCTGGCTATGTACTCAGAAATTGCCTCTGGCTTGGGGGGACCATATGGGATGCCAGGGGATTGAACTGCGTTCTGTCCTAGGCAAGCACTTGCAAGGCAGATGCCTTACATTTAGTGCCACTTCTCTGGCCCCAGATTCTGAAAAATATTTACCAAACTCTTAAAGATATTTGACAAAGTATTTTATCTTATCATTTAGTAGAAGATAATAAAGCTTGGTCAGGCTAGAGCATAAGGGAAAAAGTAACAGCAGCCTGAGCTGGAAAAAAAAATGCATATTCTCACTTGTAGATCCTGTCTTCTTTTAAAAAAAAATAATCCAAGATACTATTTTATTTAGTAATTTATACATCTAGATAATTAAAAATAAGACATCAATTAAATCCCCTTAGCAAAATCAATGAATATTTATTTATTTATTTATTTATTTATTTTTGTTTTTTCGGCCACACCCAGTGACACTCAGGAGTTACTCCTGGCTATGCGATCAGAAATCGTTCCTGGCTTGGGGGACCATATGGGTCAGGGAGGAGGGAGGGTCAAACAGCCATCCTTCCTAGGATAGCACACTCAAGGCAGACGCCTTACAGCTTGCTCTACTCCTCTGGCCCCAAAATCAATGAATATTTTTAAAATTATTTTATGTCAGTCCTTTATCAAATGTTTATGATGATGTCATAAAAGTGTTTTTCACCTCTGGATGTTTTTGGTATTTTTGGTCACACACAGGAATGCTCGAGGTTTATTACTGATTTTGTGTTTAGGAATCATTCCTGTGGTATTCAGGAGACTAGGTGGATGTTGAGGATAAAACCTGGGTCCGTTGTGCATTATTACCCTCTGGCCCCAATTTTGTTGTTTTTATAAATTTCAGATCTGTTCTTTAAAACAAATAGGGAGCTGGAGCAATTATATGTTAGTGTGTGCCTTGCATGCAGCTGGCCTGGGTTCAATTCTAAGCTTTCCATATGATCCTTCAAACACTACCAGGAATGATCCCTGAGTTCTGAGCAAAAAGTAAGATCTGAGTATCACTGGTTGTGGCCCCAAAACAAACAACAGAAAAAAACCAAAAACTCCCCTCTTGGTACTTGCTGTTCATCTTTCTACTCCCATTTATAACCAAATTCTGTAAAAAAAAAAAAAGAAAAAAGAGAGAGAGAGAGAGAGAGAGAGAGAGAGAGAGATCTAATCTTACCTTTTCTCCAAATTTCTAAATCAAGTTTGCTTTAATTTTTAAAATTACTTTATATAAACAACATGGTTATAAGACTGTTCATAATATAGTTTTTATTTCTCACAGGTACAAATGGTTCATGTTTCAGTTTCATACAGTGTACAACACCCTTCACCCAGTGTATATTTCCTACCATCGATGTCTCCAGTCCACCCCCTCATTTCTGGGTCTCTCTCTCTCTCTCTCTCTCTCTCTCTCTCTCTCTCTCTCTCTCTCTCTCTCTCTCTCTCTCTCTCTCGATCGCGCGCTCTGTCTCCCCCTTTCTCCTTCCTTTTAGACACTGTAGTTTGCAATATTGTTACTGAGGGTATCATGGATATCACTTTATATCCTTTCAGCACCCAATTATTTTCTAGGTGATAATTTCCAACTATCATTGTTCATAGTTGTCATTTCTCTATCCTAATTGCACTCCACTGCTATTTGTGGCGAGCTTCATACCATGGACTGGTCCTCCTGGCCTTGTATATAAATGAGTGTGATCATCATCCTATACCTATCTCTCCCCTCTGACTCATTTTGCTCAGCATAATACTCTCAATATCTATTCATGTATAAGCAAACATTTTTTGTTTGTTTTTGGTTTTTGAGTCACATCAGGCATCACTCAGGGGTTACTCCTGGCTCTATGCTCAGAAATAGCTCCTGGCAGGCTCGGGGGACCATATGGAATGCCGGTATTCAAACCACGGTCCTTCTGCATCTAAGGCAAATGCCTTACTGCTGTACTATTTCTCTGGCCCCGTATAAGCAAATTTTATGACTTCATTTTCCTAATAGTTGCATAGAACTTCATTGTGTAGATATACAAAAGTTTCTTTACCCACTCATCTATTCTCCAACACTTGGATTGTTTCCAGATTCTGGCTATTATTATGAGTAGTGATGTAATGAACATATTGGAATGCAAAGGGATTTTCTGTATTGTGTTTCTGGGTTCCCTAGGTTATATTTCTAGGAATGGTATTGCTGGGTCATATATAATCTCAATTTCTAGTTTTTGAGAAATATCCATATTGTTTTCCAAAAACTATTGGCTTAAAAAACTATTAAAAGCATCATGGGCCTAAAATGTAAATTTAAAATGTTTTTATGAGAAATGTGAAAATGATCTAAGTCTATCTTGATAACAAACAATATAGATTAGAAGTATAATGTGATTCTCCAGAGACTATAGTCAAATAGTTCTCAGACCTTTTCTCAATTCTTCCAGCCACTGCTTCCCTCAAGGACTCTTTTCAGCAGAGTCCCTGGTTCTTAGTTTCTGATAATTCTTTGTAGAGGTTGGGATCTGACTGAAAACTGGTAAGTAGAAAGTTTTTCTAACTCTCCTTTCTTTGTATCCTGTGGTTTGCATTCCCATAGATAGCTCTTGCTAAGTTTAGATTCATATCTTCTATTGTGCCTTCCTTGTTCTGACTCTTCTGTGTTCTGGGGATGGTAGTGGCTTCTAATTTTTGTTAATCTATTACTTCCTTTTGTATCTTATGTTTGGTTTTGAAGGTCTTTCATTACATGTTAATCCACTTTCTCCTATTATTGTCTCCCATGTTTGAAGGTAATGCAATGGTTTCTGCTTTTCTAGTTGAATTTTGACAGAATAAATTTAAAATTGATGATGTAATTGTTAAAAATCAAAATATAAATAAACTACTATTCTTTTTTTTCATTCTTTTGTTTTTTGTTTTTTTGTTTTTTTTTTGTTTTTCGGGCCACACTCATTTGATGCTCAGGGGTTTCTCCTGGATAAGTGCTCAGAAATTGCCCCTGGCTTGGGAGGATCATATGGGACGCAGGGGGATCGAACCGCGGTCCTTCATTGGCTAGTGCTTGCAAGGCAGATACCTTACCTCTAGCGCCACCTCACCCCCAAACTACTATTCTTAATTCATAATTTAAAAAATACTAGAGCATAAAAAGGCTTGTATCTAGATGTATCCTGTATTTAATTCATGATACCAATACTAAGTAGTAGTCTTTTCCACATGTAAGTATTAAAAGATAACAAGCAAATATGTAACCTGGGTATGGAGAGAGAAATTTCCAGAAATTGTGTGATAGAGCTGTATAAAGAGGAAGGTGGGTGTTACTATTCTGGATATATTTAATTTGAGGAATTGCATATCTTGAAGAAGAGAAGCCTGAGAGAAGCAAATCCAGTAATCTGCATATATCAAGAAATCACATGTAGAAGAGAAGAACTATTTTTACTTGTGCTGAAATAAAATGGAAATTACAGATAAGTGCTTCAGCATAAAGCAAAGGTTTACAATAAGTAGAAATGTTCAACTATCTAAAAGTTTACTTTAGAAAGAGTTCCTTGTCTCTGATTCTAAAAGACACTGATGACTCACAAATGAATGATATAAAAACTATTTAGATAAAACCATTACCAGAGTAATAGCCAATATTAACTGAAAGCTTATCCAGAGTCAAATTCTAAGTACTTAAGATACATTAATATGTTTATCTTTCTTATAAATGGCCAAAATGATGAAAATAAAATACTTTATAGAATAATTAAATACGTAGAAAGGTATTATGGGGTGAATGATTAATAAATGAAGGATCTTTGTACTATGGTTTAAGGAATATCTGTAAAAGTTTTAGAAACAATATTTAAAGGCCAGAGAGATAGCACATTGATAGGGGGTTTGCCTTGTACATGGCAGAACTAGGACATACCTGGACTCAATCCCCGGCATCCCACATGGTCCCTTGAGCCTGTCAGGGTTGATTTCTGAGTGCAGAATAAGGAGTAACTCCTGAGTACCACCATGTGTGGCCCAAAAACCAAATCAAATGTAAAACAAAAAAAAAATCACCTATATTTAAAATTAATACATTTCTCATAATTACCTATATGAATAGTTTCAGCTTCTACTTTTGAATATTATTTAATTTTGTTTTCAAAGTTCTCTAATGATAAATATAAGTTAGTTAATTGTAGACAATATGTAAAATACAGACTACTTGAAAAAAATAGAAATGACCATATTCACAATAATCTATGTAAAATTTTTGATTTAAGAATACATTTCCATTTTTGTTCTTTAGTCTTTTGTTTTTGAACAAATATATTTCTTTTTTTAAATATATTTTTTATTTAAGTAACATGATCATAGTTGGGTTACAGTCATAACCAGAACACCCCCCCTTCACCAGTGTAACATTACCCCTCCCCCACTTCCCATCTCCTGCTTGTATTAGAGACAGGCATTCTACTACAGTTATTTGTTTTTAAGTTCAGTAAGTTGTATTTTTTTTCCTTGAAGGATAAGAGTAAAAAAATACAGTAAAGGTGTGATAGTGGCAATTGCTGTTGTTTGTATAGGTCCAGAAAAATGGAGAAAATGGAAAAAAATCCTTGGTCTGATTACAAAAAGGTCTCACCCCAGAAGTTTATTGGCATAAGACCAACTCTGGGTTCCAGGCATACCAGTCCATCAAACCCGAGTCATATTCCGTGGTCCCAGTGAAACTTTTTTACACTTTAGCTATTGTTGGTATTAGATTCTTATATTTAAAGACTCTGGATTCTGTGCATTTCTTTCATCGATGTTAGGCTGATGTGGAGCATCCTCTAGTTTCAGCATACCATTAAATGCGGAGGGATCTGCCCTGCATGCAGACTGTTGCTGAGTCGTCTGGGTGTTGGGAGCACTCTTTGGAGTAAGTCAATGCCAGAGCAGTGGTAGGTCTTCTCTGGTAGAGGCTTGGATCCTGGTAATGTTATAGACAATTGCGGTTGTTTCCATAGATGGCATCCATTGTTCAGGTGTGTGTGGGTGATGTCCATTCTTCTGCGGCCTAAGCCAAATCATTATGCCAATATTCAGGGTAAAAGGCCTAATTACATTACCAAATTTGTGTTCCCATCTCTATTAGATAAGAACTTGTTTGCATATATATATATTATTTTCCCATTTTAATGTGCCTATGCAAAAGAGAAGCAATGCCACAAGATATTGTTGGTGCATCTGGAAGCCGATGAATAAAGTCCAACATTCCCCGTAACTTGATTCAAACTTGAAATCTATAGAGATACTCTTCTACCAGTATTGCTTATAAAACAGATCTCAAAGGGGGGAAAAATCAAGCAATCAAATAAGTTCAGTGGGCAAAATTATTACTATATGAGGATGTTCGAAAAGAGTTATAGATGTTAAGGAAATATATCTGAGATATACAAAGGAGATACATGTGTCCCTTTTATGTTTTAGAAATAGTCAAAAGGGAGGGGGGTTGTTTCCGAAACACCACTTTGGTCTGTGATTTGGACAAGCTAAGAGCAAATGAGCCATGTCCTTCCCTTGTTGCCTGATGAAGCTTCCGACTCCCTAAGAGGCGTTTGCTTCCTAATTGCTGGAAGTTGAAAGTTCAGAAGTCCCTCCCAGCCCCTTGCAGGAACAAGGAAGCCCGGGGTCTCTTTTTAAATTGTACCTCGCCGGAACCCACTTGCTGGGACCCTGAGCAGGTGTCCAGGAATAACCCTGGGGACGGGGAGGAAGGAGAGAGAAGGCTGTGGAAGGCAGCCGAGGCTGCAACTTCACCTTATCTTGGCCAAAAAGCCTAGAGCATGGAACCTTGCCGTGATGTGTTGCCTGCTGAAGCTTCAGACTCCACCCAAAAATTACTGTGAAAGCTATGTAATCCACCTTGGCCAAAACAAAAATCATTAGTACAGAAAAATGGTTAAATGTGGGGTAACAAGAGATGGGAGTGAGGAAGTAAAGGAATCAAACGAGCTCCTGGATGTCTTTCAGATTATGACAAGCAGAAACACAATGATATCCAAATATTTGTTATATCGATGGACAGTTTTAATAAGGAAACTTCCCTCGTAAGTCATAAAGCCCCTGGAGTTCTGGAGAAGGAGGTAGAGGGGTGCTGGGGTGACCCATGTCCCGCACCCCTTCCTAGGCCTGGTTGAAGAGGCCTTGGCATGGCGGAGGGCTGCCAAACGCCATGCTGTCAGAACCTCCCGGCTCCCAGGAAGGAAGGACTTCCTTCCCAAGCACTGACTGTACATTTAATAAAATTTAAAGTATTTTGATTTAACCAATTATCAGGAGGACTTTATATTGCTTGAGGTTCTGTTTTCAAACGAGGATACAAAAATAATACTGTGATTTTCTTCATTATCCCTCAGTAGTTCTAAATCAGTAGAAGTTTTATCTAAGTGTATAAAATGTTTTTAGGCTTCAACCTTTTCTATTTATTTCCTGTCTTTACCAGGAACTAGACTGGCTACCAGGCTAATTCTTTGTTGTTGTTGTTGTTTTTCTTTTCTGGTCACTTCCTTTCGTTTATTTTTTTGATTTTTGGTTTTATGTCAGAGCCAGTGGTTCTTAAGTCTTACTCCTGGCTCTGCTTTCAGAGACCATTCCTGGCTGAGAGCTCAGGTACCAAGTGAGGTGCCCAAGATTGAACTCAGGCCAGCTGCTTGCAAGGCATTCACCTTATCCAATTTACCATTTCTCTGGTTCCCTTTGTAGTATTTATATTTAACTCCTTGATATTAATATGGTTGATACCTGCCTTTTTCATAACTGAAAATACTTTGTCCCTCAGAGTATTGTAGTGACAAACACAAGTTTGGCTATATATTCAGTTACATTTACTAAACAAACAATAATATGTCAATATTTGCATAATTGCATGCAAGCATTTTTCATGCTACCACCTGCACAATCACTTAATGTAGTTCTAAACTGGTGATAAATCTTTCTTCCTGCTACTTCATTCAGGTGTCAGGTAAGTAGTTATAGTGAACCTGTTTTCTTTTAAAAAATGTTTCTATCATTGCTCTTTTTTAATTTAATTTTTTTTTTTTTTAGTTTTTGGGCCACACCCAGTGACGCTTGGGGCTTACTCCTGGCTAATTGCTCAGAAATCGTTCCTGGCTTGGGGGACCATATGGGACGCTGCGGGATCTAACCGTGGTCTGTCCTAGGGTTGTGTGAGCAAGGCAAACACCCTACCGTAGCTTGCGCCACAGCTCCAGTCACTTCTTGTTTTTTGTTTTTTTTTTTTTGTTTGTTTTGTTTTTCTTCTTTGTTCCTTTCTTCTTTAAAATTGATATTTATAGCCTATAGATGGATTCTTCCCATCTGTTTTTTCTTTTTCCAGCAGAACCACAGAACTTGAATCATCTTGTTCTGCCTCATAAACTGAGGGGGTGGGGGTGGTGGATGGGACCAGGAACGAATGGTCATATGAACATTGAATAGGAATAAAAAATGATCAGACTTAAACACCAAACCCAAAGTCCATGACAACAGAATCAGTACCCATCTGCAAAAAAACTATACACAAAGGGGACCAGTTATAGTAGCAGTTCAAGGGGCAAAGGGGGAGATATGGGATGCATGCTGGGAACAAGTGGTGGAGGGAGGACAACGCTGCTGGTGGGAATAGACCTGATTCATTGTCACTATGTAACTTAAATATTACTGTGAAATATTTGTAATCCACTTTGGTCACAATAAAAATTATTTTTAAAAAGTGTTTAATTGTCATGTAATCCACAGCTCTAAATCAGAATCTTTCTGAACACTGATCCAAACTTTGATTTTTTTTTTTTACTTTACTAAGACCTACCAATACAAAATTTCTATAGAGAAGTGAATCATATAGCTTCTAACATATTACCAGGGGATTCTCAAGTACAAATAAAATTGTAAACCACTTCTCTTATCCCTTCAGTCAGTAAAGACCAGGAGCCTCTTCAAGAAACAGGGAAGTACAATTATAAGGATTCTTTGTACTGTTGTCTGACACAGCTTTCAACTGGTAGGTTCAGGGACATTCAGAAGTAAGGTTAAGGTTTTCTTCCGAGTTGATTTTAGAAGTCCTCTCATATCCTGAGAAATAATTCTTTAATATAGCAGGGGTAATTTCTCTTATCCTTTAGGGATGCTTACTTAATAAGTACTTTCTGAGAGATACTTCTCTAGAAATAGTGGATATTTTTGTTTGAAGCTTTTTGCTTTGATTTAAAAGCAGTGTTTCTCAACATTTTTTTTTCCCAACCATGGTCAGCTTCTAACTTTGTTCTTTTTCTATCAGTTGCTTCCTTAATCTCTTGCCATACACTTAATTTATGCAGTTTTCACCTGTGGTTTACTTGGAATATCTTAAGGATGACCCCAATTGAGAAACACTGAGATAGAGGATAAAAGAGAATTATCAAAGCTCCCTGCCCTGATGTTTGCTATGAAAATTAGTTAAATAGAGCTACATATGAGTTGAGTTAGCATACACGGCCAGCTGAAAATATGCAAAGATGCAACATTTACATAAGAGCTTTAAGAGAAAATAAAAGTTTGTGCTCTCAGTTGGTATAAAAAACAGCATTAAGGAATACTGGCAGTTGTTAATGGCTATCAGTGTTTTCATCATCTTGGTTCTGACAGTGAACTATTAAATTCTATGGAATCTGAGAAAGTTCCTATTCTAGGATGGTAGCCAAGTCCAAATAAATGTCAGAACAAACACAATTCTCAGAACAAAATTGAATAAGTCTCTGGAATCAATCAACAAAATCATTAGCTTAGCTCCTTTCTGGGTACAGTTCAAGAGATACAGATGATATTAAAAAGTTTCTTTACAGAACAATTGTAAAATAGGATGCTTCTATTCATTTCAACACCCCAGGTAAGTAAAGGCTAACTATAGATGTAAAAATAAAGCATCTTTCAGATCACTTGATGCTTATTATAATATGGGGATAGTTTTCCACCCTAGGTCTTCTGATTTAGTGAATCTGATGTAGAATCAAAAAAGTTTAATTTCTATTAGATTTCCAAGAGTTGATCCTGGGTTATATTTAAGATCAACAGACTAAATTATGCAAATAATCTATTTGCTATTGTATATTGTATTTATAGACATATAGAATATGTGTTACACATATATTAAAGACTTTGAATATTATTTTAGCTACTTTTCTTTCTTTTTCTTTGGAAAAGGTAGACTTTTAATAACTGCTTTCATCACCAGGTTATCATGCAGTTACAAAGTAGTTAGAAATTTCTGAAAGGTTATTATTGTTTTAAAAAAAAGCTCATTCTTTCATAAATAATAATCTAGTACTTCATTGGGACATTACTATCTAGAAGACTCAAAAAACTCCCAAATGAAACAAACACTTAAAGACGGTTTTTAGCCCACTATTGATGACGTGGTGTGCAGAGTGAGAGACTTTAAATGAAAGAAAATACAAAGTCAGGCAAGTGGAGCCCTTGGCAATGCTCAGAGCCACTAGTCAGATTCAGGGAGATGACATGTTTGTTTGTTTGTTTTTTCCCTGGAACACTCTACTTGAATTATAGTTCAATTAATCAATTAAAGTATAGATAGGTAGGGGGGAAGCCTGAAGACCACTAAGAGTCCACCTGAACCCACTTCTGGCCATCTGAGCTGGCACCCAGGGAAGGCCTGGAGGAGGGAGGAGGGCAGGCCGTTCTAGCACTGGTTTATGTTGGGACAGTCACTGGAATTTTTTTCTCCTTGTTTTCCTATTGATATTATTGTATGCATATATTTTATATATCCATAACATCCATCTTGTATTGTGACCTTGATACTGCCCTACAAATCTCATTTCTAATATTTTACTGCCTCAGTCCCAACCCTTATTTCCCCCTATCTTCCCATGTAGGTGCAGCTCATGACATGAAGCTCACCACATAGAGTGATAAGTGCAGTTAGAGAAATAACTACACTGAAAACTATCATAACAATGTGAATGAATGAGGGAAAAAGAAAGCCTGTCTCGAGTACAGGTGTGGGTGGGGTGGGGAGTAGGTAGATCCGGAAAATTGGTGGTGGGAATCCTGCACTGGTGAAGGGGGGTGTTCTTTACATGACTGTAATCATACAACTACAACTATATTTGTAATCACGGTGTTTAAATAAAAATAATTTATAAAAAATAAAGTATAGATAAATTTTATTTCTATTTAAAAAATAGTGTAGTGTTTGATATTCATAGAAGTCTATAATGTGGGCCGGTGAGGTGGCGCTAGAGGTAAGGTGTCTCTGCCTTGTGAGCGCTAGCCAAGGAAGGACCCTGGTTCGATCCCTCGGTGTCCCATATGGTCCCCCAAGCCAGGGGCAATTTCTGAGCGTTTAGTCAGGAGTAACCCCTGAGCATCAAATGGGTATGGCCAAAAATAAAATAAACAAGCAAAACAAAAAAAAAAAACAACAAAAGTCTATAATGGAGCAAATCCTAAATTTTAAGGAAGAGAAGAATCATCCACATTTTAAAAACAAACAAAAAACCTTAAAAAATCTATTTAAAGTATTTAAATAAAAAACTCAAATAAGTTTAAACAAATGGAGAATTATTTATTTTTAATTAAGTTTTGTTATATTATTCTTATTACTATTACTATTGCTTTTTGTGATACATCCAATGGTGTTCAGGGGTTACTAATTATTCTGCACTCTGAGATTATTCCTGACTGGCTTGGGTACCATATAGAATGCCAAGGATCTAATGCAGGTTGGCTGTGTGCAAAACAAATGTCCTATCTGCTGTAAAAATAGAATATATATATAAAAATATTCTCCATATTATATATATATATTGATTTTGAACCACACTCAATGGCACTCAGGTGATACTTCTCTTCTGAGCTCAGAAATTATTTCTGGCAGGCTCAGGAGAAAATATGAGATGCCTGGAATTGAACCTGGATCAGCTGCGTGCTAAGCAAATGCCCTACCCACTGTGCTATTGCTTCAGCCCCAAATGGAGAACTTTTTTAATAGAAACTGGAGACTAGACTTATGGTGATGGCTTTCTGACCATTTCTATCATGCTGTGGAAAGGAAGCCATTTGTTTAATAAATTGTAATGAATGGCATAGGAAATATTTAGTATTTCCTTATTCCCGTATTAATGCACTGGTTTAGGGAAGCAGCAGAAAGAAAAGAAAACTGTGAGTTTAGATTAACTAGTACAACACATTCAAAACTATCATTCTGAGAGCACTAAATACAGGTCATTGAATCAGGTATCTGTTGAACTTTTTAGGACACTTTAGGACTGCATTTTAAATACAAAATTGGAGTCTCTTTCAGAATGCAATGTTCTACTTTTGGAATAGTGTATACAAAAAAGAGACTATTGTACTTTAGAAGCATTTACAGATTAGGGGACTACAATGGTGTAATTAGCAGCTGCTTCTCTAATAAATTATTTTTTCTCATGGGGCTAGAATTCTTCACAGAGGCAGCTGTTAATTTCCAAATCAAATTCTGCTGGGTAAGGAGGGATCATTTATAGCGGTCCTATTTGTGAATTTGGGGAAAAATGTTAGTTAGGTCTGACATTCTCTAGTCATGAACTGACTCTGCTCTTTTAATGTTGCTATCATGACCTTGGAAAAAAAATCAATGTACTTAAGAATTAATCAATAAATTGTGAAATGGACCATTCTCTGTAAATTTGTACTCTTTCAAAGTCACTTATATAAAAGTTCTCATTATTTTGTAATTAAAGTTGTAACTTTAAGACAAAATGTTTTAACTATGAAGATACATGTTAGAAAAACCTTTCTTGTGCTAGATGGAGGAAATGTGCTATCAATAACACAATGACTGCCCTTACCGGGCTGATTAAAGACAGAATCAGGAAGATATCTTGGGAAGCCTACAACATTTTTTTATGTCGCATGCCTCTTAGATGAAAATTTTCTCTTATCTTTCATAAAATGCTCATAGAAATTATTGCCATGTCAGACGTTTCCACCCAGAGTGTTTTCTTTCAATATAAGGTGAAATGAACATATGCACCTCATGTATAAAAATTTCAAGTTTCTCTTTCTCTCGGACACTTCAGTAGGCAGTTTCCTGATTAATTGGGGTTTATATTTTTTTGACCTTTTCTAGATAATTAGTCAGGACACTATGACTCTAGCACCTGATTCTCAGAGAGAGAATGAAATTCATATAACTTTCTCAAAGTGACAACTTTACCCTCTCAATACTTCATTTAATTTATTCAGCATTTTACTAAAAGGGATATTTAGAGGTGAACTCATAAAGTAATACATACTTTGTTTTGATTTTTAAGCATTGTAAGTAGTTTTACAATTTCAAAAATTTAATTTGGCTATTATATAAAAGGGAAAAGATAAGCTGATATCTTAGTCTGAATGTTTACTTATAATTTAAATAATAAGATTTGTTTTCTTGCAATCAAGGAAATACAAGGGGCTTTATCATTATTTTGTTACTTAAATACAGATTAGCATTTTCTTTTATAAAACAACTGTATTTTTTGAGGGAGGAGGGAACACCTGGCAGTGTTCAGGGCTTATTCCTGGCTCTGTGCTTAGGGACCACTGTATAGGAGGTTCCATGTAAGGTAAATAGTCTACCCAGTGTACTATCACTCCATTTCTAAAACTAGTGTGTTTTTATTGTAATTATATTTCTTTCATCTATTTATGAGTGAGAACTAAAGAAAGAATATAAACTTTACAGGGCTCTGTAGCTATGAGTATCATACCAATTATTGACTAATTTTATAAATATGAAATAAGATGATTCAAAAATTTACCTTAACACATTAATATGATGAAAGTTAAGAGCTTATGCAAATATTAATTCTAAAAAAAATGATATAGAAAAACGGGGCCTGAGTGGTGGCACAGTGGTAAGGCGTTTGCTTTGCACGTGTCTGACCTAGGATGGACCTCGGTTCAATCCTCCAGTGTCCCATATGGTCCCCCAAGCCAGGAGCAATTTCTGAGTGCATAGTCAAGAGTAAACCCTGAGCAGCACAGGGTGTGCCCCCAAAAGATATAGAAAACCATGATTAGAAGACTCATCTTGTAGAAGACTGGTGAAGAAATCCTGCTTTAATCTTCAAATATTCTGCCATCAAGTCTAGTACTGTGTAAACCAAAACAATAAAAATATTTGTTTTTAAAAAATAATGTGTTTTGGGACCTATGTTCAGGGATTATTCTTGATTCTGTGCTCAGGGATCACTGCTAGCAATGCTAAGGGAGATAGACCCAACCAGGCCTTAATTAGTATTTGAGTATTTGAGTACTATGTCTCTCCTCACAAATCTCTCTTATTGAATCCTTTTAGATAAGAACTGAAAATATGGGCCCGGAGAGATAGAACAGCGGCGTTTGCCTTGCAAGCAGCCGATCCAGGACCAAAGGTGGTTGGTTCGAATCCCGGTGTCCCATATGGTTTCCCGTGCCTGCCAGGAGCTATTTCTGAGCAGACAGCCAGGAGTAACCCCTGAGCACCGCCGGGTGTGGCCTAAAAACAAAAAAAAAAAAAAAAAAAAAAAAAAAAAAAGAACTGAAAATATAGAAGCAATATCATATTTTAATTAGTATATAAAAATAAAAATATGTGATGTTTTTACTTAATTTAAGCTGCTGAGAAGTAAATTCTACTTTCAAATAGTTGCCTTCATCATGATCTTTCAGCGACACTACTATCACAATCATAAAAGAAAAGATTTTGATAACGATATTCAAAATGTGTTGTTGACATCATAGTCGAATTTTAGAATGCTTCTAAATAGCAGACTTTTACATAACAGCTTTGGTTTCAAAAATATCCTGGGTTTAGGGTTCGTTTTTGTGCTCAAATACTAGTTAACTTCCTGATGTTAAATTTCATGGCATCAAGAAAAAAAAAGAGTTAGCTTTATTCATGTGCAGAACTTAGCTGAGAACACATCCTAATTAGTGGAATCAGTCCATGACAAGACTATCTATGTCTCTTTGATGTAGAATAATTATGAAAGAGGAAGTTAAAATGCTCGAATATAAAGACAAAATATACTATTACTATATTATACTTATAAAATCTAATCGCAGAATGAGAACTTTTTATATCTAAAATTAGCATTTTTAAAAATAAAAATTAGTCTCATGATTTTTCTATTTTTATTGTTGTTTTTGTTGTTACAAATACATATGGGGGGCCACACTCGGCAGCACTCGGGGATTACTCATGGCTTTGCACTCAGAATGTACTTCTGGCAGGCTCAGGAAAACATATGAAATGCCAGGGATAGAACTTGGGTTGGCTGCATGCAAGGCAAACATCCTATCCATTGTGCTATTGCTCTAGCTCTCTTATAAATAAATTTTATAAATAAAATATTTTTAGTTTCAAGAAGTAAAATTAGGGGCCTGGAGAGATAGCACAGCGGCGTTTGCCTTGCAAGCAGCCGATCCAGGACCAAAGGTGGTTGGTTCGAATCCCAGTGTCCCATATGGTCCCCCGTGCCTGCCAGGAGCTATTTCTGAGCAGACAGCCAGGAGTAACCCCTGAACACTGCCGGGTGTGACCCAAAAAACAACAACAACAAAAAAAAACAAGAAGTAAAATTAACCTTGTTTGAAGTCAACAGCGAGGGTTGAATGGATAGTACAGTTGGAGCTTGCCTGGTTTTATCTCTGGCACCATGTGTGTGGTCTGAGCATCACTGTGTGTGATCCCAAAACTAACTAACCAACTGAGTAATCAAAAGTCAACAAAATGACAGCAATTCTTGAAGCATGATCTATATGAATCTAAAATCTGAGGCACTATTTTATAATACCCCAGCAGTAAATGAACTTTATAAGCAATTTATCACAAATTGAGAGGGAAATAATGGAGGGTACCAAGACCAGACAGTCTTACGAACATTAAGTAGAAATAAAAAATGATCAGACTTAAACAACAAATCCAAAGCCAACAACAACAGAATCGACATCCAATCTACAACATGCTAGACACAAAGGGGACCACTTATACTTGCAACCCGGGGGTAAAGGAGGTTGATATGGGATGCATGCTAAAAACAGGGGTGGAGGAAAGACAACATTGGTGGTGGGAAAGCCCCTGATTCAATGTCACTATGTGCCTAAAAATTACTGTGAAAGATTTGTAATCCAATTTGGGCAAAATAAAAATTTAAAAAATTGTACATTAAAACTTAAGTACTATGTACCTATTATGTCTGATCTACTAATTGACCTTCAAAGAGTAGGCAGGTATGCTTTAATAGAACTTGAAAGTATTTTTGGCTCCCCCAGCTTAAGACTTAATCTTCTATCTCTACTCCATATAGTTCTCTGTGACACATACTGCTCAACTGATATTCCTCCTCTATGCTTTCAGAACTGCCAGTACACATACTAAGACATAATGAGTATGCTTTGTTATAAGTGTCTTCTCTTATGTCCTCATTTTCTGTGTTACTATATTAATTACAGAGTCAATAAGAACGGACTAGGTCTTTCATGGGAAAAACCCAAACAACTCATTTGGGTCCTAAGAAACGGCACATTTGTAATAGTTAATAGTTGACTGCTTAGTCTCTGTCAAACTACCTTAACCTTGTTTCTTAACTAATAATTGGCATCAGCAACAAGAGTTTGTTTCTGCACAAATACATCTGCTCTTTAGACAGTACTGATTTGTAAATGCCCTTTAAGAGACAGAATGTGTGGCAACTCCAATTAAAATTTTATGTAATAGTTTTATTTAATCCCCATGGTTACATAGTCAGGTTTCAGTTATAGTATGTACATCACCCTTCACCAATGCAACTTTCCTGCTACCACCATTTCCCTTCTACCCTCTATCACCACCCAGCTGCCACTGGAATAGACATTGTTTCTCTCTCTCTCTCTCTCTCTCTCTCTCTCTCTCTCTCTCTCTCTCTCTCTCTCTCTCTCTTTCTCCTTTCTGACACTGTGATTTGCACTATTGTTAATGAAGGGGTGCCATACATGTCACCATATCCACTTTCAGGACCAAGTTCTTGTCCAGAGTGATCAGTCCCAACTATTATTTTCATAGTTGACCCTTCTCTAACTGCACTCAATGATCTTTGTGGCAAGCTTTGTATCATAAACAGGTCTTCCTGATGCTCATTTCTATTGACTTGGGATATTATTACCATATTGCATTTTATTTTCTTATATCCTACAGATGAGTGAGACTATTCGATGTCTATTTCTCCTCCTCTGACTCATTAAAATCAGCATAATAATCTCCATGGCCATTCATGTGTAAGCTAATTTCAAGACTTTATGTTTTCTGACTGTTGCATAGTATTCCATTGTGTAGATGTATCACAATTTCTTTAGCCACTCACCTTTTGTTGAGCATCTGGGTTATTTCCAGATTCTTAATGTTTTTCAATTTTTAAATACTATTGTCCCTGTAAAAACACACCCATTAGACTCCAATGTGTATCTGAAGCCACCTAATGTTCAGAAACAAGAGAAGTTACAAAATGATCAACTAGCAACAAGAGCTTTTAGCAATGGCTTCATCATCTATGTCAACTATGTCATACCTGGTCTTTAAATAAAGTCAGTTATATACAATAAATATATAAGCATATTTATACAGATATATTTAAAAAGCAGATAGTAGGGCCAGAGATATGGGTAATGCAGTGGGTAAGGCACTTACTTCACACACAGCTGAAATGGGTACAAATGTTCGGCATCTTATCTGTTTTCTCACACTGTCAGGAGTTATGTGTATGTGCAGAGCCAGGAGTAGTTCTCTGGTACATGACCGGTATAACAAATTAAAATGAAAATAAAAAGCAAAGAAAAAAGAAGAATCAATTTTTAATCACTTATTGAACATCAGCAGATCAATACATTCAGAGTTTCTTTTAGTTATCATAAAATTTATGAGGTCTGAATATTTTCCCTCATTTTTTAGATAAGTCAAATAACGTGCTTCAAGATATAAAGTGATAATACTTTAAGTCTGATTGTTCAGTCAAAATAGAGCCTGGATGCTTTGCAATTAAACAATTACATGTATTTAACACCATAGTACTGTGAATTTGATTAAAAATAAATAATTGGGGGTCCAGAGAGATAGCATGGAGGTAAGGCATTTGCCTTTCATGCAGAAGGTCATCAGTTCAAATCCGGCTTCCCATAAGGTCCCCTGTGCCTGACAGGAGCAATTTCTGAGCTTGGAGCCAGGAGTTTCCCCAGAGCACTGCTGGGTGTGACCCAAAAACCACAAAAATAAATAAATAAATAAATAAATAAATAAATAAATAAATAAATAATTGGGTAGCTCTTTGAATAATCATGCTTCACCTCTTTCTGCTACTCTGTGCTTCAGTGTTTGGTACCTCAGTTCTAAAGTTGAAATTCAAGTGTTTTTATCATTTGATATTATATATTTTTCTACTTGTTTCTTTATGTACCACAAATGAATGTAATCATTCAATATTATCATCCCTGTTCTCAGACTAATTTTGATTTGCATGATGTCCTCTAGCTTCATCCTCATTGTATCAAAGAATAATCATCTTTTCTATAGCTAGGGATTTACTGTATTTCAAAAAAAATAATGACAAAATAGAGAACACTTGAGCCCTCTCTGTTGTTTACCAATATTGAAACCTTGAAGCCAAGTCACCTTTGGATTTGATTATGAGCAAGAATGAACAGAGAGAATCATGGGTAAAATTAATTGCTTCTATAATAGAAGATAAAAGCATTCTAGGCATATTCTATATATCATTTTTAAAAAACTAAGTTTGCATTAGGTTCTTCTGCTATGAAGTTAAAATATTAATTCTAGACTTAGAAAAGAATCTGTTAGGTCAGATCACAGGAATTGGTTAGAGAAGTAACCTGTAGGCTCACTCCTAATGTCTGCCCTTGGTAATGACTGACTTGGGTCAAAGGGTGTGGTAAATAGTGATTTGCCTGCCAATTTTCCACTCTCTTCCATTTTCTTTATTACTCAGCAAGGAGAAGCTCTGTGCTTTGGTAAAATATTATACTTCTAGTTTCCCAGACAGCAAGACATGATCATGTGACATCATTCTGGGCAGAGAAATGACCAACAGCCCACCTTTTTGCACAAAAATCTAGGAATAGCAAAGTTATTCAAGCAATGCATCAATTCTCCTTAGCATGACTTTTCTTCCCCTCTCATTTCCTTCTGTCCTTCCTGCTTGGACAAAGCATATTATAATTATAGGACATTAATCACATTGTTTACAGAAGGCTAGAAGCAGGCAGGTACCAGATTCTGTTGTTGAGCTACTGTACCAAATCTGGGATGTTGGATATGTTATAGGAAAGAATAAAACTTTTAGCTAATTCAAGTGTTTCCATGATTGGAATTTACAGGACTAGAAGGTAGAGGCATTTATGCTTGCTATGCAGTGAGTCTTGATAAACTCAAATGGAATTAAAAGATATGGTTGCCCTCTCCACCTGGAGGACAGGAAAACTACTTTTCTGTTTCTTCATCTTACTCTGTGGTGAGACATTCCTTTTCTTCTTAGTCAGGGTTAGTCTTCTGTAGTTTTTAATGCTCTTTTTGATTGAGATTGGCTTAGCATGTCCTATTACAGAGAACATGCTGTGAGGTGGTGTCTGGGATCCTGATTTTCCACTTTGGTTCCCACCACACCTTATTTGTTTATTAGGTCACTGGTGTTTCTTCAAAGCCTTTCAAGCTATTTAGCATTACCCTGTCTGCATTTTCTCAGTTGAAGAGTTAAATATCATTTTCAGTGTCCAGAAAATAAATAACAAAGCATTACAACCATTTCATAATATTTCAGCTGACATATAAATTGCCCACATATTTTTATATTAGATACTTCTAATTCTATCATACAGAGGTACCTATAGTCAATATTTAATAATCTTGTCTTCTGGATACAATACAAGTAGATACAACTTTATATTTTGCACTCTCTTAAAAATTTTCATGAATATTTAATTTTGCAGCTATGTGATTTTCATAGTAAAATGTGACCAGGTCCCTATTTTCCATATATAACTAAAATGGGGTTCTTTTGAGTGGCTGCATAACAGTTTATCATGTTGCAAACTGTAATTTATTTTAACATTAATTATAGACAAATGTTTTAGTGCTTGAATATTTGATCATTATAAGAAATATACCAACTAATAATCTGACATATATATATATATATTTTTTTTCTATTGCCTCCTGAACACACTGAGCAGCTCTGGAACAGAGAGCCTCCTGAATACCCTGGCAGCTCTGTGATTTTTGGTGTGTAGCAATACTAAATATATGGCAGTGTTGCAGCCAGGAAGTGTGGCCTTGGCAAGCATGTGCACTCTATAACAAGAAGTTCACTAGCACAACCACCAAATGATTACTGTCTCTGACAGGCATATATGCTAACACCAAAACTAAAGCGTACAGTTGTTTTTGAGCACCCCGGCTGGGAGCAAGTACACCACCAACCATTACAACAAAAGCAATAGGAAGAAATAGAAAGGAAAATAAAGACGGAGATAAATTTTAAACTGGAAGGGCCTGGGATGGAGTGCAGTGGTTGGTTGAGTGCTTTCAATCTTTGGCATCACCCTCCCCCTTGCAAATTAACTTTTCCCTTTTTTGATTATAATAAACTTTTAATTTAAGCACTACGATTACAAACATATTTGTAGTTGAGTTTCAGTCATAAAAGTACATCCACCTTCACATAGCAACCTTCCCACCACCATTGTTCCTAATCTCCCACCTCACCTACCAGCTGTCTTTATTTGAGACAGGCATTCTATTTCTCTTTCTCTCACTATCATTGTCATGATAGTTGTTAGTGTAATTATTTCTCTAACTGCACACACCAATCTTTATGGTAAGCTTCATATCATTATTTCACTCAGCGTAAGTTTCCAGGTCTATTCATGTATAGGAAAATTACATAACTTCATTTTTCCTGATGGCTGCATAGTATTCCATTGTGTATATGTACCAGTTTCTTTAGACACTCATCTGTTGACATATAAATTTTGTACTTTGGCTAATTCTAAAGTTTTCTTAGAATAAATAAGAAATAAAATAGAATTTCAGGTTTGTTTGATCCACTTTGAAGAATACTGTGGGTTTCTTTAGAAAGATGAATTTAATCAAATTAATTTAATCTGTACAATACTTTGGGAATTATTGCCACTTTAGTGCCGTTAATCCTACCAATCTATGAGCAGTGTATGAGTCTCCATTTTTGTTGTCCTCTTTTATTTCTTGAAAAAGGGTTTTGTAGTTTTCTTTGTATAAGTCCTTCACCTCTTTAGTCAAGTTGACTCCAAGATAATTGAGTTTGTGTGATATTGATGCAAATGGGACTGCCTTTTTTTTAATGTCCATTTCTTCTCTATCATTATTGGCATACAAAAAGGCCATTGATTTTTGCATGTTAATTTTGTAGCCTGCCAATTTGCTATATGAATCTTATGTTTCTAGAAGTTTTTTGGTAGAGTCTTTAGGATTTTCTAAATATAGTATTGTGTCATCTGCAAACAGAGAGATTGATGTCTTTCTTTTCTATCTAGATGCCCTGGATATCTTTATCATACCTAACACTGTGTCAAGAACTTTCAGCACTATATAGAATAGGAGTGGTGAGTGATGGCAGCCTTGTCTTGTACCAGAATTTAGAGGAAAGGCTTTTAGTTTATCTCCATTGAGAATCATATTTACCATTGTTGTGGTATATGGCCTTGACTATACTGAGGAAAGTTCCTTTTATTTTCATCTTGACTAGAGTTTCTTTTTTTTTTATCAAGAATGAGTGTTAGATCTTTTTTTATTGTAAGAATTCAAGAAACAAAATTGATTAACATATTGAGGTGAACTAGCATGACATAATATAGTAACATAATATATAATATAATAATACATGTAAGTCAAAGAACATTTCTGATTAAAACACAATTTTTTATCATAATGGCTTACATATCTTTCACAGTAGTATTTTAGGTACATATTAACATTGAATCAGAGGAATACCCATCACCAAATATGTCCTCCCCCCACCCCAGTTTCCTTTCTGAAGACCGTATCCCCCACCATCGTGATGCCCCTGGGCTGCTAGAGTAGGTGGGTGTTAGATCTTATAGAATGTTTTCTCTGCATCTATTGATATGATCATGTGGTTTTTATTTTGCATTTTGTTGATATGGTGTATTATGTTGATTGATTTATGTATATTAAACCATCCTTAGATTCCTGGAATGAAACCTACATGGTCATTCATTTGGAACAATAAACACCCACAAAGAGCTAGAGCTATTGAGAAATGCGAGGCATCACTATCCTCAACTTTAAATTGTATTACAAAACTACGTAATTAAAACAGCATGATATTGGTATAAAAACAGACCCTCAGATCAGTGGAATAGACTTGAGTATTCAGAGAATGTTCCCCAGACATACAATCAATTAATTTTTGATAAAGGGGCAATAAATAAAAAATAGAGCAAGAAAAGCCTCTTCAACAAGATGTGTTGACACAACTGGTCAGCCACTTACAAAAAAGTAAAATCAGACCTCCAACTAACACCATGCACAAAGGTCAAATGCAAATGGATTAAAGACCTGAATATCAGACCCAAAACCACAAGGTATATACACGTAGGTAAACACTTCATGACATTGAGACTAAAAGCATCTTCAAGGAAGAAACAGCACTCTCCAAACAGGTGGAAACAGAGATAAACAGATGGGAATATATTAAGCTGAGAAGCTTCTGTATCTCAAAGGAAAGAGTGCCTAAGATACAAAATCCACCCACAGAATTGAAGAAATTATTCACCAATACCCATCAGATAAGGGGCTAATATCGAAGATATACAAGGTATTGACAGAACTTAATAAGAAAAAAAAAACTAAACCCATCAAAAATACGTAGAAGAAATTAACAGACAATTCCTCAAAGAAGAAATACAAATGGTCAAAAGTCACATAAAAATGCTCACATCACTAATCACCAGAAAGATGCAAATCAAAACATCTATGAGGTACCATCTCACACCACAGAGACTGATACACATCAAAAAGAACAAGAACAATAAGTGCTGGCAGAGATATGGAGAGAAAGAAACTCTTAGTCTCTGCTGGTAGAAATGCTGACTAGTCCAGCCTTTATGGAAAACTATATGGAGATTCTTAAGAAAACTGGACATTGAACTCTCATATGATTCACTCCTAGGAACACAAAAATACAATTCAAAAAATTTTTTTCTCACACCTATACTCATTGCAGCACTATGTACAATTGCCAGACTCTGGAAACAACCAAAATGCAGTCTTGAGGGAGATGAAGTCATGAAATTTTCCTATACATGGATGTACATGAAATCTATTATGTTGAGTGAAATAAATCAGAGGGAGAGAGATAGACACAGAATAGTCTCACTTATCTATGGGTTTTAAAAAAAATAAATGACATTACTGTAATAATGCCCAGAATCAATAGATATGAGGGACAGAAGGACCTGCTCACAATATGAAGCTCACTACAAAGAGTGGTGAGTGCAGTTAGAGAAATAACTACACTGACAACTATGGTGACAATGTTAATGAGTGAGAGAAATAGAATGTCAGTTTTGCATATAGGCAGGGGGAGGGGAGGAGGGAGACTGGAGACATTGGTGATGGGAATGTTCCACTGGTGAAGGAGGTGTTTTTTATATGACTGAAATCCAACTATAATCATGTTTATAATAAAGGTGCTTGAATAAAATTATTTATTTATAAAAATAAAATAAAATAGTTTAAAAAAGAAAAAATGGGGGTTGGAGCAGTGGTGCAAATGGTAGAGCATTTGCCTTGAATGCGCTAACCTAGGATGGAATGCGGTTTGATCCCTCAGCGTCCCGTATGTTCCCCCAAAGCAGGAGTGATTTCTGAAGCATAGCCAGGAGCAACACCTGAGTGTCACTAGATATGTCCTAAAAACGCAAAAGAAGAGGAAAAAGAAGAAGAAGAAGAAGAAGAAGAAGAAGAAGAAGAAGAAGAAGAAGAAGAAGAAGAAGAAGAAGAAGAAGAAGAAGAAGAAGAAGAAGAAGAAGAAAAGAAGAAGAAGAAGAAGAAGAAGAAGAAGAAGAAGAAGAAGAAGAAGAAGAAGAAGAAGAAGAAGAAATAAATAGAAATAAAAATGAAGCAAAAAATTAAAATTATATCCTTTGTTTGTTTGTTTTTTGGACCACCAAGTGTAACTCAGCAGTGCATGCTTAGGGTTACTCCTGGCTCTGTACTCAGGAATCTCTCCTACCCATGCTTGGGGGATGATATAGGGTGCCAGGGATTTAACCAGGGTCAGCCATGTGCAAACCAAACTGCACTATCTTTCTGGGCCTTTATAATTATTTCTTAATATTGTCACATTTCACTTGAGAACAATAATACTAAGTTGTAATGCCATTAATAGTGTTTTTGTGGGTTTGTGTTTGTGTCTGTTTCTAATCTTCCAAGTAATTTTAGCCAAGTTAAGATAATATCAAGCTTTATTTCAGATGTTAATTTGAGCTTATTTTATTTATACTGTTTTTATGGTTGTAGTTATAAACATTTTAATTATTTTTGTGTTATTAATATACATGATCTCTTCTTTGTGTGTTAAAATTTGAAATGGATGTATATTCTTTATTTTTGTTTCTGTTTTTGTGTCACACCCAGCTCTGTTAAGGACTTATTCCTGTACTGTTCTCAGGGATCACTTTTGGTAGTACTTGGGGATTTTATATGATTCAGGGGATAAAACTTGGGTTGGGAGTAAATAGTAAACCAGTACAAGAAGCAGGAAGCATCCATCAATTGGTAGATTTGATTAAATTTGAAGATATTTGATGTCTTTTAGATTTTTTTATATAGATAGATTTGTGAAAGTGGTATTTGTGCTTTTTTTTTGTTTGTTATGCATTTAAGTGGGGAGGGAACATACCTTTTGCTTATAAAAATGCACTGTGAACTGTGAACGCTATGAAGTCTATTCCTTTACCATTCCTCTTCCATTGAATTGCAGCTATGTGTTACCAGTCCCATAACAACTTTTTTAAAATTTTTTTTTTTTTTTGGTTTTTGGGCCACACCCGGCGGTGCTCAGGGGTTACTCCTGGCTGTCTGCTCAGAAATAGCTCCTGGCAGGCACGGGGGACCATATGGGTCACTGGGATTCGAACCAACCACCTTTGGTCCTGGATCGGGCTGCCTGCAAGGCAAACGCTGCAAAGCTATCTCTTCGGGCCCCTATTAAAATTCTTGAATCTGAATGTAGTAAACTTCACTAACATTTTAAATGTTAAATGTTTAACATTTTATGTTAAATGTTTAAATGTTAAAAGTTTGCTTCTGAAACTCAAAAATTTGTATCTTTCCTACTACATTAAAAATGGTGGTGTACTTTATAAATATTCAAAAACAATAGAACTTAGCCATTTCTTTATACTACTTTAATGACTTCAATTTCCTTGATGCTAAAGCAAAGATTTGCATGGAAATATAGTAGTTCACATTTTATTATAATTATGTATTATAAGTCAGATAACTCTTGAATATTTTGCTTCATTTAAACGTTAATCTTCTCTTTGTTCCCAAGAAAAGATTTATATTTCTGGGCAGCTTATTTCAAGTGAACATATATTTCTAAAGCAACTGTTCTCCAGGGTTAAAAAGTTTAAATGTTAGAGGAGTGACCTTCGTGGTTTTAGTTGCACCAACTCATCCTTTTTCCCTGACCATGTCTCTGGACTAAGATTCCTCATTGTGAAACCAGAAACTGATGATGTCATGTCTGAGAATCTCATTGTACAGCTTACATAGTGGAAAGGAAAACACTTCTATTTTCTTGTTCATCTTAATAAAACACCATATTATTTCTCAATCTTGTTCAAAATAAATATTTTATGCCTTATTGTTACTCTAACAATATCTCTGAAGGACTAAAAGGTGCTAATTAGTTAACCTGGAAGTCTACTAAGTCAGTGATAATGTGTCTTAAAATTAAAGCAAGACATAGATTCTCTATTAAAGAAAATAATTAGTTTCAATAATTAATAAATATGACTGACCATAGAATGGCACATTTTTATCTAGTTAATGAGCAAAATAAAATAAAATTTATGAGTTTAGTTAGATTACAATGCACTTTCTTTGACTGTGCATTGAATATTTCAATTAATATAATGCCTTTAACATCTGGTACTACAGTATTTTGGTTTGAGATCATCTCTGTAGGAAAGTCATTATATGAACTCAGTATAAAGTTATAATAACTAGAATTTATTAACTTTAAATGATGGCCTAGTCTTGCCTATACTGACAAACAAAGACATTAGATAAACTAAAAATATCTCATTGTCTGGTGAGGGTTAAACTTCACCAGCAAGGTGGGAAGGGAAGAAAGAGACACATTACAAAGGGTCATGAATACTAGGAAGGAAAATCGCACATTTAGAAAATGATTTATATTTAGGAAAATGATAGGCATCATGTAATTTTATGTTATCTATGATATTATTTATTTTTTAATTATAATTAAAAATTTAATTTTATTGACAAGAAGAATAAATTTCAGGGTGGGAAAGTAATGTACCTGACTTCAGAGGTAGAGCAAGATTAGGCAGATTAATACACGCTTATCAGATTTAAAAACTAAACCACTTTTTTTTTTTTTTTTTTGGTTTTTGGGTCACACCCTTTGGCACTCAGGAGTTACTCCTGGCTCTGCCTTCAGAATTTGCTCCTGGCAGGCACAGGGGACCATATGGAATGCCGGGATTAGGACGACGTCCATCCAGGATTGGCTGCGTGCAAGGCAAACACCCTACCGCTATGCTATTTTTCCAGCCCTAAAAAACTGAAACACTTTTAAATTATTCTATGCCATGAATATTTAAAGAAGGGACTTATGAGATATGTAATAATGACAAAGGAAGATACACATAACCATAATGAATATAATAGAATGGAGCATCAATATAGGGGCATTTTTAAGAAAGTGATGCTTGAGTAGAATTTAGATAGTTGCTAAAAGGAAAAGATAGATTTAAGAGATTTTTTTAAAATAAAGAATAAATAAAATTTAATGTTCAATTGGCAATAGGACAAAGAGAAAAGAAGTAGGCAGAGTGCAGTAAAAAAATATTTGTTAGGGATTTAGGAGATAGAATATTAATGGCTCTGTGCTTATGATGTGAACTCTTCAGAACTCAGGATCATTTTCAACTCTGTCCTTGTCTGAAAAGAAGAGGAATTAGAATTTATATCCTTTAAGACTTTCTCCAGCTCTAAAATTCTATGCATCTCTGACTCAAAGATGAATCAAAGGTTGCAAGCCTGGGTAGTTGGAAGTTATTCTTTCATCAATGGACATACATTAATAGGAAAGGGAGTGGTTAAATTTTTGAAGGGAAAGTATGCATTCAGCCTCCATATTCCCTTATCCAAATGCATACTTGCCCTTTACCAGACTTCCCACCACAAAGATCCTTCCAACCCTTTTCATCTTTTTACCAACCCTTCATCTTCTAGACAGTCTCACATTCCAATCCCTTGTCTCCCCTACTTTGTGCTAATACCACACTGAGTAATCCCTTATAGTTTTGCAAATGTATCCAGTTACACTGTAGTCTGTAATGGCCAGTTTACTTATTCTTTCTAACTAAGAAGAAAGACTAAGAAAATATTTCATCAAAAGTATTTACTAAAAAGGAAGAGAGATAGTATAGTGAGCAGGGTATTTACCTTACATGTAGCCAACCTGAGTTCAATTCCCAGCATCCCATATGGTCCCCTGAGCCTGCCAGGAGTGATTACTGAGTTCAGAGCCTGAGTAACCTCTTGGCACTGCTGGATGTAGCTCAAAAACATAAAACAAAACAAAGTATTTTCTAAAAAAAAAAAAAAAAAACACTAGTTTGAAATAAAAGCTATGTATCTTAGAATTATAATCACAATAAGACTGACCCTTTATCAAAATATTTGCAATTTTTGATCAAGGTACAGCTAATAGAAATCTTGGCAAAATCAATGAGTTAGGTAAATAGTGAAAAAAATTAAATGATTTAAAATATAACTAAAGTTAAAAAATGTTACTATGATAAGTGGTTTTTGGCAAACCGTATGTTGTAATGCGGGGTATACTAATGAATGAGCAGGTAACCATTGTACTTGCATTAGTAATCAGGCTGAGACAATATTTGGAGAAAGTAAGCAACACCTAATGTTCCAGGATTTTTGCTGACTCAAACAGGAAATAGGGTAAGAAACTCTTCTCAGCGTTTTGTTCAAATGAGATTTGTAAAATAGCAGGGCGTGTCTGTCATCAAAGTGAATTCTTAGACATCTTTTGAGAAAGACATTTTTTTTTTTTTAGTGATTCAAGTTAGACAGCAAACAGTAGCACTTCAATTTCCAGCATATTCATGCAATGCAGGACTGCATGGCAGGATTAGACCCTTCTTGCACACTCATAGGACCAAGCAGTCCATTAATTTTTCAGAGGTTTTCAGGAATTCCAGATTAAACGTTTTTCAGTCACACTTGTCAGTCAGAACTGACATTTCACTATTAGAAACTTTCTTGAAATTTTGATTCACAAACACTGGCTAAATGCAAATAAATGGTCTGAATAACAAAACACAGAGACAGCATTAATTATTGCCCTTATCACTTTGTACTTTTGCAGTTTTATATTATTTGTACAATCCTTTCACATCTTTCATAGCTTTGCAAATTTGTTTCTTATGAAAACTTTCAGTAATAAAGCTTAGTAAACTATTTCATATTGAATTGAAGAAATCACCATCACCTGGAAACAAAGAATTGGAAATAAATGTCTAGAAAATTCTTTTACATTACATAAGTGAATGATACCATTCACCATTCAAAGACTAAAGAGTTTATCTAAGGACTTCCATTAGTCAGTGGCAGATCCTAAAACTGAGATCCAAAATTTTGGAAGGCCAGAGAACTTTGTTCCTATTCAGTCTATTGTCAATTTAGGAACTTAGGAAGTCTTAAGTAATAATGATAAAAACAGCACAGTCTATGAAAACGAGAAGAAATGTGAACACTGAAATATAAATATAGATTCTTGTCACCTAAGTTAAACTCAGAAGAGAGAATAGACACAGACATCTTAGAAACAAGATCTTTGTAACATTAATTAACAAGTAAGCACTCTTAGATTTTGGGTATTTTTCATATTACAACAATTATTTTCTCTTGGGGATTAAAGAATGTGCTTTATCTCTCTCTGTGTGTGTGTGTGGGGTGTGTGTGTGTGTGTGTGTGTGTGTGTGTGTGTGTGTGTGTGTGTGTGTGTGTGTGTGAAAAGGGAAAATATTAAGGGAAGTTGCATGGTAAAAAATAACACTTTCCTATCAGATCTACACCCACAGCTGCTGCTCTCACTTCAGTCATGGAGTTACTTTTTTGTTGTCTCATGTACATGCTTTTCTTGGCAGCAAAGAATGTCAAGAAGAAGGGAGTGGAAATATAGGAAGAGGGAGAAAGGCTGGAGAGCTGGTTCTTTACCTGCTGCAGGCATTACCTTATTTCCTCACTGAAGTCAGCAATTACCTGCACAGGCAGGCAAATATGAAGCTCCCTGGCAAAAGAGGACTCCTAACCTGCCAAAATCATCTCATGAGGATCCTACCAGGTCCCTCTCTTTTTCTTGCTTTAAAGAAACCAACTCCAAGAAAATCTGTTTCTAAGAGCCTTTGAAAGTGATTCTCTTGGGTTTCATTTTTCAAGTGAACCTGGGGAAATGGTCTCCAAGTTAATCACTACTATTACAAATTAATTTTGTTTTTGCTAGAATTAGACTTGCCAAACTTGACAACCCATTTCCCAGTCCTCTCCCTGTTGGCCATATGCTGGTAGTTGCATTTAATAGTGCACTCGATTTACTAGCCTTCCATGACTTTATTTAAACAATGTGCTGCTGAAAAGGTTGCACTTTTGTTCATTAAACCATCTGGATTTCACATGTTAAAAAGGTTATTCCCTGAAGTAGATAATCATCTTTCCAGTAAATCACTGTGTCAAGCTACCGAGTGATGATTACCGTTGGGTGGGGCTTTGGTATTTCTTGTTGGCAGACAGTTTGTTCTCTTAGTCAAAAATGACAGTACAAGAAAAGCTATATTCGCCAACAACTTAATTGTACAGATATCTTCAAATAAGTAAAGTCCAAATAAAAAATAAAATGAGGTATTTCTTTTTTTTTCTTTTTTTGGTTTTGGGGTCACACCCAGCAGTGCTCAGGGGTTATTCCTGGCTCTACGCTCAGAAATCGCCCTTGGCAGGCACAGGGGACCATATGGGATGCCGGGATTCGAACCACCGTTCTTCTGCATGAAAGGCACCTTACCTCCATGATATCTCTCTGATCCCCCAAAATGTGGTATTTCTGGCTATAATGAATCACAAGTTATTTGTGTTTTTCAGGGTCGTGGGTAGTAGCCACATGCTTGTGATTTGACAAGAACTGATCATAGTTGTCTTTAATTAATCATTAGAGAAAATGTACAGAAAAAAAATAAAACATAAAAACTCAATATTCTATAAATTTGACATTTATTGCTAAATTGTTTATTGGTAGAAGTAGCTTCCTTTTGCTGAATTCACACCACTAAACAAGTACAATATATGTTTTCTATCAAACCAGTGGAATATTTAAATAATAGACACATGTGAAATAGGAAACAATATTTTGGAGGATGCACGTGGGAGTGTTCTACCTTTGCACTCAGGAATCACTACTGGTGGTGCTTGAGAGGCCATATGGGTTGCCAGGGATTGAATCTAGGCTGGCTGTGCAAGGCAAGTGCCCTCCTTAATTACTCTGGTGTGAAATAAGAAACAATTTAATGTTTTAAAGGTATAAACCCACACTTTTTTTTTCACCCCTTAGACACATTAAATAGAGAATGAGAAATAGTTCTCAACACTATGCACTTAAAAGGTTCAGGAAGATAGCAGTGTTTTTATTTTAATTAGTTGACAAAATGCAACTTGAAGGGTTCTATACTTGTGAGTGATACAACAGAGTTTTAATCAGAGCATACATATCCTTTCCACTTGTGATCTGATCATTAAGGTATTTGAATTATTTCATAATGATTCATGTATTAACCTGTCTTATTTGCCAGGTAGTTTTGGGTATGAAACTCTTAACAACATGCAAAGCTTTCTGACTTCTAAATACACAAATTCCATTGAGGTAGGCAAATACCAACTGTGTCATTCTTACTTTTTAAAATCATGGATATCATGGGATGCATATCCTTTGTGATTAAGATATGTATGAGAAAAGTTTTACTCTTAGCCCTTAGATTGTGGGATAACTATTTGTGTCAGTGGCCAAGATGTTGTCCTGTAGCTGAATGTGAAAGAGAAGCTCATCCATGATAGTGACTAGTAGCTGGGGCAACCAAGTACAGAAATACATGATAGCAATGCCCCTTTGGAAAATTACTTGTCAAAGACTTCTTTGGAACTGTTTCTAGAATATTAAGAATGTTTTGTATTTCTTAAAAGAGGGTATCCATTTTTTCCCTATCCTCTCCAATACTGATGACTAGGACTCATGATAAGTCAAATTTTCAGAGATTCACCAATAAATACTTTCTTCATTTGTAGGCAAAGAAATTTATTGTTGATAGTATTTCAAGTAGTTATGGTAGGTTGGCCGTTCGATTGATCACATTTCAAAGGAATTTTGAGTAAAGGTCTGGTACAGAGCTGTGGCTCTCTGTGGAAAGTTGTAAGACATACATATTTGCATACATACACACATATAAATTCATTAAATACATTTTTTGGAAATCAGGAGTCATCTAAGGTCATATCATCCCCCACAGCTGTGAAATTTAATGGGTTTAAGTCTCTGACGCTTCCTAACCTTGAAAGAAATAGGTTTTAAAGTAGCCTATGGGATTTAACTAAGTTACATTGAAAAACCTTAAGAAAAATCTACAAGATCATGCAAAGAACTTTAAAATTAATTGTATTGGTTTTACAATTGGGGTGACTATAGTTTAAGTTACCACTTAAAACAACACAGGAACATAAAATTACTCAATGTGTTATGTCTTTTTTTCTCCTGAGTCTTAAAAGCAGAAACTAGTAAAGTTAATGTTTGAAAATAAATTGGTGACATGACATGGGTACTTGACTTAGGCTTCAATTGATCAGACATAGACTGTCCAACCCTGAACCTCAGATCCCAACCTTAGAACTGCCACAGTTTTCTGCACCAGTACCAGAAATCAAATCCCCACCCCCAACTGCCTGGTGCCAACTTACTTCAGGGTAGGATCATATGACACCCTGAAGATGAGGAAATAGCAACAACTTGATCTAAGGACAGGCCTACCTACTTCACCACCTAATGGTGAGATGTAATCAGAAGACATTCCATGACATCCAGTCTTCGTCCTAGGATCTGTGCAAAAGCCAAGATATCTAATGAAAGAAGACTGACTACAATGACTGCAAGTAGAATTTTTCCTAAGACCATAAAGAAAGACCTTGAGGTTGGACAATTACCATGCCTGGAGCCAGTAGTCAGTCTTACGACAGTATGCTTCATGGGTAGAAACACAGTTTTTCTTTTAGGCCAAGATAATTGTCTTTATAATTTCACCAATGTTTACTGCTCCTGTGCAAAAACAAACAAAAAACCTGCCATACCAGACCCCCCTTTTTAAAATTTTCTTTATATCTTCTAGATAGGGACTTATGCCTTTTTCATAGAACCTTGGAACATAAATCACTTTGTTTTTCCTCATATTTTCATGTCTTTCTAAAAATTGAGAAAAGAAAAGGAAAAACAAAAGTGGTTGGGAACCTAATAGTCTCTGGTGCATTGGGTAGAAAATAAAATGGTCAGAATTAAATACCAAAGCCAGGGGCCGGTGAGATAGCATGGAGGTGAGGCGTTTGCCTCCCATGCAGAAGGACGGTGGTTCGAATCCCGGCATCCCATATGGTCCCCCGTGCCTGCCAGGGGCTATTTCTGAGTGTAGAGCCAGGAGTAATCCCTGAGCGCTGCCGGGTGTGACCCAAAAGAAACAAAAAACAAAACAAACAAAAAATAAATAAATACCAAAGCCAAAGTCATGACAATAGAATCAAGAGACCCAAACTACAACAGGCTAAACACAAAATGGACCTGTTACACTGGTAGACCGGGGGCTAAAGGTGGAGATATGGGATGCATGCTGGGAACTCTGGTGGAAGGAGGTCAACAGTAGTGGTGAGAATGGCGCTAATTCACTGTTACAATATGCCTGAAAAACAACTATAAAAGACTTGTAATTCATGATGGTCTCAAAAAATTTTTAAAAATTAGTAACATGACAGCAGGAGTCTATTGAGCAATGTTGGACACAGTCTAATGGTCTATAATATAGATTATGTTATTCCTGTCTTGTAGTCCAGGGTTACTCTGGATTACTTCTACTATGTTTAGCACAAAGGTAAAGCATCAAGAAATAATATTTATCACTAATAACTATGCAACACACAAAACAAAACAGACAGCTTATTTTTCTTTCATTTACTCAGATAATACTTAGTGTCCTACCTGTTTATCTCCTGTTAAATCCATATCTTTAATTTATCTTAGCAGTATGTACAATACTAGAATTCTTGCAATCTTTTATTTATTTATTTATTTATTTATTTATTTATTTATTTGTTTGTTTATGGCCACACCGGTGACGCTCAGGGGTTACTCCTGGTTATGTGCTCAGAAATGACTCCTGGCTTGGGGAACCATGTGGGACACTGGGGGATTGAACCGCAGTGCATCCTAGGCTAGCGCCAGCAAGGCAGACACCTTACCACTTCGCACCACTGCTCCACCCCAGTTCTTGCAATCTTATAAACACACAGAGGCATTGGTTCTTGGACTTCTAGATAGGACTCACGTGAAGGTGAATGGGGAAGATTTTGAGATGATATTTTAAATGCTAATTCAGCTGAAGTGCTACATATAATGTCCTATTAGAGATAGGAAAAAATGAAGGAAATGGGGAAAAAAATCTAATCTGTTCTCAGGACTAGAAAGAGGTGCTTGCTTTTAATGAAGTTGACCTGAGTTTGGTCTTTGGCACCCAATAGTGTCCTCAAGCGCTGCCAGGAGTAATCCCTGGGGATAGGAGCCAAGAATATGTCTTGTGCATTGCTGGGGTGTCACTTCACATCCCCTTTGTGACAAAATTCTAACACAGGAACATGCTAGTACAAATATTTCTTGATGTAATTTAAAACTTTCTAAAATTATATTGGAAAATAAAAAATAAAACTAAGGTATTTTCTTCTAAGAAACTTATAGTAATTTTGATGATCAAGTCCGTTGTTCCTCATTCTTAATTCTATATCTATGGCTCTCAGAATTTTGTTGGGGTTCATTATAGGAACAAAATCTCGGTTGTGAAGAAGAGATTGTTCATCGTTGCTTTTTATACTTCCTTTAAGAAGATCTTGAGTACAGATATTTTGAATAAACATACATTTTCTGTATTTTTGTGTTCTCAGACCATAGTGAACATTAGTAAAAAGCTAGACTGGAAGAGTCTGCAATTAGAGTAGGAGAAAGAAGGAAGAGTGAGAAAGTAGATAGATTTTCATCACTGGGACCTGAGGTAGCAAGTGACCTAAAGAAATTTCAGAATCATGGCTGGAAAGAGAATTTTTTTTCTTTAGTAAGAACCACATAGATATCTCCTTTTCTGTATGTATCCTTTGTGATAAATCCCGTCTAGCTTCCAGATATGTTCCTAAGACATTGTCTATTTTGTGGATCAATAAGTAGCTAACAATAGCAGTCCATACCTGGATAGTCATGGTTTGACAATGCTGATCATCTCTCTAAAGTACAATGTGGTCTGAGACTTACCTTTTGGTCTTAGTTCTGTATAAATCTAATTTACAAATTTGTAGTCATTTAGCAAAATCTTACAAAAACAGTTTGTGAGAGGACATAAGACATAAAACTTACTTGATTTGAACTAGAATATAATTGATACCAGCCTGCAGAGGTTCTGAAAAAAACACCTCTTGATATTGCTACAAAATCAGTAATGCCCATCACTTAGAGACATTTACTGACTACAAAACAAGAGTAAGTAAGGGTGATTGGGGACTTCCCCCAAACTGATGTCAAACCCTCCAAAGTTCCACATTTTCTGAATCCATATTTTTCTTCAGTTCTATGGATAATAGAGTTAGGATCTAATGTTTTCCAGTCTGTTTTTCCAAGTATCCTTTTCCTATTAAGGAAAATGTAAAAATTTGAGCATTTATTTATTTTTTTCTCTGTAACATAATAGCATGTTTCCAAGAGAAGCTGAAGCATGCATTTGCCAGATAAATCTACAAATCCTCAAAATTTGTAGTTGAAATGTTGGCATGTCAACATGGAAAAAGCAAGGGGCCATCAACTGATGTTTTACTTGTTTTGTTTTTTTCACAATCTGGGTGAATTACTTGTCAGAAAACCCATACTTCTTTTTCAAAACTAATAGTTCTTTTGGAAATTCAATTCCTGGCAAATGTTAGAGCATGCAAAGCCTTAACATTCTGAAAATATTTTTAATCTCATGGTTGGCACAGGTGATATTTTCTGAAGTTGTTGAAAGTATGTTGGTCTCTTGACTAAAACTGTGCAGATTATTTGGGATTTCAACAGCTTTTCGATGAGGATTTACTAAAACTCAATTAATGTAACACCTAACGCCTCATTTGTTGCCCCCTTTCTCGCCCCATGTAGGCCATTCCTCTTAAAAACAAAATTCAAAGACTCCTTTGGGGGTTCAGTGAAAATACTAAATGACAACCATTTTTGCATAGTGTTGCATTTGTATAAACTTCAAATATACTTACAATTGAGTCAAAATTACAAATATTCATTGAACATCAAACATTGTATTATGTCACAAAACAAAGTAGCAAATATGATCAAAGGAGAAAAAAACTAGTAACCAAGTAAGAGTATAAGTTGTCAATATTGACGGTCCTTTTCTTTAAGAAGCATGATGGGATTTTCACTCTATTGGGATAAAAAAATCTTTCAAAGGAAATTTAAGATCAGAAAGAACGTATAAATTAGCTGGACAACAAGGAGAAACAAAAACACTCTTTTCACTAATGCCTTTATTTTTTAATCTTTTTAGTTTTTGAACCATACCCCATGACGTTCAGGGGTTACTCCTGACTATGTGCTCAGAAATTGCTCCTGGCTTGGGGGACCATTGGGGACACTGGGATATTGAAATGCAGTCCGTCCTAGGTTAGCACATGCAAGGCAGATGCCTTACTGCTGCACCACCATTCTGACCCCAAACTAATGTCTTTTTAATATGGGTTAGACATGAAGCAAACAATCCACTTTACTTTTCTTGGAATTGCTAATAGACTGCCAACTTAAATTTTGTGTGGTTATTCTTCACCTGTTATTCAGAATGAATATGTTTTCTTCTTATCCCAAATCAAGGTTGCTTGCTAGCTAACAGTTGCTTCTTAGGGATAAAACTTAAAGTAATAGGATCAGTGGCCATATGGAACAGTGAAAATGCTCCAGACTATCTTTGGTAAGGCTAATTATTAAATATTTATCTTAGAAGTAAGTGCTCTTAGGAAATAATGGTGGAGACTCACTGGGATTGGGGTTTGCATTTTGTCTTGAACTTCCATGTGCTCCTCTATTGTACTTGCTGCCAGAACATGGCATGCCATTTTTGAAGACAAAAGCTTAAAGCTCCCATACCGAGTGTTCTTATTATAGAGTCAAGTTTCTAAATGCAGTTAGCCAGAGAAAATGTGCGAGAGGCAATATTGGGAAGTTCTGATATCTTGAAGGACAGTTTAAGGCAGGACTAAAGATGAATTTCAATAAAAAGCACATATATATATAATTTACATCTATAATACTTCCACTTTCATTCCTTCTTTGTCTGTTTCCCTATTTAATAAATTAAACATAATTTACATTAAAATTTAATTAAAATTAAAATTTAATTTTAATTTTTAAATAAGTTGAAAGAAAGTTACCAGAAGAATAATTAGAAAAAGTTTAAAAAATATTTGATTTTCCATGTTCAAAAATTAAAATTTTGCCTTAACTTTACCAGTGAAAACCCTTTCTTTCTCTTTTCTGTTTTTGTTTATGGATCACATCCAGTGATGCTCAGGGTGTATTTCTGACTGTAGGTTAAGGAATCACCACTGTGAAGCTCAGGGGACCATACGTGATGTCAGGGATTAAGCCTGGGTAAGCTGTGCGCAAGCTGTCCACATGATTTCAAGTTTTTGCTTATGTATTTTCATGAAATTGTACCACACTAAAATTTTTCTTTAAAATTAAAAAAAATATTTACAAGGTAAAACAGATCAATAGTACAATGGGTAGGGCATTTGTCTTGCATGTGGAACTCAGGTTCAATTGCTGACATTCCATATGATCTCTGCCCCTCCTCCTCTGAGTTTGCCAGGAGTGATTCCAGAACCCAGAGCTAGGATTAATCCCTGAGCACCGATGGGTGTGGCCCCCTCCCAACAAAAAAATGCAAAGTATTTTATATTGTCATTTTCTCAATTATTTTACTGCAAAACATTTATAGCTAAAACATTTACTTGTTGGGGCCAGAGCAATAATATAGCACACAGGACACTTGCTCTGCATGTGGCCAACCCAGTTTAATCCCCAGTATCTAATATAGTTCTCAGAAAACTGCCAGGAATAATTCCTGAGTGCAGAGCCAGGAGTGATTCCTGAGTACTACTATGTGTGGTCCTCAAAGCAAACTAACAAACACAAAAATAAAGTGTTCATTCTCTGGAATGAAACATCAGAAATAACTCTTTACTCATCCTTCCATGTTATGTCTATCTCACTCCATGTTACAGAAACTTTTTCATAGATTCAGTTTTCCTGGTTATCTATTCTTGAATGAAGATAAGTTTATTTGTAGATTCCTCAAAAACTTGGCACTGCAGTGATAGCACGACGGTAGGACATTTTGCTTGCACACGGCAGACCTAGGACGGACTTTGGATCTATCTCCCACTCCCATATGGTTCCCCAAGCCAAGAACAATTTCTGAGTGCATAATCAAGAATAACCTCTGAGGGCCATGGGGTGTGGCCCAAAAAGAAAAAAGAATTCCCCAAAACTTGTTTTGATTATCCTTTGTTTTTTCCTTATTTTATTTTATTTTCCTTCTCCACACATCTCTCTTTTTTTCTTATTCCCTATAGTGCTTATGTGGTGCCTGGGATCATACCCAGGTTTCATGCAAATCATGTACTCTAATGTTTGTGTTATCTCTGCAGTTCTTTCTGATTTTGTTAGGTTGCATTAAATGTACTTATTTAAGTGAAAGAAACATAAATTAAAAAAAACTATATTGCTAGTTTATTATGCAGCATCTATAATTGAAAAGAAGATGGAAATAAGAATAGGGTATATAGTGTCAGATGGTCATTTTTCTCTGCATGATTTTTCTTTCTCAGCTCAACCATCTCTTTTTTTTTTAATTAAAGTCAGGTACAAATTATGGCTATGCCATTTTGTATCTTTTTGATGGAGTAGTATTCTGTCCCATTGCAAGGATCTCTCTTTTTTATTTTTGGTCATATTCAGCAATACTCAGGACTTACTCCTGAACCTACACTAAAAGATTATTCCTGGTCATACTTGGGGGACCATATGGTGTACCTAGTATCAAACCCTGGTCAATCATATGTAAGGCCAAATTTTATTATCTTTCTAGCTTCTCACTTCTTAAAAGTATTTCGTCCAGGTCAGATGAATAGGTTATACTGTTAAGAATTCCATCTATAGGGAAACACTGGCTTCATTAACCCTCTAGAAACTGCTACAGAGTATTCTTGATTACAACAGCTTGGGATAAGATGATCTAATCTTTCCATAATCTAGAATCTTCTTCAGCATTGTACTTTCAGATGTAGGGATTTTCTTTCTATATCAGAAAATACTGTTTATTGTTAAATTAGCCTCTGAATCAACTAAGGAGGTAGTTCACAGAAGTTCATGTTCCTCCCCAATAGATAGAGATTGGATAGAGTCTCAAAGTCCTTTTCATTACCCCAAATCTTTGATGACTAGAGACCTCCAAGATGCAGAATAGCAAAATATACACATTATATCAAACAGGAAATAATTTTGTGATCTTATTACATAATTTAAGCTATTTTACAAACATTTGAAATATAACAATTTAAAATTATTATATTACAATGTCTACTCCACAATGGTTTAATGAAAAGGATAGAATATTGAGAACTATTTGGCTTCATTATATTTAAGATTATATATTGCTTATATGGTGACTGATCATGAATTAAACTTTATTGAAGGCAAGTTTTCTGGGCACCAACATTAATGTATAGAAAATCAGGTCGAGCTTGAGTTCCACATTTGGTGTTACTTAGTTGCTTCCCTTCAATCTTCATGGCCAGGTGTTCCAGATTTAGAGATGGAATCCATAGAAACTGCCAAATTCATGATGTGCATACAGCCATAGTTCCCATCTGCTTGTTGTCTAATGCAGTGTTTTTCAACTTTTTGTGCAAAGGCACACTTATTTCATGGAAAAAAATTACAAGGCACACCACCATTAGAAAATGTTAAAAAAATTTTAACTTTGTACCTATATTAACTATATATAAAGTAATTTTCTTGAATAGGAATAAAATAAACACAAAGGAATTATTTTATAATTATTTTATTATGAAATAATCTAATGATTGTTCTATTTGTGAGCTGAAGCCACATGTTATGGATGAAATTAGAAATTTTCCCAAGGCACACCAGACAATATCTCATGGCACACTAGTGTGCCCTGGCACAGTGGTTGAAAAAGGCTGGTCTAATGGATATATAAAAATATATAAAAAAATACATATAATATGGGGCTGGAGAGATAGCAGAGCGGTAAGGCATTTGCCTTGCATGCAGAAGGACTGTGGTTCAAATCCCAGCATCCTATATGATCCCCAGAGCCTGCTGGGGCGATTTCTAAACATAGAGCCAGGAGTAGCCCCTGAGCACTGCTGGTGTGACCCAAAACAGATAGGGGCGGGGAGGGGAGGAGGGATATTTGGGTCATTGGTGAGGGGAATGTTACACTGGTGATGGGGGGTGTGTGTCATCTTATATGACAAAACCCAGCCACAATCATGTTTGTAAACAAGGTGTTTAAATAAAAAATATTATAAAAAGAAAACAAAAACAATATAATTACACATTATATAATTTATATTATATTTTAATGTATATGTAGTTATAAAATATATATTGTATAAATTATATGATATAACATATATCATAAGATTATATATAACTACATTATATATCATATATATTTTTTTATTACATCTGCTTCTCTCTCACACTGACTATCTATGGGTTTATCTATGGGTTTGCTGAAGTATCCCACTATGATTCAAACTAATTTACAAAGATTTGTGAATTGACTTAGTTTCTATCTTATTTATTTTTACACATCCACTTATGATGGCTACTCCTCTTCTAAAACTCAATTCCTCTAGTATCTTTGATATATATAAGATCAAAGAAGAGCACAAGATTCTGAAATCCTACTCCTGGTTTTGCTTCTGTAATAGTTGGTTCTTCCACAGTAAAGCTGTATAGAAACCAATATGCACTTTGGATGAATAACAACTACCCAGGTTCTCAGGGAAATGGTTCTGTTGATCACAACTGATTTGTTCAAATGTCTATGTCTCAGCTGGAAGACTTTTGACTACTTGTCTAGGATTTCTAGGTGAATATATCTCAAACTACTGATTCAATTAATTATCAGAGAGAATTCAGTAAGCTCCTTGCATAATCATTCTAAGGAGAAAACTGAGGAGGCAACAAGCTCAGGGTGATATCTAAAATGATAAGAGAGTCAGTGTAAACATATTGGATCTAGTAGGTCCTGTTTAGAAAGGTGTATTGTCTTTTCTTCACACATTCCTTTGACTGTAAAACTTATAGAGCTAAAGACAAAGTCAATCAGGTAGAAAGGTTTACTTTATTCTAGGTGGGAAGAACTATGATGAAGGCCACAGACACACAGAGTCATTCAAAAGTTGACTCAATAATTTAACCTGCTGTGCCACTATTCTTCCTTTGCTGGATTCAGTGTATTTACTCTTTTTGAAATCTTGTCTATATTTTGGAGATGATGGTAATGATTTCTTGATTATGTGGTTGTTCTTATGACTAGGATAAATATGTATTTTAAAATACATTTTAAAATAAATATTTAATATGAATATTTTAAAATAAAATATAATTTTCAGATGAAAAGATCAACATAGAACATGTCTATGAATGAATGGTAGGTAATGGCAGAAGTAACATCATTCATTGTTCTCTTCCCACCTCTGTGAGCATCACCTTCTCCAGGCTACTCTTTTGAGGGAACAGAGTGATCTTCAGATATAGTGCTTTCAAGGATCCCAAATTCAGATGATTTCTTTGTGTGTGCTTTCTGGCGATCATTTTTTAGAGCCCTAATAAATTCAGAAAACAAAACCATACTGATGATCTCAAATGTCTTCCCCAGACTTCTGTATAAGTCCTGCAGGTATACATCTTGTGTTCCAGCTCCATCCTGGTTTTAATTTTCCTCTAATTGCACTTTTCCGGGAACTAGAGCACCACCTGTGTTCCTAGTTCCTGTGTTTAACATTGATAGTGCCTGCCTAACTGCTGTGCCTTCAGGGGTATAAAGAAATCTATTTGACTAAATGCTCTCTTTATTTGCCTGCCAGTGACAGAAATAAAAACAAGAGCTCTTAGATCGGCTGAGTGCTTTATTATTTTTCCAAAGTCTTAGCACATGACCCGATTTCACTTTAACGTCTCTATAATGCCTCTGAAGGAGGTATTTTATCCTATAATCCATTTAAATCAGTTGTTTATATTAGAACTGATGAAAATTCCTTTGAAAATGTAAAAATACCCATACCAAGAGGAGAAACAAGACAAACTGGCATACCAGGCCAGCTGAGTTAAACATCAGACAGAGGAAACAAAGGACAGCTCCAGTGTATTTTCACAAGATTGTTGGAGGTTGAGAGCCTAGTTCTAGGAGAACTTGGAGGAAGGGTATAGGAAGTAGTATAAGTAAATAGGTACAGGACAGACACCAATCAGGGGGTTGGGGAAGGATTAAAATATAGCCTCATAAATGTTGCTGAGAACGAGTTTTACTCAATGGTGTTTCCCAGAGAGGAACTAGGGAGCATCTGAATATTTTTGGCATGCTGCTATGAATGGCAACAGAAGTCAATAAGGGAAAATTAATGGATATAGCTAAATGTATATGTAGATATATTTTATCTCAGGTGTATCTCAGTCTCATGAGTATATTTATATTACATATTTAGGAAAGGAATACTTAAAAGGATTGAAAATAGAGCTTTAGAGAACTATTAAGGGATTCTTTGGGGAGAAAATATTGTTTATAGAAGCTTAGGAGAATGGGGATATTTGTTGAAAACTAAAATGGGAAGTTGTATAATGTAGTTCCTACTGAGGAATACTTCCTGGCAAAGACACAGTTCCGAAAGAGAACTGAAAGGGTACAGAAAATTCAAAAGTTCATCTCTGTGTGCCCTGGCTTCCTGTCTAAGGCTCTAAACATAACATTGCTGTTCAGTCATTTCCAAGCAGACTGAGGCTGTCTGAACATAGTATGTTAGGCAGTGTGAAAATCTGAGAGAAAATAGTTGTACTTTTTCTACTCTTGAAGACCTTTTTTTTGCAGCATGCACTGTCCACCCAAAATAGATAACTTAATTCCTATAGTCTAATATTTATCTATGATATATAAAATTATCTTGTGGTTTGTCATTCTTCTGTCTTCAGTTAACAAGATATCCTCCAACTTCATCCAAGTTGTAGTGAATCGTATGATTTTATTTTAGCTGCAGTATTCTATTGTGAATAGAATACTTCAGAATGCACTCATCTATCATTGGTTGATTAATATTTTAAAGTCACACCTAGCAGTATTTAGGGGCAACTTTCAGCTTTTTGCTCAAGGGACCATGTGATGTCTGGGGTCAAATTAGGGTCTCTAGCATACAAAATATGGATGTAGCCTGTTAAATTATCTCTCAGTTCCAGTTTCATTCATTTTTTTAAGGTAAGTAATGAATATTATCTATTTGTTTTATATTTTTATTAAATATCTTTTTTGAAGGGGCTACAACTAGTAATGCTCAGAGGTTACTCCTAACTCTGCACTTTAGGAATCATTCCTGGCAGTTCAGGTGACCATATGGAATGCAGGATTGAATCTGGGTTGGCAGCAGGAGAGAGTTCAATGCTCTACCTGCTGCACTATATATAGCTCAGGTTCCCATACTAAGTTCTTAAAGGTAAAATAGTTGGTTTTATTTTCAGTAAGATAAATGCAGAACATATTTCATATATCTGTGTTTGAGTTTATTAATTAAAATTACAATGGGTGGATATAATTGCTCATTTTTATTAGAGAAGTCAGAAAATAAAAAATAAGAAGAAAAAAGACAGTCCTTATTCTCTATCATACATGTTTACAAATCACCTATACATTGCTTGATTATTCAATTATAAAGATATTATATATCAGTAGCTAAGTAGTATATGGTGTTCTATTTAACTGGTTGTCTTTGGACCAGTTACTTAGACTGTCTTTTAAAGTAATCCCAGAGATACTCTCTGTTCATTTCTTCTCCCCATTTTTTTGATGGGGTTAGATTTCTTTTTTCTTGTTAAGTTCTGTCAGTACCTTGTATATCTTAGATATTAGTCCTTTGTCTGATGGGTATTGGCTGAATAGTTTCACCCATTCTGTGGGTGGCTTTTGTATCCTAGGCACTATTTCCTTTGAGCTGCAAAAGCTTCTCAGTTTAATATAATCCCATATGTTTATCTCTATTTCCACATGTATGGAGAGTGCTGCTTCCTCCTTGAAGATGCCTTTAGTCTTGATGTCATGGAGTGTTTTTACCTATTTGCTGTTCTATATACATTATGGTTTAGGGTCTGATATCCAGGTCTTTAATCCATTTGGATTTGACCTTTGTGCATGGTGTTAGATGGAGGTCCAAGCTTGCTTTATTACAAGCGGCTGACTAGTTGCTCCAACACCACTTTTTGTTGTTGTTTTTTGTTTGTTTGTTTTGTTTTGGTTTGGTTTGGTTTTTGGGTCACACTGGCAATACTCAGGAGTTACTCCTGGCTCTATGCTCAGAAATCGCTCATGGTAGGCACGGGGGACCATATGGGATGCACGATTCGAACCACCTTCCTTCTAAATACAAGGCAAATGCCTTAGCTCCATGCTATCTCTCTGGCCCCCCCAACACCACTTTTTGAAGAGGCTTTTCTTGCTCCACTTTGCATTTTTTTTGGCCCTTTATCAAAGAACAGACAATTTTTCAAAGAAGAAATACAAATGGCCAAAAGGCATATGAAAAAATGCTCCACATCACGAATTATCAGGAAGATGCAAATCAAACAACAATGAGGTATCATCTCACACCACAGAGACTGGCACACATCACAAAGAACAAGAACAATAAGTGCTGGCAGGGATGTGGGAGAAAGGAATTCTTATTCACTGCTGGTGGGAATGCTTTCTACTCCAGCCCATATGGAAAACAATATGGAGATTCCTAAAAAAGACTGGAAATTGAGCTCCCATATGATCCAGCTATACCACTTCTAAGGATATACCCTAGAAACACAAAAATCCAATACAAACCCCCCTTACTCACACCTATATTCATCGCAGCACTATTAACAATAGCCAGACTCTGGAAACAACCAAGATGACCTTCAACAGATAAATGGCTAAAGAATCTGTGGTTCATATACACAATGGAATATTATGTAGCCGTCAGGAGAGATGAAGTCATGAAACTTTCCTATACATGGATGGACATGGAAACTATTATGCTTAGTGAAATAAGTCAGAGGGAGAGATACACACACAGAGAATAGTCTCACTCATCTATGGGTTTTAAGAAAAATAAAAGACAATATTTTAATAATGCCCAGAGATGAGGGCCAGAAGGACCGGCTCACGATATGAAGTTCACTTCATAGACGGGTGAGTGTAGTTAGAGAAATAATACACTAACTACTATGACAATGTTAATGAGTGAGAGAAGTAGAATGCCTGTCTCTAACCCAGGCAGGGGGTGTGGGAGAAGGGAGATGGGGGGCATTGGTGATGGGTTGCACTGGTGAAGGGGACTGTTCTTTTTGTGACTAAAACCCAACTACAGTTATGTTTGTAATCACGGTGTTTAAATAAAAATATTGTTAAAAAAAACATAATCTTAGAGTCTGACAGAGAATTTTTCAGAATACTCCAAAGTATAGTTGAATTTGATGAATGAGGTAAATATAGTAAAATATGACTGAAGATGATGACCTAAGGTTTGGCCAGAACTACTAGTTCTAAATTTAGAATTATTTCAGAAATAAAGCCACTGCATTGAAATGATCCCATCATCAAGAATATTTAGTTTGATTTCACCCTTCTATTTTATAGCAGTTGTACCTTAATCTTAAGCAATGATAGTTTAGTACATCTGAAGTTTGCCATATAGTATGTTTGCAAGAAAAAAATTAGAATTTCTAGTTGGAAGTCCTTATACTTATATGAGTCTGAAGCAAGTTAAAATGTTCTTTTAATTTTATTTTATTCATTTGTGATCATGAAATTCTCTTAAATTTTGTTTTGAATACATATACTTCATTAGGATCAAATTTTTAAAAATTAAGTGAAAGTTTTTGCAGCAGTATTCAAATGTCACATCTCACATAACTTTTAGGCATATGATATTTATATAATGTTTTACTTAAATTTTTCATTATTAAGTTATACACCTTTTTTTCTTGCAGTTCAGAAATAGTTGCTCAAATTTTATCATGTATAAAATTTGAACACATTGCTTCCTTAAATGCCATCCATAGCATTCATGCTAGTAACTCTGACCTCTATTTCTCTGTGGCTATGTAATTTTTATTTTCCATGGTATATTCAAGCTTCAAAGATTAGTTTTTCAAAGGGATATTTTACTAACTTGTCTTAGCTACATTTAAATTCTATGAGAATTAATCCTATTTTTTATGCAGGCTTATCCAACTATTAAAATATCCTCTTGGTACCTGTTAGCAACACTCCAATCAATAAGCAAATTGTATTCTTATTTGTGAATTTTTTGAAAGATTCTCAGCTCTTGTTTGCTCTTATTATTACTTTCATGATTTCTTTAACCTAATATAGTGCACCTATTAAGGATAAGTACTAAAGTTAGCCAACAATTATTTGATGTCATAAAAGTTACAGTTTGAATTTATGGTAGACTTTCCTACTCATGAAGATTATTTGCATATAAAGTCATATTCAAAGTAAAGCATAAGAATAATAAAGTTCATATCCTTTAAGAGAACCTGAGACTTTCCCCTGTTACTCACCACAGAAATAACATGGGAATAAAGTGAGTACAAGAGCAAATCTACTACTAATTTTAGGATAATTGGAAGCAAAGTATAGAAAGAGAAATTCAAGATATTGATTATTGAATGTCATAAATTAAAAATGCTAAAATGGCTAGTGATAACACATCAAGCTGATAATTCATTATACTATATTTACATATAACTTGTACTATTGATTCTTTATAATTTTCTCTTTTCTCTCACATATTTTATCTCCAAAAAATTACCCACTTATTTCTTAATTTCTATCTTTATAGTTACTTATAAAATATGACCTTTTCTCCTTATGTTAATTATGCCAATCTCCAATCTAATTGATAAATTACCCTGCACTACTTTTCTTTGAAAAAATATTTTATTTTTTAATAGTACTCAAATAACTAAAATTCCCTAATGATTTGTAAGAATCCCTAATAATCACATAGAAGTAGATATCAGGATGATTCGAGTTTGGTCAACCCAATTTGGTTAACCCAAATTTGGAGCTGAAGTGTTATTAAAAATGAGAACCCAGAAAAGGAGAGAAGAATTGGGATAAAAGGTAGGCTAGGAAAATGATTTAATCTAAGGGATTGTAAGACAGAAAGTAAATGCATTCTTATATATAAAACTCAGAAAGAACTCAGTTGGAAAAGAACATTTGGGAGCTACTATGCTCTGAGAGTTATATTGCCAAAGGATAGATAACTCAAGGAAAATCATAGACTCAGAAGAACGGGTGTTAGTAATATTACCTGATCTTAGAAAATGTCTATTATCTGAGAAGGTCATTTTTGAAAGACTAGTCAATTTAACATAAGCAACCTAAATGGGAAATAGATTTTATTTTATTTTTTTTCTAGGACAATAGTTCAAATCCTAGTATCACACATGGTCCCCCGAGACTGCCAGGGGTGATTTCTAAGTGTAGACCCAGGAGCAGCCTCTGAGTGCCGCCAGGTGTGACCCCCCCAAAAAATTGAAGATGCATACATAATATTTAAAAAGCTACAATAGTGAAAACTAAATTTTAGAGCTATATGTCAAAAATAGATGTATATGTTTGTCTCAGATACTTTTATGTTTTATTTAAAACATTGTGTTTTATGAACTTATTCCTAATAAATCCTTATCTGTTATGGAAATAATCTTCTTATCCAAAAAAAACTCAGAGACTGAATTAGAGTTTGTTGCAGAGTGGTTATAACTTGTAATTTAACACATATTCTGTTTTTTCTTCTCTAAAATGTAAGCAATTTGAATACAAGGATCATTCTTTAGAATACCCTGAAATGTTGAACACAGTGCAGGTCTCAGTAATATTGATTGCAAGTGTTTGAGAACTATAAAATTGCATTATCACAATTATATTAACCATGCTTGCTTAAAAAGAATTGAAAAAAAGGCAAGTCAGTTGAAGAAATTTAGGAATTTCAAAAGTGGCCGTAGTATGAGACAGATATTTGAAATGAGATGAGAAGCACATTTGAGATTGTCAGAAAATAAGGACATGTTTACTGAACAGTGAAATTCATTCTATGTTGTTGCTGACTGATATTTTAACAGGTTAAACTATTTTTATTGTGATAATCTCTGGGGGTGCTTAATTTTCATTAGGAGGAAATAATACTCAAACATGCAAATTACAAATTTGAGTTTTCTCTTTTCTCCCCAGTAACATTTTTCATAAAGAAAGATAAAATTTATAATTTAAGAAGGAATCTTGGAGGTGGGGCAATAATACAGAAGGTAGGGTGCTTTTCTTGCATAGGACCAACTCTGGTTAAATACCCAAAACCCCAAATGATGTTCCTGTACTCTATCAGGAGTGCAGAGTCACCCTGAGCACCAGCAATTATGGCCTGAAAACCAAAGCAACAAACCAGAAAACAAGCATCCTGTCTGATACTACTTTTAAACTAAATACAAATCAAACCACATGTGTGCCAACAGTACTCACACTATAAAATTTTAATGAAATGTAACATATATTACACTTCTCAGGGAACTCATAAGCTCTGAGAAGCTGAAAGCATCGTAATTGGAAAGTCCTGGAAAAGGTAGAAATAGAGTTAATACATGAAATGATATCTTTAATCTGTAGCTTTATTACATGTGTTTCTAAGTGAGCAGTTGATTCTTGTTAAAAATCTCATTATTCAAAAGAGTTATTCTAGTTTCATTCATTGCATCATCTCAAACTAAGGCAACATAAAACTATATTCTCTTTCTTCTCTTTAAAATAATTCATTTGATAGTAGACTTTCCCTTGTCTTGTAGATTGTAAATGTTACTTTTCTCCCGCATCAGCATTTTGAGACGATCAAATACACTAATGCAAATGCTATATGACCTTGATATTTCAGTGCAGAAATAATCCTTTCAAACTGGATCATTTTGCATGTGTATGGCAGTCAATGTTAGGACTCAGCAGTAGTTTATTTCAAAGGCTTTATTTCATTTATTTTAAATGTTGATTTGCAGAGTCTGTGCAATGGAATTAAATTTGTTCTTGTATGCCTAATATTTCACAGTCTGTCTGCAACTGCCAAAGATGATCTCTTTTTCCCAATACTTTGCTAAATAGACTAAATTTAATTAAATAAAATTATGGTTATTGTATTTTGTTTGATTGAGAATACTACATTGTCTTTTCAGAAAACTTTGGCACCAATACACAACATATCTCAACTCTTCTCTGTCCTGTTGACTGCAGTTGCAAAATGACTGGGAAGTAAGTTTCCAATGGAAGAACAGGTAGTCTCTCTTGCATCATGGTGCTGCTATGAGCACAGGGCATTCCTTGTGGATTACCTGTCATATCAAAGTATCTGCACCTTATGGAGTAGGGTAGGACTGCCATTTGACTTTGCTATAAATAAATTAGAGTAAGTTCCTCAAAACCATTTATTTGACCTCCCCAAACTTCATTCTGTTCCAATCTCCTCTCAAAACAACTAGTAAGGCAGAACATTAAGAGATATCACTATATTCAACAAGCATCATCTCTGATATTATTAATAAGAGTCAACATTAAATTATACTTATCTTATAGCTGACATTGTTCTTAGCAGCTTCTATGCACATAAACACTTAATTCTCATAAAATGTAATGAGAGGGACTGGAGAGACATTGCAGTGGGTAGGTAGCTTGATTTGCATGTGGCTGGCCCAGCCTTAATATCCAGAACCACATACAGTTTTAAACACCACCAAAAGAAATAACTAAGAGAGCCAGGAGTAATTGCTGAACACTGAGAGATGTAGTCAGAAAATCAAAGCAAAAACCCACACAGGAAAAAAAAAATCCAAAAACTCACTTAATGAGAGAGTTACTATTTCAACATTTCCTCTATTTTACTGTCCTCTCTCAGGACGTTAAGACTCAAGAGCAGGCAAGGAAGCTGGTAAAGTAGTTCATACAGCTACTCATTTGTAGTAGCAGGAGCCCAACAAAATAATGGAGCCAGTATTCCAGCTCTTGATCTCTTTATTATTTCTCAGTGTCTAACAATGCTTTTTAACATCTTTTCTGTTCTCCATTTATTTTATATATACATATATAGTATATATACACTCATGTATATATATATGTATATAAGTGTATATTATATATACATATATGTATATATATATATATATACACGTCACCCAAAAGTACTAAGGGGGTGTCATGCAGTATTGGATTGAACTCAAGGTTTCACCTATGCCAGGAATTTTTCTCTACCTCTCTATATCCCTGTCCTTTCTTAAAATCTTCACTTTAGCATTTCTGCTGTTATGTAGGTTAGTTTTTTTTACACATTTTTCTATCCTTATCTTTTTCTACTTTCTATTTAGTCTTATGTCCATGATTCAGTGTCAAATGCTACTTTTTAGTAGAGTTCTTAAATAGGTCTAAATACTCTCATTTAAACCAAGTGCAGATTTACATACATGCTTCATATTTAATCTTTGGAAATTATAATAAAGGTATATTTATATTACTCATATACATTATTTTACTTTTTAGATACTGATTTTATATTTATCCTTCCCACAACCTGCTCTCATCCCATGTACTCCTCTGTTGATCTTAGTTTTTTTCTTTTTTGACTTAGTGCTTATCATGACATGAATTGTTTTCAGGTAGTATACTTTAACTTAATTTGTCCTTAAGAAATCTAATTCCCACCTTTCTCCATAATGACGAACAGTTCCTAAAATCATGAATTCAATTCATGAGTTTATCCGGTAGTGCTTAGGGATCACCCCAGGTTCTGTCCTCAAAAAAATCGCTTCTGGCAGGCTCGGGGACCAAATGGGATGCCAGGGAATCGAACCTGGGTCAGTCCCGGATTGGCCTCATGCAAGGCAAACACTCTACCGTTTTACCGCTGTGCTGTCTCTTGGTCCCAGCTCTAAAATCTCGAAGTTCATCTAGTCATTGAGCCAGGCTATTAAATATCTCTTAAACAGCTTCTTTATTCCTCTTCCATAGAAAGACCTATGCCATTTCTGATTTGCACAAATTGCAATAAACTACCACTAACTAGTTTACTTACCTTTGGATGAATCACTTTTATTTGGGGGGAGAGTGCACAGGGCATCACATCCAACGATGCTCAGGGGCCTCACCTGGCTCTATTCTCAGAAATTAATTTTAGCAACTCATGAGGACCATGTGGGATGCTGAGGATAGAATTCGGGTTGGCCTCACTAAATCACTTTTAAAACCACTTTCCACCTAGCTACTGGAATTATTTCTCATAAACACCACTCTGTCACTTAATCTAACCCTTCATCAATTTCCTATCATCTACAGAAAAAAATGTCACCATCCCTGTGAGGGAACTTCTGGTATCAATTTCTATCTCCTCACACATTTATCACTTAACGATTGTAGGCTGGGTCACATACCCTGTGACTTTCTTTCTTCTTCTTGCTTCTCGTCTTGTCTCTATCTGAACAACCAGCTTCCTCTGTTTCACAGATAAGCTCAGGGTAGTTATTTTGGGGATGATTCCAAATGATGTTTCTATTACACACATACACACACAAACACACACACATTACTCTGTATTAGACCTTTAAATACTTTCTATTAATTAGGTTGGATTTATATGTAAGTGCTTAGTTTACAGTGAATATCATAAATATCTGTGAAACTTAACTCAAATTTTCCTATATCTTGTTTTACTTTTGGGACATATCTGGCAGTGCTCAGTGCTTATTCCTTTCTCTGCACTCAGGAATCACTCCTGGCAAGGCTTAGGGGATCATGTGGGATGCTGGAGGTTGAACCCAGGACAGTGGTGTGCAAGGCAAGTGCCCTACCCACTGTACTATTTTTCTGGCTCCAAATTTTCCTCTATTCTTTATTTTGGAAGAGACTAAGAATAGATAACATATAGCAAGAGGTGGTTTCTTGCGTGAAAAAAAATGAGGGTTGTTTCAGAATCTAATGGGCTCTGTTACTTATTGTGTTACTTTACTTGCTTTTAAAGAACTATCAGAGAACTCAATAGAAGATAACAAAATGCTGTAGTTGGAGCATCAATCTATTTAAATTTCTCTTTCCTAGGAAAGTCACTACTGATTCTATTAGAATTAAAGGCCCAACTTTTGTGGCTCTCCTACAGGGTGTAAGGAAGCTATATGTAGGTCAAGTGTTTTGTTCTTGAAGTAGATAGCTCTGCCTGAAATAGACTGCAAACAGATAAATTGCTTCTTTCAAATTTTGTCAGTCAAAGCTAGTATTTTGATGAAAGAACAAGTATAGCTAGAAACCAACTAGGATACTAATGCACTTGTTGAGAAAAAATATCTATAGCATGAAGTTATGATAACATAAGGATATGGCCTATTTCCAGTAGATATGAAAAAAAGCAAAATGTCATCAATATTGAAAAAATAATACGTATTATACCTAAAGAAATAAAATAACCCATAAAATTGACTCAATTATTCTACAAAAATATTGTTGATACTCTACTTGCTTAAATATATAACCTTTTTTTGTTTTGTGGGCCACACCCAGTGACACTTAGGGATTAGTCATAGCTATGCACTCAGAAATTGCTCCTGGCATGGGGGACCATATGCGATGCTGGGGATCGAATCGAGGTCCATTCTGGATCAGCCACATCCAAGGCAAACACCCTTCCACTGTGCTATCACTCCAACCCCTAAATATATAACTTTTTAAATAATTATTTGACATGATCAGTTATAGTTGCAGATTTAATTCTCAAGGAACAAACTCAAGAAGGTGGTCTGGCATAACCCTTGTGCCTGCCCCTTTTTCATGCTTACCTTTTACCACCCAATGTGGCAGCCACAACATATGCTTTTATTGGTACCATATGTGCAATGCCCCAGTTCTTCCTGATTCTCAATATTTTTTCTCACTTCTTCTCCTTTTATCCTTGTTACCCTTTCTCAGTATACTTAGGTTAATGGTACCTGTATTTCTGCATTTAAAATCGCTCCTGGTTGTGCTTTGGAGACTACATGGGATACTGGGGATCAAACACTCTTCAACCTCTTGAAAGGCAAGTTCCCTAGCTACTGTGCTATTATTGTTCTGGCATAGTATCTATAAGTATTCTTTTATTGTTACAATTGGCTGGAATTGTTCTATTGTTCTATTCTATTATTGTTCTGGCATAGTATCTATAAGTATCTATAAGTATTCTTTTATTATTACAATTGGCTGGAAAGGGCATTATTCTACTGGCACCTCAAAAGTTTTAGCTTGTGAATATATGATAATGTATAAGTCCAAGAAAAAAAATGTAGTAGTACTGCATATGAGAAACATTAGATTAAAATTATTGCTATAGCAAAAAAACTGAGTTCATAATTGAGGAAATAAAGACCCATTTCTCCTAAAGGTTTTACAATATTATTAAAGTTCCACAACAGTTCTACAATATTACAATATAAAAACATTTGACAGTTATTTTCAATTTTAAAATTTTAGTTCCATAATAATAAGATAAAGGACCTTGATTTATAATGTATCTCTACTTGAATAAAATTTGTATTTCTTAAGTATTTGAAATATGACACTTAATTCCTTATCAAAGCACACTATTGAAGAAAACTATAATTACATGTATCTAGTTCAAGAAGGTCATATTCTGTAATACCGTTCCTGATGTGTTTCATTAGCCTTAGATCAAGAAATATAGTAGATTTGATATAACTTCGTTCAAATGAGGAATTCCTTTGTCATTATATCTCAATGTTTTCAGCAATTTGCTGATAGAAAATAGTCTTTTATTTTTCTATTAAGTGGCAATTCAGGGTAAATATTATTACAATTCTAACTAAAGTGGTTTGCTATTACTTCTGGAAACATTCAGTTTAAAATTGAACTGTTATAGTACCCAAACATAAAGAATTTGTTTATTTCTGCCTATATTGTCTAGTTTGCAAATATTAAACTATCTTTAACAGAAATTATTTTAGGGCTAGTGAGAAAAATAGAAGACTGAAGTACAGCTTTGTATATAAGTAGCTTAGATCCAATCCCCAGTTTATCATGCTCTCCTGTGCACCACCAAGAGTGACTTGAGCTCTAAGCCAGAAATATCTTTTCAACAGCATTGGTTGTGATTCCCCCCCAAAAACCTAAACAGATCAGCAAAATTAAGACTCTATGGTTATAAAAATTATGACATTGCAGAAAAATCAGTAGAGAGTAAAAACCCTGCAGTATAGAACATTTATGAGAATCAATGCAACTTCAAAATGAAATGACCTTAACAGATTATATAGAACTCCATACCTCACATACACATTTGAGGTTAGAATAAGTATAGGGACATTTTTTTTCTTTTATTTTATTGTAAGAATTTATTCAAGAGACAAAATTGATTAACATAATGAGGTAAACTAACATAGCATAATATAGTAACATATTAATATAATTAATATAATATAATAATACATGTAAGTCAAAGAAAGTTTCTGATTAAAACACAATTTTTTTTCATAATGGCTTACATATCTTTCACAGTAGTATTTTAGGTACAAATTACATTGAATCAGGGGAATACCCATCATCAAATATGTCTGTCCTCCCCCCATTCCAGTTCCCTTTCTACAGCCCATATACTCCACCATCACCCCCCCCCCCCGGGCTGTTAGAGTAGGTGGACCCCTCTTTGTCTGGCTTACTATTAGTGATCATATATCTGTTTGGTCCTGTAACCCTCCCTTGTTTCCCCCTCTATTTAAGAGGCAGAGCTAGATAAATCGAGGTATGTGGTTTTGTTTGAAGGAAAGAAAAGCAATAGATTGGGGTACACAATAAGAGAAAAAAAAAGAAGTCAAATACGCTGAAAATGGGCAGAGTACCTCTAGAGGCTTTCAACCTCAGTTTGAGAGAGGAAGTGAAAAAGGTAATTGAAACACCACAACAATACAGAAAGAAATATCAAATTAAATAACCAGTGAGCACTACAGCAATAAAGACAGGCACCACACAATAGTCTCGGTTCTGAAATCAAAGCATGCTCGAGTGCAAAAAGAAAGAAAAAGATAAGATAAAATAAAATAAAATAATATTGGAGATATCAACTTCAATCTCTACACCAAAATAAAGATGTCAAAAAAATCGATCAATCAAATCAATAAATATGTGGAAAAATGATTGTTTTTTGTTTTGTTTTGTTTTTTTTCCCTTTTCTTCCCCCCCCCCCCTGCATAGGCACAGTAACTATTGGGAATATTATAGAGGGAATTTCCTTGGCCTAGGAGATATAAGGTTTCTCCACCCCTGAAGTATACTGTCATGGGATTAACTATAGACTCCTTGCATGATCATTTACGCTCCCCTTGTTGCTTTCGTGGTGTATGGAAGACTTCTGTTTTGTTTTGGATGGTAAAATCAGAACTCTGTATCTAGAGATCTTGGTGGCTGTGCACTCAAGGAATGGAGCTTATGAAGTCTTTCTTTGTGGTTCTAGCAGTTATGCTTCTTCAGTGTCGTTTTAATCCATCTTCTGCAGTTGGTGGTCTTGGTCATTATGTTGCTCCTAGGATGAAGCCTGGGATAAAGTCTTTTGTTATGTTTCCGGAAGACCCATTCAGTTGCGGTTGTCTCAGTCAGACCTCTGGAATTTGAGATCTTGTTTGCTGAACAGATAGTAGACCAAAAACTAGGCTAGAGCTTTTTGTTGCTGCTGCTGTTGTTGTTGTTGGTCGGTATAGGGACATTTTTAAAGTAAACATAACACCTATAATTAGAGAAATAAAAAAAATTCTTTAAGGGCATCTAATGCTATTCTGTGAAATACCTTATTAGTATACAAGAGAGTATGGTTTCTTTCCAGATAATTCTTAAGCCTCTCCAGTCATGTGGAGAGTAGTGAATACTTAATAGTTCTGCATCAGCCACATGTGGAATGGAAAATCCCACTGAATATTGAAAATGCCACCCCAGGGTGGATGGGTTATTTAAACTTGGAATGGGGAGGGAGAGGCCCAAGATTCTGAAACATATATTATAATAGAATTGCTCATCATGATACTTTATGCCTTGGTCCAGTCCAACTTATAGGAAATAATGTTTAGATCTGAGCAGTGTATAAAAATCCATTGAAGTTTATTTGTTGAAAGGTAAACTAAGAGGAGGAGAATTATACTCCATTTTTATCTCAGGCTTGGGAGGAAACAATCAATTTTCCTATTTTAAATATCAGAAACCTAGTCAAATAGAACCGACTAGATGTCTAAATGTCCTTGTCATATTTATGCCAGGAACACAAAATCTTCAAGCTCTAATGATCAGGGCTCATGATTAGATAAGGGTTGAAAGAAAAATTCTAAATTAAATTAATAGACTAGCACATAATCTAATTTATAATAAAGCTTTATAATATACAAGAAAGAGTATGAATAAAATACCTTAGTAACAAAACCAGAAATGGGAAGTGATTTAATTTTTCTTTGAAAGAAATAATAGCCTAACCTACTCACTAAACAGGAATAAAATCCCTGTAACAATGTGAAGACATTGCTTTTGGTTTCTTTTTTTCCAACAGAGAAGCTCAAGTTAGATTTTCTAGACCCCATTTGGTCTAGCTGTTTTGAGTAAGAATTTAGTATTTAGAAATGAGCTGTAGTATAACTAAACAACTTACTGATATTGCTGCTAACAGGAGAATGTTGCATTTGAATGTTTCTACTTCAAGGAGGCATATCCTCTTTCCCAAGAACACAAGTTTTAAGTATTTTGACCTTGTATTGCTATTTATTTAGTGTGCTTAGGTTGGAATATGGAAGATTTACACTATCTTTCCCCAGCATGGCATGTGTCATCTAAAGAACTGAGTGAGTCTAGATTGCACCACCCTTGTCTTCTGGCTGACTGTACATTCTTGGTGCTACACTCATTCAGATGAAGGTTATATTTTTTCGCATAATGAGAAAGGAGCATTTCAGTAATGACTCTTGGAAATATACCATGTAAATTAAATTAAACTGAATAGCATATTACATAGAATAAAAGATATATTTTATCACCAAAAGTTTTATTGGCCTTTGGAGATAAGAAGGTGTTCTATAATTGACATTCTTTGCAAGTGTCACCAGATGTGACCCAAAAAGACAAAAAAAAAAAAAAAAAGAGAATGTTCATATGCAAAATTTTTATCTAAGGGTTTCTCCGAGAAGCAGATAGACCACAAATAAGAGTTTGAGTAAATTGACATGTATTTTTTAAGACATTTTTGTTTGTTTTTAGGGCCATGCTTAGCTGTTCTTTGATTCTGTGCTCATGTATCATGCCTGGCAGGGATTAGGGGACCATATGTAGTGGCAGAGATTGAACCCAGGTCAGCTGCATGCAAAGCGAATGTCTTACTTCCTATACTACCTCTGGTTCTTGAGACTTATTATATTTAGTATATTATGTATAGGTAGATTGACAATGAAATTTATTATTAAATCAGGGCATGTTAAAATAGAAGAACACATAGATGATAGACAAATTCAGACTGCCATAGACAAATTGAGACTATGATCATTCTAGATATGAGCAACTGGGCTAATAGACAAACATGTATTTGAAATGAGAGCTGTGGCAAGAATTTCATCTTCTCAACACCACCACCAAGTGTTTTCCCCCTAATTTTAATTTAGGCACCATGATTTACAAGATTGTTAATAATAGAGTTTCAGGCAATGTTACAAGTTCACATTCCCCAACGTTCCAGAAAAGTATTTTTAAAAAATAAAATCTATGAGGCCAGAGCAATAGCACAGCTGTAGGACGTTCGCCTTGCATGCAGCTGACCAAAGACGAACCCGAATTCAATCCCCAGCATCCCATATGGTCCCCAAGCCAGGAGCGATTCTGAGCACATAGCCAGGAGTAAACCCTGAGTGTCACCGGGTGTGGCCCAAAAGTCAAACATAAATAAGTAAATAAAATCTATGCTTGTAAATTAACCCGTTTGCAAGGCATAAGAAATAATAATAAAAAAAAAAAAACACAGAGTATTGGGATCTATAAGATGCTGTTTACTCACCAAACCATGGAACATCTTTTAAAGTCTGGGAAAGATATTAAATAGCATTTGAGTTCAGTTAGCTTAATTTTTAAATACAGGCATATCTAGAAGAAATATATTCCTGTTCATTGTCCAAATAATACACAAATCCTAGTTTTATGTGCCAACATTTAATTAAAATAATCTTGTCATTTTCATCACCATCAACAATGGTGCCCTGAATGAATTTTAGGGATCACTGCTAGTAGGCTCAGGGGACCATATGGAGTTCCAGCATCGAGTTTGGGCTAACAGTGAGTAAGACAAGCATCTTATCTGCTACTTTTCTATTTCTCTGATTCATTCTTCTATTCTTTGTCACAGTACCTTAAGATCATTGTTTTTAAAACACTTAAGAAACTTCTACTGCACTAACTATAATCTGTGATTGTAATCTTAAAGTTTGATATCTTTAGGACTTTATAAGAGTTTTACTCTTGTGTTTTTACCTGTTTTCTCTATTTTGTTAAACATGTTAATAAGTTGATTGGTATTGAGTTAAATTAACTTAGAACTTAAGATTATCTGTAATGTAACTAAAATATAATAACATTGATGAATTCTTTCAGGATCATCCTAATCAGCACTTGAATGGGCCATATATATCTTACTAAACTATGAAAAAATTTATACTTTATTTTGAGTGTTTGGTAGTTTCCACTGTCTGTTTCCAAATTTTCCAGTAGAAGATACATTTCTGCAAATACTAACTTACTATTTCTAGTGCATAATTATAATACTTTAATGTGTTTTAAATGGCAGTTAATAATACAATTTTGATAGAAATTTAACTTTACAAAGTAGTATAATTTAGTAGTATAATTTAGTATAAATATCACAATAGATATAGCGATGATAAATAATGCCATTATTTATTCAAATTTTGCACACATTTAGCTAGTTTATACAAAGCATAAGTTATGCTCTTATGAGTCTGCAAGTAGCTTTTTATATAATTTTGCAATAAATAACTGATTTCATATATATTGAAAGTTGATAAAATATGCTTAGAAATAAAATAAACCTATGATAATATACTAGGTTGGTTAGTTTAGCACTGGGAATAAAAGGTTTGTTTTAATTCTTTTCTTTTGAACTTGGTACAGTTTGAAGGAGTTACATGTTTCTTTTTTTTTTGTTTGTTTTGTTTTGGTTTGGTTTTAGGCCACACCCAGCAGTGCTAAGAGGTTACTCCTGGCTCTGAGTTTAGGAATTACTCCTGGCAGGCTAGGTGGACCATGTGGTATGCCAAGGTTTGAACCTAGGTCATCCTCAAGGCAAATGCAGTGGTGCAAGGGCAAAGCCCTTCCTGCTGTTCTATGACTTTGCTCCACATGTTCCTATATAGGAAGTTGTGCTGCTACGATGGTTAGTAGTTGCCTGTTTCTATAAGGTAGTCAAGTTGGCTTTTAGACAACATATTTTGAAGCATAGCAAATAATATTTGGCAGATCGCAAGTAAGAATGAAGCATAAACAGGATATTATGAAGAATGTACAATTGTCTTGTAAATTAAATTGTAAAAGGGATAGATAAGTCCTCTGATGATGCTCAGAACCATCATAATTTTCCTTCTCTCAATTGATCATATCAATTTTATATTTAAGGGATCCTCCGAGCCCACTTACAATCATTTAGAAATGAATTCTACCCGATTTCACTGTTTGCAAAACCTGCATGCTGGCCTCTGCAGAATCATTTTGTCCAATATATCCCTGCAGGTTTTTACAAACTTAGAATGGCATTTGGGCCACTTGGCTCCAAACTTGCTTGGTGATTATGTCAACAGAGTTGTGACTGAAGAACTATTGAGCTCCTTGTTTGCAATTGAGTAGGAGGTGGCACCTGCTGGGCAGGACAGTTCAGAGACAGCAAGGACAAGGAGACACGCCCCCATATTTCTATTTCTAATGAATCTTTCTCATGCAACAGAGACTGTGAGTGCAGAGTTCTTGCCCGTTGTCATGTCACCAAGTATTTCCTATGTGTTTCAAAAGAAATGAACTCAGTGTTACCAAAATCTGTGGCTGCCTATTAATAATAAATTATCTCTTCAAGTAATCCTCTGACATCTAGCACTCTGGTAGCTAAATGCTCCCACATACTGAGAATATTCTGAAATATATCAGGTTAAACAAGAGTAGATAGATGCCTTTGGATAGGGATGTCTATTTTTAGTTACGGTGCTCAAAACATGCTTTCTATATGTGTTCCAGTGCAGGAAAGGATAAACTTGAGAGAACATGCTGCTGAAGAAACTAGGCAGGGCAGTGGGATGATAGGGAGCATGTGTTGGTTTGAAAAATAGATAGCTTTGAATAAGATTCAATAAATGTAACATACCTTTGTTCCTAAAAATAACACAAAATTAACCTACAATTGAAAGTAAGTAGGAATTCTTTACCCATTCAACACTAGGATATATTTGAGCTAAAGAGAATGACCAGATGTGGACAATGCCAAAATATCCCCATAAAGGAAGAGGATTAGGGTCAAGTTAAAAAGAGGCCATACTAGTTAAATTAAGTACTTTGAAAAAAAGTATATGAAGCTGTTGGATTTATATGCAGTCATAAAAACATGAACACACACATTCCAGATGTAACCAGGATAACTGGTTCATCATCCTTTCAAATCTTAGATATTAGAAGTCCTCACAGTTGAAAAGCTTCCTACATATTTACCCAGATCTCAGAAATGCTATCTTTTATAGTTAGTGTGTACACAGTTGAATGCATTCTCTACATGATTCTTATTTTTACTGCAAAAAATAGTGCTGTCTATCCAAATCTTTGTCACTTTCATCATACAGATGGAAAATAACTGAACTATGGAATGAATGTGGCAATTTAAAATTGAGAAGAAAATGGTGTTTAGAATCCAAAACTTGACTCACTTACCTTTTTTTCATGCTACAGTATTTGGTTAAGCTATTCATAGTCACGCAACATCTATGTAACAGTGATGTCTAAATCTATAGGAACTTTAGGAAAGAACTACTTTTTAGTTTATCTTTAGAGGGTTATGGCAGATTAACAATGACCAAGACCAGATGTATTTTTCCAGCTCACAGAACTTTGCTGCTATCTGAATGAAAGTGCTTTTGAAGTTTTGGGCTTTCTGTGCATTTACAGTATTTATTTCTTCCCTTCCTCACTTTGTTCCCTTCCCCAGATGAAACCTAGACATGACATACACTTATGAGAACAGGAAGACTAGGAAGAGAAAATGCCTTTGATGCTTTTCCATTGGAAAGTCTCATCAGTGTCAAACCTTACATTATTGGAATTTGAAGATCTAGGACAGAGTCTCTTTGGAGAAAACAACCCATAGGGAAAAGCAGCTACTAGATTCTCTGAGTTTTCTTCCACAGTTCCCATAATTTTTCTGCAAATCATGTCATGCTTCTGACACATAAAAGCTCACAGCATGTGAATGAAGTTCCTGGGAGGAAATGCTCTCTCCAGGAAATGGAGCTGAACAAGCCCACTGAGAAAGAAGTGTAGGGCTGTCTAGGGAGCTGCTTCTCTGCTCTGAGTAGTAATCACTATAAATAAGTCTTGACCTGGCTTCTATGGGGAGTGGATTCCAGGAGGCTAAAAACATTTGCCCAGCAGCTCTATACTTGTCTGCTCAGAGGCCCTGTTTAGTTTTTAAGAGGAGGGTGCTGGCATTTATATTGAGAGTTTATATTTTCAACCTTTCTTTTAATCATGATCATTTTACATCTCCCAGGGCAATTAATAGTCCCCTTTTGCATGATTATCTTAATTTTGCATTGATTGAAAGTTGCAAGTAGGAAATGGCTTATGCATTATTTGTTCACAACTTTAAAACTTCCAACAGTTCCAACAGTTTGGTCAGGTAGCCATAATATTTTGAGAAAATAGAAATTTGTAGCTGGATATGGAAATGAGAAGACTAAAAAATTTAAAAACACTGTTACCATATTCGCTACTTTGATTTTATATTAATAGGAACTCAACTTGTTCACTATACACACAGTAAAATAAACTCCCATTTTTCTTAGGATTAAAAAGCTACCTATGTCAGATATGGCAAAAAATTGCAGCCATAGGAAGAACATATAGGATGTTAGAAAGAAGTTAAGAGAATTAAAAAAAATGGCTTTGCTAAAAAAGCATTATTGAAAATATTGACAAAAGCAGCGTATTTAAAGAATCACTCTGTGTGCTTTAATTTTATTACAGCCTTTGAAGGTCACAGTGGAATTTAACAGACTTGTCTCAGTACTAATGCATCACCTTTGTGCAAGAGTGGTTGGCTATCTAGTTGGAAAAGAGATGGTTCATCTTGCAGTTCTAAGGAGAATGAGTTGGAAGCCAAACCCATGAGCATATTCAGACCAGTTCTACCAGTATAGATATTGTTGTGATAGCCTACTTAAGGTGTATCATAACAGATGTACGAGCAAGTCATGGATAGCCACAAAACAAAGCAAGGCAACTATACAAATTCATGTCTACCTATGCAAAGATTTCATAGGGCTAATGGTGGGGTTTGCATTATCTCCTAATGTGGGATGGTACAAGCAATTGTTGTAATGGTGCCATTAATCATTAAAACACCCAGAACTAAAATTTTGTTAAGAAACTGCTGTGGAACTCTGGCAAAAGTGATGAATTCCAGAAATCAGTGCTGGTTTCAGTAGGGATTAATATATGTTCTGGGGGATTGAATAATACAAGTCAGGTGACCCATTCTTTTTTCCATGGCATAGTATTAGATAGTATTGGGATTTATATTATATTTCTGCCACTCAGAGTGTGACCTTGCCTGTGTAATTGCCCTTTGCAACCATCAATTTTTCTTACCTATACAATAAAATAAGTATATTTTATATACTTATTATGAAATTTTAAAAGGTTTTGATCCACAAAATCTAGACAAATACTTTATAAATAATTTTACACTCTGAATTATACAATCCAAACACAATCCCAAGTAAATAAATTCCATAAATGTGGCATTTTAAAATTATAAGATTATATTTTCACTTATTTTTAGATGAGATCTCTGAATTCAGCAGATAATGTGTACCTCTCAAACTGCTGTGAGGTATTCTTAACTGTGGAAACACAAAGGTTAATAAAAACATGACACTGCTTTCAAGGAGTTTGCAGTCTAGTGTAGTAGATGAATAATTGCACAGGATTGATATGATTAATGTCAAAAGTGAAGTATAAACAAAGCTACATTGGAACGTTGATTAGGGAGCAATTACTTCTGATGGGTGGGTTTGGGGAAGACTCCACTGAGGAGATGGTATTTGAAGTGATGCATGAGTAATGGAAAAGCATTGTTCTCTAGACTAATGTGTTAGTTCAATATATTCCTGATCAAGTTTTTGGGTCTTTTTTGTTTGTTTGTTTGTTTGATTTTATTTTTGGACCACACCCAATGGTGCTCAGGATTTACTCCTGGCTCTGTGCTCAGAAATTGCTCCTAACAGGCTCAGGGGACCATATGAAATAGGAACTGAATCTGTATCCGCTAGTATGCAAAGCAAATGCACTACTCGCTGTGCTAACACTCCAAACTGATCAGTTTTCTATAATTATGATAGCAATAAGTAGCACATCCTGATCTCAGTGTCCAGTTTACAGCAAGAGAGAATTATAGACCTTCTTCCAAAGGCTGTCTACTTCATTGCTACAAACTATATAATCAAAGAAGTAATGTGGACTTAAAGAGGAAAAAAATTGCTTCTTTTTCATTTTTTTATTATTTTTTATCTAGTTTTTGTCAATTTCTTTGTTTTGGGGTAGATATTGAAGTAGTTTTCCATTTTTTTAAATTTATATATTTACATTTTCTTTCTTCTTTTCTCTTCTTCCTCTATGCGCCGTGTCATATTTCCTATCTCAAGGCCATGGCAACTATGTGGGGCATATTTTTATTGCTGCAGTGCTCACTGGATAGCTTATTTGATTCCTCTTTTTGAGCTGTTGTGGTGTTTCACCTTCTTCTTTTCCCCTTTGTCCCTCAAACCAAGGATGAGAGCCTCTAGAATGACTCTCCTCATAGTCGGTGTAGTCGATTTTTACCCCATTATATTATTTTTCTCTTCCTCAAACAAAACCACATAACTTGAACTTTCTAGTCCCGCCTCCCAATTAGAGGGGACAATAATGGAGGCACCAAGACCAAACAGTCATAAGACCACTAAGTAATAAAAGACACAGAAGGAACCACGCATTCTATCAGCCCCTGAGGAGAGAGTGGAGGATATGGGAGGCAGGATGGGAGCGGATGTGGGACAACAATTCGGTGGTGGGAATTCCCCTGATTCAATGTAAATATGTACCTGGAATATTACTGTGAACGATATATAAGCCACTATAATTAAAATAAAAATTATATTAAAAATATCATTTTGTAAAATGAAAAAAATTTAAATCTCATTGAAGATTCTCTACTACCTAATTCCACATTTATAATAAACACTCAAAAACTTACTTTAAAAGTATTTTAAGTAATAAATTAATTGAAAGTCAGAGTCAGTATTTAAGTGTATTCACCATCTTTCAGACACTTCTATATAATTTAATATATTAATTTCTCTAATCCTCACAACAATCTTAAAAATTAATATAAGGGATTAAAGAAGGAGAGAGGACAACAGATAATATACTTTGTTTTGTAAGCAGCCAATCCAGGTTTGGTCCCTGGCATTACCTATGATTTTCTGAGCACTGCCAGCAGTGACTTTTGAGACAGAAATAATCCCTGAGCAGAGGTCCCACAGAAATGTAATTATTGGAAATAATAGTATGTTTATAATTCTCAATGCATAGTTTATGAAACTAAAGTATAAAAAGATTTAGAAAATGTCCCAGGACCACATGGTTAAAATGAATATTAGTTTTCTCTTGAAAGCTAAGGAATTATCTACTGAAAATTGGAAAAATTTTAAATTTCAGATCCAATCTAGCTACCTAACTTTGAACTTAACCTAAATTTGCATTACAAAGTAAATAAATATTTCTGAGGTCTTTTGATTGTGCTAATGCTATTGAAAACTGTTTTATACATGCTGACGATTTTAATACTTTCAGTTTTTTTGCATGCAGTATTTTATTTTAATTAATACATTCATTAAAATAAAATTTATCATATAGTTGACAGAGTTGATCATACATTTCTTTTCAGATAAGTGAAGAAAGAAAGAAAGAAAGAAAGAAAGAAAGAAAGAAAGAAAGAAAGAAAGAAAGAAAGAAAGAAAGAAAGAAAGAAAGAAAGAAAGAAAGAAAGAAAGAAAGAAAGAAAGAAAGAAAGAAAGAAAGAAAGAAAGAAAGAAAGAAAGAAAGAAAGAAAGAAAGAAAGAAAGAAGAAAGAAAGAAAAGAAAGAAGTAAGAAGAAAGAAAGGAAGGAAGGAAGGAAGAGAAGGAAGGAAGAGGAAGAAAGGAAGAAGGAAAGAAGAAGAAAGAAAGAAGAAGAAGAAGAAAGGAGAAAGAAAGAAAGAAACAAAGAACCAAATAAAGAAAGAAAGAAAGAAAGAAAGAAAGAAAGAAAGAAAGAAAGAAAAGGAAGAAAGAAAGAAAGAAAGAAAGGAAGAAAGAAAGAAAAGGAAGAAAGAAAGAAAGAAAGAAAGAAAAGGAAGGAAGGAAGGAAGGAAGAGTATAGTAGCAAGTACATTTATAAAAATTACTATATCTTCAATGAAGTCATTAATACAGTGATAAAAGGTTTAGTAATTCTTGTTGTCACCTGTACATTCTGTTACATTAGGGATTAGAGCATAAAAAATGAAGTTGTCCAGAAATTCAAAGCATTATTCCTGATACAAAGACTTTTAGGGTATGTACTCAGATGCCAAGCCTCCTAAAAGAAGAAAAATATGGGGAAGGGTGCCTGCACTTACTCCTGATGATATCACCCCCCCAAATAAAAAGACATATCTAAAGTGTGATTAGAGGTGTTCCCTGCATTTACTATTTTAAAGTAATACAATTTAAAATACCTCCTAAATTTTCTTTGCCCCCCCCCCACTTTTCTGTAACTCAGAGGTTACTACTGATTCTGTACTCATAAATTACTTCTAACAAGCTTAGACCATATGGAATGCTAGGGTAAAAGCATGTAAGCTAAATGCCATACCTGTTGTTAGGCCATTTAGGCCCCTAGCCTTTCTTTGGATACAATTAAAACATCAATTTAAAATAAGTTTATATGAAAAAAGTAATAAGAGCATGTAGATAGGAAATGGAGAATTGAGTCAAAAAGTGAATAATGTACTGAGAGCAAAGGATTTCTCATACTTTAATATTTCTTTCCTACATCTCTGCCTCATTTTTGCCTATACTTTTTCTGCTTTGGAGAAAGCCCTTGGATAAATTTTTATCCTCTATAATTTCAATACGAAATCTTAGTTAAATGTTGAACAATTATGGTTATTATTTTAATTTGTTCCAACAAAGTTCTAAATAGTTAAGTTAAATTTTCATAGGTTTTTTTAATTGTGATATTAAACAATTATCATCATTTTAAGAATGAACGATCCAAGTAGAAAGCTCAAATGACCAAGAAAAAAATATTCACATGATTCAGAAAAAATGAACAATGTTCAAGTAAAAATGGCAGCTTCTCATTTGTCCTTCTTGGAAGACTTCCCTGAATGACCTTAGAGGAAGTAGGAAGAATAATCAAATTCTGTAGGCCGGTCATAGAGAGGTTAGCCTCCTTGCAAAGTGTGCTGGCTTAGCTACATACACCATCTCTGGCCTTATCCTTGGGTGCATGTGCTGTCAAAATGAAGCCTAGAAATTTGATGGGCTTGATTTTCACTCTGATTAACTCCAGAAAGGACTGGAGTGTTTTGGCTCACATTGTGAGATTTCAGTCCCATTCAGGAGGCAAGCTTCTCCTCAAAGAACTTAAGGATGGAGCCTTATTGAAACAAAATGTTGCATTTGGCCCTAAGCAAATATATTAGATCTGGAAATGAAATCTAAAATTCTTGCCAGTTTCTTCTTCCAAGAAACACTCGCTTTCCTTTCATAGCCATTCTCCTTTACCAGGATATAAATTCATCACAATTCTTGACATCTCATATTTGGGTAATCTTCCTAACTTATGCTGAAAATGCGCTTCTATTTGGGGAAAATTAAAAATGACTGGATAAATCAATTCTTTCTGATTTTAATTGCATCTCTTTCTTGCTGAAATGCCTGACTTCCTTAAGATAAGTCCCCAGATGCAAAACACTCCTATTTTATACTCTGTCATATATGAATAGCTAGACAAGGGTCCTTTTCTTTTGTGATTCACTCCAATCATTCCTTTTGCCCTCTTTAGTACAGGCACAAGGTTAATTTCTTTGCTATTCAATGCAGGTAAACTATTTCTCACTACAGTTCTGGGGACATATATATTTTTGTGCACCTTGCTTTAGTTAGTAAATTTGGAGCCTTATGGATGTCATAAGTGAGACATCCATAGATATTTTATGAACTCACAGGGTGTCTGTTCTCTAATGTGGCTTATTGTAATTTTCCACTTCAGCTGACTATGCTACATGCTCATGCATAATACAGTTGTACTGTGGCCACATCTTTAATAAATGTGGAAGTAGGACTGAGGCAATTGTAAAGCAATTGCAAATCTAGAGTCCCAGTTACAATAAATATACTATGTCATGATAAGGGAGAATAGTATGCCTTCAACCTCTTAATTGAGCATCCCATCTTTATTCTCAACTTGAGAGGATGCTCTGAAGCTCTCAGCTCCTGACACTGCATCTGATTCTATTCTACTTTTGATAGGAAAGGCCTTAAGATCTTCTCTCTCTCCAGCAGTAGAAATGGCTAGCTAGCTACACAAGTAGGGACCCTCCTTTCACTTTATTTTTTCTTTTCCTTAGCCCTCTCTTTCTCCTTCCACAAAAGCTGATGTTTTTACTTAAGATTTTAAATGATCAAAAATTAATTTAAATCCTATGATTGATAAATAGAATTTCAATTAATTTTTGGTAATAATTAAAATATTTATTTTCTTTTTTGCTTTGTGGGGCACACCCCGTGACATTCAGGCTTTACTCCTGAATATGCATTCAGAAATTGCTCTTGGCTTGGGGGATCATATGGGATGCCGGGGATTGAACCAAGGTCCATCTTGGATCAGCCACGTGCAAGGTAAACACCCTAAACACCCTATCACTGTTATCACTCTGGCCCTAAAATATTTTTATGATACTTCATTTTTATCCTTTTCATATTCAGATTTTAATATATTTTGTTCTTTATTACTTTAGAAATGTATGCATCTACTGTTGTTTTATGACAATCCTAGTATTGGATATTTCATACTGGTTTTGCATTGAATATGTTAGTAACATAAAAACTGTTGACTTAGGGATGTGAATCAGAAGTTATAATTAGTTCTAAAAATATGTTAAATAATAGAAAGTAAAAATACCTGCTTTTGTGGATATCTAGAATATACCATATTATAAGTATATTTTTATATTGAATATTTTGAAGAGTTTGAATTAAAGTCACATTAATTGCTATTGTACCTAATGTACAATATTGTACCTTCCTATTGTACCAATACAAAAACCCATAAATATAGCTGACATACTCCAATTATCCATGTCAATGAACAATTTAAAATAAAAAATATTGCTTTATTATTATTTATTTTGCTTTATTATTATTTTAAGTTGATATAACATTATACCAGAATGTACATTTAAAAATATAAAGCTTTTTGGTTCATATTTTTTGTTTTGCTTATTTTTACAATATAGATTTATTCTAAATATGTGTTCATATGTATGCATATGTATTATTCAACTATTTATCTATTTTATTATTTATGGATAATAGGATTTTTAATTTATTTATTCAATTTGTTTTTGAAATTATACTATTTTAGTACTTATATATACATTTTTCCTGTGTTTTTAGAAGTGAGTGAAGAACTGAGAAAGTTCTACTATGCAAAAATAGTCAATATTTCCTTTATATAAAAAATTAAATAAGGGCAAGTCTGTTTTTGACAAAAAATAGCTTATTATTTAAATATTATTTTTGTCACTATTTCTTTTTTGTTTGTTTGTTTTCTGGTCCACATGTGGCAGTGCTCAGGGTTTACTCCTGGCTCTAGGCTTGGAATCACTCCTCGTGAGCTCCAGGGCCATATAAGATCTCTTGGACTAACATGGGTCAGTGCATGGCAAATGCCCTACCCACTGTGCTACCTCTCCAGGTTCTCATGCCTCTATTTTTAAAATAAAAAAGTTGACTCACAAGCATAAAATAAATCAAGTAGGTGCTAATATACATATGTTCAAATTCTGAATATGAGCATAGTATATTTGCCAAATTGAAATAAATATATAAGGCAAGAACTTAAAACAATATAAAATTATGTCAAAGATTTATTCACCGTAGAGATACCTGCTTAAGTTTTTCTATATTTAGTCTCATGTTGCTTGTTGTATGCAGTTGGGGATTCTGCTATGTATAGAGAACTCTTAGGATAATGTGGGATTCAACAGTAGAAATAGATGGCTAAGTATAACCAAATCAAACAAATTTAAATTTTATTTGTAGCCACTGTTTAATTCAACAACTTGTAAATTAATCTGCAATACTCAATGAAGATAAAACTAACTCCTTATGTACTGAATAACCTAGCCTAGAAATGAGAATAACTTTGACCTGAATAGCAGCATAATGATGTATCCCTAATTATCTGTTTAGACACAGCCTAGTGTATGTAAAGTCTTTATGTACTCTTAAACTAAAATCTAAGCCCTATGCCAGGTATGAAGTTCAAGGAGTATTTTAAAATATATTTTTGTATTATTTAGCTTAACACTTCCTCTTTACCCAATCATATATTTTTGTTTGTTTTTGATTTGGGGCCACACCCAATGGTAATGCTCAATGGTTATTCCTGGTTATGCACTCAGAAATAGCTCCTGACTTGGGGGACCATATGGGATGCTGGGGGATGGAACCACAGTCTGTCCTAGGCTAAAGTGTGCAAGGCAGACACCTTACAGCTTGTGCCACCACTCTGGTCCATACCCAGTCGTATTTCTTTAAGGAATTTTAACTATAGTTGTTACAGATTGAACATTAAAATAAATTATTTTAATCTGTTTTCTGGAGTCTCTTGAAAGATAAATTTAGCACATCAAGAACTAATTACAAGAAGTCATAGAAATAGCTCACAGTTGGAGTACATGTCTAACATGTTTGAGCCCCCAAATTTATACTCTGACACCTTCTTTACATCCCCCTTAGTACTACTGGGTATAACCCTATTTGGAGCTGGATCTAATCAGCATAGAATCACTGGGCCAGAACATAAAACACAATCACGTGGTTGTTATGTTGGCAGTGTTGTTGATAGTTGCTGTTGGAAGTGTTGTGTCCCTCTCATAAGTCTCCTCCCTATCCCCTGCCAGGATAAAGACATTATTTATCCATAAAATAACATCTTCAAATTATTGAGGTAGAACTAAGTTTTAAACTTAGTTCAAGCTCCTTCTACAAGAATATCTACAAAATGCAATAGATTCCTAGTAACTCTATTACCAGTAGACCTACACATATGTTACAACTTAATTAAGCACAATGTTTATTTACTGTGTATTTATTGGATCAAGGCAAATGTCCTTAGTCTGTAGTTTCCTCAACATTACTATTTCAGGAATATAAGCTCCTTCTATCTGGTGGCATTGCTAATTCTTAAGGACTCATTTTTACCAGAAGGCAAAAAAAGCAAGCAAGGAAAGCAAAATGTTTGAATGAAGCCTATTTGAAAAAGATACAACATGTAACAGGGATACATTTTCCTGTAGGCAAGATTAGGAGGTACAGTCTAGTTGTAAATAAAGTAAAATATTGGTGAATAATAAAATGATATTAACCATAACTCACTATTATTGGTCTACTAGATAATGGTAAAAATATTTGTGAAAAAATAAAAACATTGAGAGTGGTGCTTTGCCCTTTAGGCATTCATACTTGAATTTAGGGAAAGGTAATTTATGAGTAAAAATAACAAAGCAAGTGGCATATTTAAATACAAATTTTCAATAAGGTGCAGAAATTATGGATAATATTATGAGAATTTGAAGTGCATTTTGAAGGCAAAGTACAAAGAATATTTGGTTTTGATACAAAAAACACAAAAACATTTTAAGTAAAGACTTAGTTCTTATTTGAATTGTGGAAACTTAACATTTTCTCACCTCACATTTTTATCACAGGCAAGTATTTATGCTTCATAGTAGAGAAAATATTCCGTGAGGGGCAGGATATTTCCAGCATTTGCAAACTTTTTCATAGGTTAATCATAGTTTCAGAAGTTCACGTTTTTCTAGACTAAACAGAAGTTAAATTTGTTCTTCTATTTAACCTTGGGCATATCATCATCTACTGAAGATTCCATAGCAAACAGATTATAAACATTGACTGAAATTAGAAATCAGTTGCTTAGGGGGCCAGAGAGATGGCATGTTTGCCTTGCATGTAGAAGGACGGTGGTTCGAATCTCAGCCTCCCATATGGTCCCCCGAGCCTGCCTGGAGTGATTTCTGATCATAGAGCCAGTAATAAACCCTGAGTGCTGCCAGGTGTGAAACCCCCCCCCCAAATAAAACCAGAAGTCAGTTGCTTAGATAAGAGATAATGGAAGGAATATCAAATGAAAATGATTACCTCTTTTTTTTTTTTTTTCAGATTATATGTGGAATAGTATATAACTCAGCCACACTCTTTTTCTCCATCAAGAATCATTATATCTTAAAGAGCCATGAAATTCTGTTTGAGATATTGTTTTATTACCATCTAAAATTTTCAGTTTTCCCTAAATTTTATAAAGCTCTTCTAAGATAATAAGCAGTTACTAATTGCTTTATCCTAAGACAAAAGAATGATGCAAAGACACTAAAACATATATATATATATATATATATATATATATATATATATATATATATATATATATATATATATATCTCCTTGAGGGTTTTTTGACTGGTGACTTAGAAATACTGGGTTAGTTAGGAAGTGAAGATAAAATATTTGTATCCAAGAAATGCCACAAAAATTTTTCAATTTATGAGGAGGTCTCTTAATATAGAGGCATTGTGCCTAATTTTACAAGCAAAGAAAAATAAAGCTAAAGTAATCAGCTGTTAAACATGTTATTTAAAAGGAAAGAAACGGGAATTAATTGGAAAAGAGTGAATGAATAAAATAATGAGCAATTTGGAAGACTCTCGATTTTTTATGAGATGTTATGGTAGAGGATAAGATTTAGGCCAAGTAGTAAGTTTCTACTTTATTACTTCATTTTGCTATATAATATAATTTACTTTAGGGCCTGTTGTGATGCTACTTACTAAAATCTCTTCAAAAATTTTGTCAATGTTATTTTTCTGATATCTATTTAATATCACAGCAGAAATTCTCACAAATGTTCCTTTGATAGTGAGAATTAATTTGGTAAGATATTATATATAAGACTGAGGCAGGGATCTGTATACAAATAAACATGACTTATAGTGGGGAAAACTGACATTGTAGACCTGAGGTAAAATTTTCTAGTTCTAAGAGATTTTCTTCAAAATTTATAATTTATTCATGTTTACACTAAACTTTTATTCATTCAAAACCACTATTTTTGATTAACTGAAACTCTCAATCTAAGGTAACTTCAGGAAAATAAAACAAGTAGGGGCCAGAAAGATAGCATGTAGGTAGGGCATTTGCCTTGCATGCAGAAGGATGGTTCAAATCCCAGCATCCCATATGGTCCTCTGAGCCTGCCAAGAGCAATTTCTGAGCATAGAGGAAGGAGTAACCCCTGAGCGCTGCCAGGTGTAACCCAAAAATAAAACAAAACAAAACAAAAAAACAACAAAAACCAAGTAGCCTTTGTCTCTCAGTCTAATAACCTCTGATGACAGTCACTCATTTAGTCAATATTAATTGAGCTCCTATTATGTGACAGTCATAACAATGAACTCTTCAGCATATAGTGCTGTACAAATATGAGCCTCAGCAGCCAAGTGACACACAAATTTGTCAAATAAACAAATTGTAAACAAGCGAACTTACCACCTAACAACTTGTGAATAGTGTAGTGAAGTAAAAAGAATTTGGGGCGTATAGAGATTAACAAGGGTGATAGTCACAATTAGATATGGTTCCTATTAGTACAAAGGAGTCCACCATTTAAAGGAAGAGGGTGATGAGGAGAGTATGGATAGGCAAAGATGATCTTCAGAATATAGAACTGCTAGTGAAGTTGACAAATTAGCAACCTCAGTTCTGAAAAACATATTGATGATGGTTAGTTTGATGCATCAACTTAGCTATAAAATGGTTCAAAGTCATTTAAATCATAATCTGAATATTGGTATGAAGGTATTTAGAAATTATAAATGTTCATAAGTAAATTTCAGTAGATAATATACTTAATTATCTCTGGTGGATCTGATTCAGTAAGCAAAAGAACCAAAAGAATCAGGAATCGCAAAGAATTATTTATATTATAATATTGTACAGCAGGCAGGGTGCAAGTGGTTAATCTAGGTTTTATACCTGGCACCCTATACAGTCCCCCAGAGCACAACTACAAAAGATCCATGAGCACAGACCTACGAGTTAGACTCCAGGTAGTGGCCAAAAACAAAAAGAATTTATACTAGTAAATTAAAAATGTAAATACCTGTAAAAAAAAACCCTACAACTTTTAGTGAGATTTTTATCAACATAATGAATTTACAATTTCATGGAATTTCAGAAGTTTAACTGGATATGTGTGTAAGTTTCATCAACTTCACAATAAAATAAAATATTTCTCATAAGTGTGATGTGAGGAAACATAATAAGGAAAAATGGCAAAAGGTATTAGAGCTGGAGTTATTTCCACAGGACTGAATTTACTTGGGACTAAGAGGATGGCTGGTGGTGACTTTGGGACATTGATGAAGGAAACTTAGCACTCTGACGATGGGTGTGGTGTTGAAATGATATTTTCATGAAAAGTATGGTTAACATTATTGTAAATCTGATACCTATGACATTCTAGAAAAGGGGCTAGATGAATAATTCTAAATTAATAATAGGGTTTTATTAACATCTGCCAACTAATTGAACTAGGGTGGAGAGATATTTTCACAAACCTGCCATGTATGCTATGATTTGCTCTTGTTAAGGTGTGCAGTCCTTGTTAGGTGATATAATGGAGTCTTTGACACATTAGGATTGTTCTTAAACAACTGTGGAAATATTGGATTTAGCAAATAAAATGTGCTTTATTCATTTTGAGATGGACTGTGCTCATGTGAAATGAATGAAAGACTTGGATATCATTCAGAAGAATGTGATACTGGCTTTTAAGCGTGACATAAGTAATTTTCAAAAAGGATTAGACTTATTGGACTAAGGGGATGGTTCCAAAGGATTGTAGCGTACCCTTATCATACTGAAGCTGAGGTCTCAGTATCTGAGGGTTTATGCCCCCCAAATCAATTTAACTCAAAACAAACCAAATATCTAAATAAACAAATGACTAGACTCACACAGTCAATTGACAAGAAAACATCAATGCAACCATTAGCAAATATCAGTGCAGTCAGCAGAACAAGTTTTGAAAATAATTGTGGCCACTATGTCAGATACTTAGATAGTGCATAAGTTTGAATTTTTCTTAAAAAAATACTTTCCTTAGAATGTAATCCTTGTAGGGTCTTATGCTTCTGTAGGTTCCTTATGTAGGGTTCTTGTGCAAATAAGGAAATTTTAAAAAGTCACCAGGGTGGATCTTAATCTTATATGAATAAAATTCTTAAATAAAGAAACATACACAGATGGAAAATAATGACAAGAGGAAGAGGAAGACAAGTAAACTGGTCTGAAACAAATCCCTTTCTTACAACCCTTTGAAGAAAATAACTCTGGCGGTACATTGATCTTGGATTTTTATTTTCTATCATAAAAGAATATTTTCTATAGTATGCCATACAGTTTAAGATGCTTTGTTAAGACAATGTCACCAGATTGATATTTTACTGTCTACAATAAATATTCTAAAATATACTGTAACAGGTAAATAAAATTCAGTCTACTTATGATATTGATATTACTGATAAGTTAAAATAAATGTGGGTGTTATTTTGCTGAACTAACTGAATCTAAATAAATAGGTTATAGATTCATATCACATTTGACATATCTGCTATTTATTTATAAATAGGGTTAGTAGGTATTGTTTCTATCAATAAAATTAGTGATTTTTACTCTTATTTTTTTCTCCCTTATATTTTTAAGAAGCTCTGTTTACTTAATGTGATAGCACTGTATAATTCTTTTATATGACTAAGTACATTTATGAGTTATTTTTTACAGATGATTTCTTCTCTAGCAATCAAAATATTTTCCTTCAAAGATATCATTTATTTTTGTTTTTTAGTCTTCACATATTTTCTTATAGTATTTAAATATTATTTATTTTATATTTTACCCATTATAAGTAAGAGTAAATGTATTTTTATATTTTATAAGTTTGAACACATTTTTGTGTTGTATATTTTATCTGTAAGGGTTTTTATTTATAAATTCACCATTATCTTTTTGAATACAATCCTATTAGATCACACTGATTACAGTTCCACTGTAACAGATTACAATTACACTGATTGAAGTTATCCATTATCTTAAATTTGCTAAAATTAATGTATTTTTCTTTAAGCTTTTCCTACTGCTGAAAAGTTATTTGCTACTTAACATTTGGGGGGGGGGGCTACACTTATGGTACTCAGGGTTTACCCCTAGTTTTATGCTCAGGGATCATTCCTGGTTAGATTTTGGACCATTTGGGGGTACTGGAGATCAATCCAGTTTAGTTCTGTAAAAGGCAAGTGCCCGACACCCTGTATTATCACTCTGGTTCTAAAACTTGAACTTCGGCCTTTTATACCTTTTTATTCTGCTACAACACTGCACTCTTCTACTCAATTTCTTTCCTTCTATTTTGCACAATTTCCAATCACTAATTGAGGGCATATTTAGGACTCAGACTAGTTATATTCCCTCAAAGAAGAGGTTAAGCTAGCCTCATCTTTTCAATATCATCTCTAGACAGATGACTCTATAGGATCATTATCACTTGTCAGTAGATGATCCTCTACTTGAATTATAACAGCAGGTGTTTTACTGATCTCCATGTCCATCTGAGTGGTCAGCAGGTATTATTATGTTTAATCTGTCAAAATACATTTGCCCATGAATACATCACTCCTGCTTATGCTTTTAATAGCAGAAGCAAAACATTTTGTATTCAAGGCTGACCTCCTCATAGTCTATCAGTGGTCCTCAAACTATGGCCCGCAGGCCACATATTGTATTTGTATCCATTTTGTTTCTTCATTGCAAAATAAGATATATGCAGTGTGCATAAGAATTCGTTCATAAGTTTTGTTTTTACTATAGTCAGACCCTCCAATGGTCTGAAGGTCAGTGATCTGACCCCCTGTTTAAAAAGTTTGAGGACCCCTGGACCTAATCACTTAGAAAAACTAATTGACTATTTAAATCAAATCCAAAATCTGATCTCTTTTGGTTGTCAACTCTCTTCTAGATTATTGAAAAATTTCACTAACCAATATCACTTAATCTTGTTACCTTTATAATATAAATTTACAGAGCTGGTAGAATGATAATTTCTATTTAAATGGCACTTAAAAACATATGTCCAGTCATGTCACAATTGAATCAATTCCCATTTACTGTAAATAGAATATAACCACAGTTTACAGTTTACAGCAAATGAAATTTATACAGTGCTTAAATAAGAGATATATTATGTTTAATTTGGCTTAATTAAGATAAGAGATAAACCTATGTTTGATGATATTTCTTAGTTCATTTTAAGTGAGATTAATATATCATAAAGATTTCATTATTTTCTTATAAATAAGGCAGAATTGTGATGCATATAGAAAAAAACAATAATTTGCTCACTGTGTGTGGAGGTGGAGGACACTGGTGGTAGAAATAACTTTAGTGGTAGATATAACATAATAAAACACTTTTGAACAGGGATCAAAAAATGTACTTCTGGGGCCGGAGAGATAGCATGGAAGTAGGGTGTTTGCTTTGCATGCAGAAGGACTATGGTTCGAATCCTGGCATTCCATATGATCCTCCGAGCCTGCCAGGAGCAATATCTAAGTGTAGAGGCAGAAGTAACGCCTGAGCATTGCTGGGTGTGACCCAACCCCCCCCCAAAAAAAAAAAACCAAACAAAAAACAACAAAAACCAAACTGTACTCCTAGACTTATATGGTCTTGTGACTCAATGTTACCTCAATTAAAAAAATTAACTTGTTCAGAGACTTCTACCCACTGACATTTCCAGGAATGGTTTGGAGTCAGGCTGGGCCTTCCCACCCCCAATCCTCTGTACTTTCAGAAGCCCAGCTGCCATGATCCAAAGTTTTCCACCATGTCTGTGCAAATGACCAACACCATAAACTTAAATAATATTAGAAAGAAAGGAACAGCTAGCAAGAAAAACTATTGGACAATATTTCCAGCTGATAATACTAGGGCCCTTTGGAGGATTCATATGAAACACCCTGAAGCCATATGAGCTCATTAGCTCAGATTCATAGATCCTCAAAGTTGTGGGCCATGCAGCCACATAGGTGATCATGTAATACCCCCAAAGTTTTAATACTGATTTCCCAGTAGGAATATAACAATTAGAAATGAAATTATCATAAAAGTCACATAAACTCAACACACAAAATCAACAACAGAATGTGCAACTAGAAATACACAGCTTAGCAGACCTTTAACAATGATATAATTACCCCATTGATAGATATGACAATTTTCACAAATTTTCTTTTAATTGTTTCTCCTTTTTTTAATTCTTTTTTATTTAAACACTGCAATTACAAAGTTGTTTATGATTGAGTTTCAGTATTACAATGTACCCTTCACCCATGTAACCTTCACTTACAATGAACCCTTTACCCATGAATGTTTCTCGCCACCAGTGTCCTTGGCTTTTCTCTCCTCCCCTGCTCCTCTACCTGCCTCTCTCTCTCTCTCTCCCTCTCTCTCTCTCTCTCTCTCTCCCTCTCTCTCTCTCTCTCTCTCTCTGTCTCTCTCTCTTTCTCTCTCTCTCTTTCTTTCCCCTTTTTATGCACTGTGGTTTGTAATACTGTTAACAATAAATATCACTTTATCTCCATGCAACACACAGTTATTGTCTCAATTGATCAGTTCCAACTAATGATGAAGCTTATTTTCAATATTTCCATTACTATTTAGTTGTACCAAGCAGTGATATGAAATTATTCATACCTGCTAAGGGGCAGACTTTGAGGAGGTTGGAAAACTGATTACAAAGGTTTTAGATTGATGCTAGAATATTGAATGCCAGGAATAATTGTATTATGAACAACTCTGTAAAACTGTCTAAAATAAATTTAATTTAAAAATAAAATATTTTATACAGTTTTTTTTAAAACTTGTTCTCCCTTACTCTTTGTATCTCTCTCACTATCCGTTATCCTGAACCATGGTATAATTTTATTTCACTAATATCAATCCAATTAAGAAACCTTATCTCTAGAAAATCTACAAATACTATATTGTCTGATAAAAAGAAAGCATTTTAAAATAATATTTAAATTCAAAGCATGAAAGAAGTGTAGAATTCTTATAAATTAAATGAGCTTATCTAAGAATCTCATGTAAGGCTAACTATGTATCAACAGATTAACTGATAAATAATCAGTCATAAGTTCTCTCTTCTCTCCAAAGGTATCTATTCTTATACAAAGAGATACCTTCACAGAAATTTCAGAACAGACATGCTGTTTCTTGCCACAGTTGGGAGATTCCAAATGCATAGTTCCTGTATTTGGAATTGGAATATATTATGAGAATTAAAATGAAGATACATATATTATTTGTAGTCTCTCCTTGTCATTTATTTGGGAAATATAAAACACCAAAAGAACAAAATAATTTTAGACTAAGAAGAACTATTGTAAGCAGGAAGTTATAATTGGTCTTAAAAACATGGAGCCGGCGAGGTGGCGCTAGAGGTAAGGTGTTTGCCCTGCAAGCGCTAGCCAAGGAAGGACCCCGGTTCCATCTCCCGGCGTCCCATATGGTCCCCCCAAGCCAGGGGCAATTTCTGAGCGCTTCGCCAGGAGTAACCCCTGAGCATCAAACGGGTGTGGCCCGAAAAAACAAACAAACAAACCAAAACCAGTGTGTCTAGGGACCATGTTTAAAATCATCTGTAAAGTTTTCACATACACTATTACATAAAATAAAAATAATCTACAACAATACCCAAGTCTTATTCTCACAGTAGCTCTTTGTTCAATATTTCTGCTGTCAAAAAGGCCATATGGAAGACCAACCTATAATCTCAGGTTCTGAAATATTTTTGTGTGATTTATTCAGGGTGGAATATTAATTTCAGGATACACAATCATCTCATAGTTTTCACTGCAGTAATACATAGTTAAGAGATACTCATACCAGTTAAAATTAAGATATCAACTCCTATTTACAACCTGAAATGGTCAATGTTGTTAATGACACAGAAGTACTGTTCAAGAACAGTGGGTAAATTACTATTAATTCTATTAACTAATAGAAACTGTATATGTATTTATTTGGGGAAATTTTAGATTACACTCAATTGTGCTCATGACCTATTCCTAACTCATTGCTCTTCTGTTACCTTGGTAATGTTGGGGGGGCAAATAAACTGTTGGAATTGAAACCAGGGTCAGCCCATATAAGGCAAGCAAGCACTTGAACCACTGAACTGTCTCAGGTTCCAATTTACAGAAATTCTAGTGTTCATAATGTTAGTGCCTATTTGTATTTTTATTTCCTCTGTTTTTCTGAAAAGTAATTGATGAAGTATAATAATGTTGGGTTAAATGTAAATGTGAGAATTAGATACATAGATATTTTATAGAGTAGGGAACAAAATAAATGTGGCCATCATATATAACTTCATAGTCACCTTTTTTGATATATGATGAAAAATTTAAGTTCTAATTTTAGCAACTTTCAAGAGTATAATACAGTATTGTTAATGTTAGCCACTTGACTACATTAGCCCAGGACATATATCATAACTTAAAGACAGTATTTATTGACAATTTAAAAGTTATATTATCCCCAATTTAAAATTTATACTATTTATATTATTCCAGATACAGTCCTAGAATCTGTATTTAGATCAGCAATGTATGTGCTCGTTACAAACCATATGAAATTTTCTCCAATACCTTGTATTCAACCAGACCTTGAACTCAACTCACCTACTCATCAGTAGAGATGGTAGTGAAAATAGCTGCATATAGTAGATCAAGAAATCTTTTAGGTTTTCCTGAAATTGGTTTCAAGATCCCTTTCTAGAATTTTTCTCTATAAACCTTTTCTCTTAGCTCTTCTGCCCTTTGGCTTTTGGGGTTTTTTTTTTTTTATCTTCATCCTCTTCTCCATTTCAATACCCAGTGTAGAATGGGACAGACTCCTCAGATCTTTTACTCCACCAGGAAAAAAAAACATTCTTTCTACTAGAAGGTTTTGGCGAACAACCTAATGGATTACAAGTTGGACATAGGGGCATAGGTATAGAGAAATACAAACAACTTGAAGCTTATGAAAGACTTTAATTGTGACTTTGCTTTCTATATATGAAGGAATAGGAAAATTAAAGTGCTGACCTGCAATGTTATTCCTAAAACTAGAAATTACAGAACTTGCTTCTTGCTTCTTTCCTGCTTTCACCTTGAGCTGCAACTTGGGTAAAGAGCCCAAATGTCCAGAGTTTCATGAATAAGATCTTCATAAACTGAATCTATTTTCAACCGTTTCAGTATTTATAATAAAAAAAGCTAGCTACCACATACTTAGGACATAAATTTGTTTATAAGAAGACTTAAAATATTGGAAAAATGAAAACCATAAGGAAGAACACAGCTGAAACACAGCTGAAACTTCTCTTTATAATTTTGAAAAGAATCTACAAGTTCTTGACCTTATTTCTTCACAAATTCTAATAAGTAAATGCTACCCTAAAAATTCTTGAAGGGGAGCTGGAGAGATAGCATGGAGGCAAGGCATTTGTCTTGCATGCAGAAGGACGGTGGTTCGAATCCTGGCATCTCATATGGTCCCCCGAGCCTGCCAGCAGTGATTTCTGAGCGTGGAGGCAGGAATAACCCCTGCCGGGAGCTACACCCCCTCAAAAAAAAACCAAAAAATACTTTATGGGGGCCAGAGCGGTGGTGCAAGTGGTAAGCCATCTGCCTTGCCCATGCTAGCCTAGGGCGAACTGCGGTTTGATCCCCTGGCATCCTATATGGTCCCTCAAGCCAGGAGTGACTTCTGAGTGCATAGCCAGGAGTAAACCTGAGCATCACCGGGTGATGGCCCAAAAACAAGCAAACACAAATTCTTTATGATGACTTTAAAGTAAATTAATGCTGTCTCTTACTTGACCTCTGCCATATGTCCTCTTTCTTCCCTCCATCTAAATAACTTTAATTCTATTTATCAGTATTCATTAGTTTATATTTTTGTTTGTTCTTCTATTTTATATCCTTATTTTTCATAGAGAGGTGTCCTTCACTACAATAGTGCCATACCACGCTTTAACATTATTATTTTATAACATGCCTTTTTCAAAAATTATTTCAAACAGGAGAATAAACCAGATCCATCTTGCCATAACTAAAATGTGTTCTCATAATTGCTATCAGAAATTACAGATATATTTTATACTCTGTCATTTCAAATTTTCCTTCTAAGATTTACTCCTGAACCTATGGTAGATTCCTATGAGTTGACCAGGAAATTGTGACTAATATACCTAATTCTTTGCACTCTTGGGGTAATGAATGTATAATGCCCAGAAAGAAAGTGATAATAGGATCAGCAGACCAAAATACTGAAATATCCTAAAAGCCTTGGACTCAAAGTGTCAATAAAAAAGCACTGAGTAGGGTCCGGAGCGATAGCACAGTGGTAGGGCATTTGTTTTGCACACGGTTGACCAAGGACAGATCTGGGTTCGATCCCCGATGTCCCATATGGTTCCCCAAGCCAGGAGCTATTTCTGAGTGCATAGCCAGAGTAACCCCTGAGTGTCACCAAGTGTGGCCCCTAAACCAATAAATAAATAAATAAATAAATAAATAAATAAATAAATAAATAAGAAAACATGACAATAGAAGTTTAAGGAAGATGGGAAAGACAGGTAATAAAGATGCACAGAGTAATAAAAAAAAATGAGGGAAAGAGAGCAGATAGTTAGTTGGTAGCTTAAATAAAAATAGAGGGAAACCAAAACAGAGAAGAGAGATAAAAAGGAAGGTAGACTGGAGATTCTATTGTATTCTAGATCTGGATGATCTTCCCATTTTCAAAAAAAATTTTTTTACTTCACTGAATATGAAAATTTCTTATACTTCCTAAATATTTATAATAGCTCAATTCGGCTGAGGTTGGCTTCTTCTCCAATTCTATTTCCAAATGAGCATAAGATTGTTGTTAGGGTGTTTTATGGAAAAGAAGAGGCAAGGTACAGTGAACATGGACATACTTGTTACTTATTATAAGACTGTATACATACATTGGTACCTAAATAATGAACAATATAAATATCTTCCCATTTAATTGTCTATATATCTCTATTATTACTAGCTATAGATATATTATAAAAAAAAGAAAAAATTTTGAACAAATAATCATATGTATTTATTCTTCAAATGACAACTCATATATCTCTTCTTCATATATATTTTACTTTAGTCCTCATTCTGTCATCTACCCTTAAATCACTTTTTAATGCACTATCAACTTCTAATTATACATAATATAATCAGTCTATATATTACAATATATGTGTTCTTTGTAATTATGCAGTTAATTAGTTCTAAATGAAAATATAATCAATAAACCATAGATTTATTTAATTAAAATATGACTTTTAATATTTTAATATTAATTTTAATATTAATATTATTTAATATTAATTATATATAAATATAAATATATATTTATATATATATATATAAATAAATATATTATATTATATATAATATAAATATAAATATATTAATTATATTTAATAATATTATTGAATAATTTTTAATATTAATATTAATTTAATAAAATATGACTTTTTAATATTTTGATAAAATAAAATAAAATATCTATAAATCAGGAGCCAGAATTAAAGCATAACAGATAAGGCATTTACCTTGCATGCGATTGACCTAGATTTGATCCCCAGCATCCCATATGGTTCCCAGACCCTGCCAGGTGTCATTTCTGAGCACAGAGCCAGGATTAACCCCTCAGCGCTGCTGGAAGTGGCCCAAAAACCAAATATATATATACAATATATTATATATTAATATACAATATAATATATAATATTTACATATTTATAAATATATACATTATATAAATGCATATGAATAAACATATACATATTGTTTCTCATAATGAAACTCACTGGTTTTCAGGGTTTAAGAAAAAAAATATGACTTTTATGCCAAGGATAAGTGATCTACATGGCAAATTTTTATTTTATTTTATTAAAATCTATTTCTATTTTATCCTGGTAGACATGAAAATATATTTCTCAAACTCTTATTATTTATAACATAGATGTAGCCATCGCAACAATACAGGTGAGATAGTCACTTTTAGGCATGGACTATTACTGTCTCCCAGATGTATTCTCAGTATTTTGTCCTGAGAATTATTAAAATATTGACTTCTGACATTTTTCCATGAATCACCTTCACCTTCTCCAGAGAAGTCTTAAAAGTGACTTGGCTAAGACAGTGATGAATCACAAGATGAAAAGAAGTGGGCGTCTAAATTACCATGTATAACAGAATTACACGAGGTAAGAAAAAAAATGGCTCAGGGTATTAAATAAGTGGTAAATACTGTATTTAATGCAGTAAACATTGGTGGGAATCTATTCCCTTATTGTACAGCCTAAGTAATTACAGTAAATACAAGTACTGAGCAGATAAAAGTACATCAGTATTGGTGAACAGGAATACTCTGCAATAGCAAATGTTTATAATTAAAAAGAAGATGTTCCAGGATTGGACCGGTGGCTCAGAGAGGTAAGGTGTCTGTAGCATTTGCTAGCCTAGGATGAACTGTGGTTCGATCCCCCAGCGTCCCATATGGTCCCCCAAGCCAGGAGAGATTTCTGAGTGCGTAGCCAGGAGTAACCTCTGAGCATCACCGGTTGTGGCCCAAAAAACAAACAAGCAATAAAAAAGATGTTTCTGCCAATACCTATCTACATTAAGAATTTCCGAAAACCTAAGACAATTAAACACCAATGGCAGAATAAAGTATGTTTACAAGATAGCATTATCACCTTTGTTTTTGTTTTCTCTTTTATTCATTGATTTTTAAGAATTAAGTAATCCAGTGCTACCATAGTGGAACAATAACAGCAGACCCACAGTTACTGTGATGTTCTTTATTGCTGCTGCAGTAATAAATGTGGTGGCAGCACATTTTAGTTGTAGTAAACAATCTGGCTCCAATACATTGTTGATCCAAATGCCATTGCCTCCAAGATCATGCTCAGAATAGGTAGGAGGCTAAGTCCCATGTTTGCAAGGCAGCTATTCTGCTACTCTGCTATCTCTGGGTCTCTGCTATGATGCCCTTAACTATCCCTCCATAGTTAGATTTAATATGTATACTGGAGATCCAATTATCTATAGTGACTGACCACTGGCTAACACTAATCAATTTTGCGGTGTATTTGGCCATACCTGGTGATGCTCAGGGGTTACTCCTGACTCTGCCCTCAGAAATTACTCCTAACAGGTGGGGGGGTGACCATATGGGATGCCTGGGATCAAACCCTGGTTGGCCAGCCACATGTAAGGCAAATGCTCCACCCTCTGTTCTATTACTATGGCTCGATTCATCAATTTTCAAATAATAGGAAATAGAATTGTAGAACAGTTAAATATTTCCCTCAAGAGAATACAAAAGAGCAAACTTGGCTTTAGAAATTAATCAGTTTGCCACCATAAACCATTCAGTTAATCACTGCATTATATCAATCTCCTGTGATCTAATCTTTGCAAAGATATGAGAGCAGAAGGTGATAGTGAAGACAGAAGGAAGGATTGAGGTGGCAGCAAAAATTAACACTGAATTTGCACTTTATACAGGAATATTGCCTAGAGAAGCAGTTTGTAGTATTTGCTATTTAAAAAAATCACAAGAAATTTAAGGACAACTAAACCACAAAATAATTCAAACAGGATGTTCATTTACTTCAAATCAAAAGAGGAAGAAGTTATGTGGAGGAGAGAACATGTCCAACATACTAAAAAAGTGGACAAAGCACTTTTGTCAATTGATCTAAATTTTCTCTGTCAATATCATCCACCCACCATTTATAGTTCATAATTATTTATCACCATAGGCTATACCTTTTCCTTTTAATCACTACCCTATTCTTTTCTCACAACTAATTTCTTATCACAAGAAATTCTTCTTGTCATTCTTTATTTCCCCTTTTTCCTTATCATCTGTCAATTTTGAACTCACCCCAGCTCCCAAAAGGAATTTGTATTTGAGGTATTGTAGAACTTGAAGGGTTAGTGACTGACAGCTTATAAAGTGGGAACAGATTTTTCTGTATTTTGGAGTTAGCGATATATCTCTTTTCTCTGCATCTACTTATAGTCTTTTCCCAGCATCGCTACTATCAGAGTGCAGTTTTAATTTGTTTTTGTTTTGGGGTTTCTGGGCTACACCTGGCAGTGCTCAGGAGTTTCCCCTTCTCTGCTCTCAGAAATTGTTTTTGGCAGGCTTGGGGGACAATATGGGATACTGTGGATAAACCCGGGTCTGTTCAGGAATGGCCGCATGCAAGACAAATGCCCTACCACAGTACTATCGCTCCAACCCCCAAGAGTGTAGTTATTTTTATGTTGAGTGGAAGGAAGAAAGTATTAGTATGGGGCAACTAGCTTGGCCCATATGCTGTTAGTATGCATAAGATTACAGGATATCTGATAGGACATTTTTGGGAGGAGGCCTCCAAAAAGTGCTCAGATGGTCTAGGAATTACTCTGGTGATACTTAGTCAATCAGGGCAATAGTTAAGTGCCAGGTCCTGAGAAGAAGCTGCTGCTCAAACCAAAGACTACCAAATTCACCCTGGTGTCATCATAACACTTTAATAAACTTCAAAAATACCAGGGAATCCCACTTTAGGGGACTGCTCCCATAAACAAGGAAAGCTTATTTTACTTTCCCTTCCTTTCTGTTTCCTTAAATAGTCTTTTACTGAGATTGTCCATTTGCTCTTCTGTCCATTGCTTTCTATTGTGACTACTTTACGTCAAGGAGCTGAATGTCTGCACACAGTACAACATTTGGTGAAAGTTAGCCAAGAGTTTTCTGTCTCTTCATCATCAACAAGGTAAACTAACCAGAGTCAGTTTCTGTCTCTCCTTGTCTTTCACCTTTTCTTTATCTCTCCTTCCAACTTTTCAATCTGTAACATAGCAAGTTGTGGTAACTTCTCCTGGGTGACTTACACACACACTCATCTGTTCTGTTATTTTCTACTAACCACTTGTCTGGCGGAAGTGATAAAGGGGGCACCAGAAAACTGATGCTCTTGTCCAACACTACTTTATTGTAAGATCTGAAGCTCCCTCTTTCCCCAAGTCCTACCTCAGGTGCTTAATCACTGGCAAAAATGGTCACTGCATTCTCTTCTCCTGAGAATGTTTCCTGTGCATCTTCTTTTAAAAGTCAGGAGTAACTGAAGTCAGGACAACTGAAGGACGTTGAGGACATTCCCTTAAGCATTCATGAAGGGCTTTTCGGGTGCCTCATGAGAAACCGCAAAGCCAGGACAATAAGAGATTATATTTTGATCTTCCTTTTTCTTTTCTTCGGTTTGAGTTACTTTCTGAATTAAATACACTCTCTCTCTCTGTCACACATCAGTAAACAAAAGCAAAACAAACTTATATACAAACTATATCAAATGATTTTTGTTTGGATAGTTAGAACTTGGCTAAAGGGATCAAAACTCACTTTCTGGTCTAAAATGTTTCTGGAACACTTCTTTGTAGTTAGCAGTCTAGATTTGGTGCTCCTTGTGTTGACATGACACCCTACTATTACATGATAATCATATATTTTTATTATGATGTGATAATACTCACTTAAACATTTGGGGCCCACGTCCATCTGTATAAGGTTTAAATAGCCCTATGTGGTAGCAGGGACCTATCTGTGGAGAGCCACATGCTGGATTACATTTTTCCTTTCTAAACTAAAGATATTGGAGAAAAAATACATTTTGTCTATATATTCCTAATTAAACACAATGCCTCACATATGAAAATAAAAATGTCAATGGAAATAAAGTATTTGGTCTTGGTTAGTTGTATGTAGTGATAACACAAGAAGTCATTTCAAATACTCTTTTAGGAAAACTTTCTGAGGTCAACAGTTAGGCTAGTCCAAAAAAAAATTCTGAAGATGAACAAAAATTTATTTTGGAATGAATCTTTGCAATTATTTAGAAATGTAATCCTGATATTTGCTTTCCTTTAAATTAGGGATTCTACAATTATCTGAAGTAAGACCTATTGCTATCTCAAATTTATATAATGATACAAAATTAAATAGGCAACTAAGTGAAATAATAGTAACTTTCTTTCCTAGGCCTAAACTTATAGTTTATATATGGCTTATTGAGACAAATGATAAAGGAACTCTAAAATTATAATCAATATATAGTTACTCAGTAGTACATTTGACAGAAAACTTGTAGTAAAATTATTTTCAAATTCATTTTCATATTGTCATGAGATTTAATAACTCATAAAAACTCATCTTCTTTTCTACTTAGTGCTTCATTTAACCTGTGAAGGAAAGATTAGTCAATGAACTTTGACATAAAAAATTCAAAATTTCTATGGCCACACTATTTTCTGATGTCAGCAGAAACCTAATTGGGTCATTAAGGTAAAGTAATGATTCCTTAATATTTTTAATGGATTGCTAATTGGCAAATTTATAACAATGCTTTCAAAACAAGAGCATCAGGAATACTTGGAGAATAGTAGCTCTAGGTCATAACAAACAAAGTTGGCTCTGAGCTGAATATCTTTCATGTAAATTCTTTTGATGCATGTGGAGAAGTTGTTGCAGCAGCAGATTATGTCATCTGAAGTTTATAAAAACATTTGACGATGTCAGAGGGGATGAGTAAGCTTTTCCTGAAGTAGAGCAGATAGTCAATCCTTACCAGAAAGTGATAGTGACAACTATTAAACTTATTATCATGCATTTTATTTTAAGTTTTGTTTTGGGCTCCCACCCAGTTAAGCTAAGGCTTATTCCTTAGCTATAATTAGGGATCTAGGATATTCCTTAGCTATATTTAAGTTTTATACTTAGGGATCACTCCTGGCAGGGCCCAGGGAACCATATGCAGTGCAGGGACTCAAACCCAGGTCAACTGTACACAAAGCAAACACTATCCACTGTACTAACTCTCCGGTTCTTCCATGTAGTAAGTTTTACTTATTTTTTTTTACAGAGAAGACTCAAATGTAAAAAAAAATATATTTGATATCTTGAAAAATTGGCATGGAGAGTATAGAGAGGGCAAGGTAATTTTGGAGAGCACAAAAAAAAAAAAAGATTTCATTAGACCTATAGCAGACTAACAGTAGTGGCTCTGGTTACTGATTGCATGTTTTGTCTTGCCAAAGTTTCTTTTATGAGTAAAAACACATAAATCTATACATAAATATTGAAACACTAACTTTTGATTTTCCTAGTTTCTTGAGCCATGGTGATTCATTAAGTCTATAGCTGTTTGTAGTACTCTACATTATAATAGAATTGCCTTCCAGAATCCCTGTAGGAAAAAATAATACTTCCAGATCTTAATGTAGCCAACTGATAAAATCATACAGGAACAAAATACTCCCAGGATTTAACTTAATGTATAAAAAATGCTTTCCAAATTGTTTTTCTGTATAAAAACACACTTTCCCATTCCTATCTTCAACCTCTCACACCTAAGTTTTTTATTTGTTATTTGTCCCTTCTATGTGTTGTCATCATATTCTGTATAAAGGTATGATATACTTTTTTAAATCTCTATTGTAATAGACAATCTGTTTTATCACATTCCTGGCATTTAAAACAATTGAAAGATAAATGTATTGAATACACTATTTGAAAAGTCCTACTATAGTCAGTTTTATGTGGCTGAAATGATTTCCTAGCATTAGATAGGGATAACCTGGAACTAGACCCTGGATTACTTGAACCACAATCATAATTGAACTTAAAGGGAAAAAAAAAGAGCATAGCCAGAGTTCAGTATAATTTTATTTTCATGAAGCATATATTTATCATTTAATTATTAACACAAGTCTGCCTTCTTTTTTGTTTGTTCGTTTTTTTTTGTTTTGAGGCCATACCCAGTGGGTTACTCCTGGCTCTGGGCTCAGAAATCATTCCTGAAAGGCTCAGAGATATGGGATGCCAGGAATCAAACTGGGGTCAGCCACGTGCAAGCAAACACCCTACCACTGTGCTATTGCTCCAGCCATACAAGTCAGTGTACTTCAAAAGAAACATTCAACATTTTTTTATGTTCTTGATCATTATATGTATATCCCATATACAACATTATTTCTTGGGAGCGTGCTAAAAAATTTGAAATCTCAGGAACAGCACAATAGTAAAAGTAGATAGGGCACTTACCAGGCTCTTGGGTGACCTGAATTCCTGGCACCTCATCTAGTATCCCAAGCCCTACTAGGAGTAATTTCTACGTTCAGAGCCATTGGCTGTGGCCCCAACACAATACAATAGAAAGTCAGAATGCCATGTCTCATCCTAGATTCCCTGAGACAGAATATTTATTATTGTTATTTAGGTCTCACTGGGAGGTGCTCATGGTCTACTTCTGGTGCTCAGGGATCAATTCCGGTGGGCTCAGGGGATCATAAGGGTGCTGGGGACCAAACCACAGTAAGCCACATGGAAGTTCAGTGTCCTACCCACTGTACTATTGCTCTGGCCCACAGAATCTCTAAAGAGATTCTAGTTTGGAATAGCTATTAAAATTTGAAAAGTTTTCTTCAATAGGAATCCAAACAAGAAAGGTACTGTTCAAGCAAATGAGTGAAGTTTTATTTAATTTATCATAGTGTTATGTGGAAGGGAATTATTTCACATGCAGCTAAAGACAGAGGAATAGCCACCATTTCCAGCATACAAGAAAGGGAATTTAAAATTTAATAAGCTAGTGTGAGTGATTTATCTAGAACTTCTCTTATCTTGTCATGCTATTCAGTTGAAAACCCTGCTTTTAAAAAAGGAGTTTTTAAATTAATGTTGTATATTCCTAATCATGACATTTTACATTGATGCCACGTGCAAGGGCAGACTTGACCTATACCTAGTTCTATCTCAAGTATACACACACAGCACCTGACAGAGTGAACACAATGCCAAAGTTTCTTCTCCCCCTCCCCTTCCCCTCCCCTCCTTCTCTCTTCCTCCCCCTCCCCTTCCCTTCCTCCTCCCTCCTTCCCTCTCCCTTTCCCTCTTCCTTCTCTCCTCCCCCTTCCTTCTCCTCCCATCCCCTCCTCCTTCTCTGCTCCCCCTACCTCCCCTCCCCTCCCCCTACCTCGGCCTTTCCCTCTCCTTCCTCTTCCAACCCTCCTCTTCTTCCTCTTTCTTCTTCCTTACTCCTCCTCCTTTTCTCCTTCTCCGTACAGAATGGCCATGATTGAACCTAGGTCAGATACATACAAAGTGAACACCTTACCCTACCTTCTGTAGTATCTCTCTGACCCCAAACAGTAGACAGTCTTTACACCTCCTTTTTCCTTTGTAAGGTGTGTTTAATATTTCTGATGTTTATTGTTCTTCATTGTTGTGGATTAATCTGTGAATTTTATGAACACAATAACTTTTAGATTTTAAATATAGGCCAACACCAAAATAAACAAGCAAATCTAATTTTATAGACTCTTCACAAATACACACATTATATGAGACAGGAAGTTCAGAACCTGAATTTCAATTTCACATGTACCAACTTTAGAAAAATCGCTCTACTTTTCTTTGCCTTAGCCTAAAAATTAGATCACATACCCTACCTACTTACTCTGGCCCCTGTACTAATTTTTTATTTCTATGTTACTAGCAATTGGTTATCAAATTTTAGTTTTATTTATGATTTTAAATATATAAAATATTTTACATCTATAGAAATGTATATATTAAAATGAATTCCAATATGTTCAAAAGACTAAGATTTTAAGATTAGGAAAATCTCCTTAAAATAATGCATATATGTCCATTTAAATATTAAAGACCATAAAAATCTCTTTAAATATGTATATTTCATGTCCATTCAAACATTAAATCTCTTATAGAAGTTATTAATTACGAAATAGTATGTTGATAGCAGATACATGCCTGTCTTAGGGTGATTCTTCAACTCACCAATTGCTCATTAAAGAAGAAAACACTAACTTGGTGCTAAAGTCAGAATTGAAGGATTTATTTTATAGCCAATAGATTTTGTTTGTTTGTTCTGTTTTGGGGTCACATCTGGTGACGCTCAGGGGTTACTCCTGGCTATGCACTCAGAAATCACTCCTTGCTTGGGGGACCATATGGGACACTGGGGATGAAACCCAGATCAGTCCTGGATCAACCGTGTGCAAGGCAAATGCTGTACTGCTATGCTATCTCTCTGGCCTCTAGCCAATAGATTTTATCTAGCTCAGGCAAATTCTCAAAATCACTAATCAAGCACATAATTTCTCTCTAGTGCATTATCCCGATTTGGATCAAAGCTTATTTGGGTCAAATTTCTAACCAAAAAGTCAGTTATTTCTATATTTTTTATCCAAAATAGTCATAATTCACATGCCAATGCTTCTTTTTTCTGTTTTGAGTATAGTTTAAAGTAAGAAATATATTTAACGTTGAAATCAATCAAAAACACATAAAGTTTCATAATTTTTCTCTTTCCTATGGGATGTTCTTTACAATTTTCTATTTATTGTTTCTTAATGTCATTATTTTAAAATCCTAGGTTGCAATAAACTATATTGCTTTCATGACCATTAAGAAGGTTGAAAACTACAATTGTATAGTATCGCCCAAAGCAATACTGGAATCACATTTATTCACTTCTGATATGAAGCCTCCTTAAAAATTGGGCAAATATGCAAAAACATGATACGTCATGCAGATATGTTGGTTTTTCTGAAACATGGTTGGAAATACTTTCCTGCTCCTGCACTTTTGACCTGAGCTTTCCCATTGATTTGTGGAGACTGATGTTTCCACTTGCCAGAAGTTCAAAAAGCACTCCTCAAAATGGGCTTGTTAATGTTTCCACTTGCCAGAAGCAAGTTCAAAGGCCTTTCTCAAACTAGCTCATTACGACTTAGAAGATAAATGGGTTCCTTTTGTAGAGAGAGATTACCACAAATTGTTTTCCCTTTTTCTTCTAGTTTCTTCCAGTAGGATTGTGATGAAAATTAAAAAACAAATGCTGATTCTTTAGGGGCAATGAAGACAGATACATCTAAAACATGTTAGAGAATAATTTGCAATGAACATACAGTGTTTAAATCATTCCATAGAATAAAATTCTTTCTACAGCAACTTAAATTTAGATTCTTTGTTGACTTTATTTACTGACTTCATGTTTAATATTCATATTATAATTGTTACCAAACATCAGTATTTATATGAGTTAGTTAAAATTATTATTATTATTATTATTATTATTATTATTATAGTTCAATAAAGAAAAATGTTTTACAGACTTTTGGAAAACACAATAGCATTACTTCATCTGTTTAGTAACTTGTAGTCTAAAATATCTTTTTGTTTAATTTTATACCATTATCATAATGATATAATAATAGTAATATTCTTAATGATAACAAGCCTCAAGGGGCAAGTGTTTTTGTTTTGTTTTGTTTCAGGGGCACATCCAAAAGTGCGCAGGACTTACTCAGGCTCTACATTCAAGAATCAGTTACAACAAGAGACAAATGTGGTGCCAGAGATTGAACTGGTGGTGTGCAAAGCAAGTGTCATATTTTCTCCTATTTCTATTTGGGGAAGGTATTTTTATTCTGCAAACAGGTTATCCAATAACCTCAGATCCTATCAAAACCTCTAATCACAAAGTCTTGATCTTGGGCAGATTACTTGGTTTCCTATCTTGAAATGCAGGATGTTATAGGAATTTATAAAGCTAGTTTACATTGTCAAGCTCATCGGTGCATGGTTTTCCTTGTTATGAAGCTGTTTTTGTTTGGGGGGCACACCTGGCAGCACACAGGGATTACTTCTGGCTCTGTGCTCAGAAATTACTCCTGGCAGGCTCAGGGAACTATACGGGATTCTGGAAATTGAACCAGGATAAACCGCATGCAAGGCAAATGTTCTGCCCGCTGTGCTAACCCTCTGACCCCAAAGTCTAACTTTTAAACTTTTCACAGTCAGAATTCTCTCTCTTTTCCCAGACTGCCTCTACTTTCTTTAATGGAATGGTATTATGCTTAATTTAGTAAAGAAGAACAATTGGAAAGTTAAAGCTACATATGAGTTAAGGAAAAAAATCAAACTATATCAGGAAGGTGGAACCAGCTAGAGAGATTTTTTTACATCCATCTCCACTTATTTGGGTGAGGTGGTTTTCTAGTTGACTAAACTTAACCTTGATTCAAACTTGTTTTGTTAGGACAGAAAAAGTACTAAAAAGAAAAGCTGGTAAGAGTTGAGAAGAGAAGATGGTGAATGTTAGGTAGTCATCTTGTAATGCAGTTTCAAATTTATTTTGTTTCAACTTGCCAGAGTCACCATAACCAGGTCCTTTGTCTTGAAAGGCAATTATTATTATTATTTTGGGGGCCACACCCAGTGATGCTCAGGGGTTACTCCTGGCTACGTGCTTAGAAATCACTCCTGGCTTGGGGAACCATATGGGATGCCAGGGATAGAACCCAGATCCTTCCTGGGTCAGCAGTGTGCAAGGCAAAAGTCCTATTGCTGTGCTATCACTCTGGCCCTGAAAGAGTTATTTTTTTGTCAAGTGTACTCTAAATAAAATACTGGTTAGTCAAAAACATATGACAACACACTGTTCATATTTTGAAAACTTCAATGGAAAACGTTTGTATAAACCTTAAAAGATCAGGGATAATGACATTAAATTATTGTAATCAAAAAATGAAATTATGTCCTAGTAGACAAAACAAAATTTGAAGCTTGGTGTCATCAAAAAAGGTAATGTGTAAATATTAAACTTTTAAAAATTAAATTCAATCTGAAATTTCTCTTATGTTCTTTACATGTTCTTTACATGACTGAAACACAAACACAAACATGTATGTAATAAAGTTGTTTAAATAAAAAATAAAAATAAATACATTTCTATTTTTTACTCTATGGCCTCAAAAGAATGAAATTTATTTGTACATTGAAAAGAAAGCTATCTGGGCCCAGAGAGATAGCACAGCGGCCTTTGCCTTGCAATCAGCTGATCCAGAACCAAAGGTGGTTGGTTCGAATCCTGGTGTCCTATATGGTCCCCCGTGCCTGCCAGGAGCTATTTCTGAGCAGACAGCCAGGAGTAACCCCTGAGCAACGCCGGGTGTAACCCAAAAAACAAACAAACAAAAAAACAAACAAAAAAAAGAAAAGAAAAGAAAGCTATCTTACATAGGAGTTAATAAGTAAATAATAAGAGAGTATTCATGGGACAAATTTAGTTCTTAAAATAATATATATGCTTGGAAATCTATAATGTCTCAAAAGACCCTTTATTAAACACCTGTAAGGTACCACTTTAAATCATTCTCAAATCTTCACTATTTTTTTGTTCTTGATGATGTTGGTTCATGTACTGAGTTAGTTTATAACTCAAATTCTTTAGGAAGTGATTCTGAGAGTCAGTAAGCAGTGGTAGTACTTTGCTAATCCTAACCTTATAAGGTTCAAGTGTTAGAAATGTATGTCCTCTTCCTTACTTCACTCCTTCGTTATAATTCCTATTCCATAAATTGTACATATGACATATGTTCTATCACTTACTCTCTCCTTTCTCTTGCTCTCTCTCTGTCACACACACACACACATTTAAGAGTAGCTACCTGACAGTGAAATTAACAGCGAGGTTATTTGTGCTATTATCTTTCTGTTCTGTTTTAACTTTGGTTTGTTTGAGCAGATACTATTTTTCTTATTATCACAAGCATAAAATAACATACAATTCTTATGTAATAGTGCTCATAGGTTACTTTAGCTAGGTCCTTTGCAATCATGGTGTTTGCTAAACTGAGCTATCTGGAGCTCCCCCACCCCCCCTCAACTCTTGTGACTACAGAAAAAATTTCAAAGGAATGAGGTCCCTGATTTTCATGACTGTCACTTGGGGTTCACACTCAAACCATGGAGAATGCCTGTAGTTTGTTCCTGAATGACAGGATCATAGAAGCACCCACAACAGGACTGATTACTTGTTCTACTAGCCAATGAAAGGAAACAAAGCAGAGCTTTCAAAGTAGGCTGTGGCTCACTTTAATGATCATTGTCCATTTGATTACTTTCCAGTTTCCTCAGATAAAGGGAACTATACTATATACCTTTTTAAACTTTTTTTTTATCAGATTCCTGAATTTGAGAAGTACTTTGACATTTTTCTATTTAGTATCTTATTCTATTTTATTTCATATATTAATAACCCAATTTGTTTTATAACCTTTGTCCAAACAGACATTTTTAAAAGATAAAAAAAATCACAGTTTATATCTATCATTTGAGTTGCCTTTATATTCATTGATTTCAGATATTTAAGATATATAAAAGCACCTGTATATCTGAATCTTCAAGATACACCCAGAGAATCAAAAGCAAGTAAATTGGTCATTCATTTGACCTATGTTCTTTTTCCACTGAAACAAACTATTTTTGTTATATTTATCTTGGTTACTACTGGTTGGTAGTTGCTTAAAATTGGAATTCAAAGGGAAAAATTTATGAATAATTTTTATTTTTTCCAAAACTAAATGCCTCTACGTTGGATAATTCTTCAAAACATGGCTAGTTGAACTATAGAGTACAAAAATATAGTGTCTTTTAAACAGTACCTTAACTTTGATCATCAATGTTAACTGAGAGAATCAGAACATTGATTAATATATGGCCAATAGTTAGTAAGATAAACACAAGCCTGAGCAAATCTAAATTCCTTAGGTCTCAATTTTTATTTTATTAAATATGAAATAATGATGTAAAAGTTCACAAAGAAATTGGCACGTTGTCAAAGTAGTACAAAAAGTTAGTTAGGGAGACACTGTCCTAAGATACACTTGAATCATGTTCCAACTTACCCAGAGATAGAAGGTCTTATATATCCAAAGAGACAATCTAGTTCTCACTTTGATAACCCCAGGCTAAAAAAATCAGTCAAGTTTTGATTGGTGCAATAGTATGCAAATGAAGAGAAATTAGTGGAACAGTGATTGGTTGAATTTCCATCTTGGATGGTATGTGTCAGCCTAATTTACTTTCAGTTTCTTTTAGAGAGGGATGTGTCTGGGCATGGCCAAACATTCAGGTGGACCCCACCCTTAACTGTCTCTACATTTTGTTTTATTTTTCTGTTTTGACTCTACTTTTTTTAAATTGAAATTATTGGCAATACAGAATTGTGAAATTAGTTAGATAAGTGTTGGGAGAGGTTTAATGTGATAAGAATTTAAGGAAGAGACATTAAGTCATTGTTAAAAGGTTTACTAAGATTTGGTTGCTAGTTAATCTTTCTGTTACTTCTTTTGTTTCTGAATATTAGGTTGTTTCAAACACACATAGGATTTAAATTGGTGTATTTTACTGGGATGACAGCTTGAAATGATTTGGAATTATCACTTGGCCATGTATGATTTCACATGGTCCAGGAAGTTCGAGCACTTTGGCTGATACTGTGGCTTTTGTAGGGCATGGTTTCTGCTGCCAGAAGTTCGAGAAAATGTGGAGAGAGTGCGCACACTCACTCCAAAAAAATTCCTGGTAATGTCAGCTCAACATCTGGCATACCTAGATTTTTGGTCAGTTATGTGCCTTCAGAGAGAGCCATAGAGAGCCATAGATGGATAGTGAAGTTGGGCCATTGGCAAAATGGTGATTGAGGGCAATAAGTTCATCTGGAATGTCTTTGTCAAGTCGGGGATTTGGTCCCCCTCTCCTCTCAAAACTTCTAGCTTTTGGGTGCCTGTCCAGTGTACCAATACTTTGCCACATCTTGGTCTATGTTTTTTTGGGGGAATAAATTGAGATTTAAATAGAATAGAATAAATTGAATAGAAACTACTTTTCTGAGATTAAGCATTATTCTAATAAAAATATGTTAAAGACAGAAATAAATATAATCAATAGTGAACAACTTACAAAATTAAACATGAAGAGTTTTTAAAATTTCTCTAAAGTCAAATTCTCTGCACTGTGTTTTTTGTTTGCTGGTTTTGTGATAAGCTAGGAAATGAAGAGGAAATAATTTTTCAAATTCCTTAAGATCAATGACTCATTGACTTCAAGTCAGGTGGTTTCCTGAAGAGGCAAATTAAAGAATGAACTTGCATATAAAATACATTTGATTAAATATATTTGATTATCTTTGGGAAATGACTTGCTCATCTATTTATATTGTCATTATCCTCTTATAAAAATTAACTGTTATTTTATATTATATTCAAAACAAAATTGAACATATATCAAGATTTTTCATATAACTCCTGTCCTTACTTAACCACAGTCTCCCTTAATATCAAGATATCTGTTTCTATTTTTCAAAGTCAAGAGTCCAACATTGACACACAATTTTATCCCAAATCTATACTTTACATTGATGTCATACCTAATATATCACATAAATTACTGCGATCATATATGTTGCCAAATATCCTCTACATTCTATTTAATATTTTCTCTCTTTCCTTCTAATATCTAACAATTACTGATTACTTTACTGTTCCCTTTATTTTGCCTTTTTTAGAATGTCACACAAATCACACTGTATATACTTTTCTCATACTGACTTGGTTCATTTCATAACAAAAATTATTAAATTAAATGCTTCTCTATATCTTCTCATGGGTTGATAGTTAATTTGATTTTAATGTTGAATGATATTCCATTGTGATAATGTACTAGTTATTTATGCATTCTTCTACTGAGGGAGTATTTGATTGCTTGTAAGTTTTGTTTATTATGAATTATGTTTCTATAAATAATTATGCATAGATTTTCTGTGAACATGTTTTCACTTAGGTCCAACAGGAAATACAATTAAAAATAAATTTTATTTTATTATGTTAGTTCTTTTAAACCACTTTTAAGCTTTTAAAGTGCACTAGAGTTCTTGACATTTATTCATACTTATATATTTTTAATCTTTTTCTGTTTTGCTTGATTCTTTAATTATTTTTTGGTAAAACTTCTCAGTTGAAGTTCTACAGATCAAAAATGGACTAGGTTTCATAGTTGTAGACAAAAAACCTAGAATAGTATGTGATATATAACAGATACTCGAAAATATCTAACAAAAGAATGAATGAGGGGGCCAGAGCGCAGAAGAATGAATGAGGGGGCCAGAGCGTAGCACAGCGTTAAGGCATTTGCCTTGCACAAGGTTAACACAGGACATACCCGGTTTGAATCCTGGTATCCCATATGGTCCCCAGAGGCTGCCAGGAGTGATTTCTGAGTGCAGAGCCAGGAGTAACTCTTGAAAGCTGCCAGGTGTGACCCAAAAACCAAAAGAACAAAGAACGAGTGACATACATTCATTCACTAAATGAATGATAGTGGAAAAATCTATAATTTGTATTGCTCTTCATACTCACTTAATTTCATTGCATGAAAAACTCTGAAGATTTTTTTCTAATTTTAATTAAGAAACATATTTTCTTCTAGTATCTAATCATACTAAAATACCTATTAAAATTATAATTACTTTCTCTTGTTTTTGCTTTCTCTTGACCTTGTTTTTCTTTTTCACACCTCTTTCAATGGTTTATAATCACCTTTCTACATAATCTACTTTCTTTGTTTATTTCTTAGTTAAGGTTTATTTCACTATCAAGTTTCCACATTTAGGGCACATTTTCTACTGTTTACATCATAAACCTCTAGAAAGAAAGTTGGTAACTTGGCATAGTGCATATACAAAGACATTAGGACCACTCTCTGAGAGGGTCCCAGTGATTCATTACTTGGTAACAGTTTCCTTATAAATTAGCTGCCACTAACACATGGAACAATACTTTCTGATAGCTGTGTAGTTGATGAATTGGAAAATAACCTCTCCTCACCATCCTGCATGTCAGTAAAGAACAACAACAACAACAACAACAACAACATTTTTATAAATAGTGAATGACTTAAGATGATTTTCTACCCAAAAGGTACTCTTGCCTCTTGACTGTAGATAGCCAAATAATTGAAAAGATTCCTTTAACAAGAAATGTTAAAAACAATAACACCATTTGAGACTGTATTACCTTTTTTGCTGTTCGTTTTTATTTTGGGGTCACACTCATTGAAGCTCAGGACTTACTCCTGGTTTTGTACTCATTAGTTATTCCTGGGTTTTTACTGGGGACCTTATGGGATGCTGAGGATCAAACCCAGGTTGGATCCAAAAAAGACAAGGGCCTTATCTGCTTACTATCTCCCCAACTTCTGAAACTGTAGTATTGTAATTATTTTAATCCTTAAGTAATACTCATAAGTTGTAGTTTCATTTTATAATAAGATTTACATGTTTTGTGGAGGAGCATGCCCTATGGTGCTAAGAACTTAATCCTGGCTCTGTGTTTAGTCATCACTCCTAGTGGGATTCTGAAGACCATATGGGGTGCCAGGATTGAACCCAGGTGTCAAGCATTCTTATATGCTGTACTTTTATTGCTCCAGACCTAGTAAGTTTTAATTTTGAAATAGTTACTCCACTTTTAAGTTAGTCAGTTTTAACATATAAATGTGTAGGACACTTAACTTTGAGTTTCAGAGAACCATAATACTTTATGTTTGTGTGCAGGCTTGGCATGTATGTGTGTGTGTGTGTGTGTATGTGTGTGTGTGTGTGTGTGTGTGTGTAGTAACAGGCAATAGACAGGATAATTAAGCTATAAAAAATATTCTCTGAAGTTTAATTTTACGTAGGTGTCCTCTAATCTTTAACCCTCCTGAAGTTATACAGATGGTAGGAAGATGTTTGAGGAATTGATGTTCTTTGTTTTGTTTAGGTCTAGTTTGTGTTAAGAAGAATTTTGGTGGAAAGTGTGAAAGCTAAATTATATGGAGGCCAAAGAAATGAGTCAGAATTGCAGCAGTAAGGATTTTTTATAAAGGTTTAAGGAAAGCTATTTTGAGTCAACAGAAACTTGATTTGAGGTATATTGAAATAGCAACTTTTTCAATCTTTTTCAAGATCTCAGGTATTTGACTATAAACTCTAAAGTAATTTATACATAGAGATCAACACACATATCAATTTATACATAGAGATGTTTTTCCTAATAGAGAAAAGTAAATCGTATCCTTATTTACTTTAAAAGTAAATCATATCCTTATCCTTTATAAGGATGGTTTTAATGGTTTGGGGCCCACACTTGGTGGTGCTCAAGATTCTTAGCCCAGTCCTTCAATCAGTGGTTCCTAATTCTGTACCCAGGAATTACTTCTGATGTGCTTGGGGGAACTATCCAGAGTGCCTTAGATTGAACCCAGATTGGCCACTATTTGCTCTGGACCAAAGCTTTGATTAACACAGATTAACACTACTAATGCTTCTGTGGAATAGTTGACAAAAAAAAAAAAAAAAAAGAAAGAAAGAAAGAAAGCATTGCTTAGTAGAAATTCTTTGCTTATATGGTGTAAAGCTTAAGAGATTGTCTAAAAAATTTGAATTTAAATCTTCTTTCACCAGAGGGGTTTTCATTTGAAAGTGAACTGTAAACTCCCAGTAGGCAGATTTTTATCTCTTTGAATCACCCACATTACCTTGCACAGCAGGTGCTTGAAAAATCTTTCCTAGTAAGAAACACAAATACAAAACCTATATGTATGGAAAACTTTGCCCTCACATACAACATCTCCTGTGTGTCACAGCAGAAGATTAACCAAAAAAATACATTTGGTTCGTTAGTCTTCCTATTCCTAGCACTGACTCCTGACAGAGCTGTCAAATCAGCCTTGAGCTTCTTCAGTTGGTTTGTTCCGTTTTATTTTCTTCTCACTGATGTCATCTAAACAGTCTTGTTTTTCTGGTTCTTCTTTGAACACTTTGATATCTTCCTGCCTTCCTCTAGCTGCTTTCAGCCTCTATTATGTTCCCTTTGCCTTTTGATTTATCACTCCCATTTCCTGCACGTGTTCCCAGAGTAGTGTTTGTGCCTTTACAGGGATTTCCTTGTGGATGTTTCTGACCAGAAATGTGTGATGCAACGAAAACAATGGAGAGAATCTATTCTGGACACTTGCTACCACCTCTCTCCAAGTATTCATAAGCACCCTCAAGCTCAGCAAACTTTTTCTCTAAGCTATACTAGTCAAAGCAAGACAGATATTTTTGGGGGGGGGGCCACACCCGGCGTTGCTCAGGGGTTACTCCTGGCTATCTGCTCAGAAATAGCTCCTGGCAGGCACGGGGGACCATATGGGACACCGGGATTCGAACCAACCACCTTTGGTCCTGGATCGGCTGCTTGCAAGGCAAACGCCGCTGTGCTATCTCTCCGGGCCCAAGACAGATATTTTTTCCTGATTCTTAGATTGTTTAGGAAAGATTATTTTGACAGTTCATAAAAATAGTCCTTTGTTTCTTACTCTTGCCAAAAATCTTCCTAAGCACACATTTCGATACCATGGCATGGCACATCACCCCACATAGTTTTTTAAGTTGTATTTTAATTTTGTTTGTTTTGGGGGCCTTTCTGAAACTTAGGGAATGAGGGGTGCTGATATACTCCAGCTTGCCAATTATGCACAGTAGTCCTTTAAATTCTTTCTGTAGCTCTGCATTTACATTTTGGAAGAAAGAATAAAAAATATGTTATACTGTTTTAAAGGGACAGATGCTTTGGAGGAACAGTGTTGTAGGAAGCATCCTGCCCTACAGTTATTCTGCACTCACCTGGCAAGCATATGAATTCAATATGATATTCACCTCTATGGACGAACTTATTTATAAAAGTACACACTTATTTTATTTTCAAAAATGTAAAAGGTTAACATAATTTAAACACTATTATGCCTTTAGCTGTTTTGTTTTGTTTTGGGGCCACACCTTTCTATGTTCAAGGCTAACTCCTGGTTCTATGGCTCTGTGATCATGAATCACTCACTCCTCTGGATACTTAAAGGACTTAATATGATGCCAAATCACTTTACCTACTACTTATTATTCCTTACCCGTTGTACTTTCTTTCTAGCCCTGCAGAAAATCTCTTCTGTTTTCAAAGGATACTTGAGGTTTAGCTAATTCTCACGTACTGTTCAACTAAATCTACTCTTTATTGACTTTATACAATGAAACAGGACTGGAAATATTTATCTGAATTAGTGTTTATAATTGATACTGTATTGTTACATATAAAATATCAGTTCTCTATGTTCATGTTCAGAAAGTGGAAATTGTCCAAGTCTTGGCGCTAGCTACTCATTTTTATGGTAAGCTTCCTTTCTAGATTTGATCCATGGCCCTCAGGTGAGGTAGGAAGCCCTCAGGTATTCTGGAAGTTGACAGTTTCCAGTTGGCATTTCTTCCATTTGTGGATCACAGGATAACATAGTTACAAATATGACTTTTTTTTAACATCAAAATTCTATTAGTTTTGCCATGGGCCTTTTATGCCCATATTTGCATACAAACCCAGATATAAAGGCATGATAAAATAGACTTCCTCCTTTTGAAAAATACAAACTTGCTTAAGTTGGTTGTTTCCAAAAGATGTAGGCCTGAGGCACTTGCGTTCTCACCTTCATTCAAAGGGAATATTGAGCCACAATGATCAAGTGATCTTATTGTTTGCAGTTTGGGGCGAATGGGAGTTTTACACCTTCTTTAAAAGTCATTATGATGGAAAGCAGGTGCAAAATTGGTATAGTAAGCAACACAAATGATGAGAAATTGAGATTAAAATAGCAATTGAATAAGGGTCAGAGGTCATGTTTTTAAATATGGCTTCCAGTACTTATAATTGAATTATATTCAAGCATCTGATAACTCTGTGTTTATTCTTTAATTTTTTAAAAAATATGTCAGTGATTTTTTTTTCTTGTTTGTTTTGTTGCCACCACAGTTCTTCTCAGGATATACTCCTCATTCAGGACTCAGGAATCTCACTACAGGATGCTGGTGATCAAAATCAGGTTGTCCACATGCAAAAAAAGATATTCAATCTCAGGATTTACTCCTCATTCAGGACTCAGGAATCTCACTATAGGATGCTGGTGATCAAAATCAGGTTGTCCACATGCAAAAAAAGATATTGTTCCGGCCCCAAATCAGTGATTTTCAAATATATACAACATATTACTTTAAAAATATTAGAAAAAAATGCAGGTGACCAAGTCCCTTTCCTTGTCTCAATAGGCTTGGAATATGGCCTGAATGGAGCAAGTAAACACGCATGTGTATAGGTGTGAATTTATTCTTTGTGTAAATTCAGGAATATGCACTGATATAAATGGTGCCTATTATGAAAAAACATGGTGTTAGGGTAGATAGAGTAAAACTATAAAATTATAGAAACTAAATTCTGAGTAAGTATAAGATATTTTGCACATGAAATATCCAGAAGGTATTATAGATGAATTTGTGGTAAAATATTTAATTTCAAATTTATCTTGTTATTTACTTTGTTAGTACTTGGCATAGATATTTGTGTTATATTTTCTCTACCTTAATGAAAATAAAACTCTCTGATTGGATGATAAATGCCTGCTTTATTTATGTGCCCTTAAAAATAAAAGAAAAAAACAATCCATGACATTTGATATGCTATGATAACCTATGTCTGCTATATTATAGTCAAGTTATAATAATTGCTAGTTTGGTTTTTGCATGAAGAAATAATTGGTATTTGTAAGTATAATACATTTTAATATTATTTTTTTTTGCCTTATAAAAAGAGATTGAGTTGCACTTTCCTTGCATTTGTAAAGACAATGAAATGCATTTTAAATAAACAAATAAACAAGTGGATGTTTCTTTCACCATGATATTTTCACAAGGGTTAGATGGAAGCATTTTCTTCTGAATTATGACTTAAAGCCAAAGGTTTAAACAGAGATATTATCTTGGATGATTTTTATAAAGTTTTTTATCATAGACTCAATAATTCAGGTGGGCCTTCTGCATAAACCCTCTGGTTTTAACTACTGAAATTAGCATCATCTATGTATACTTACTACATAATTCATGTCAAGGAAAGAAACATTTGAGAAAAAAGCTGAGGACAGATGTGAAAGAACAAGAGATGATGAACATAATTATAAAAATCTCATCTGAGAAGCAAAATGTGTTTTCAGAATCAAAGTCAAATGGCATCTATGTTATTGTGCTGCTTTTATTTTAAATGTACTGAATACCTCTTTTGATAAGTCAACTCAAATGTAATAGGAATTTAAATTTAAAAGTTTTAATTATTAAATGTTGGCTTTGATTGTTTCTCTTTACTCACTAAGGCAAAGTCTACAGAGAAAAATATCACAAATTAACATAACATTACATCTAAATTAAAATGTTGACATTTCCATGATCTTAAAAACGTGCAAAAGAGCTATAAAATTACTTTTTTCTAATGGATTCTCTATGGATTTTTATATTTAATAATCACAGAAAGAAACAAACTTTGAAAATAGGCAGATGACCTTGGTTTTGAATGTAGCCTTTCTGCTTAGCATTTTTGTGACATTTGAAAGGTAATCAATCTCTCTGAGAGTTAACTTACTTGCTAATTAAATGGGAGAAACTGTACAATATTTGCTTTTTTTGAATTAGAATAATCAATAAAGCATGTAAAATACATAGAACTCTACCTGGTCCATGTAAAGATGAAATAATCTCCATTACACTTCCTATGCTATTAGATACTGTTTGCTATCTTTCCTAAAAGTATTTAAAATCCTGCTCCTGGTCTTCATCTTAAGTAGTCATCTCTAGGTGACTTTCTGAGACACAGTGTGGTTCCATCAATAATAGCTCAGATGCTTTAAGAGTCTTGATATTTTAAATTAGGTAGAATAGACTGACTTCCATAAATGTATGACTCCAATATAGTGGTGTGGTTTTTTTGTTTTGTTTTGTTTTGTTTTACAAATTATCACTCCCATCAGCAACACAAGTTTGTGGCAGAGAAGAATTCATTGATTATATAATAAAATACCCAAAATTTGTCTAGATCAATGGTCAGCAAGCTGCGGCTCGTGAGTCACATGCAGCTCCTTACACTTTTTAATGGGGCTCTTCTGTGTGTCGGGCAGCAGCTCCAGGAGTCAGGTCTCTGCTCCTAGCCTCTGTAAGTGAGTGCCTTGTGTGCAGCCCCTGTGGCTGGCTCCAATTAGGTCATGTGTTATGGGGGGGGCGTGACTTTCTGTGTGGCGCTGCGGTGTTGAGGCAGCATCCTCTCTCTGCTGCCCTCGGTTTTAAAAATGTGGCTCTCAAAATAAATTTCAATCGTGGTTTTGGTGAGATTTGGCTCAATTGAAAAAAAAGGTTGCCCACTGGTCTAGATAATTCAAAAGCAATATATGATTAATGAGTCTTAAGATTACAAGCTTATTTTTTCTAGTATTTTGAGAAGAATACAGAAAAGAGTGTTTTTGCCTAATTACAATTCATCTGTAGCTTAATAATATAGTTCTGGATGCTTGAAACAATGCCTCTACAACTCTTTGTTGTTGTTGTTTTTTGCCAGCCCCAGGTAAAATCTGCTTTTATACCAAGTCCTTTTTTTTTTTTATTAAAATCAATATTTTGTGTATAATAGTGTTTATGTTTTGCATGCGATACACTACAAAATGCTCATATTTAGGATACTAATGCACCATATTCACCTCCAAAGTGTCACTGGCCCTCTACTACTACTTCTCAATTCCTCATCAATCTCTCCCTCTTTATTTCTTATGACTGCTCCTCCTTTAGATAATTTCAATACTATTGAAATAGAATTCTGTTTAGATAAATTCAATCCATTGGTGGAAATAAAAGAATGGGACAGAACTAAATATTCAAGCCAAAGTCAACAACTATGGAAACAAAAGATCCAAGCTAACAATTTAAACTTTAAATGAGCCTGTTATACTGGTAGGCTGGGATTCAAAGGGTGGTGGTATGGGATACACTCTAGGAACGTGATGAAGGGAGATTGACATTGGTGGTGGGATTAACCCTAATTCATTGTATGTCTAAAATCCATCTTTGAAGGACCTTGTAAATAATAATGGTCTCAATAAAATAAAATTTAAAAAAGTATATAAGGACAGGGATTCTCATTTCTTAATTATGAAAGAATATATATATTAGGAAGAACTCACACTTCTTAAAGTTTACATACCTAATAAGGAACCATAAAAATACTTCTAAAAATACCACTAATAGATGAGTAGCAAGATATTGAGAACAAAGCAATAGTAATTGGAAACTTCAGTATTACCTTATCACCCCATAAAAATAAACTAAAACTCAATAAGTAAACACTGACTTTAGAGGAAGATATATCATCCATATGTATAATAATAAGGAACAAAGCAGAAGAGATGCTGGCCAATGAGAACAAATCTTCAGCATAAATTTTAACAAATCTTAACCACAGTTGATGTGGTCTGGATGATCCTTCTAACCACATTGCCTGAGAAACATTCCATTCTCAGGCCTTTGGACTTAATAGCTGTTCTGGTTGGTTATCAGAGAATTTCTAGGAGGAGGTCACCAGGCTTCCTAAACACTGATGAACTCCTTACCCACACCCCTGCTATAAATTCAGATGATCTTTTGTAATTTAGTGTATATTGCATATATATATAATTAGGGTTAAATATTTTTGATTAATTGATTGCTAAATTATTCTATGATCTCTTGTTATACTTTGTAGTCTGAACTCTATTTTGTCTTGTATAAATATAGTCTACCCAGTCTTTTTCAGGTTACCATTTGCCTGTATGTATTGCTTTGAGACTATTTTATCATGTTATTTCAAGTCTCTTGGAAGATGTTGATCATTGTTTTTTCTTCCTATTTATACTGCTAATCTGTGCCTAATAGTTAAATATAGTCAATTAACATTAAACAATATTATGGAAATAAGAGATTTTTAGTAATATCTTAAATAATTACAATTATTTTATTTATTTATTTTAATTTAGTCATGTTGAATTTACAAAGTTACTTATGATTGGGTTTCAGGCATGCAATGTTTCAACATGCAATGTTTCAACACTAATCCCTTCACCCATGTCCTTCACTTCTTTCCACCAATGTCTCTTTGCCCATTTGTCTCCCACCCATCAATCTGCTTCTATGAGAGGCACATTTTTCATTTTTTGCAATGTAATTTACTGTACTGTTGCTGAAAGAGTGTTGCAGCACCACCTCTACCTTCTGGTTCTAACTTTCCTTCAACATAGATGTTACCCCCTCCTTATTTTATTCCCTAATAAAATGTTTCTACTGAATACCAGTTCTCATTTTTATAGTGTCTATTGTCTTTGGGTATTTGGTTTTTTTTTACCATTATGTTTCTATATATCCCATATACGAGAGATCATTCTGTGTCAATCTCTCCCTCACACACACACACACACACACACACACACACACACACACACACTCTCTCTCTCTCTCTCTCTATCTATCTATCTATCTCTGTCTCTTTCTCTCTCTCTCTCTCTCTCTCTCTCTCTCTCTCTGACTAATTTCACTCAACATGAAACTTGCCAGATCCTTCTTTCAAGTTGTAATATTTTATCATTTTCAAGTTGTAATATTTTATCATTTCTTGTGGCCATTTAATATTCTATTGTACATATGTACCATAGTTTCTTTATTCAGTCATTTATTCTTGGACACTTGGGTTGTTTCCAGATTTTAGCTATTGTAATTGTGCTGCAAAGAACATATGGGTGGAAATGTCTTCCTCATTTTGTTTTTGGGTTCTTGATATATATTATAAGAAGTGAGGTTGATGGAACTTCTGGATTCCAGCACAATTAAGGATCCAAACTCCTCTGTGGGAGCCGGAAGCTTCAGCAGGCAACACCGGGAACGGCATGGCTCCATGCTGTAGGCTTTTTGTCCAAGCTTAGGGGAAGATGTAGCCTCCAGCTGCCCCCACAACCTTCTCTCTCCATCCTCCTGGCTGCCTGCCCAGGGTGTCAACAAGGTAGGTTCCGGCAAGCAGTTTAGAGGGGACCCCAACCTCCCCCTCCCCCACCCTGCACCAGAGAGGTGGATTGGCGGAGGGGACTGGTGAACTTCCCTTCCCACTAATCCCCATTCTTAAATCATGCGGGTATTGCCCCTGCGCATAAAATTTATGTAGATTTATAGGATATCATATAGTTTAATCCACTTTGCATTGTACAGAATAGTTAAATAGAATATCATAGCGGTTCATCTATGTTTACAATATACAGAATGTTTATGTTGTATTATTCCCTTCCCCCATTGGCTCACCACCTTACAGGCTCATTTCTAGTCCTTTACTCTCACCCTCACTGTCTGTTACCCCATATGTAATCATTCTTCACTCCTTATGAAGCAGATTATTATCCTCTCTCATGCTAACAGCCAGTCAGCTCCCAAAATAAAAAAAATAGACTCTCAGTCTGAGAAGAAACCAAAACTCTGTTCCTATTAATCTAATATCAATGGACTCCTCTCCTCCAAGTCCCTTCACTGGGTACCTGTTCTTGCTACCATAATCAGTTTCCAAGATGCTCCCACTCAAAGACATTTCCTGATACAGGAATGCTGGGAGTTGTTTACAGACTCCAGATGGCCAAATAGCAGATCAAAGTGGTGTCCCGGAAACAACACCCTTCCCACCCCCCCCAACTATTTCTAAAACATAAAAGGAACATGTGTATCTCCTTTGTATATCTCAGATATATTCCCTTAACATCTATAACTCTCTCTCTTTTTTTTTTTTTTGGTCACACCCGGCAGTGCTCAGAGGTTCCTTCTGGCTCTATGCTCAGAAATCGTTCCTAGCAGGCTCAGGGGACCATATGGAGTGCCAGGATTTGAACCATTGACCTTCTGTATGCAAGGCAAATGCCTTACCTCCATGCTATCTCTCAGGCCCCTTTAACTGTTTTTTTAATATCCTCTTATATAGGGACAATTTTGCCTACCTGTTTTTGTTTGTTTGTTTGCTTTTCCCCCTTTGAGATCTGTTCAATAAGCAATGTTGGTAGAAGAGTATCTCTACATAGAATTCATGTTAGAACCAAGTTCCGGGGAGTGTTGGACTTGATCCCTCAGCCCCCATATGCTTGTGGCATTGTGTTTCTTTTGCATAGGCACCTTAAAATGGGAAAATAATACATATGCAAAAAGTTCTTATCTAATAGAGATGGGAACACAAATTTTGTAATGCAGTTAGGCCTTATACCTTGAACATTGGCATAATGATTTGGCCTCAGAAGAATGGGCATTACCCATAAACCCCTGAACAATAGATACCATCTATGGAAACAACCACAATTGTCTATAACATTCCCACGATGCAAACCTCTACCAGGGAAGACCATACCACTGCTCTGGCATTGACTCACTCCAAAGAGTGCTCTTAACACCCAGACTACATAGCAACAACCTGCTTGGAGGGCAGGTCTCTCCTCATCTAATGGTGAGGTGAAACTAGAGGATGCTCCACATCAGCCTGACTTCAATGAAGGAAATGCACAGAATTCAGAATCTTTAAATCAGGACTCTAACACCAACAATAGCTAGAGTTTGAAAAAGTTTCACTGGGACTATGGAAAATGACTCAGGGATTGGACAGAGTGGTTTGCCTGGAGCCCAGAGTCAGGCTTATGCCAATAAACTTCTGGGGTGAGGTCTTCTTGTAATCAGACCAAGGATTTTTTTCTGTTTTCCCCATATTTTGTTGGACCTATCTATGCAAACAATAGATATCGACACTTTCACACCTTTATTACTGTATTTTTTTAACACTTACCCTTTAAGAAAGAAAAAAAAACTGCTTATTGAACTTAAAACAAAAAACAACTGTAGTAGAATGCCTGTCTCGAATACAAGCAGGGAATGGGAAAGAGGGAACATTGGGGGTGAGAATGTTGCATTGGTGAAGGGGGGGGGTTTCTGTTTGTGACTGAAACCCAACTATAATCATGTTTGTAATCATGATGCTTAAATAAACAAAATTTAATAATAAAAAATAATAATAAAAGTGAGGGTGATGGAGAAAATGAAGGTTAAGTTTAATATTCTTTTTGGAATGTTCATAGTGTTTTTCAGAAAAGGTGGACCAGTTGACATTTCCAACAGCAGAAAATGAGAGCCTCCCTCTTCCTTGGGACAGCCATATCAGCACTAGTTTATTGTTGCTTTTATTTTATGATGTGTACTGGTCTCTATATGGTAAGATGTTATCATATGGTTTTGATTTCCATTTTCTTGATGTCTAATGGTGCTTCTTAGCCTTCAAATCAGCAATTGCTCCTTGTTCTTCAGTGGAGAAACTCTGGGAAGTGGCGCCTGGTTTCTCCAGTCAGCACTCTCAGTGGGATCACATATAGAATTTTGTTTTTTATTCAGTTTTGATGCAATTTTTTCTGGGGCATAGAAAATCCACTCATCTAGCTTCTTTTTCTATCATCTTGGCCCCACATTTTGCCAAAACTATTGATGACATACATATACAGAGTGCATTAAGGACAATGTGTGCTAGTTTACAGCTACTGAAAATATAATTTTGTTTTACATTTTCTTTTTTGTTTGTTTGTTTTTAGGCCAAACCCGGTGACGCTCAGGGGTTACTCCTGGCTATGCACTCAGAAATCTCTCCTGGCTTGGAGGACCATATGGGATGCTGGGGGATCGAACCATCCTAGGCTAGTGCGGGCAAGGCCCCTGTTTTACATTTTCAAATGTCACATCTAATGTTTTCATCACTGTACTTCAAATATACATTGACAAAGTGACCAGTCAGTGTGCAATGATAATTGACCAACCTCAGATTGTAACTCACACCAGTGTCTTCTTGGGCTCTTTTGATACTAAACATGTTTCTCATTCAAGTGAATTGAAATGCTTCAGTTTAGTTGATTATCAAGAGCCTCATTAAAAATAAAAAACACCAAAGATACTGCACCATCTTTGTTTATTAACTCAATCTTTGTTTCTTTCACTGAAAATACTTTATTGAAGTTGAAATTTCCAAACATAACTTATTAATGGTCTTCAATTTCAGTTCAGATCAATCAAGATGAAAATACTCTGCTAACTACAGATAACAATAACTTTACTAGTTAATTGTCCGTAACACACACCAAGGTTTTATCCTAGGCTCCAGGGGTCTCAAACTCGCGGCCCACAGGCCGAAAACGGCCCTCTGTACAACATTTTGTGGCCCTGCCCTAGAGAAATCTTTTTTTGTTTTGTTTTGTTTTAGTTGTTTGGGTCACACCCCCCAATGTTCAAGGCTTACTACTGACATTGCACTCAAGGATCACTCCGACTTTGCCTCCCGCGGCCCCCAGGTAAATTGAATTTGAGACCCCTGATTGAGTTATTTCAAGACGATTCATTAATATTCCTTTACAAGTGAAAAACAATCTTCAATTTTCTTGTATTTTTATTTTTAATATAAAAATTGTCGCCGCCTCTGTGTTGCCCATCTGCCTTGCAACTGGCAGACGAGGTGTCAATTGAGGCAGATAGAAAAGCCCTGGGCAGGTCCGCCTGCCTGAGGCTCTCCGGAGGCCTCGGGCTGGGAACTTCCCCGGAACAGGCATCAAAAAAAAAAAAAAAAAAATTTGGAATGAACATTCAAGTCCCAAGTTGTCTTTACATTGAACTTAAAAACATTCATATCCGGCTGGAGCAATAGCTTAAAACTTAAAAATATTCATATCAGGCTGGAGCAATAGCTCAGTGGTAAGGCGTTTGCCAACCCAGGATGGACCCCAGTTTGATTCCCGGCATCCCATATCCCCATATTCCAAGCCTGCTAGGAGTGACTTCTGAGTGCAGAGCCCGGAGTAGCCCCTGAGCTCTGCTGGGTGTGACCCAAAATAGATAGATAGATAGATAGATAGATAGATAGATAGATAGATAGATAGATAGATAGATAGATAGATAGATAGATAGATAATGATAGACAGACAAACATACATATAATCATCAGCATGTGGAGATAAGCAAGCCGAGTTGTGTAACTCTAGGAGGTAGAGGCCTTCAATTTGAAAAGATAATTTTTTGTTGTTGTTTTTTGTTTTGGGGTCACACCCAGCAGTGCTCAGGGGTTACTCCTAGCTCTGCACTCAGTAGTCGCTCCTGGCATAGGGGACCATATGGGATGCTAGGATTCGAGCCACTCTCTGTTTGAATCAGCTGCATGCAAGACAAATGCCCTACCATCGTGCTATCTCTCCTGCCCCTGAAAAGATAATTTTTAATAAAATATATTTATTTAAATATTCAAGCCTAGTTATTTTGAAATAAAACATGAGCTAAAGTGAACTTTAGGAACTGAGATTTATTTAGCAGAGATATGACTCATTTTTAATTGTTAAAGAAAAAAGTTTTAATGCATTAATTTGCCAAAATCTCACAGGGATCTATCTCTCAAGTGTAAGTGAAAGTAAGCTTTAGATTGTGCATTTTTCAGAAGCAATCTCAGCAAATATATTTGAAATAATATGGAATGAAACGAGATCTTATTGATATCAAATAGTAATTTGGTGATTAAACAAATATGGCATTTTCTGAAATACTTTAATTATCTTGCTCTATCAAAAAGTATATCTTTGAATATATCAGAGGAGTCCTCTTTGAACTATAGATAGGAAATTTCCTAGAGTGATACTAAAATAAAGTTCCCTACTTATATTCAAGGTTTGCTAAGGAAACTATATAGAATTATAGCCTGGGAAATGAAAACTATGAGCTTGGTAAGATTTGGTAAGATTGTTTATATATTGATTTCATGATATTACTGTTAATAGTTTGTATTAATAATATCAAACTGATTTTTTTACTTTATATGTAAACTTCCAAAACACCTATATCATAGGGGTTAGGAATCATAATAGATAGCCAAGAAAATTGAAAGGCTGAGTGAAGAAAAGTAGTAGAACAAGATTTAAAACCTTGAGAGTTGTCTCTGATGGGATTTCTCCTTCTATCTTGTTAGTCTTTCTCAATATTTTATATGTTATTATATATAATAATGTGACCTCTAGTGATCTACATTAATTGAAAACATTTTGATGACTATTTTTCTCTGTGATCTCAATAGTATCTAGATCGGGAGCAGTCAACAGTTTCCTTGATGAGTAGAGCAGAGATTAACAGAATGTACAGTGTTTGAAGTCCTCTAGCCTTGAGAAAAGCCTGGAAGGAGGCAAGAGATAATCAGAAGGGATATGGAATTGTCTCCCTCATATGTGATATAAACTATATTATGGAAACAAATAATAGCCAAAGGCAATTGAAACTGAGAATTGGTTTTTAGCAAGAGTATCACTGTAGAGGTGTAGGCAAGATAAAATGGAGGTAGGTATCAGACTTGGGCAATGGTGGAAGATGGATGACATTCTGGTAGAAGTTGTGGTGTTGGAATATTTATGCATAAAATCTTGCCTCTCTCAATGTTGAATTCAAAGTACCTACAATAAAAAGTAAGAATTGTATAGCTTTACATGAAGAAATAGCTCTTCACAATTAGAAAGTCAGACATAAGGTCAGTCATTTAATTCAAAACACAATCCTTGAATCACCACATGTTATGTACTGAAACACATATGCATTTTGAAAAGTTTTTTTTAGGCCATATTCTGGGGTATAGGAGCTAATCCTGGCTCTGTGCTGATGTTAGTGTTCAGATCATTATATGTGGCACTAGGGCTTCAAACCAGGGTCAGCAGGACACAGGTTATGTACCTGTACTTAACTCTCATACTATAAGGGTTTTGCTACACTCACTTGTACACCTATATGTGTATATGTGTATACACAGTTGCTTTATCAAAAGTTTTTACTCCTATTATTACATTGTAATTACCATAATATTTTACCAATCATACAAAAATATGATTTTTTACCGACACTCATGCGCTGTATTTTTTAATATTAATTTTATTTTTATGATAGTTTTTATTTTGACCAAAGTGGATTACAAATCTTTCACAGTAATACTCTAGGTGCATAGTGACATTGAATCAGGGCATTCCCACCACCAATGCTGTCCTTCTGCCACCCCTGTTCCCAGCATGCATTCCATATCCCCCTCCTTTGCCCCCCTGTCTGCTAGTGTAAGTGGTCCCCTCTGTATCTAGCTTGTTGTAGATTGGGTATCGATTCTATTGTCATTGACTCTGGATTTGATGTTTAAGTTTGATCATTTTTTATTTCCACTCAACGTTCATATGACTATTTTGAGGTAATGAGAATAGTGAGTGTCTGAAATGTAAATATTCAACTGAGAGAAATTATTATTGTGTATATTTTCTTAAACTTTAGTAATGATTATATATTGTCCCTTAAATTCATTAAAAATATTCTCTTTATGAGTGGTGACTTATTTTTCACTAGAATAACCCGATTTCACAATTTATTCTATTCCACAGGGAGGTTAACACTAATTAGATGCAAAATATTGGCTATTTTAAAGGTCAATGCAAAAGATGAATAATTTATTTTAAAACGTCTTCTTTTAAATGTGATTTATCATTAGCCATATACTCTAGCAAGTTCTTTGAAAGAGGTTAAAGACAGATTAGTTTTTCAGTCCTTTTCAGTTCCCAAATAAAAATGTAGAAGTCTTTCAACCCTGTGAGGGAGTTACTAAATTGAGGAAGAAGGTTAATTTTTACTTTTAACTCTTAACCTCAAATTCTCCATTTAAATTTAAATATCTAGCTCATCTCACTTTTAGAATATCTCAATTCTTTATCTTTACAATTTGTGAATTAAATTTATTAATTTATTCATGTGTTCTTTTCCTAAGAAAGCGCCTAATTTCTAAAAAAAAAAGTTATTGCGGGGGCTAATCGGTGAATGGTTGTTTATGAAAACTGGATATATAATTGTGAATTTATCCTTGTTTTATTTGAAACTGCATTATTAAGATAAGTCCAGAGTTAGAAACACAAGTGGAATGAATAGTGCTTATCTGATATACCAGAACTTGAAATAAGTGTTTTTCTTTTAACTCCAGTCTCATTTTCAGTGTAGACTGTAATGCACAAAGAACTGAAATAGCAACACTGTCATATCAGGGCTTAGAGAAAGCATTATGTTAAATTCAATCTCATGACCTAATAATAACATAACTCCAAATATAGTTCCCATCAACATTTTGGCCTTATAAGAAGAATCTTGATAAGCTACATGGAGACAATTAATCAAGAAAAGAGAAGTTATGAACCCTTGGAATCTGCTTTTAAAATTCTATATTGTTTTTCATGCTTAGCAATCATCACTCTGTTTGTGTATCAGTCTTACTGTGAATCCTTTAAAATAAAATATTGTTTTTACTACATCCATACAAACAAGCAAACACAGTTCTTATGTTGCTTCAATAGACAGAGTGTGAGAATATGATCTTTCTGTAAAAAAAAAATACAGAGAAAATTCTTGTTGGAAATTAGTTAAAATTTTGGTTTCATCACTTTAGTTGTATGTGATTCAGGGTACATCTTTTAACTTGAGTAGTTTAAGTACTTTGTCTAATTAAGTGGGTTTATACAGATCGAACAATAAATAATTATGTGTATATATAATCTAAGATAGCTTTAAGAATCATTTGCTTAAGTTCTTGTCAACTTTTTCTTAGTATCTATACAGGTTTATAGAATTGGTATAGTTAGTTTAGTTTTCTCAGGACCAGTAAAGTAATTATCACCTATCCACAATGCAATGGAGAAGAAAATTCTCTAGTGATCTCCATCTTATTTAAATTCTCAATATTTGAAAATGTACAAAAATGCACAGAATAGTGGAATAAGAGTGATTAAGATCTAAGTGAGTTTTTGTTGTGCTGTTGCTCAGCTTTCATTACTCCCTAAAATGGTGAACACGTTGATTTATGTAACCACTCTTGGATTCTGTCAAATGTAAGCTCCCTAAAGCAGGGATCTCATCTGATTTAATTTCTGATAAATTTTCAGATCTTTGAGACTATTTAGTACAAGTGGGTATTCCAGAAATATTGAATTATGCCCGGATTTATATATAACTATCCTTTACTGCTATGTTTGATAAGCCTATTGAAGTATGTCATTAGTTTCCTCCTTAGACTGATACCGAAAATACTGTCCTTAATTAATGGAAAAAGCTTTGCATGCTTCTGGGCACAGAAGAGAAGGAGATGATGAACATGTTTTCCCTTCCTTCCATAGTCTCTATTGGTATAGTTACATAAGTGGTAGAAATCACAATAGCAGAGAACAGTGAAAACAGCTTCATTTCATGGCCTTCATGTCCTCCTGAGTTACTCGGAAGAGCAGTAAACCATCAGGCCTGACAAAGGCCACAATCTCCACTAGTCTACTAGAAAATTAATCAACGAATAACTCTAAAAGCATATACAATTTGGGGATGCAGTGAAAGGTGCACAGATGGGAAAAGGGAGGGGATGATTAATGCAGCTCTTGATCCAGTTAAAGGATCCACACGTATCTATTTCCCCCAGAACATCACCAGACTGACCCTGGTTGTCTCCACTACCAAAGGTCCACAGGAAAAAAAAAAAAGAAATGACTAAGATACACTTTTTATCATTGTGTTGACACTTATTGACTGGTCCTTAATTCCATAAATCTTAGTCTGTTTATCTTCCAAATTGACCTTGAGATATTTTCTGTAACTGCTTTTGCTTTTGAATGTTTTATGACCAATGCTTTAAGCATAGTTGGGAAATGTTTTTACATTCCAAATAGGACTACATAAAATTAAGAAGCTTCTGTACTTCAAAAGAAACAATGGCTAGAATAAAAACATACCTCACCAACAGGGATAAAATATCCCACCACACATCTGACAAAGTCCTACTATCCGAGATATATAAAGCACTTGTTAAATTACAGAAAAGCCAAATGACCTCATCCCATGATATGAAAATAAATTTAGTGCCCAAGAAAAGATGAGAGGATAAACTGTACTATATATACAGATGGAATACTATTCATTTATAAAAGGAAATCAAAACATGCAATTTTCTGCAACATGGATGAAATTGAGGTTATAATATTGAGTGAAGTCAGAGTGAGAAGGGCAAATATTAAAAATCTCTCTCATATGAAAACATAAACATAATAAAGAATAACAAGTGGCCAGTAGCAATTAGTTTTATTTTATAATTATAAAATTATAATTATGTATATTTTATATATTATATATTCTAGTTATATATATTGTTTTATAACAATTAATTATAGAATTAATTTGCCAAATAGTAGGTAAAAATAGGTGGTAGGAGGAAACCTTGAGACATAGATGGAAGTATAAACATTCTGGCGATGGTGTTGGAAAACTGTGTGCCTAAAATTTTATTATTTAAAAGTTTTAAAAATCATAGTTTCAAAATAAAATTTGGGTAAGTGTGAAATAGTAGACTTGTAAAAAATTATTTTACAGACATATACAGTTGTTGATAAGATATTTAGAAGCAATTTTTAAAATGTAAATTGTAAAATACATCAGGTCAATAATAATTATCAAGTTATTTTACATGCACCAAAGAGTGCATGGAAGAGTGTAATTTTATTTTGTTTTATTTTCTTTCTTTGGGTCATACCTGGTGGTATTCAAAGTTTACTCCTGGTTGTGCACTCATGAATTACTCCTGGTGGGTTTGGGTTACCATATGGGATGCCAGGGTTTGACCCCAGGACAAGCGTCATATACAATGCAAATGTCCTACACTGCACATCTCTCTAGTTCGCCAAATAGTGTAATTTTTGTATTTTACTCTCTTCTGAGAATAAATCATAAAGTTGTGTCTCAGATCTAGGTTAGGTTTGAGAGTTATATACCATTAAAAACTCAAAACAGCTTTCCTCATCCTCCTGAGTTCCAGCACCATTCCTGATCTTCTGTCCCTTGGAACCAGCCAGGATTGAGGAAGAAGCAAGAATCTCCTTTTTTTTTCTTCTTGGTGGAGTCACAGCCTGAATAAGAAGGGCCTCCTTCAGATCCAGTTGACTCAGATACCAGGACTAGGACAGAGGTAGGTATTCCTGATGTTCCTGCTGACTGGAGCTATGACTGTGCAGTGACAGTTGGACTACCAGCAAGAATGAACACCCTCTTAATCAGACTGTGGATGGAAGCTTGTAGGTCAAACTGTCACCCCTGGGCTCCCTCCCCTAAACTTTGACTTATGTGATTGTTTGGGGTTTCTGGTTATGTTCCACAGATCTCCCACTACTGAGGTATAAGTATTAAAAAGAAGTGAGTACCAACCCATGAGTTTGGGTCCTAGGATAGGGAAGTTGCCCTGAGAGCATTGTAATTTTATATTTGTCCAAAATAAATTTCCTAAAATGTGGGAGAGACAAATTTTCTCTGCAAAGTATAAAAATGTGGTAGGGAAGCCACCTGGTAGCATAGAGGGAGTCAGACCCTGAGGCTAAGGCTGGAGGTCTCAGGCAGAGTTTTGGGAATGCTGTTAACCAGAGCTGTCTGGCCCAATTATCAGTAGGACCTTTAAGACAATGTGCCCAGACTAACTTTCTAGTATGAAAGCATTAGTGAAGGCAAATAAGGAGGAGGGAGCCAGCAGCTCAACACTATCCTAACGTGCCCGTGTAAAGGCCACAACCTTATACATCCTCTTGGCTTAGTAACTGAAGGGGAAGAGGCATTTAGGACTATAGAAGTAACCTACTATTTTCTCAATGTCACCGAGCCATGGCTGGCCAAAGACTGCTGGTTTTGCTTGGACCCTAGACCCCATGGGAGTGGGAGTAATGAGAGTAGTGGTTCAGACAACGGAATCTGGCTGCCCCTGGACTGAGAGAATGATCACCATGCAGGGAATACAGGCACAGGCATGTTCCCCTTATCCACCTCTGGAGGTGCCACCAGGGTCCCCTCCTCTTACCTGGACTATTGCAAAGAGACTGTAGATGCCATTATAGCTACATAGAGGAAATAATCCCCATTGGGGACTGAATGGGACATGGCTTGAGTGTACCAAGGGACTCACCCTATCTGTTTGCCACTGCTTTTGCAAACCAGATGAGTTTTGCATCGTGGTCATTCTCCTACCCCATGTGTTATAACTAGCTGGAGTGGGTGGGTAAGAACAATTTGAACAGAGTTATCAACCCCATTGGAAGAGGGTAAATCCCCCTTATTCCAGGTCTGATAGCAGCTGGTGTGGGAGTGGCCACCCTTGTAAAGGGATCATAAAATTTAAACAACTCTCCCCAAAAGTGGACACTGATCTGAGAAGATATCATGTTTTTATCAAGATGTTAGAAAAATAAATTGCCTTCCTAGCTGAAGTTGCTCTCCAGAAAAGGAGGAAACTGGACCTACTCGTCCTGAAGGAAGGAGCGCTTTATTGTTAAAGTTTGTAGTATGATAACAATTGCTGTTATTTCTGTTAGCATAAAATCATCTCAGAGATAAAGTATCAAAAATTAATAACCTGATACCATATTCTTTAGATAGTAGGAAGCCTTTATTCTGTGAAGCAAGGAGACAATATGAACTATGTTGTACTTTTAAATTTACTTATTTTTGGCTTCGGAGCTATACCCAACAGTGCTCAGGGCTCTGTGTTCAGGGCTCACTCTTTTTTTTGTTTTGTTTTGTTTTGTTTTTGGGCCACACCCGTTTGACGCTCAGGGGTTACTCCTGGCTATGCACTCAGAAATCACTCCTGGCTTGGGGGGACCATATGGGACACCGGGGGATCGAACAGCAGTCCATCTGCTTGCAAGGCAGACACCTAACCTGTAGCGCCACCTTCCCGGCCCCTCAGGGCTCACTCTTAATGTATTGGGAAACCATGGGAAAAGGGACTAAGAATCAAGCCTATGTTAGTTATAAACAAGACAAGAATCATATCTGCCGTACTATCTCTCCCACCCTTATGCTTTTTTTAAAGAGGCAGTGAAAATTCAGTGTAAGATTACTGAATCAAGAAAAATTGGATAGAAAGGAATTATTTAATTATTATTTTTAAAGGAATTTATTTAAAGGAATTATTTAAATATTATTTAAGGAATTGTCACAGTGATTTGGGCCTGGGGTAATGAGTATAAATGAAAGCAGTAAAAATGGGATTATCAGAAGCAATATAAAAGGGTTGCAGTCTCAAGGAACGAACCAAATGTGGAGCTACATGTGGGGGTGAGATGGAGTTAGAAGAAGCTGAGTTCTTTTCTCTGGGATATTTTAGTCTTTATTATGCGAATAATGTACAATGAGGGAAGCAAAATTAAGAGAAGAAGAGGGTCTAGAAGACGGTAAATTATTTTGTTTAATTTATTAGGCAGATAATTGGTTTGAACCATATTGATCAATTCTCAGTCTTATTCCTAGGTCTAAGCTCAGTGGTCAGTTCTGGCAATGTTCAGGGACCATATTCTGAGTTAAAGATCAAACTAGGGTTAGCTATGTGAAAAGCAAAGATCTCACATCCTGTCTAACTCTCTGGCTCTGCTAAAGTTATTTTAACTTAAGACACCAACTGAATTTGGGTGTCTAGAAATATATGTTTTCTCTGAAACAAAAAAATTTGAGGTGAAATATGCAAAGAAGAATTTGAAGGAGCCAATGGTAACTGGAGAAATTTAGCCCAGCAGTGATATTTAAATCCTGAGTGCTGTTGAATTTACCGAAGAAGAGAATACAATGTTGAAAAAGAACTGAAGTAAGGGTGGAATTTAAACCTCTGGAGAATGCTTATCATTTGAGAACTTGAGTAAAAGCAGGTGCAAAGAACTAACATTCCTTTTGAAGCATTAGAAGTGTTTCCTCCTATATTTCCTAATTTGACGAACAAGATAACCCTGAAAGTGTAGACACATTAACCCTGAGAAAAACAATGTCCAGATACTTGATGTGACTTGCCTAAATTTACACAGTTTGAAGTGGGCAGAATCAAACACAAATCTAGGACTATCAACTCCTTAAAACAGCCTACTCAGGAGGCTGCCTTTATCCTTTCAAGGGAACTTTTCAATCAGAACTTCCTGGATCCTGCTGGGAGTCTGCCAAGGTACCTCAAGGAGCTGCCCCTAAATCAAGGAGAGAGGGAGAGAGGGAGAGAAGGAGAGGGAGAGGGAGAGAGAGTGAGGGAGAGAGAGAGAGAGAGAGAGAGAGAGAGAGAGAGAGAGAGAGAGAGAGAAATAGTGCTACTTCTGAGCCTCTTTCTGCATATGCACACCAACCTAACATTTCCTTTGTACATGACATTCTGTCAAAATTACTGCAAAAACTCCAAGTTCAATATTTTTTGATATTTCTATTTATAAGAATAGCTTATGTTCTCAGTAAGACTTACTACTTTGTGAACTTTTTGTTTTCCATTTAGAAAGAATCTTAGTAGGTGCTGATTTAAAAAAGTATAAGGAAGATCACCTCATGTCCCAGAGGCTGAATATCATTCTAAGGGGGCAGAGTGTATCATAGTCTCCAAATTACTGAAAGAAATTCTTTGTCTATTTCAGATCTAATTTACAAACAGCAGTTTAACTTTGAAACAGAGAGAATTCTTGGATAAAAAATTTAACTTATTTCCAAAAAGAAGATAACAAAACACAAAGAAAATGATGTAGTTCATTTCCTAGAATGCATAAGGTGCATAGTAAATTCTGCTCATTTATTATCTTTCCTTTGTTTTGCACTTGTGCAATATTAGAGTTTAGTGTTTTTTTTCTCAGATAAGGAAAGAAAACTCTTATAGAGTTTTGTATTAATGCAGAGATTATCATGAAGAGTAATTTAGGGGTCTATGAAAACCTAGCTTTGAAATATACTTCCAATAGTCTTTAAAAAGAAAAATTTCCCACTTTAGTTATTAGATATATGTAGATGTGCTAATTTATAAGACTAAAATACTTTATTTTGTAAAATATTCCCAGAAAGCTTTTTCTCTATTCTAAAAATATAAAAGATAAAAGAAAAGGGGGAGAACGTAAGTTTTTATCAAGAGCAAGAGGTACTTTAGGTCTCTCAATGTTCATGTTGCCACATGAACATACTGTTACTCAAATGATCAGACAATGGAAAAAGTACTCATAGAATATGAACAGATGAAAATAGAAGTCTTTGATAAACTCAACAAAAACAACATAAGAATTATTGGAGACCCAGAGGCCCAGAAAAAAGATTCCAGGAAGAATCAACAGTCAAAGACATCATCACAGAGAAACTCCCAGAGATAAAGACTGCATGCAATCAAATGCAACCAAATCCTGCATGCCCAAAGAGTAGCAGCTAAAAGAGACCTAAAGAAAAACACCCCAAGAAAAAAACTAGTAACAATGATGAAGCCTACAGATAGAGATAGAATACTGAAAGTAGCAAGATCAAAAAGGGAAATTACATTAAAAGGAGCATCCTTAAGACTTATAGCAGACATGTCACAAGAAACTCTCAAGGCCAGAAGATAGTGGTGGGATATTGTGACAAGACTGAATTAAATGGATGCTTCTCCTAGAATACTGCACCCAGCCTGACTCACATTGAGGTTTGAAGGAAGGATACATAGCTTCACGGATAAGAAAGTCCTTCTAATCTTAAACTATGCTGTAAAAAGTTCTGGGAAATGAAGAGAAATCAGTTTTTGTTTTCTGCATTACTCCTTCTTTGTAGTGTCATCTCTTTGCTTCTTTCTTCTTACATTTCTAGAATGCAAGTTAAAAGAATTATTGTATAAGAAGAAAATAATATCCAATTATTCAGTAGTGTGATTATTATTGCTATGTTTTTAGCTGCTAATTAAAGATGAAGCTTCACAGTTGACTTAGTTTTCAGCTCTTATGAAAAGTTGATATACATATTCACTATTCATATTAACTTCTCTTATAATGCATTTTCCCCATTACGAATTTTTTTTCCTGTTATGAATTTTACAACACAGTATAAACAACATAGGGAAAAGAGGAAGTAAAATAAAAAATCTCAGGATTCCAGTTGGAAAATGTTGTTTAATTAATTTTTAACTCAGTTCACAGCATAAAGCAGAACAAAATTAATGTCTTCAATATATATCTGTGCAATATTTTTAATTTTTTACATGTTTTTGGTGTGTGCCTATGTCTGACTTTATTTAAGGAGATGAAAAAAAAATAATCTAATTACAGGAGCTGGTTTATTAAAAAATCTAATTGCCAAATATGAATGGTTTTAGTTGTTTATTTGTTTTATATTAACACATATAATTAATATCTCCAAATACACTGATCAAAAGATAAGTGAAACAATTAAAATAACATGCTTCTTTTAATCTACATGTTTACTTGTCTTGTTCTGTTATCCATTTCTTTAGGAAACCATTGCTCTATGCTCAGAAATTGCTCCTGGCAGGCTGAGGAGACCAGATGGGATGCCAGGATTTGAACCATCATCCTTCTGCATGCAATGCATGTGCTATCTCGCCAGCCCCAATATTAGTCTTAACTAGCAGTTATAAAATGTATGGTAAATTGAGATTTAACCTGAATTTCTTGCTTTTATTCTTAGAATATTTTTGCTAATTTGTGGTTAATTTGTGTCACTTTGTATTATAAAATCTGAGAATCAAATGTTTAGGGTTTTATTTTGACTAAATAGCATTGACTTTACGTCAGTCCATAGAGCATTAACATCTTTCTACATATGTTTTTATGTAAAAATAGAATATATTATAACATTTGCTTAGGTCTTAATATCATTCAGGGAAAGAGCATATTTTTTCTGAATAAATATATTATTCATTGGTATTAACTTGACATCATATATTTTAATCTTGGTGTAGTCTTTTGACATAGCCTCTTTATTACACTGCTTTAAATTTTTCTTGATTTTTATCCTGTTTAATAAAGTTATTTTGAACAAAACACAACTATATTATGCCTAATGTTCAATGTTAGAAATCTGCTCTATGCTGATTAAATCCTTTTTTCATTATCTTCAGGTTTATTCTGCTTTATTTTTCTACATTTAATGTTAAAAAAGTGTGTCTTTTTAATATTCCTTTGATATATAATCACTTAAATTAACTCCAAAATATTACTTTACCATATTCTACTAGTTCGAAAAAATAGACTTTTTGTTACCCTTCAATACTAAGCCTTCACATTTTTGTTAGTGTTTATTTTATATTTATTAACTTTCAACTCATGAATAAAATATAAATGTTTTCTCTAAATCCTCACTGTATGAAGTTTTTAAAATTTGTGTCATTGTTATTACTTCTTCTCAATTAAAAGTCATAAAAAATATTGCTATACAAAGAACTCAATTTTTAGAATGTGTTGTGACTTGCTTTATGCCCTTGTATACTGCTTTAAAAATATTCCATATGTCCTTGTAAGGACAAATGTGTTCTAACACATTAGACCAAGATTAAAAATGGGATTTATTCTGGTTTTGGTAATTTTGAGGTCTGCTTACTATCAGTAATAATTAAGAACTATTTTGCCATTTCTCATTATGTTGATTTGTCTACACTTTATGTAGTTTTAATAAGTTTAGCCAGCTGTACTTTAAGGGTATTTTGCTATAATTATCCTAGTTTATACCTATCTAAATTCCTGGTGCATTAAACCTTTTACCTTTATTGATTCAACTCTTTTTGGTTTATAAATTATTTGCTTTATGAATAATATGGCTCCTCCAGTCATATAGGTACTCTAAACCATATGGCTACTACTTTTAGCTATTTTCTTTTGGAATGGGTCGGTGAGTGGGGAGGGTGTCGAGACTACAACTGTAGTGCTGAGGGGCTATTTTAGACTTGAGTTGCTACTAGTGATGTTCAGGCATCACTGTGTAGCACTAGGGCTCAAACACAGGCCTTTCACAGCCTTTATGTATCTTTTTAATCTTTGTACTTTGTTTAATCAGATTCCTTATTCTTTAGGAATATTTACTATAATCAACTAACTGCACTAAACATAATTATATCTTATTATCTAATTGGTGATCTTATGCTTTTGTATATTTGGGGTTAACATACTTGGCCATTTTAATTTATACTTATTTTAATTGTTGAAAAAGCCAAGATTTTTTTCTAGCTTTAAAATTTTGGTTTATCTTACTCTTTCTAAGGTTCATTTTTCAAGACATATCTATTCAATTTAATTTAATTTTGGGGCCGGAGAGATAGCATGGAGGTAAGGCGTTTGCCTTTCATGCAGAAGGATGGTGATTCGAATCCCGGCATCCCATATGGTCCCCTGTGCCTGCCAGGGGCGATTTCTGAGCCTAGAGCCAGGAGTAATCCCTGAGCACTGCCAGATGTGACCCAAAAACCAAAAAATAATTTTTAATTTTTATATAAGGGCTATTCCCAGTGGTATTTGGCAGTCAATAAGTGACAGAGACTGAACTCAAAGCCTTTGATTTATTAAGTATATGCTTTGCTACTTAAAGTATTTTAAAGGCCCACAGGACTTTACATAAATATTTCAGTTTATTAATTTTCTTAAACAAATATGTATTTCTATTTTATGTTTTCACTTTTAAAATTTCAAAATTTTTATTTTTATTCTCAGATATTCCACATTAGTGTTTTTTTCATCTTTTCATGATTTTTTGGTTGTGGTTGTTGTTGATAACATTTGGAAAAAGATAGAAGTATGATATCATGACAAATAAATTTCATATTAAAATAACCTTGCAATATCTCTTTTTGTCAATACACTTGAGAATATTTCTGTTATTTGCTAATTTTGATAACTTTACCTATCACCTCACCCCCAAATGGTGTTCAGGAGGCCCAGGTGCCTCTCTGGCATTTCTCAGCTAACTAGATATGAGGTTCAAAGCAAGGAATCAAAGACTAGGCCCTGTTCAGACCCTATACTCTGGTGCTTGGAGTACTCTGTGGTGCATAAAATGGAATCTGAGTCAGCCTGGGTCAGCAGCATGCAAGGCAGGCATCTTAACCCCTATAAAATCTCTCTGACCCCATGCAATTTTATCTTTTTTATTTTCCTACTATATATAACCTATAGCCATTCTATATTTGGAAACAGAGAATTCCAGTCACTGCATTCTCTGCAGGCTGCTCATATTTACTGGTCTCTCTGCTGATGGCTGCACTCTTACAGAATTTCTGATCATCATTATCAACATATCAAGCTTATTCTGAAGTGGTCCTTATGGAAACGTGAGGGACTTTGCTGATTCTTTTAGTAGGTGACTTAGGGAGAATCTCTTCTAAAGTTTGATTTGACACTGGATTATAATCCTCCAACTCCTACTGATAATCTAATGTTTACTGTCCTCAATTTACTGCAATGATCTATTTACTGCTCAGCAGTCCACACTTCCTATGAGTCTGCTAGTTCTGCCTCTCTAACTCATAGTTCTTCGGGTGAACACTGTTTGTCAATATCTCTTCTCTGGTCTCTAGTTTTGAGCCTCCTGTTTGTGTCTCTTACATGTTCTGTCTCAAAGTCATGATTTCAAGCAGTTAGAAACAGACTGCAGTCACCTTGTGACCAATCACATTTGCTTGTCTGTTCTGAGCAAGGGAAAAGTTACTGGAGACTTCACATTGATCAGGATACAGTTGCTCGCTCAAAGAAGTATCCTCATGACATCGTTGTTGCTATAAGGTGCTTTTTCATTCAGCACGCTTCAGAATCCGGCCTGCTCTGTGAAGACTTGGGAAAATCCTTCATCTTGTGAACACTTGCCCCTTGTTATAGAAGCCATTAAATAAGATGTCCCCTTTATCTTATCCAATAAGCAGTAACCTAGATTTTTTTTGGGGGGGGCACACCCATTTGATGCTCAGGGATTACTCCTGGCTAAACTCTCAGAAATTGCCCCTGGCTTGGGAGGACCATATGGGATGCGGGGGGATTGAACAGTGGTCCTTCCTTGGCTAGTGCTTGCAAGGCAGACACCTTACCTCTAGCGCCACCTCACCCGCCCCAGTAATCTAGATTTTTTATGTAAATAACTCCAAGTCTATCTTTGACATGGAAATTATGTGCTAGAAGACAAGAATCCTACAGGTGTATTTTTTAAATTGTATTTATTATTATTATTATTATTATTATTATTATTATTATTATTATTATTATTATTTTGGTTTGGGGCCATACCCGGTAGTGCTCAGGGATTACTCCTGGCTCTGTGCTTAGAAATAACTCCTAGCAGGCTCAGTGGAACATATGGGATGCCGGGGATTGAACCCTGGTCCATATCCCAGGTTGGTGAAGTGCAAGCATATGCCCTACCACTGTGCTATCTTATCTCTTATCTATCTTATTTCCAAGCAGATGTATTTTAACATAAGGTATTTGCTACCTTCCTCCACATTACAGACAGCAATGCTAAATAATATAATTAAAGTAGCTAATGATCAAGAAGAATAGTACTGATGCTTTCTAAGAGTCTACACTCAGTAATAAGTTTTGGGCAAAGTTTGGGCTCTGTTTCTAAATAGATTGCTTCTAATGGATTTTCTAATCTTCCGAGAGATTATTTTGTTGCTATCATTTTTAGTATTGATTTCTGCCCTCTTTAAGGATTTCTATTCTTCACTTTCAGATATAATAAGATAGGAGCCACCTATGCATCTCAGTCTTTACTAATAAGACAATGAAATCCGTGATACATTCTTGTTAGCCATTTCTTTGTTTAGCTGTAATAGAAGAGTTTCTTGAAAGAAGGAGCACAGGGAACAGGCTATCAAGCTATAAAATTAGCAAGTATCATTTAAATCTTGATAATTTTTACTTGATAATACTGACTTCCTCCTTTTCTGCTCTATTTTGTTTATGATATGAAGATTTTTATGAAATTCACTTTAGAGGATATTAGACAAATTTAAAGTTGGATAACTAGACAGATAATTATTTTAATAGTGTTAAATCTTTAATTATATGAACTAGTAGGAAAATTGATTAGTTGATACCAAGAGGTTATAAATTTACCACAATAATCTGATCTGTATATTCCCCTAAAATCCTATTGTGAAAACAGTAATTCTAATAATTAACAGCTGAGCTGAATATTGAAATTTCAATTTATTTTATTACTGGTGATGATTCAGAAAACAATCTAAGCCAGCTCATTTAAATTGTTTTTGGCAGTCTTTCTATCCACAAACTCCTCAGTGAAAAAGCAATAAATTTAAAAAATTGTTTTGATTATATGTGCACATTTTACTTTTCCTTACAAACATAAAAGAACAGCAAAGCATTTGATTAACCCTTATACCATTTAATTTTTATAAATGGATCATCTAAATGGAAATATTTTATTTTTACTACTTAAAATGCCACATGTTTTCGGGCTAAGGAGAGACTCAAATGGTGAAGCATATGCTTAGTATGCCTAAAGCCCTTAATTTTATCCAGGGCACCATTTGGCTTGTTGTAAATATTACTGGGTGTGGTATTGGCTCCACACTAGCTGGGGGTAACCCCTGTTTTTAAAAATGTAGCATTTTATTATTTACTTTGCTTATTTGAAATTAATTTTCCTGACTTAGTAAAAATAAGTGTTACTTATTTTTAAGTAGGGAAAATTCATTAACACATTTTTACTAATACATCACTTTTTATAAATAACTAAAACAAAAACATACAATATTGTTGAAGAAAACATGAGAGCATAGGGAAAAAGTTCATATTTGCGCTGGATTCTTTTATTTATTTATTTATTTATTTATTTATATTTATTTATTTATTTATTTTTGCTTTTGGAACACATTGGCAGTGCTCTGGACATATTCCTGACTTTGCATTCAGGAATATACTCTGTACTCCTGGTGGTACTAAAGGGTCAACATGAGATGCCAGAGATTAAATGTACTTTGGCTATGTGCAAGGCAACCTCTATTTTTCTTTTTTTTCTTTTTTTTTTTTTTTATTGTGACCAAAGTGCATTACAAATCTTTCACTGCATCATTTATGGTACATAGTGACAATAAATGAGGGGCATTTCCACCACCAGAGCTGTCCTCCCTCCGCCCCTGTTCCCAGTATGCATCCCATATCTCCCTCCTCTATTCCCCAGAATGCTATTGCAACTGGTCTCTACTTTACAGCTTGTAGATTGAGCATCCATTCCACCATCATTGGAGATAAAAAGGATAAGAAAAAAGGGAGAAAAAAATTTGGTGACAACTACCAAAAAAAGAAAGAAGAGAGAAAAAAAAAGAAAAGAAAAATAGAAGAAAAAAGAAAAAAAATGGACCCGGCAAATAAAAATAAAAACAAATCTCTAAATTATAACCACAAGAGTGAAAAAGAAGAGAAAAGTGGAAGAAAAAAGAGAAGGAAAATAAAGCCAAAAACTAACAAATCAAAACAAAACAAGAAAACATATGATGCTGGAGTGGTAGGGTTTGGCGTTCCCCCCACTTTTTTTTTTTTTTTTTTTTGCATAGGCACAGTAAGCATTGGGGAAGAAAGGGAATTCCCGTGGCCTAAGAGAATCAGGGTTTCCTTTCTTGAAGTTTACCATCATGGGATCAACCCCTGGCTCCATATATACTCATTACCCCATCCCAAAGGCTTTTTTGTGATGCCAGGAAAGTTTCCTCTTGGTTGTGTGTGAGAAAATCAAGCCACTGTAGCTAGCGGTCTTGGTATTTGAGCAGGTTATAGGTCAGGGTCTAGGATAGAGTCTCTAGGTTCTAGAGGTTCCTACATATTGTTGTTGTTGTTGTGTTCAGTTTTCTGTAACACTTGCTCTCTGTTTTTGTTCAGTCCCTAAGCCAAAGCTTAGGATATTATGGATCCAAAGGTTCTGCTCAGTCTCTGTTGTCCAAGTTGGACCTCTGCAATAAGACATCTTGTTTTGTTGTTGTTGTTGTTGTTTATGTGTCCTGGGCTACAGCTTAGGGTAGGGTTTTTCTTATTAGTCCCGAGGTAGGCTCTTTTCAGTCATGGTTGTCAAAGTCAGTTTTCTGTTGTTGGTGCTCTTATTTTTCACAGTTCAAAGGACGATATCTCTTCTGATTTCCATTTAGTGTTAGGTGATGTGATAGGACAGCCTGGTCTTACAACCTCTATTTTATTATCTTGTGCAATATTTGTATAATATTTGGAAAATACTTTGCATAACTTTAGCTTATATTGCCTTTTAAAAATTACCAATATGTGTCTTTATTTTCTCATTTTTAGATGTTTTCTACCATCAACTTGTTAGGCCACATACACAATTATAAAATGATTTACATTTACTTATTGTAGTCATAATCTATAAGATCTTACTAAATTACTTTAGGAAAAGCTTAAAAATATTTGTTGCTTAAAGCTTAAAACTATTCTAAAAATGGGGCTATGTTACTCATAAATATTTTATTTGCTGTTCTAAAGCTTCAAAGTGTTTTAACAGAGACTTTTAGAATTATAAATTATAGGGTTTTATAATACCTCTACCATTTTATAGAAACTATTATAGTTGATTATAAGATAATACAGCAAAATAGTATAATTATCCTAATTCGAATGCTTTATATTTTATCTATAAGACTTTCTTAGGTAAAGTAATGCAGATGATGCTATAATATGCTGTGTTTATTTTTTGAAACAAAATATGTTTGAGACTTGCAAATTAGTTGCTTGAGGATAATTTTCATCTTAATTATATTCTAACTACCTTTTGAAATTTCAACAAAACCACTTTACTGAATTATAATATTATTATGTATTTAGAGATATAACATACCTTTATGGTCTTTTTTGTAGTAAAGGTTGTCTTTTTGTATTACAGATGACTTAATCATTTATAGTTTTTTTAATTCTTATTATTATATTTGGAAAAAAATTCTAATTATTTGCTAACCTGTTTTTAATACATTTTTGTGTGTCAGTGTGCAGGGTGAGGGGGACTCCCAAAAGGTGATCAGAAGGCCCAGAGCCATACTGGTGATTCTTGGCCAATAGGGACAGTGGCTTGACTCATTACTAGAAGGCTAAAATCTTGCTCAGGTCCTGCAATGTCAGGGACCCCTGGCACAGAGGTGTGGGGCCTTCAGGGCCACCCATAGTGGTGACTGAGAGACCATATGGTGTCCTATCACTATTGAGGAAATTAAAATGATAATCCAAAGTCTTCACCCCACGCCACCCAAAAAAAAAAAAAGCCCAGACCCAGATGGGTTCCCTAATAAATTTTTTCAAACCTTTCAAGAAGAACTACTACCAATTCTTTTCAGGTTCTTTCATAAAATTTAAGAAACAGGACACTTCCAAATAGTTTTTATGAAGCTAACATCAACTTGACACCAAAAGCAGACAAAGATGCTGCCAAAAAGAAAATTACAGATTAATATCCCTGATGAACACAGATGCAAAGATCCTCAACAAAATTCTGGCAAATAGGATCCAATGCCTCATCAGGATGGTCATTCACTATCACCAAGTAGGTTTCATTTAATGAATGCAAGGAAGGTTTGACATCTGTAAATCAATCAACATAATACACCATATCAACAAAAAGAAAAAGAAAAATTATATGATGATATCAATAGATGCAGAGAAAGCATTTGATAAGATACAACACCCATTCTTGATTAAAACTATTCTCTCCTCAAGATGGGAATGAAAGAAACTTTTCTCAATATATTCAAGGCCATTTACCACAAATCAAAGGCAAATATTATTCTCAATGGAGATAAGCTAAAAGCCTTTTCTTTATCTGGTACAAGACAAGGCTGCCCTCTCTCACCACTCCTGTTCAACATAGTGCTAGAAGTACTTGTCATAGAAATTAAGCAATAAAAAGATATTGGGGCATCTAGATAGGAAAGGAAGAAGTCAATCTCTCACTGTCTGCAGATGACATGATACTATATTTAGAAAACCCTAAAGACTTCCAAAAAGCTTCTAGAAACCATAGAGTCATATAGCAAAGTTGCAGGCTACAAAACTAACATGCAAAAATCAGTTGCCTTCTTATATACCAATAATGATAGAGAAGAAATGGACATTAAAAATAAATCCTATTCACAGTGCCACAGAAACTCAAATATCTTGGAGTCAATTTAACTAAAGAGGTGAAGGATCTATACAAAGAAAACTATTAAAGCCTGATTCAAGAAATAAGAAAGGACAGAAGGAAATGGTGACATATACCCTGCTCCTGGATTGGCAGGATTAATAGCATTAAAATGGCAATTCTCCCCAAAGCATTGTACAGATTTAATGCAATCCCTTTAAAGATACCCCTGACATTCTTCAAAGAAGTGGCTCAAACACTCCTGAAATTTATTTGGAACAATAAACACACAAGGATAGCTAAATCAATTCTTGGGAAAAGGAATGTGGGAGGCATTACTTTCCCCAATTTTAAATTGTATTACAAAGCAATAGTTATTAAAACAGCATGGTATTGTAATAAAGACAGACCTCAGATCAGTATAATAGACTTGAGTATTCAGAGAATGTTCCCCAAACATACAATCAATTAATCTTTGATACATTGGCAAGAAATGCAAAATGGAGCAAGGAAAGCCCCTTCAACAAATGGTATTGGCACAACTGATTTGTCACTTGGAAAAAAACAAACTCAGACCCCCATCTAACACCATGCACAAATACCAATTCCAAATGGATAAAAAAGACCTTGATATTAGGCCTTAAACCACAGATATATAGAGCAACACAAAGTAAAACACATATAGTAAAACACTTCATGATATTGAGACTAAAGGCATCTTCAAGGAGGAAACAGCATTTTCCAAACAAGTGGAAGCAGAGATAAACATATAGTAATATATTAAGTAATATATTATATAAGTAATATATATAAAATATATATTTATATATAAAATATAAGTAATATATTAAGCTGAGAAGCTTCTACACCTCAAAGAAAATAGTGCCTACGATATAAAAGCCACCCATAGAATGGAAGAAACTATTCACCCATCAAATAAGGGGCTAATAACGAAAATCTACAAGGTACTGACAGAACTTAACAAGAAAAAAATCTAACTCCATCAAAAAATGGGGAGAAGAAATGAACAGACACTTCCTCAAAGAAAAAATACAAATGGCCAAAAACTCCACATCACTAATCATCAGAGAGATGCAAATCAAAACAATGATGAGCTACCATCTCACACCACAGAGATTGGCACACATCACAAAGAACAAGAACAATCAGTTCTGGTGGAATTGTAGAAAGAAACTCTCATTCACTGCTGGTGGTAATGGCGTCTAGTCCAGTCTTTATGGAAAACAATATGAAGATTCCTCAAAAAACTGGAACCTGAGCTCCCATATGATCCAGCTATACCACTCCCAGGGATATACCTTAGGAAAACAAAAATACAATTCAAAAATCTCTTTCTCACACCTATATTCATTGCAGCACTATTTACAATAGCCTGACTCAGGAAACAACCCATATGCCCTTCAGCAGATGAATGACTAAAGAAATTGGTACATATATACAATATAATAGTAAGCATCTGTCAGGAGTGATGAAGTCATGAAATTTTCCTATTCATGGATATACATGTATGTATTATGCTGAGTGAAATAGTCAGAGGGAGAGAGACACAGAATAGTTTCACTCATCTATGGATTTTAAGAAAAAATAAGGACATTATTTTAATAATGCAAGGCCATAGGTTTGCCATTGAGGGCCTATCTTTCAGCCTGGTTCCAGAAATTCTGCTCAGTTGCAGTTGTCAAAGTCAGACCTCTGGAATTAGAGATCTTGGTGATGGTACAAATTCTAGGCCGAGGCCTCGGCTAGGAACTTCCTCATTGGTCCCCTTGATAGGTTCTGTCCAGACCATGTTTGTCAAAGTCAGTCTTTTATAAATACTAATTTTGAGTTTTGCTTAGGGCAAAGGATGACATGTCTCCCAATTGTATCATACCATTATGTTAGGTGGTGAGATACGGCAGCCTTCACTTAGCTCAAGTTGCTGTTTCCTTGTGTTAGGATGTCATGTTAAAACTGGTACAAGTTAGTGCTGGGCATTCGGAGTTTCCCCGGTAGGTGTTTGGTTCCTGGTGCTGTTGTTCGAACCTGTGGTGGGAGGTGACCCTGCATTCTAATAAAAATTTTTATGTGTGGTTCTACAAGTAAGAAATGTTATCATTGTTGTTGTTATTATTTTGGTTTTGGGGGCTGCACCTGGCAATGTTCCAGTGTTACTCCTAGTTCTGCATTCAGGAATCACTCCTAGATGGTTTGGGGACCGTATGGGTAGCTGGGGATTGAATACAAATCGGTTGCACCCTACCTGTTGTACTATCACTCTGGCCATAGGTTAAGGAATTATTTAAATTCAGAAATACAATTTTTATAACTACTTTTGAATTAATAAGTACTGAAAGATTTTTTGTTTCTTGAACTTTGCATTAGTGTAAAATGATTTTCTTATGTTGAAGTATCAGTTTTGCTCCACTTCTTTTAGAAAATGATAGAATTAATGCTTTGAGTGCTTTTATTAGAGTCCATTAATATTACAAGAGTGGGGCTTAATACAATGTCAATGGATTTTATTTAAAAAACGAAAAACAAAGAATCTAATGAATTGGCTCAAAGGGATAGCTAATTCACTTTGCAAATGGGAGCCCAAATTTGATTTCCAGTACCACATGATCCCCAAAATACAGAAAATGCATGAATAAATTATGGAAGGAATAAACTAATAAAAATGCAAATCTTTAATGATAAAAAGTAACTGAAAACTTTTGTAAGAAGTAGATAAGTTTATTAAAATGTTTTAAATTGATATAACACTGGTTTAAATTATTGTATATCTGCAGAGTACTTTTTTCACTATCTTCAAAAGCAATTCATCACAACAAGTTCGTTCACTACTCAAGTGGTGAAATCCTTCTACCATTATTTATTGTGCCTCTCTCTCTTACTGTAACATCACACAATTTCTTGCTGAAAACTTCAGTTCAAAAGCAGGAATTTTAGAAACTGATGTAATATATTTCTCACTAGTCTCTTCAAAAATAAAAGTAATTATGAATAATATGTTTATATATAGCTACACATATATAATCAATTAACATAATTTTTGTCTTTGAGCCTTATCTGGCAGAAATCAGAGCTTTCTTCGAGCTCTGTACTGAAAGGGCTCAGGGGACTCAATATAGTATCAGGGATCAACTAGGGCCAGCCACATGCAAGGTAAATGCCTTACCTTCTGTACTATCTCTCTGGCCCACATACACTGTCTTTATACTGTTAGAATTACATATATATTTCTGATTTTCTTCACTTGATGTGCACTTTTGTCATTCTTATTATCAAGTATTTTTTTAAATATGAGTTTTAATATCTGTACAACATTTTAGAGAAAAACTGTTTCAGTTTATTTAGTCATTTTCCTAATGGTAGACATTTATGTCTTCAATTTTTTTACTCTAAATAAAAAATGAGATAGATAGCTTTATCTACTTAATGTCTTCTTAGAATCATTGAAGCAAAGCATATGTGTTATTTAGATTCTCTCCATAGTGTCAAATTGTTTTTTTGCAAGTTCAATTCATAGCATAGCATGCTATTGCTGGGGTAGCTAATAAAGATTAGTGGGTTAAAAAAAAAGATATTAGGCCAAGGCACACCAAAGTGTATCTTATTATTATTGTCAAATCACTCATTTTACCTTGATATGGGTCATGAATAGGCTGTTTTATTCCAAAAACGTAGATAATAGCTTTCCTCATATATTTTGTAAACAATATTAACAGTCTTTCTGATAAAATAAAAGATTCTACTTTATTGGTATAAATTTCAACCTATACTAGGCATTATGAGCCTTTACATTTTCTTGATTCTATTTCTCTTTCTTTTTGTTTTAGGAGAACAGATTTCATAAAAATTTAGGAGACTTTTTTTTTTTTTCAGAGTTTAAAATTCTAATTTATTTCTAACAAACACCACTTGATGCTTGACTCACAGGCTTTATTAACATTTGTCTACAGTATCATTTCCTTATGAAATGAACTAGTACAGCTTAGTTAAACCAAATGAAATCATAATCATCTGAATTGTCTGTAAACTACTATTAGCTAAATTTATAACCTTGCATTTGTTTAGTACAGCCAAAGTTTTAAATACAGAAAGCACAAGATAAACCAATGGTAACATGTGGAATCTAGATCATCTGGGCAATTTAGAAGGACTTTTAAAAAGTCTGAGGCACAATTACAAGAGAGTAAAAGTTCTTGTGCAACCTACAGTAATTGTAGCAAAAACAAATTAAAACGTTAAAAATAACGGGAAGTTCATTGTAAAAATACTATCAAAATATTTCTACTTCAAGATATTTTGTTTTCATCTTTAGATCAATTGAAGAGAAAATTCATTTATTTTAAAATAAAAAAGCCATAAAATTTTGGTCTGCCTACTAAGGAAGTACTTTTTAAATGTTTCCATTTTTTCAATTGATGTAGACATTAATGTTGGGGGAAAAAATTAAAAACAGGTAAAAAGGGTACTGCGTCCCATGACAAAAAGTCAGTTCCAAAACACAATTGCCGATTTCCCTTAATATACTTACCTTGTATTGTCACTGTAGATACTGTTAAGAGAAACCATTTTTTTTTTGTTTTTAAACCAGAGACAAAAAGAGCTTAAGTGACCAGATTAAAAAATAAAACTCTGGAAGTATTTTAAGCCATAAGATATTTCAAGTAAATAGGAATAGTATTATTTCTTGTTTCTGGCGGAAACAAGCATTAATTTCTATTCTAAAATTTTTCTTATTCAGTGTTTAAACACATCAAAGCAAATACTCTTTTAATTCACAATCTTTCTTTTGATATTTCACAAAAAAAAAAAAAAAGAAATATTACTTCACAAGTTTTCTTAAATTTTCTCATTATGACTTTGCTTTGTTATCCCATTGTGATATCTGGATTTTTGAAGGGTATCGCAAAAAACTTCTTATATATTAATAAATTTTGGGAAATAATTTTCTTATAAGACAACCATAGCAGTAGTGAAGAGATGGATTTGTTAGACATTCTCAAATTATGAAACAGAACTCAAGAAATAAATAACACCTTCCTCCTGCTGAAACTTACAGGTTTTTTTTTATATTAAATGTTGTGATGCATGAAAGTACAACTGTGTAAAAGACAATGATTCTAAGGCACCCTTTATGAATAGGGAATTTTAATGTTTTCAGTTGGCTGTTTCACAATTAGATTAAACTTCTTTTCTAAGAATCACTTTTGATATCTGTTAATAAGACAGGTTGATAATCTTTTTTCAGATTAACATAAGATTGTTACCAACAACTTTACCAGTCTGGTCTCCATGCCTACAGTCAGGCAAACTAAGGTAATCTTGTCTTAAGTCAAAATTAACATTGTAAAGATAAAACCAAAAAAATCAAATAAAAACAAAACATTCTATTCTGGTTGATGACTTTAAAATGAAGCAAATAGTTGTAAATAATAAATAGGATATCTATTTTTTGGAACATTATGGCTTAAAATACTATTTAATTTTAATTTTACAAAAAAAACCCACAGTTGTATTGTTCTGAAAAGCAATGAAAGGCATGCACCTCTACTAGCTGATTTAGCACTTCTGACCAAGTAAGACACCAACTTCTTAAAAAATATGCTTCATGCACTGCACTGGTTTGGTTTTGTTTTGTTTTAGATGGAAATTTTAATACATTATTTCTTTTTCAAACTTGAACGGGAACCAGAATGGGATGATCCAGAAGATGACCTGTGGTGCCTGGGTAAAGTAGTGGTGTTCCGAGGGGTTGGCCCTGGGGCTCAGGATTGTTTAGCGTTTTCACCAATCACCTGGCTTTCAGGTGACCGTGATCTTGTTCGTCTTTTTTTGCGATCACCAGATGAAGAAGATCTAGAACGACTTCTCTTTCTGTTCCTCTCAGGAGAAGATGATGAACTTGAATAAGATCTTTTTCGTGGGGAAGAAGAGCCCCTGTGGGACCTGGAGCTGGATCTTGATTTCGACCCACGAGATCTCGAACGTTCTCTGGAACTGGAACGAGATCTTGACTGCGAACTGGAAGAACTCCTTGAACGGGACCTGGACCTAGACCTTGAACTTGAGGGGGAGGATGAGCGAGATGAAGATCGTGAATGAGAAGATCGAGACTTTGAGCGGCTTCGTCTATTAGATTTCTTTTTATTACTATCTTCTTCACTGGCATCAAGATTATATTTTGAGAGATCAGCATCATCTTCATCCTCATCCTCATCTAATTTATATTTGGAAAGATCTCCATCCTCATCCTCTTCTTCTCCCTCAGATTCTTTATCTTCAACTTCCTTTAAAATAGATGCAGGACCAACTGCCTTCCCTCTGTATTTTTTCTTCTTACGTCCAAACTCATCATATTCACCATCAGATTCTTCTCTTTCTATGTATTCAACATTTTCTCTTTCATTAAAACCACCTCCATACCCTGTTCTTTCCTCTAACTTAGCATACTTTGGAGTATTACACATGTTACACTCTGATCTTCTGGCCCAATTCACATTACTGCAAGTTTTACACTGCCAGTCATTAGCACTAAACAGACCTCGGCTTTTTTCTGCAAGTGTCTTTCCTATTTCAGTGCCCCCAGCTTTCATCATTTTAGCCTCAGTTGTTTTTTCCCGACCACATCTATTACAGCTGGTTCTTCTGGCAAAGTTCACATTTCCACATTTTTTATCCGGGCAAATCCAGTCCCCGTCACTGACTCGGAAATTCTTGGTCGACATCTTGAACGCAGCCACCACAGGACACCCTCAGCGACGTCTTCAGGAGACTTTTTTTTAGTAATAAGAAGTATGGAATTGTGTCCATAACAAAAGTTGTATTCCCAAAATATTAATTGTTTTATATGCACAGCTACTTATTATTGAATGAGTGTATTATTTATTAATAGTAACAAACAATAAGCTAAGCAACACAGTGACAAAATGAACAGAGATATTTCTGTGGGATGTTTGCTGTAGAATCCTGCACTGTGGTTTTGTAACATGATTCTGCATGTTTGTTTATCTAAGGTGGCAACATCTTGTTAGCAAAAATGGCATAAGACATCTGAAACACAGCTGCAAGCACAGTATGCTTATCATTTCAATGAAACCTAAAATACATTTCCTTTCTGCTAAGGAAGATGGTGAGTGACAAGGGTGGGATAGGTTCTTACTCCATAGTTTCCCAGGTTTCTTTGCCTTCTCTCAAGATTGCCATACTTGTGTGTGAGGAAGGGAAACAGGAATTCCTTTTGGAAAAGTGACAATCAATTCTAGTCTAACACTAGTTCAAGGCAGATGTTCTGAGCAGAAATTCAGCAGAATTCTGCTGAAGTAGATTATACATGCTGTCTGGGTGCCAAAAATCAAGTTCCCTTTTCCTTTTCTTTAATTAAAATTTTGGAATTCAGTTCTTAAGAACAAATTATCAACCTCTCTCAATCTCCATCTCCCCTACTTCATCCTTTGTGATCAGGGAACAGGTTTTCTTACTCATTATTTTTAAACTTGTTCATATAAGCAAATAGGTTTTTCTAAAATCTATTAAAGTATCTTCAAAACAATGGTAAACTTTAGAAATGTGCTAAAAATCTTGAAAGCTAAAGGATTTCACAAATACATTGAGAGGATTTATGTGCTGTGAATATGTAATTAATTCTGATTTAGTGAAAATACAAATTCTAATACAATAAATGTTCACTGAAGCTAGCATGGGTATGAGTTACATGTTTTTGTATGTTTTCTTTGAAAGAATAATATTTCTTTTGTGTTTCTCCTTTGAAATTGAGATTACTTTGCTGTAATAATGAATAGATACCCTCATATAGTGCAGAATTTTTCTTTATAACTTTATGGAAAAATTATTTTCTAAAACATATATTTTTGACTTTCAGAAGTATTTAACCTCAATATTAACAATTTTAGACATTACATGTTTTCTTTTCTGACCATAGTAAGACAAATAGCTTGACATTATGGTAGTTTCATTTAAATTGCATCTAATTGTTATATATTGTTACACAATATAATTGTTGAAATTTTAAATTTTATGCCATTTATATTCCAATATAAAATACTTTGTTTCTCTTTTTTGACCATTAAAAATGTTATTTTTGGTAGTAAGCAGTGAGATTTTACAGAAAATCTCAGCACAGAATCCTAATACAGAATTTATTATTTTTATAGCTTTTTCTTCGCAACTACTCTCACTAAATCCAAACAGACTTATATATTAGCAAATATGTTTCGACTGTAATTCTCTTTATTCTCAGGAATTCAGTTACGTTTTAGGAATCTTAAAAAAGGAAAAGTGGCAAAGCCATCTTTCTGATAATATGTGTAATGTTATTTACTAAAAGTAAAACAAAAGCATAATACTTTAGTGTATTTTAACCTTTGCATTGTGTAGCATTTTGAGGCATTGTATGTCATCAAAGATATTCAAATAGAGCTAGAGAGATGGTACAGAGGTTAAGACACTTGCCTTGCAAGATGTTGATTTGGTTCATCCCAGCATTGCATATGGTATTCCAAAACCTACCTTGAATGATCCTGATTATAAAGTCAGGTGTGATCTTTGAGCACAAAGGTAGAAATAAACAATCCCACAACATTGCCAGGTATAGCCCAGAATATCTCCCTGCCTCACCCCTACATAATCACAAAAAAATAAGATAGTTAAATGATCTTCTTGGATGTTTCTAAGAGAATTGTAAGAATTTATGGAAAGTGTCAGAAATAAAATAATTTTTTTTCTATCTTGGATTTTTTTCATGTGTTGTTTTACCCAAAGGCCAGTAGAATGTTTTTCAATTTCCCATTAGAAACAAAGATAGTACTACGAGAGGACACTCTGCACCATCCTGACTGCAATAAAGGATATGCAGATTCCAGAATCTTTAACACAAAAACATGATACCAACAACAGAGACTGTATGAAAAATAAAAGTGCATTGGCACTACAGACAATGACCTGGATTGGACTAACTAGTTTGCCTGGAGCCTAGAGTTGGTCTTATGCCAGGAAACTTCAGGGGTAGGGTCTCCTTGTATTTAGGCCAAGGCTTTTCCTTTCCATGTCCCTCATATTTTGGTGTGCCTATGCAAACAATAATTGCCACTCTAACATCATTTTTACTGTTCTCCTTTGATTCTAATCCTTAAGAAAAACAACCCACTTAAACTTTTGAGGTTAAACTTATATGCATGTGCATGGAAATGTAAAAAAGTACTTTGCCTTCAATATTTAAGGAGTTACATAAGTTTTATGTCTTTAGATTGCTTTGTGTGCTGCTAAGAAATATTATGTATTACAATCTGGGGACTTGAGGGACAAAGTAATTGTACATGGGTTCTGTTTTATTTTTCTTAATGTTCTTTGGCTGAAAGTTCAAAGTTAAGATATCAGCAATGGGACTACTGAGAATTCTGTTTATGGATGATTGTCCTTCCACTGTAACTACTTTGTCCTCTTTCTTTGCATCTTTGTTCTCATAATTAAAAATAAAAAATTAATAAAAAAAAAGAAAAAGAAAGATAGTACAATGCTTATGTAAGAGTAGAATGGCTTAAAAATGCCAACCAGCTATACATTCACATGTGTCAAAGCAAAGTTTCCCTTGTGTGTATTTAAATTATTGTACACAATACACTGTCAATATAACTTAAATACCTCCTCAGGCTTAGTTAGAAGTAAAATCAGCCTTTCAGCAGCAGATAGTAAAAATAACCTCCATGTCTCTGGCCTTGACTCTAACAAGGCAAAAATTTATACTTTACTGTTTGCTTTTGTTTTTATTTTTTTAATGTTAAGTGAACCAAGACTTCTAAGTGTTAAAGAAAATTTTCCTTTATTATGCTATTATATAAGATATAAAGCTTCCTGTTAGAATAAACACCCACAGAAAATTCTAATTTCAGTACCATAGAAAACTAAAACATTCACTCAACCTAATATGCCTTGTAGAAGTAGAAATTTAGCAGGAATCTGAGCTTTACTTAAATGTGAATAAAATAAAGAATAACAAAGAATTTCTACAGAAGTGTCATTTTAGGAAAATAATTCAATTGGACAACCAGTTGATTATAAAAAATTAAATGTGGTTTTTGACATTTGGAATAGTCTTAAAACTATATATGCCTAGGAATGTATAAAATGTGGTATTAAAGATAAAATTATATATTCAAAATAACCTTGTGAATTTCCTTAAATCAATCATAAAAAATGACAAGCATCAAAGTTACATTAAAGGAAGAAGGGCCTCAAAGTATGAATAAATGGGAATGAGATATATTGCAGGTAAAGATAACCATCAATGATGTGTTTGCTGGATAGAATTACTTAAATTATTCATTTATGTGAAAACTATTTTATCTTGACATGTACAATTGAGTTGTATATGTCAAATATATGTATAATGGCATTCTACTTAATTTTGTAATAGCATGTTATGATTTCCATAAGCATATCTTTTTTAAAAGCTAATTTTAAAATTGTCAACATTTATTGTGGTAGTACATTCACTTCAGAATAGACTGGGATGGTAAGTTGTTTGTTTACTATGGGATGAAGATATGCACATGGAAGGAAAAAAATTATTGAACGACAGTATTTTTTTCTGAAATAATTTTTTGAGGTGATGTTCAATGTAAAATAAAAACTTAAGAATCTAATGTGTGTGCTATCTTTCCTTTGACTAAGTTTCATCTTAGTCTCACATATCAAACAATACTTCCTATAGATAACCTATATTTAAAAAGTATTTTTCTGCTCTATCATTCTAGTATTTCTGATATATTTTAAATGATTAAGAATATTTTATGTTATCTAGAGGTTAGGAATGGTAGTACAGTGCATAGGGCATTTACCTTATAAGTGACTGACACAAGATCACTTGTTATCAGTATCCCATATGGTCCTCTGAGCTCATCTAGGAATGAGCCCTGAGCAGTGAGCCAGGAGTAAGCTCTGAGCACTGTCTAGTGTGGCCCAAAAATAAAAATCCAGACTATCTGATAATATTAAACCACATGATTATTGATTTGTTACTATGCTTCATGTACTTAAGTTTTTAATATATAGGACCTTCCCCAATCCTCACCATAACCCCCTGAAGTTATCACTATCATGATGTCCATTTGTAGAAGAAAGAAAAGCATATATAGGTCAAGAGATAGGATAGTAGAGTGGATAGGCTGCTTGCCTTGTATGTAACTGACTTGCGTTTGAAGATTAGTTCTTCATATAATCCTCTAAATGTACCGAGGGTAAGCCTTGACATAGTTGGCTGTGACCACAAAATAAAAATAACAGCAAAAAAGAAAAGCATATGATCAGACATAATCACCAAATCCAAAGCCAGCAACAACAGAATCTATACTCAATCTACAACAAGCTAGATACAGAGGGGATCACTTATACTAGCAGCCCAGGGGGTAAGGGAGGAGGGTATCAGATGCATGCTGGGACTGGGAGGGGGAGGAAGGTCAACTTCGGTGGTGGGAATTCCCCTGATTCAATGTTAATATGTACCTAAAATATTACTATGAAAGATATGTAATCCACTTTGACCAAAAATAAATACATAAATAAATAATAAATAAATATAAAAACAGAAAGAAAAACATGTTTTATCATTGTTTCCAAGTTTTTAAAACTCGCTCATTCAGAACCATACATTTTGTGATATATGTGTTAATCTGGCTAATTTTCTCTTTCCACTTGGACTATATAGTCTTCTTGTTGTTATTGAGGGTATTCAGGTATCCTTGTGGTTCCACTTGGTTTCTTAGCCAAGAAAGTGTGGATTCATGCAAAGTTCCAAGGCTATCATGGTACTTGGTTTCTGGTGGTTCTGGGTATATCCAGGTATCTCCAATAGTGCAAGTGAAGAATTCAACATTTCTTAAGGAAAGCATCTGCCACATAGTTCTGCATTACATAATATTGGCTACAAAATAAAAACCTACAAACTTGTTTTGAATGTTTCATTATGTAATCCTTGAGTAATAAGAAGACCTACTACAGAAAAGAGGTCAATTTTATATGCCTTTTTAACTACCTCTTGCTTTATTTGGTATTCCAGCATTCTCTGATTCCTTTTTATTCCTTTCCTGTCATCTTTTACACATTTCAAATCCTCTAAATCAGTCTCAGCAATCTATACACATAACTAAGTGGCTTTTAAGTATCAAGAACTATGGAAACATCGATCAAGAGACATAACTAATAATTTTGCATTTTTCCACTATACAATTGTGGAATAATGATCAGAAAAATGTTCTTTTATTCCTTATTTTAGACTTAGGTATTCCTGGAAAACTAATTAAAGCATATGCTAGATTCCATCTATACATACCTAAATTCTTTGGGGGAAATTAGAGGTCAAGTTTGCACAGTTGTTTGCTGCCTAGGTGGGTTGGAGGAGAGGACCTGAGGGTTTTATGAGATATCCACATCCATAAGAATGGAGAGTTGCCAAAAGCTTTACTGGGTTCCCGCAGAGGCCGTAGAGAGCAGGAAACAGGTTGCTGGAGTGACGCAGGGGAAGCCTGATGGAGTTGCTAAACTCCTTCATTTGACACAGCGCTGCGAATTAATGGCTAATTCCATCAAGATAGGTTAATGGCCTACAAAGCCAAAGTGAGTCTACTTTCCAGAATAAACCTATTCATAATGAATAGGATCCTCATCTGCCCTAATATACGGATGGTCTATTGGTCAAAGAAAAATTAAATCGGATTGTGGACAAGTTAATTCAACAAAACTTTTGATATTTCCTAGAGAATAGTTTTCCTGCTGAGAAGTATGATTTTAAACATGCAAATAAGATCCAAGATCATCCTTTAAGAGTTTGAAAAATGAGGGTGTTTTACTCGAGCTACACTATTAACCTGGATATCTCAATGCTATTGCCTAGAGTTCTAATTTGAAAAGCAAATGTGTGTGTGTGTGTGTGTGTGTGTGTGTGTGTGTGTGTGTGTGTGTGTGTGTGTGTGTGTGTGTGTAAGACATACCAGATTTACTTCTGAGACTGCAAGAACTTAAGATGAGGAGGATGGAAAGAAAAAGTAGAGGTCTAAGACTTAAGAAAAAATAGAAGGGGCAGCTAGAGAAAAGTCATGAATACAAATTCTGACTATATGTTGATTAAAAACAACTATTAAACAAAAAGATATCAGAGATTGATGTATTCTTTAATTCTCCAGACTTCTTTTTTTTTTTTTTTTGAGCCACACCCAGTGACTCTCAGGGGTTACTCCTGGCTATGCACTGAGAAATTGCTCCTGGCTTGGGGGCCATATGGGATGCCAGAGAATCGAACTGAACCATGGTCAGTCCTAGGATAGTGCTGGCAAGGCAGACACCTTACCGTTTGCGTCAGGGCTCCCACTCCCAAATTCCCCAGCTTCTTAAAATGTGAAATAAATACCTTCATGGTTGAGACACTGATTTCAATATTCCTTCATGGGTAAAATCTTAGAAATACTAATAACCTAAATGAAAAATCCAAATAACATATACTATTTACCACATCTTGTCCAGCAATGCATCTTATATTTATACTTTATTTTTCATTTAAAATTTATGCAGGGGTCTACAGATACCTTATAAGTAGAACATTTGTCTTGCATCCATGAGATTTGGGTTTGATTCTTGTCATTTCAAAAAAAATAATTAGAAAAATTAAAAAATGTATAACTAATTGGTGTCAATATGTACTGAGGGTTTATTTTACTTGACAATCTCAAATCATGTCATGTCTCTTTTACTGCTATTGTTTTTATTTTCATTTTTATTTTACTAAAATAAAATACATGAAATTTTTATTATATTTGGATTTAATTAGTAAAATCAAAAATAAGAAAATAAAGTGACTGACAAGTCTACGATATTCATTCAAGTAAGATTAAAAATCAAGTAAGATTAAAAATCTTACTTTACTAAGGGATATTGAGAATTTAATAAGGTAACAAATTCAAGCAAAGTTTCTCATAAAGTTTGCTGCTTGTAGGAGATATTGAATTTCATAAAATAACTTCTAACTTCAGAATTATATTCAAGAAAATTTAGCTTTGATTGTGGCTCTGATCCACAATCTTGTCTTTTTTCCCAAGTTCCAAATAATTCTTTCTTAAATTTCTCTGTCTGACCTTTACTGAAGATGGGATGTCTTGCTTAAGTCTACTCAGAACCTTTACTTTCTTTATTTTGTGTTGCTCAGGATCAAATCCAGGGATTTTTTACATGCAATGCAAATACTCTTGGCCCACAGTTTTATGTTTTTCAGAAAAATATTTGTATGTAAGTGGCAAAATGAATCTATAAAATATTCTTTATCTATACCTATTTTTTTCCTTTAAAATCATAAACTCACCTGCTTGAATAACTCTAAAAGAACTTCAAGTCAACAAAGTAAAACAATATTGTGGTATAAAATACTTCATCAATTAGAAATCCCAAGGTTGTACTCTGTGAATATGTTGTAATGTTCTGAATGTCCTAATTATTGCATAGCCACCAATAATTTAAATTGTTTGTGACATTGAATAATTCTATACCATTTTTCATTTTTTAAATCTTGGTTAACTTAAAAATAATTCCACATCTGATTAAAAACACCTCCTGCTAAGGAGTTGGCTTCTAAAGTAGAAGTCTTTGTAGGAAAAATTATGCTCCTTTCTGTAAAAAAATTTGTGATCACTTTCCCCTTCCTATGACATTCTCCTACCATTTACTCTTCTATTTTCTTTTGTTCTTTCTTGGTGCTATGTGTGACTAATGTGATTCAGATGAGCCTGTAGTCATGGAAACGACAGAAGGCAAAAATAAACTATTCACTTGGGAAAATCTTTCCCATCATCCTACCTGTCAGCTTCTTGATCATTGATATATTAAAATACACTTTATTATAAAATAATATGGAAATAGTTATGACAGTTCTTTATTTTTATCATCTTCCTACTTCATTTTTAAAGTATAAAATAGTACTTTTTAATAAATTTTTATTTCTGGTGCTACTTTGTGGTTACTAAAGGGAAAATATACTATTCAGAGATAAATTCAGATTATGATTTTCATGAAAATGTTGAAGAGCTAACAAAGAATATATACTAGGTGTCTACTGGTTGTACTACTCCTAGGAAACAGAACCAATTGTGTAATATTGTAGTCTACAAGTATAATATATAGATTATCTTAGTAGTTAACAGAAATGAAGGGAGTTGGGGGCTGGAGCAGTGGCACAAGTGGTAAGGTATCTGCCTTGCTTGCATGATAGTCAAGGATGGACCACAGTTCAATCACCTGGTCTCCCATATGGTACAGGTGTGACTGAAAAACCAAAAAAAAAAAATGAAGGGAATCTAGAAATGGGCACTTTTGGACAAAGTGAAATATATGTATGTTAATAAATAGAATTAGATTTTCAATAGTAATCTTATACATAGACATATATATTGTATTTTGATAATGCATACCTTAAGCACATAGTATGACAATACAATGCTATTTAAAAATAAATAAGATATATATTTAGGCATATTCATAGATAAGGTGTCACAATTTAAAAGTTATTTGAAAATAAGATACTAGCCACTAAGCAATCACTTTGAGAAATTTTGTTTTATTTTCCTTGGGAAAAAATACATAGCAGATAAGAACTATCTTATTCTTAATTTATTTAATTTACTTTCTACTTCTTCTTCCATTATCTCTTGTCCTTTTTCCCATGGTCCAAATAATTTTATTAGACAAGCTTTTACATTACTTAAAAATAATAATTTTGTTATCTAAAAACTTTGGAACTTTATAAAAAATCTAGATATAACATATTTATACCAAAATAGGCAAATAAAACACAAAATCCAAACTATAGATCTATGAAAGTATATTACATAAAAGCATAATTGTGTACTGAAAAGCACAAAATATCTAATGCAGAATAAATACTACTTATTATAGCAACCTATTTCCTAAGTAAATATTTTTGTTCAAGAACATTAAAATTCATCTAATTTAACCTCTTATTTTCTTTTTTAGTCTGCATTTACTTTTATTTGCTTTGATTTCTAGATTAGCAAATTGCACTAATGGAATATGAAGTCTCATAAGTAATCCATTTTAAGGCAAAACATTTTATAGCTCGAGCTCTAGCCTCTACTGTAAAAGCTTCTTTCACATCTTCTCTTTCAATTATAGACAAATCAACTATGCCTCCCACAATGAACTCTCCTATTTTCCCAAACCTGTTCCTCCAGGAACTAAATAAATGCTATGAGCATGTACTCAGTTCTTCAGGTGAAAGATTTGGAGATCATTCATAACTCTTATTTTTCCCTTTTAATCTGATTTCCAGTCTACCAACCAACCAGTCTGAATTTCTGTCTTTAAATATAGACTCCATGCTTAAAGATACCATACCTGATTCCCTGTCTTACCCAACCTATTGTCTCTCTTTCCTATGACTTGGTTTCTTTGTAGAGCTTGTGAAATTGCACTGTGTATTGATTGCAGAGGTCACTAAATGTAAACTATGTGAAGACAGAGAATATGCATATTGTGTTTATAACCATCTCCAGCTGCAGAACAGTGTTGATGCACAAAATGTAGTCATAAATTTTTCTGGAAAAATTAAATATTTGTAAAGCTGTGTTACTGAATAGCTATGTTATATAACTAACAGCAAAACTGGAAGCTTAAAATCCTTTCCCTCTATGCAATTTCCATCTAAATTAAAGAGAGGATTTGTAATCCACTTTGGTCAAAATAAAAATTATAAAATAATAAAAAATAAATTAAAGAAAGAAAAAGTATGCTCTATTTTTCTTACCTATTAATATTTTGCTTGCAACTTAATGTTTTTCTTCCAAAATGGAAAACAATAATTCATTTATATAGTTAATCATTTTATAGTACTTCAGATCTTTAATCTTTCTGAATACTGCTTTTCTTTACATTATCTAATTGCATCACACTTTTATTCTAAGTTGAGTAGAACCTTCCTTTACCTAACATCTTTAAAATTTTATAAAACAAAATGTTTTAATATGAAAAATCATTACCCTTCCCTATCCAATCCAAGGTAATTAAGATATTGCAAAGCACTACTGTGAACTATAAGAGATTTGAAATGCTTTTTCCATATTCATTCAGATTATTGGTCAAACTCAGTTCCTTATATTGGATGAATGAGGTTCTTGCTGTTTATATTCTGGAAGCCACTCAGTTTTTAGAGCCCATTTTTCTCCAAAGCCAGTTTACTCATAACTTTGTGACATTTTGGCCACAAGAAGCACATCCTTTGCCTTCTTCCTTTGGAGTCTTTCTGGGAAAACTTTCTTTCAAGAGTTCCTTAAGTTAGATCCATTTTATTCATTGTCCTTTTGATCTACTAATAAAACTATTATGAGAGTGAAGCATTTTAATATTTATAGGTTTTTGCCCATAAAAATTAAAGATAGCATATACATAAATGTTGGGACTTTTGAGGACTAGCTTGGATTTCTGACGAAAGTTTCATGACTTCAAATAAGAGTTAGAATTTATGAGGGAAGACAGAAAAATGAGCTAGTCAATGGAGAGAATAAAAACATAGATATTGATTATATTCTAAGGCTTCTAAGCCATTTAAGAGTAGCATTTTTTCTTTTCCTTAGTATTTTCATCAAATACATTCTTTGAATTGTTACTTGGTATTAATAAAACATTTCATGCTCTAATTTTTAGAATGGTTTGTAAACTGATGTTTGTTTTTAATTGTATGATCTTTCAGAAATTTGTATTATCCTGTGAAACCTTTGTAAGTAACCTTTCAGACATATCTAACCAAAAAAACATACTTTCTTGCTAGAGTCATGGTTAAAATTTGGTTTTATCTATTTTAATATAATGGGTTTTTTTTAAGAATACAATTCTTTCTAATTAATCAAATATGTTTTCCCTAGCATGTAAGTACCTATTAAGTATCAACAAATGCTAGCATCACTCTTCCTCCAGCACTAAAACACAGGCCAGGAACTGACCTTGTTGGAGATATGTATTTCCAGCTGGTCAAAGCATGCTCTTACCACTGTGCTAAGTGAGAGTGCAGTTACTCTAGGCAAACACATAAGAAACTGTAGGACAGGGACAGCTATTTCATTGTTTGGAAAGATGGAGTTCCTTATAATAGAATATGAGGCCTGAATAATCAAATATCTACTTAGAGTGCATAAGTCTTACTTATAATTCAAAGAAGGTAATTTCTATTACAATACATTATTTTAGGGAATCCATGTTACAGCAATAAAATCATATAATTCATTTAGGAGTGAAAGGGGACAGAGAGGTCTTTGGGGCCATCAAGAAAGGGTCAGGGACACTGGTTTACTGGCAAGTGAAGGTTTAGTCCAAGGACTTCCGAGCTGGCTTTATTGGGAGGGGGAGTGAAGAGATTCCAATTCAGAGAAGAGTCCATACCAGCTCTCTAGAGACTAAGAAAGCTTAAGGACTCTGTATGTGGAGTCCTGAAGGCATCATAAATAAGTTCAATTTAGTGCCCAAATTTATATCATATTCCTGAATGCATTATAGGGACCTTACTTACCTTACCTTACCTTACCTTAACTTTAATTTTATCAGGTTTTATCTGTTTTCATCTTTTGTTTGTCGTGTAGCAGTATCTTTGTTTCAAAAAAGATGGTTGCTATTAAATTAATAACTCAGAACTCAATTTCAATTGCTCCACTTTTCACTGTTTCAGTACAATGTGCACGCGCACGCACACACACACACACACACACATGCACACCACACACACACGACAACATCTGATTTTCTATTGTTCATAGATTATCTGAAATTCAAAAGTAACTGTGTGCTCTCTCTTTCATGTGGCACCCCTACCTAGAATTTAGTTGAAATCATCTAATATTGGTCTGGTCCTATAGAAAAGTATGAGCTGGGCTGACTGCACTGCCCTGGTGATTATCTTCTTACCTTCCTACTTCTTCATACTTTATACTTCAGCATAGAGCACAGGGGTTTTGTTTGTTTGACTTTAAACATCAGTAATGCTGATTCATGCTGGCCTTACATTCCATTACTCTTTGTGGGCAATATGAGGCAATGAGTAGGCAAGACTGAACTTCATCACTCTCAGAGAGAAGGAAGGAAAGATGCTAATTCTTCTGGAAAGGAGCCTGTACAACTACTCGGGTCACCAATATGTGCTACATTCCAGAAGTATTACTAAATTGAATAAATGTGATTTCCAACTGAACCTGGGAAAGTCCCTATGAAGGAATCTGACATGCTTGATCAAAACACATAAGTAACTTAGCTGTTGCCTTATCTGAATTATTAAATGAACAAATTATATTTTCTCTCTCAAGCTTGTGATTTGTTGTAGGGTCCCCCTCCCCACAGCAAAGAACCACAGCAGAAGATTTATGTTTTTGTGCATGGTTTTTGCTTGATTTTTTTTCTTTTACTCTCCAAATGAATATGAAGTGCCTATTAGTTGTCCATTGTTTAAAGGAAGGGCATCCAGAAGCACTGAAGGTACCTCATCTTTATTATTTTTTATTAATAGTAACTTTATTTAAGCACCATGGTTACAAAATTGTTCATGCTTGAGTGTTTTATTAATTATTAAATATAAAGTCCGAGCGTTGTGGATGGTGAGGTCTTTCTCGGCTCAGCCTGGCGCCTGCAGCCCCTTCGGATCTCTCTCCCCTCCCTTCAGGCAACCCCTCAGTTACCAACCACAGACCCCCTCCCACCTGTAGGTGGTTCTCACCATCCAGGTGAGATTAGCCTATAGTATTAGGAGAGGAGTAAAACTTGTCAGTCACAAATATATACCACTTTCATCAGTGCACTTTTTCTGCCACCAATGTCTGCAATTTCCCTCTCACCCACCCACCCCTGCCTCTCTCTGGGGCAGGCATTCTGCTGGTACCTCATCATCATACTGAGCTGGAGAAGCCGTGGCCTGGCAGCCATCAGTAAAACAGTGTATGCGCTGATTTGGAGCCACCTATATATGGCAAGGATATTCTTCTTTTCTTTTCTTTTTAACTTACTGTTACAAAAACAATAGTTTCTAAAAATCATTTCATGTATAATATATCTGTTTGAGACTATCACATTGATAATTTGTGAGATTATCACATTTGCTAAGAGTATTATTTGTGAGAGTACATTTGTTAAGAGTATTATTTGTGAGAGTATAATTTGTGATATTATCACATTTGTTAAGAGTATTATTATTATAGCACGCTGGAACCCTGGTTTCAATTACCAGGCCCACATAGTCCCCCAAATACCTCTGAGATCAATCCCCAAAGAACTAGCCAGGAGTAATTCAGGAACACTGCAGGATGTGTCTCCTATCCCCCTCCCAAAAGAGTTTTTATCTTTAAATCTGAGGCAGCATTAAATGAGATCCTGCTGGATATAATGAGAAAGTTGCCACACCTCCACTAAATCAGCCTTTGATAAATTGGTGAGAGGAAATAAAGTCACCACAACTCTTATAGCCGCTTTGCTTAACAAACAGTATTCCATATCAGATCCTTAACTTTTCAAGTAGTCACTTCTTTTTATATGTGTTGTAAATGGCAACGTTCAAACTACAGGGAAACTGAAAGAAACTTTGAATCTCAAAATTTTGGGAAGTTATCCACAAGGAAAATATATCTTAAAAGTCAGTGGTGGTATTTGTCTCCTCTTTCAAGAGCAACCATTTGAGTGATATATGCTGGCTGCATCCTTTAGTTTGTGAACCGTTCTAGAGAGACTTGCCTTGTTTGTCAGGTGGTTCAAGTCAAAAACGTTTCTAAACTGTCAACAGCACCTCTTTCTCATGTTCATTTTCAAATTACTTATACAAGAATTTAAGGGCAGAGCATCTTAAGTTGAATACTGAAAAGACATTTCAGAAGTATGCACAATTACAAGTTTATAATGATCTAGTGATGTGAATTTGTGCACTTTAAATAGCCAACTTTAAAGATAGCTAATATAATGTATTTTACTAAAGTAAAGCCTTACTTTTCAGTTTGTTTTCATATGTTTGGATGCATGTGGGCATACCTGTCCATTTATATGCTCATACACACACACACACACACACACACACACACACACACACACACACACACACTATTTTTTTTTCTAAAAACAAAGTACTGAACAACAAAGGAAAATTTGAAAATGGAAACAAATCTCCAGGTTTCTGGGTTACTAGTTTGTTCTAAATCTGTTCCCTTAGAACTTCATTACAAATAGGAACATTTAGGTCTAACTAAACAATGTAGCTTTATCACTGGAAAAAAAGTAGGAAACATTCTTAGTCATATCAGAAAACGGTAGCCATGGGTATCACTAAACATTAGCACTAAGGAGATTCAATTTCTTTCAGTTTGTTTTTTGGGCCACACTCGGTGGTGCTGAGGGGTTACTCCTGACTCTGCTCAGGAATCACTCCTGCTGGTTCAGGGAACCAAATGGGATGGGGTGGATAAAACCCAGTTTGGCCAAATGGAGAGCAAGCACCCTATCCGTTCTTGCTATCCCTTGGTCCCATATATTTTTCTTTTTTTTTTTTAATTTTTATTTGGACCAAAGTGGATTACAAATCTTTCACAGTAATATTTTAGGTACATAGCGACATCGAATCAGGGGCATTCCCACCACTAATGTTGTTCTCCCTCCACCCCTGTTCCCAGCGTGCATCCCAAATCCCGTTTTACCCACTGGGCTGCTAGTATAAGGAGTCCTCTCTATGTCTAGCATGTTGTAGATTGGGTCTCGATTCTGTTGTCGTTGCTTATTTGTGGGTTTATCTCTGGCTATTTTGTTCTAACCTACTGATCTGAGACTGCCTTTGTACCAGTACCAAGCTGTTTTGATCACTATGGCCTTATAGTAAAGCTTGAGATTAAGTAAAGAGATGCCACCAGCTACTGAATTTTTAGTATGTACTTGGCCAACCTGGATCTTTTGTGGTTCCAGCTGAATTTTATAATTGATTGTTCTAAGTCCTTAAAAAATGATGTCTAACTTTGGAAAGGGTTTGCATTGAATATATATAGAAGTTTAGGTCAGATAGTCATTTTAACTATGTTGATTCTACATACCCATGAGCTTGGGATGTTCTTCCATTTCCTTAGGTCCTCTTCCATTTCTTTCTAAAGTGTTTTGAAGTTTTCATGGTATAGTTCTTTCACTTCTCTTGTAAGGTTGATACCTATGTACTTGATATTTTTGGATACTATTTTAAATGGGATTGTCTCTTTAATCTCTTTCTCCTCTACTTCGTTAATTGTATAGAGGAACATTACTGTCGTTTGTGTATTTATTTTAAAGCTGGCCACTTTGCTGTATTGGTTGTTTCTATGAGTTTTACTGTGGACTCTTTAGGGTTTTTGATGTATATCATCATATCATCTGCAAAAGGAGATAGTTTGAGTTCCTCTTTCCCAATTTGGATTCCTTTGATTTTCTTGATTCTCTTCTCTTGTCGATTGCTATTGCTAGGACTTCTAAGATTATATTGAATAAGAGTGGAGAGAGTGGATAGCCTTGCCTAGTTCCTGACATTACTGGGAATGCTTTCAGTTTTTCTCCATTAATGATAATGTTGATTGTGGGCTTTTCATAGATAGCTGTAACTATCTTGAGGAAGGTTCCTTCTAACCTTACTTTGCTGAGTGTTTTTAACATGAATGGGTGTTGGATTTTGTCAAATGCCTTCTCTGCATCGATTGATATGATCATGTGGTTTTTGTCTTTCTTGTTGATGTGGTGTATGATGTTGATTGATTTGCATATGTTGAACCAACCTTGCATCCCTGGGATGAAACCCACTTGGTCATGGTGTATAGTCTTTTTGATGTAGTGCTGGATTCGGTTTGCTAAAATTTTGTTGAGTATTTTTGCATCTATGTTCATTAGTGAGATTGGTCTGTAGTTTTCTTTCTTAGTGGTGACTTTACCATCTTTGGAATGAGTGTGACATTAGCCTCATAAAGGAATTAGGAAGGATTCCTGTATTTTCAATGTTTTAGAAGAGTCTGTGGATCAATGGTAGTAATTCTTCTCGAAATGTTTGATAGAATTCACCTGAAAAACCATCTGGACCTGGACTTTTGTTCTTGGGGAGTTTCTTAATTACTGATTCAATTTCCTCAGATGTATTTGGCCTGTTTAGGCTCTCTATATCTTTATTATCCAGTCTTGGAAGATGATATTTTTCCAAAACTCTGTTGGTTTCTTCTGGGTTCTCTAATCTTTTTTTTTTTTGCACCCTACCTATTGTATTATCTCTCTGCTCCTCACCATACCACATTTTTTTCATTTTTTTTATTTAATCAATTTTATTACATACATGATTGTATTTGGGTTTCAGTCATGTAAAGAACACCACCCATCACCAGTGCAACATTCCCATCACCAATGTCCCAAATCTTCCTCCTCCCCACCCAACCCCCGCCTGTACTCTAGACAGGCTTTCTATTTCCTCGTACATTCTCATTATTAGGATAGTTCAAAACGTAGTTATTTCTCTTACTAAACTCATCCCTGTTTGCGATGACCTTCATGAGGTGAGCTGTAACTTCCAGCTTTTTTCTCTTTTGTGCCTGAAAATTATTATTGCAAAAATGTCTTTCATTTTCCTTAAAACCCATAGATGAGTGAGACCATTCTGCATCTTTCTCACTCTCTCTGACTTATTTCACTCAGCATAATAGATTCCATGTACATCCATGTATAGGAAAATATCATGACTTCATCTCTCCTGACAGCTGCATAATATTTCATTGTGTATATGTACCACAGTTTCTTTAGCCATTCATCTGTTGAAGGGTATCTTGGCTGTTTCCAGAGTCTTGCTATGGTAAATAGTGCTGCAATGAATATAGGTGTAAGGAAGGGATTTTTGTATTGTATTTTTGTGTTCCTAGGGTATATTCCTAGGAGTGGTATAGCTGGATCATATGGGAGCTCGATTTCCAGTTTTTGGAGGAATCTCCATATTGCTTTCCATAATGGTTGAACTAGACAGCATTCCCACCAGCAGTGGATAAGAGTTCCTTTCTCTCCACATCCCTGCCAACACTGCTTGTTCTCATTCTTTGTGATGTGTGCCAATCTCTGGGGTTTGTTCTCTAATCTAACTGAGTATAGTTGTTCATAAGTTCTTATGATGTGTTGGGTTTCTTGGGATTCTGTTGTAATCTCTCCCCTTTCTTTTGTGATCCTATTTATTTGGTCGTTTTCCCTCTTTTTTTGGTGAGTCTTGCCAGTAGTTTGTCAATCTTGTTTATTCTTTCAAAAAACAAACTCCTGTTCTCATTGATTTTTTTTTGTATTGTTTTCTTAGTTTCTATGTTGTTTATTTCTGCTCTGATTTTTATTATTTCTTGTCTTCTGGTTGTTTTTGGGTTTCTTTGCTGCTGTTTTTTCAGCTCCTTAAGGTGTCCCGTTAACTTGTTGATTTTGATGTTCTTCTCTTTCCTGACATAGGCCTGTATTGCAATGTGTTTCTAATTACCACTTTTGCTGTGTCCCACAGACTTTGACAAGTTGTCTCTTTATTATCATTTGTCTCAAGGAATCTTTTTATTTCTTTTTTGAGTTCCTCTTTGATCCAACTGTTGTTGAAGAGCATGTTGTTTAATCTCCAGGTGTTGGATTTTCTCATAGCTTCTTTATACAGTCAATTTTGATCTCTGTTGCATAGTGATGTTATAGGATATTTCTAACAATCTTTATATTTGTAACTTTTTGAAAGTTAGATTTATATCCTAAGGCAAGCTGTAGTCTGGAGAAAGTTCCATGTGCAATTGAGAAGAATGTGTATTCTACTTTCTGGGGATGGTGGGCCATTAGCCCTAATTCTTCTAATTTATCATTTAGGACTTTTATTTCTTTGCTAGTTTTCTGTCTGATGGATCTGTCCAGTGGTGATAATGGAGTATTGAAATCTCCTACTACTATCACATTACCTTCCATATGTTTCTCCAGGTTTGTGAGCAAATGCCTTACATATTTTGCTGGCTCTGCGTTTGGTGTATAAATATTGACCAGCGTTAGTTCTTCTTGGTCCAGTGTTTCCCTTATCAGTAAGTAGTGACCCTCTTTGTCTCTGATCACTTTCTTGAGTTGAATGCAATTTGGTCTGATATAAGAATGCTGGCCCAACTTTTTTGTTTGTTTGTTTTCCATTGGCTTAAATAATTGATTTCCATCCTTTTATTCTAAGCCTATGCCTATCCTGTACTTGAAGGTATGTTTCTTGCAGGCAGCAGAAATCTGGTTTTTGTTTTCTAATCCAAGGCTCTACTATGTGTCTTTTAATGGGAGAGTCTAGTCCATTGACATTTAAGGAGATTGTTGATAGAGAGGGCTGTTGCACAGTTGCATTGTATAGGGTGGTTGTTGTTAAAAAAGGGGGTTTGGATTGTGTAATTTATCTCTGAGTATATTATTTAGAATATGGTTTTGTTTGCACAAATTATGCAAGTTCTTTTTTGTCTGAGAATGTTTTTAGTCTTCCCTCCCATATAAATGAGAGTTTTGCTGAGTAGCAGATTCTAGGTTGTAAGTTTCTTTCAGTCAGTCGTTTAAATATGTCACTCCACTGTCTTCTTGCTTGAATTGTTTCAAATGGGAGATTTTTGTACTTTGTACTTAAGGTTTTTGTTCTCCCTTATTGCTTTAAGGAGTTCATATTTTTCTTATTTTTTTCTTTTTTTCTTTTTTGCCATTTGGATTACTCTATGTTTTGGTGTTAGTTTATTAGGGTCTGTTTTATTAGGTACTCTTTTCATCTCCTGGATATGCACCGGAGCTTCTTTCCAGAAGATGGAAAAGTTTTATGCTATTATTTTCCTAACCACTTGTTTTCCCCCTTTTTCTATTTCTTCCCCTTCTGGTATTCCTACAATCCATAGATTATCTCTTTTGTCCTTGTTCATTAAATACCTAATTTGTTCGTCCAATGCTTTACCTTTTATTTCCTTATTGGTGTATTTGTCATTTTTGGTTTGTAGTTCTTCAAGTTCTTCTATGTGATTCTCCAACTTGTAATTCTGCTACTATGGCTTGCTAAGACATTTTTTATTTCCTTTAACTTCATTTGTATGGATTTGCTCATCTTCTGTAAAAGTTCTTTTTTGAGTTGGTTGATTCATTCATCTATGAATTTCTTGAACTTGCTGGCTAGTGATTCCTTGATTTCTTTTGCCATGGGTTGCAATGCTGCTTTTAGGTCTTCATCTATTGGGCCCATGCATTTTGGTGGACTTGGAAACTTGCTAGGACTTCTCTCCATATCTTCAGTTGTTAGTGTTTTCCTTAGTTTACCCATATTTCTTTGCATTTGGTGTTTTGGCTTGGAGTGACTGGCTCAGCCTGCAGCCTCAGACTGAGCTCCTCAGTTCAGCCTGGGTCAACCACCCCTCCCCCTCTACCTGGCAGATGGCTTGATTCAGCCCCAGCCACAGAGACTGAACTCCACACTTCAGCCTGGATTCACTGCTCTTCCCCTTACCTGCCAAAAGGTGTTGTTTAAACCCCAGCCACAGAGAATGAGCTCCACAGGTCAGCTTGGGTCAAATACCCTTCCCCCTCTACCTGGCAGACTGTGTAGTTCAGCCCCAGCCACAGTGACTGAGCTCCACCTTTTTCTATTTTTTAATAAATAAATTCTATAATTGAATCACTAAGAAACACAGTTATAAGGTTGTTTATTATTGAGTTGCAGTCATATAGTGTACAACACCATCACCAGTGCACATTTCCTACCACTAATATTCCAACTTTCCCTACCACCCACCCCCTTGTGCTCTTTTCTGCCTCTGTGGCAGACATTATCTACTTATATCTTTATATCTCTCCTTCTTTCCCTGTTGAGGCATTTTGGTTGGCAACATTGTTACTGAAGGGATATCATGCATATCTCTTTACCTCCTTCTATCACTCATTTATTGTCAAGAAAGGTCATTTCCATCTATCATTGTCACAGTATTCCTTCTCTGCCCCAACTGAACTTCCCTGCTATCTGTGGCAATCTTTCTACCATGGACTGATCCTCCTGGCTCTTGCCTCTAATATCTTTGGATATTATTATCATATAATCTACTTTTATATACCACAAATGAGTGCAATATTTTATGTCTATCTCTCTCCCTTTGACTCATTTTCCTCAGCATAAAATCCATTGATATATAAGCAAAGTTTTGTAACTTCATTTTTTCCTAAAAGCTGTATAGTATCACAGTTTGAAGATACACAACAATTTCTTTATCCACTCCTCTGTTCTTAGACAACTTGGGTTGTTTCCAGATTCTGGCTATTATGAGTAGTGCTGCAATAAACACAGGAGTCCAGAGGTATTTTCTGCATTATGTTTTGGGGCCATAGGGTGTGTTTCTAGAAGTAGTATTTCTGGGTCATATGGAAGTTCAACTTGTAGTTATTTGAGTTTAAGTTATTTCTAGTTATTTCTATTTCTATTCTAGTTATTTGAATTATATTGTTATCAAAAAGGCTGGACCAGTCTATATTTTCACCAGCAGTGTATGAGAGCCCATTTCTCTCCACATCCACACCAGCACTGATTGCTCTTAATTTTTCTAATTTTTCTTAAATCAAAATTTGTAAAATGAATATATGACAATACTAGAATACTAGATGTATAGTGTGTCCATGTGAATTTCTTTTTTATGTGTACCAGTCTCTATGGTATGAGATGTTATCTCATTATTATTTTGATTTGCACCTCCCTGATGATTAATGATGTGGAGCATTTTTTCCTGTGCCTTTCAACCATCTATATTTCTTCTTTGAGGAAATGTCTTTTCATCTTTTCTTCCCATTTAAGGGTGGGGTTATATGTGCTTTTCTTGTTAAGTTTTGCCAGTGACTTATAGAGCTTAGATATTAACCCCTTATCAGATGAATATTGGATGAATACTTTATCCCAATCAGTGAGCTGTCTTTCTTAGTCACCATTTTCTTTGATGTGCAGAAACTTCTTAGTTTAATGTAGTTTCATTTGTTTATCTTTGCTTTCATTTGCTTGTCCAGAGGTGTTTTATTTTTGAAGCTGCCTTTAATTTCAATGTCATGGAGTATTCTGCCCATGTTTTTTTTAAGTACTTATGATTTCTGATTTTAAGGTCTTTAATTCATTTTGATTTGACTTTTGTGTGTGGCATTAAAGAGAAGTCTTAGTTCACTTTTTTGCATGTAGTTGACCATGTAAGTCATTTGGTTAATCTGAGATTCCTTTCATTAGGAATTGGTTAAATTCTATGTGGATTCAGAAGAAAGAAAACAGTTTACTTTTGGGAGATTTAGGAAATTCTCAATAAAGATGTAACATGTGAACCAAATTGTGAAGGATAGATATATTCTTTTTTTTTTTTTTTTTTTTTTTTTTTGGTTTTTGGGGCACAGGGGTTACTCCTGACTGTCTGTTCAGAAATAGCTCCTGGCAGGCACGGGGGACCATATGGGACACCGGGATTCGAACCAACCACCTTTGGTCCTGGATCGGCTGCTTGCAAGGCAAACGCCACTGTACTATCTCTCCGGGCCCTAAATTCTTGCTTGTAATGAGAGAAAAACATTTCTGAAATAAAAAAGGTATAATTAATATTTGAAATACTTCCTGGACTAATGGGGTCTTAATAAAGATTTTTCCTTAATTCACTTTAGGTAGGAATTTAATATTAATGTCCTTAATGGACATTGTAAAAGGTTTGTGAAACATGGTTGGTTGGTTGGTTGGTTTGCTCAAAATAATGCCTGATTTTTTTCATCTCTTTTAAAATATCATTAGATGATATGTCACTATTTTGGGAGTTTTTTGGTTGTTTTTATTCTGTTTTGTTTTGTTTTGGGGTCACACCCCTGTTATGCTCAGGGGTTATTCCTGATTCTGTGCTCAGAAATTGCCCCTGGCAGGCTCAGGGGACCATATGGGATGTCAGTAATCAAACCACCATTAGTCCTAGGTCAGCCACATGCAAGGCAAACGCCCTACCACTGTGCTATCTCTCAGGCCCCATGTCACTATTTTGAAGGTAAATTTAGAACTATATAAAAATTTATAAATTCTTTTAAACACATGAACCAGTCATATCCTTGGAAGTAACACATTAAAAATACAACACAAATGCTTATGATTAAAAAAAAGATAATCCCAAACCTCTCACCTTGTTCTCTCTGCTTGGTTTTAACAGACCCAGATTGTTGATATGACTTTATAATTCTTTGTTTAAAAAGAAGTAAAAGTTACAATTTGAAGATATTTTTTTAAAAAGGTGACTGACAAGAAATGAATTATGTGACTTTCATCCTGAATTAGATGAAGAGTGATGCTCCTTCAGAGCTTGTTTAAACACTTCATTCTGTTTTAAAAAATCTTGGTCTAGTCATTTGCCCAAAATATATTTCCCCTTCTCTTTAGAACGAAATACCTATCAATAGAAACTGAAAGTGGCTGTGTTAGGTCCATTAGCAATTTTTATGGGCAATATTTATTGCCTCCATTAAATGTTAGATCATCTTGCCAAATGGCATATTACCCATGGGATACCCAACAAGGCATTTTTAATAAGCTGATGATAAGTTATACTTTGGTGAATCTTCCTTGCCCATCCCCTACTCAAATCATATGTTTAACTAGAAATGTATATCTCATTTGTACTGTATACTGTAGTTTATGTGAGGTAAAGAAGAAACAAACACAGGCTGATATTCCTCTTATGGGCAGAATCAGTGTCCCAGTTTGCAGTTAATCTGAAGAAACAGAAAGTGGAAGAAAGGAGGCATATCTTCTGGAGGTCAAAAACCATAGGCCAGGTACTGTGCTATGAGTTTTATCAAGATCTCATTTAAATCCCCATAACAAACCTACAGAATAGATATCATCATTTTCATTTCTGGCACAAGTGAAGTATTTGAGTTGCTGACAAATAAGTAACACAAAAAACATACACTATTGACATTCTGTAGGAAGAATAAATTTCTGTAATATGCTCATTCAAAATGAGCCACAACAGTGTTTGTAATTTTATTCCAGTAGAACTAGCAGGAGAAAGAAAAGAGGCTTTTTATAAAAAAGATAAGATAAAGAGCTCATAAGGAATATTGGAATTCTGGTGACCAAAGATTTTAGCTTATTAAGGAGAAAAATTAGCAAGGTATTTGGGAACAATGTAAGGCTCATCTTTGGTTGGTTTACTAGAAGATAAGCCTGCAGAAGAAATTCAGTGATATTGTTTTATGACAAGATTGTAAGATTTATCTGGATGAAGCAGCACTGTGGTTACTGCTGGAGTCTGGATATATCTAGATATATTGAGTTCACAGAGCTGCAGTTTCACTATAGATTTGATCCTGCCTTAAAGCATATTACAATATTTTCCCTTGTTTTCTTTTGACTATGAACTGTCCTAAAGAGGGGAAAGCTCATTTATTGGGTTCATATTTATCTGAAGACAATTTCTTGAAGATTGCCATAACTAGCAACCATTTTTACACAACATTTTCAGTAGAGGAAGGTACACACCCTCATAAAGAGAATAGAGGTAGAAGACCTACACACTATGGGGAACTAAAACACCTTGCTCAGGAGTTTGTGATTCTCTTCACTGTGCATTAAAAGGCATAAAAAGGAAGTTGAGGAAGCCATTTCCAAATCACAATACTAGCTGGATACATAATAAAGAGTTTAAGGAAATATGGGTTAGAGTAATAAGTGACTAGCATGATGAAGGCTGTGAAATAGATCACATGTTATGACATAAAACCCCACCTTATGAAATCATCCCTCATGCCATGTTTCCAAGCCCAGGTGGACGGTTCTGAAGCAGGTAAGGTAGCTACAAAGAAATAACAAACCAAGTCAGTCAGGAGAGAATCATGAAGTCAGTTTACTTTTCCCCTTGTGGCCTCTCAGCATACCGAAGCCAGACTGACTTTTTTTTCAATTCTCCAGTACAAATTCAAACAGGCAGGGGAGGGTGGAATGAGATCCAGATGTCTTCTACATATCAAAGGGATAGGTTTAAAGAAAGAGGAAGATGTGGAAATGCCTTTGTTTTGGGTTAGTAGCTGGGTACCATCTTACAGATGACCATTTAGTCACCATTTACATAATGACATTATTAATATTTAATGATTATTTAGTGCATACAACTAATATAATTAGTTCTTTATATTGGTGGTCATTGCTTTAATCTTTATTTTTCTTGAGAGAGGGTATGATTGTATAAAAGGTTAAGTTACTGTCTTAGCATTTTTAGCATTCTTAGTATTTTAGTCTCTTCTCATTTTTACTGAAATTCTGTCTAGTCCAGCCTTTCTGAAAAACAATATGGATATTCTTTAGAAAACTGGACATTGAGCTTCCATATGATCCAGCAGTACCACTACTAGAGACATACCTGAAGACTAAAAAAAAAAAATACAAAATGCCCTTTCCACCCCTATGTTCATAGCAGCACTTTTTACAATAGTAAAAATCTGGAAACAACCCAGATGCCTGATAACAGTTGAATGGCTAAAGAAACCATAGTAATATACAAAATGGAATACTTTGCAACTGTTAGAAAAAAATGAACTTATGAAATTTGCCTATACATGGGTAGATATAGAGACTATTTGTTGAGTTAAATAAGTCAGAAGAGAGATAAACACAGAATAGTCTCACTTACCTGTGGAATTAAAAAATAAATAAATGACAGTATGGTAATAATATTTAGACAACAGAGATGAGGGCTGGAATGACCAGCCTATGATATGAAGCTTAGCATAAAGAGTGATAAGCACAGTTAGAGAAATACTACCATGACACTGAGAGAGAAAAAAATTACAATGCCTGTCTTGAAGAAAGGCAGTCGAGATGAGGAAGGAGAGAAATGGGGGACACTGGTGGTGGGAAAGTTGCTCTGGTGAAGGAGGGTGAGCATTTTATGGTTGAAAACCATTTATGTATAGCCTGGGGGGTGAAGGTGGGGGATATGGGTTGCAGGAAGGGAACGGGGTATGGGTTGGGGTGGGGGGGTGGGGTAAAGGGAGGACCAATTTGGTGATGGGAATTCCCCTAATTCAATGATAATATGTACCTAAAATACTACTGTGAAAGATATGTAAGCCAATATGCTCAAAATAAAAATAAAAAAAAATCAAACACTGGCTATGTAAAATTAAAAAGGAAGAGAAAACCAGTTATGAACAGCATGTTTATAACTATGGTGCTTAAATAAAAACAATCATAAAAAATAAATAGAGGTTAAGTAACTTGGGGATTGGATTAGTGATTACTGAAGTGGTAAGAATTCTTAGAACTCAGAGCTCATAACTACATATGGGGAGTAAGTTCATTTGGATTATTTTCCCATAGCCACTCTAACAAATTACCATAAAGTGTGTATCTTAAAACATCTTAATTTATCTTTTTACAATTATGGGAACTAGAAGTTGAGATTCAGCTGCACTTTATTATAAAAACAGTGTCAAGAGGTGACATTTTTTTTAGATTCCCAGACTGTGGAAAACTCAGAATTTTCAAGTCATGTGACCTGAAAAAAAGTGGAAATACTGGGGTGGGGGGGGGGGGAATGAGGGTAGTCAAGTGTTGGATTAAAGACAGAAAAAGAGGTGTCAGTTCTGAGGTGTTGACAGTATATTTAAGTAAACAGATGTATAAATCTGTGAGAATCTCAGAAGATTGGCTTCTTCAAAGATGCAGTTTCAGCACTATGAAGAGTAAGGAATGGATGGAGTGGGAAAGTTACCATTATCAGTACACTGAAACACTGAAGTTGTGACTCATTCATCCCTGGAGTGCTTCTTGCTACCTTTTGTTCCCCCCACTCATCTATGCCCTGCTTAGATAGTATCTATCAGTAGGTACTAGATAGTACTCAGAGTTAAACTTCATAGCTTTCTCTATAGACTAACTACAACCAATCTCTTCAATTTGATTCTCAAAATTCTTGTCTAAATAAAACCTTTTAATTCAGATTCTTTCCTGTTCGCCTACTCCTGCCATAAACAAATACTGTCCTTTTCTAATATTCTTGCAAAAATACCTAATAGGCTATTTTTCTCACTTGGTTGTTTTGTTAGACAAAGTCTTATCATTTATGCTATTGTGTTTGTTATTAGGCATTAGTTCATCTATTTCATATTACTTTTCATTCTTCAGAATACTGTAACATAAATATTATATGAAATGTCTTCATTTGATACTAAATCCAATTTATAGCCATATCCATTTTGATTTCCAAAGTTCTCTTTGTTGTCTATATCTCTCTGTGATCTGCATTCAGCTAGAGAAAACTGGATCAAGATCTATGAATTTTACATAGTCCTTTATTTAGCAAGGACAAGTTGCTTCCAAGTTACTATTTTGTGCACTGTATTTGTTGAATGCTGGAAACATGATAAATTTTAAGAATTTTCAGTGGATAAAAAATTGTAATAGGAAGGATAAGGAAAAGCTCAAATGAGAAGATGGTTTCTAGTTTGGGGTAATATTATTATGGAAAGAACATAAAAGGATATTCTAAACTGAGGGAGTACCATGAGAACATTATAATGGCAAGGGATATGAAAGATGCAGCATTTTAGTTTCTTTGGAATTAAAGAATATTGTTCTAAAATGCCACAACAACTTACCATAGACTAGATGACTTAATCAGAATTTCCCCACCAGTCTGTAATCTAAGAATCCAGGATCAAGGAAGTTCATACTGATTCAGTTCCTGGCAAGGTTGTTCTTCCTGGCTTTTAGATATCCAGGCTTCGAATTTGTTTCTCGCTATGTCTTTTTGTAATGTTCTTTTAAAAAAAATAAGTTTTTCTTTTTAAAATAAAACTACTAATGCCATCACAAGTAAACTATCTTTATGAATTTATTTTAACTATAAGTAGTTAAAGTTATAACTAATTTTATAATTAATTAATTTATAAATTTATTATATTATTAATTAATTATAACAATTATAATTAATTATAACCAAAGGTTTGTTCTCCAATTACTACCACTACAGGGAGTTGGGACCCCCCAAAAAAGCATATTTGGAAAACACAATGTAGCCCACAGCACTGGGGTAAAAAAAAAAAAAGGAAATATGGGGCTGGAGAGATAGCAGGGAAAGTGCTTGCCTACTGTATAGCAGATCAAAGTTCAATCCCAAGTACCACTTATGATGCCGTGAATATCACAGAAGTGATTCCTCAGCATAAAACCAGTAGTGAGCCCTGTGAACAGCCACAATCTTCCCCACAAATAGCAGAACAAGACAAAACAAAAAACTGAAAAATCAGAGAATGCATATTGCAGTATAATTATGGAAAATAAAAATTTTAGTTTAAATTTCCATTAAAGTGAATATCATATATTAGAGAGGTATGTGACACATTTATGTGAAAGTCACCAGAGATAGAATAGAGTGAATCAGAGATGACAAGAGATCCATCAACTTGAAGTTAAAGTTTGATATGGATAGAAGAAAGAGATAAAGAAAGAAGAGTACTGGGATACATTTCATGAAAGAGAAAAAAATACCCAACAGGATTTTTTTTTATTTTAAAGTAATGTGCCTGTCCAGATAAAGGGAGGGCCCATGAGACAATCACACTCAATGCAAGAAGTTTGAGTGGTGCATTCTCAAATTATAAAAAAAACTTATACTCTTAATTTTATAAATATTTCTGACTGAGTATAATTAAAAGAGATCCTTGTAATATTGGAGAGTATTTATTACAAAAAGTTGTTTTTCAACATAGATTTACAGTACTTGATTTGGAGCCTTATAGTAACTTTGTATTGAATAACAAAGATTGACCAGGAGGAGGGAATGACAGCAATCAGGACATACTAAATAAGTTTCATGGTCAGGTATAACAAATTATTTACAACCTATAATCATGTTTTTGGTTATGAGTTTTCAATAAAGCTGATTACAGCAAATATCACACTGTTTTTGGTTTCAATTAGATGATGTTTGATTTTAATAAGTTTGACACTTTTTATTCTTAATAGAGACCATGAAAAATAGTTTACTAGGAACAAATTAGCCATCATAGAATTTAAACAGATCACCCAAATGTACTCTGAATATTGAATTAATTACATAAAAATTTTATTCCAAAGTGAATCATTTGGCACAGATTTGTAAAAAAAAATTAATGAAGTCCAATTTTATTTGAATAAGTCACTAACAGAACTCTCTTAGAAATGAAAGTCCTTGGAATATAAAAATTCAGTTAAAACTATTGTATTGTTTTTTGTTTGTTTGTTTGTTTTTTGGTTTTGGGGTCACACCCAGCAGCGCTCAGGGGTTGCTCCTGGCTCTACGCTCAGAAATCACTCCTGGCAGGCTCAGGGGACTACATGGGATGCCAAGATTCGAATCACCATCCTTCTGCATGCAAGGCAAACGCCTTACCTTCATGCTATCTCTCCAGCCCTGAAACTATTGTATTTTCATACAGATTTATTTTTTATGTTATAGTTTATAAATTACTATGTAGAAGACTATTTTTTTCATTTTAATGTATAAAGCTTGACAGTATAAAATATTATACTCTTATACTCTTATGAGTTTGGAGGTCAGATTTTCTTAACAGAATAATTTTTTTAATTTATTTACTATGGAACAATTTATGTCTTTATTATTATATAAGTTTTAATGTAACTTGAGACTCCAATGTAGTAATTGATAAGGTTATAGTAAATTTAATATAATATAAAATTGAATATTATCCTGATTTATGAAAAAAATCAGGCAAAGGCCGGAGCGGTGGCACAAGCAGTAAGGCATCAGTATTGCCCATGCTTGCCTAGAATGGACTATGATTCTATCCCCCGGCAAACCATATGTTCCCCCAAGCCAGGAGCGATTTCTGAGCTCATAGCCAGGAGTAATCCCTGAGGTTCACTGGGTGTGGCCAAAAAAACAAAACAAACAAAAAAAAAAACAGGTAAATTTGTGTGTGCAGTTTGTTTTTTATATTATGACCATATCTAAGTGCATTTTTAATTCATTCATTCATTTGGAAAAACATGTTTTATTAGATCAAAGGGAAGTCACTCTGGTATATTAAATCAAAATTTCACAAATTAATTGAGTCTACAAAATACCTTTAAAATGATTGAGAATACATAAGCTTTAGGAGCTAATGAGTTACTCCTTTTTATTACTCTGTAACCCTATGAAGCATCTTATTCTCCCAAAAGCGTTTTAAAATGAGGAAATGCATATTCTATGCAAATAATATCTGAAATTTTGACTTCAGGAGAGAGGGTCATGATTTTCTTATTAGAAATTAAAATTTCAGAGGCCAAAGTAGTGACACAAGCAGTAGGGCATTTGCCTTGCATGCTGCTGATCTAAGACAGACCACGGTTCAATCCCTGGTGTCCAATATGGTCCCCCAAGCCAGGAGCTATTTCTGAGCATATAGCCAGGAGTAACCTGAGTGTCACCGGGTGTGGCCCAAAAACGAAGAAGAAGAAAGGAGGAGGAGGAGGAAGAGGAGGAGGAGGAGGAGGAGAAGAAGAAGAAGAAGAAGAAGAAGAAGAAGAAGAAGAAGAAGAAGAAGAAGAAGAAGAAGAGAAGGAAGAAGGAGGAGGAGGAAGAAGAAGAAGGAGGAGGAGGAAGGAGAAGGAGGAGGAGGAAAGAAAAAAACGTAAAAAAGAAAAGGAAAGAAAAGAAAAAAAATTCAGGGCCAAAGAGATAGCATAGCTATCTGGGGTGTTTGCCTTGTATGTAGCCAACCCAGGAAGGACCCAGTTTGATTTTCTGCATCCCATTTGGTCCCCTGGCCTGCCAGAGGTGATTTCTGACTGCAGAGCCAGGACTAGCACTTGAGCGCCATCGGGTTGGCCCAACGACCAATTAATCAATCAATCAGTAAAGTTTTAAAAAGAAAATAAAATTTCTCTAATAGGTTATAGTTAAAGGGTCATTAGTTGAGAGGTAGAATAGAACAGTACAGTAAAAAGGAGAGTCATATAGTGTAAGGGGAGAATGTAAGAATAGATTGTAGCATTTCAATGAATAAAAAGACAGAACAGGCATCTAAGAAATGGTGAGATAAAAGAAACAAAAAGAAAGTAACAGCTCATTCAGAAATAATGAGCACTTTGGATGGCTTGGATATAGTAAATGGAAGGAATAAAAAGGTTTGAACAAAACATCAGAGAGCTCTAAATAATAAGCTAAAGGTTTTGAACAGAAATCTCATAGGAAGCAGTTCAAGTTTCTAAAGATGATACTAAGTTATTCTCTTACAGTGAATTTACTATATGAAGCAGATTGAATCTTTTGCTTTTTTGTAAAATGAAGTATTTATTTATTCATTTGTACCTTAGTGTAGGCAATAGAAGAAATAATTTACAAGCAATAACCAGAAATATTTCTAAACATTAGCTACAGTTGATTACTAAATATTTAGTGTCTTGTCCTTCCACAAATATTGAACCCACTAAAGAATATATTATATAGAGAGCTGTATCCAATTGACGCAAGGGTGGTGCCTTAAACATAGCACTTCCAAATGAATTTTGTAGAGAACAAACGTGCTTCTCTGCTCAAAATTCATAAATGGGTCCACATTTATATTAAATAAAACCAATAATTCTTAGCTTTCCGTAAATTAATATTTTAATATGAATATGTGTTTAGGGTCTTGCTACTCAATGTTTAACAGAACTTTGACTTTGTCCAACACACATTGAATTTTATTAAAATATCAAATAATTGGCTAAGCTTTGCAAGAGGTGGCTCCCTGTGTGTGACACCAGGCGGGGAAAATCCGCGAAAGTACACTGGCCCAGTGGGGCTCAACTGTGAAAGACTGTGAGTGTGACCTGTCTATGTCTGTCTACTGTCCTCTTGCGTGAAACTCTTGCGAGTGGGGCAAAAAGAGCCTCCAGAAACCTCACTCGCCCAGACGCCATTTTCAGGGAGGGACTTCAGAGCATAAAAACCGGCTAAGCTTTGCAAGAGCTGGCTCCCTGTGTGTGACACCAGGCGGGGAAAATCCGCGAAAGTACACTGGCCCAGTGGGGCTCAACTGTGAAAGACTGTGAGTGTGACCTGTCTATGTCTGTCTACTGTCCTCTTGCGTGAAACTCTTGCGAGTGGGGAAAAAAGAGCCTCCAGAAACCTCGCTCGCCCAGACGCCATTTTCAGGGAGGGACTTCAGAGCATAAAAACCGGCTAAGCTTTGCAAGAGCTGGCTCCCTGTGTGTGACACCAGGCGGGGAAAATCCGCGAAAGTACACTGGCCCAGTGGGGCTCAACTGTGAAAGACTGTGAGTGTGACCTGTCTATGTCTGTCTACTGTCCTCTTGCGTGAAACTCTTGCGAGTGGGGCAAAAAGAGGCTCAGAGGAGCACGGCCGCTCCGCTTCGCTACGCGGCCGTGCACTCTTTCTAAGGAAAGAACTCCATTGCAACAAGAAGGAAAAATCACACTAAGAACGGTGCTATATCACAGAAGCAAACATTTCTCTCTGGAATGTCTTCTCTGTTGCATGCTCGGGCCTAAGATTTGACCCAGTGTGAGGCTTCATCCACGGAGGACTCCCCTCCCTTAGAGGCAAGTCAGCCCATCCAGAAAGGGAGGAGCCAGAGGAGTGTGCTGCCTACATCATATAGACAATGAATACCACCACAACACGTAGAAAAACCCACAATACAAGTGTGACAATGGGGAAACAACGCAGGCCAGCATCAGACATAGAGAATGAAGATGACAATTCTGAGGACCAGATAATGACTGAACAACTAATCAACCTCTCAGATAAGGACTTTAGACTAGCAATATGGAAGGTGCTCAACAGACTCCAAGAAACCATGGATCGAGTTGAACAGAACACTAATAAGAACCAAGAAAATATGAAGGCAGAAATGACAAAACTCCAAACTGAAATAACATGCCAACTAACAGGACTGAAAAAGTCAGTAAACGAAGTGAATGACAAAATGGATAAGCTCTGGGACAGGGTATCAGAAGCTGAGAATAGACTTGGTGCTGTGGAAGATGAGATACATAACAATTCCATACAGCAGGAGAGATTGGACAAAAAACTTAAAGCAAATGAGCAGACAATGGAAAAATTAGTCAAAGAATGGGAACAGACGAAAATAGAAGTCTATGATAAGATCAACAGAAACAACTTAAGAATCATTGGAGTCCCAGAGACCCAGGAAGAAAATTTCCAGGAAGAATCAATGGTCAAGAACATCATTAAAGAGAAACTTCCAGAGCTAAATAATATATGTGATCAAATCCTGCATGCCCGAAGAGTACCAACCAAAAGAGACCCCAGAAAAACCACCCCAAGACACATCCTAGTCACAATGACAAATCCCACAGATAGAGACAGAATTCTGAAAACAGCAAGATCAAAAGGGGAAATCATGTTCAAGCAAGCTTCCCTGAGATTTACAGCAGACCTGTCACCAGAAACACTCAATGCCAGAAAGCAGTGGTGGGATATTGTGACAAGACTGAATGAAATGAATGCTTCACCCAGAATACTATACCCAGCAAAACTCACTTTCCGGTTTGATGGAAGAATACATGGTTTCACAGACAAAAAACAGCTCAGAAACTTCACAGACACAAAACCAGTCTTAAGAGAAAAACTGAAAGACCTAATCTAAGACAAGACTACCCAAAAGACACACCAAATTTTGAAATAAAGATGGCGTTAAATCCCAGGACAATTCTTTCTCTCAACGTCAATGGACTAAATGCACCAGTTAAGAGACACAGAGTGGCTAAATGGATCAAAAAACTCAATCCAACCTTCTGCTGCCTACAAGAAACGCACCTGAATAGTCAGAACAAACATAGACTCAAAATAAAAGGCTGGAGAAAAATTATCCAAGCAAACAACACCCATAAAAAAGCTGGAGTGGCCATACTAATATCAGATAATGCAAACTTTATACTCAAGAAGGTTGTAAGGGACAAAGACGGACATTTTATATTAATCAAGGGGTACATAGAGCAGGAAGAATTCACTCTCCTAAACATATATGCACCGAATGAGGGGCCAGCAAAATATTTAATACAACTGTTGACAAATCTGAAAAATAATATCAACAACAACACAATAATTGTGGGGGACCTTAACACGGCTTTGTCAACACTGGACAGGTCAACCAGACTGAAACCCAACAAGAATATACTAGACCTGAGGAGAGAAATGGAAGAAAGAGGCCTAGTGGATATATATAGGACACTCCATCCCCAGAAACCTGGATACACATTCTTCTCCAATGTACATGGGACATTCTCCAGGATAGACTACATGCTGGCACATAAAACATACCTCCATAAGATCAAGAGGATAGAAATTTTGCAGACTACCTTCGCTGACCACAAGGCTCTGAAATTATTTGTGAACTCCAAAGGGACTCAGAAGAAACACTTTAACACCTGGAAGTTAAACAGCCTCATGCTCAATAACCAGTGGGTCCGAGATGAAATCAAGGAGGAAATAAAAAGGTTCCTGGAAACAAATGACAATAAAGACACAAACTCTCAGAACTTATGGGACACAGCAAAAGCAGTACTGAGAGGAAAATTTATAGCTTTGCAAGCACACATCAGGAAGGAAGAAGGAGCTTACCTGAGTAGCTTAATGACACAGCTAATAGAACTAGAAAATGCTCAACAAAAGGACCCAAGAATAGGAAGACAGAAGGAAATAACAAAGCTGAGATCAGAAATCAAGGAAGTGGAAACTCAAAAAACAATCCGAAAGATCAACGAAAGCAGAAGTTGGTTCTTTGAAAAAATAAACAAGATTGATAGACCACTGGCAAACCTAACAAAGAAAGAGAGAGAGAGAAACTTGATAACTCGTATCAGGAATGAAAAAGGAGAGGTCACTACTGATATGACAGAGATTCAAAGGGTAATCAGAAACTACTTTGAAAAACTCTACGCCACTAAAAATGAGAACCTGGAAGAAATGGATAAATTCTTGGACTCTTATAATCTTCCACGGTTGAAGGAAGAGGATGTAGCATATCTAAACACCCCCATCACCATTGATGAAATTAAAACAGTAATCAAATGTCTGCCGAAAAACAAAAGCCCAGGTCCAGATGAATTCACTAATGAATTCTATCAAACTTTCCAAGAGGAACTACTGCCAATCTTGGCAAGACTCTTTCATGAAATTGAACAAACAGAAACACTTCCAAATAGCTTTTATGAAGCCAACATCACCTTGATACCTAAACCAGACAGAGACGCTACCAAAAAAGAAAATTACAGACCAATATCACTGATGAATGCAGATGCAAAGATCCTCAACAAAATCCTGGCAAATAGGATCCAATGCCTCGTTAAGAAAATCATCCACTACGATCAAGTAGGTTTCATCCCAGGAATGCAAGGCTGGTTTAACATCCGTAAATCTATCAACATAATACACAACATCAATAATAAGAAAAATAAAAACCACATGATCATATCAATAGATGCAGAGAAAGCATTTGATAAGGTCCAACACCCATTCTTGATCAAAACTCTCAGCAAGATGGGAATGGAGGGAACCTTTCTCAATATAGTGAAGGCCATCTACCACAAGCCAGTGGCAAATATTATCCTCAATGGAGAAAAACTGAAAGCCTTCCCTCTAAATTCTGGCACAAGACAAGGCTGTCCTCTCTCACCACTCCTATTCAACATAGCACTGGAAGTACTTGCTATAGCGATTAGGCAAGAAAAGGATATCAAGGGAATCCAGATAGGAAAGGAAGAAGTCAAGCTCTCACTGTTTGCAGATGACATGATACTCTATTTAGAAAACCCTAAAGACTCTATCAAAAAGCTTCTAGAAACAATAGACTCATATAGCAAGGTGGCAGGCTACAAAATTAACACACAAAAATCAATGGCCTTTCTATATACCAATAGTAATAAGGATGAAATGGACATTAAGAAAACAACCCCATTCACAATAGTGCCACACAAACTCAAATATCTTGGAATCAACTTGACTAAATATGTGAAGGACCTATACAAAGAAAACTATAAAACTCTGCTCCAAGAAATAAGAGAGGACACACGGAAATGGAAACACATACTCTGCTCATGGATTGGCAGGATTAACATCATCAAAATGTCAATACTCCCCAAGGCATTATACAGATTTAATGCCATCCCTCTAAAGATACCCATGACATTCTTCAAAGAAGTGGATCAGACACTTTTGAAATTCATTTGGAACAATAAACACCCTCGAATAGCTAAAGCAATCATTGGGAAAAAGAATATGGGAGGAATTACTTTTCCCAACTTTAAACTGTACTACAAAGCAACAGTTATCAAAACAGCATGGTATTGGAATAAGGATAGGTCCTCAGATCAGTGGAATAGGCTTGAATACTCAGAAAATGTTCCCCAGAGATACAACCACCTAATTTTTGATAAAGGAGCAGGAAATCCTAAATGGAGCAGGGAAAGCCTCTTCAACAAGTGGTGTTGGCACAATTGGATAGCCACTTGCAAAAAATTAAACTTAGACCCCCAGCTAACATCATGTACAAAGGTAAAATCCAAATGGATTAAAGACCTCGATATCAGCCCCAAAACCATAAGATATATAGAACAGCACATAGGCAAAACACTCCAGGACATTACAGGCATCTTCAAGGAGGAAACTGCACTCTCCAAGCAAGTGAAAGCAGAGATTAACAGATGGGAATATATTAAGCTGAGAAGCTTCTGCACCTCAAAGGAAATAGTGCCCAGGATACAAGATCCCCCCACTGAGTGGGAGAAACTATTCACCCAATACCCATCAGATAAGGGGCTAATCTCCAAAATATACAAGGCACTGACAGAACTTTACAAGAAAAAAACATCTAACCCCATCAAAAAATGGGGAGAAGAAATGAACAGACACTTTGACAAAGAAGAAATACACATGGCCAAAAGACACATGAAAAAATGTTCCACATCACTAATCATCAGGGAGATGCAAATCAAAACAACGATGAGATACCACCTCACACCCCAGAGAATGGCACACATCACAAAGAATGAGAATCAACAGTGTTGGCGGGGATGTGGAGAGAAAGGAACTCTTATCCACTGCTGGTGGGAATGCCGTCTAGTTCAACCTTTATGGAAAGCGATATGGAGATTCCTCCAAAAACTGGAAATCGAGCTCCCATACGATCCAGCTATACCACTCCTAGGAATATACCCTAGGAACACAAAAATACAATACAAAAACCCCTTCCTTACACCTATATTCATTGCAGCTCTATTTACCATAGCAAGACTCTGGAAACAACCAAGATGCCCTTCAACAGACGAATGGCTAAAGAAACTGTGGTACATATACACAATGGAATATTATGCAGCTGTCAGGAGAGATGAAGTCATGAAATTTTCCTATACATGGATGTACATGGAATCTATTATGCTGAGTGAAATAAGTCAGAGAGAGAGAGAAAAACGCAGAATGGTCTCACTCATCTATGGGTTTTAAGAAAAATGAAAGACACCCTGGTAATAATAATTTTCAGACACAAAAGAGAAAAGAGCTGGAAGTTCCAGCTCACCTCAGGAAGCTCACCACAAAGAGTGATGAGTTTAGTTAGAGAAATAACTACATTTTGAACTGTCCTAATATTGAGAATGTATGAGGGAAATGTAGAGCCTGTTTAGGGTACAGGCGGGGGTTGGGTGGGGAGGAGGGAGATTTGGGACTTGGGTGATGGGAATGTTGCACTGGTGATGGGTGGTGTTCCTTTTATGACTGAAACCCAAACACAATCATGTATGTAATCAAGGTGTTTAAATAAAAAAATTTATAAAAAAAATATATCAAATAATTTTTATGCATAGTGATATTTGAAAAGCACTTTAAAATGAGAAGTTAGAGTTTTCTTCTGGGTTCCAGTGCCATCACTGTTCTTCTGCCCTTTGGAACCAGCCAGACTTCCTGGCAGATTTGATCTAGGACTTCTTTCAACATCCTGATACTCTAGCACTCCAAACCACTAAATGAAAGATCATTGGAAAAGCTAAAGAAGACATCTACTGTGGGGGATATGGAGAGAAATCCTGGCAAATCTCCGAGTCCATCTAAATGCCTGAATGTTATAGATGAGGACCTAAAATCAACACTTAATGGTTTAGCAATAGAAATCAAGGAGACACTAGCCTCCAAAATTAAGAAATCTATAGATGATCAATTCCAAGAACTTTGTCAGAGAATGAGAAAATTCATACAAATGGAACTGAAGAAACTAAAAATTATGTTAGCAAACCATAATAGTATAATTACACAAGTGGAGAATCCCATAGATGAACTTGAAGACAAATTACAAGCTAGCAGTGATAAAGAGGTCAGGAAAGAAAGGAGAAACAAAACCCTGGAAGAAAATTTAAGGTACTTAATGAACAAAGACAAGAGAAATAATCTCCGAATTATAGGAATGCCAGAGGGAAAGAAAATGGAAAAGGGGAAGAACAAGTAGTGAGGGAGATAATAGAAAAGAACTTACCCACCCTTGGGAAAGAGGTTTCTCTACAAATCTGAGGGAAAAAAAAAGCCAAAAAAAAAAAAAAAGATCATAACAGAACAACACCAAGATATTTAGTAATCCAAATGGCAAAAAAAAAAAAAAAAAAAAAAAAAAAAGAGAGAGAGAGATTCACTCTTTAAAGCAGTAAGGAAAGAAAAAAACCCTCAAGTATAAAGGTAACAATATATTACAACAACATATAATCAAACAAGATCTTCCATTTGAAAAGAAAAGCAGGCAATAACATATTCAAACTACTGAATGATAGAAACTTTCAATCTAGAGTCCACTACCCAGCAAAACCCCATTTACATGGGAGAGAGGGTTAAAAACATTCCCAGACAAAAAATGAATTCACAATATTTGCGCTATCCAAACTAACCCTAAATGAGCTACTTAAAGACCAATTACACAAACCAAATCCACAATTGTAACAACAACCCTACACAATATAATTGCATAACAGCCCTTTCTATCAATAGTTTCCTTAAATGTCAGTGGGTTAAACTCTCCCATCAATAACGGATACAGCTGTTTAAATTGATCAAGTGTCCAATCAACTGCTCTTTATAGATGTCTATAATAATGCTCCAATGCTTTTATCCACAGAAACTGGTGTCAAATGTGTTTGGAAGTCATGGACTCCCACTACAGTGCTTGTTATAAGTAGTTTAATGACTTGATTTTACTATATCTATAATAACTCCTTGATACTTTTGTCCACAGTACTGCTTGGAGATATAGGTTGATCATCCCAGTTCCACATAACAATGCTATACTATATTAGACTCAGAAAACTGAGCTTATTATGATAATGTCACAAAAAAAATTCTAGTCTATTCATTTTCTACTTGATTATGCCTGCTAATATAATCTAATGTTTATGTCCACAGATAACAATGTAATATGCAACTGCATGCTATAAACTCCTGTTACAGAGCTCATTCATTGAATATTTATTGTAATCTGTTTTTTAAGTGTAGATAGCTTACCATTTTACCATAATGCTCATGATTTTAGATTGATTTTAGTAAAGGACCCAATAGACATACTAAATGCTCAAGATCCACTAGACAATATCTCATGGTGTGGACTTCTCTTACAATGCTTATAACCATTATCACTTAATGTTCTAGACTTCAAAACTATGATTGTTTTTAAGAATGTTCTATACACAATCTACTAAGTCTTTCTTCAATGAAGTTTATCCTCACCAATGATGATTTGCTTAGAAAATGGAAAACCTTTCCATCTGACTTGGTGGCTTTTTATTTTTTAAGCATTCTATCCCATTTCACCTGAGTCTGCTTTTCAACTGTAACCCCTGGATTGGTCCTCAGTGTCTGTCTATGTGTGCACATGAGTTTTCGTGTTGCCCATCTCAATGTCTGTCTAATGTCCATCTGTAATATACATTATGGCTATGTTGTATACTGCCTTTTCTCCTGTTATATATAACCCTTTCTCAACCCCCCTTCTTTTACCATCTTACAAATTCTTTTCTAACCATTCACTCTTTAATCCCCATCTGTTATTTCCCCAAACTGAAACTTTTTAACATCAATTCTTACTCCTCAGGAAGTAGAACATTCTCCCCACCCCAACCAGCTGACAACCAGCACCCAAAGTGAAAAGACAGATTCTCAGCCTGAGAAGCTGAAACTGACACTGCTGCTGATTTGCTCTTGGTGGGTCTCCCCCCCTCTTCCTCTCACTGTTGACTGTTGCTTACTACCAGATTCGGTTTCTGAGAAGCCCCAAGCTCGAGGACATTTCCTGATATGTGACTGCTGGGAGCCATTTTTTAGACTTCACAAGATGAAATCGCAGGCTTAAGCTGTGCTCAAGATTTTATCCCACCCCTAATTATTTCAAAAGACTTAAAGGGGACATGTATATCTTCTTTGAATATTTCTTTAGATATATTTCCTTAATAGGTATGACTCTTATTGTCTATCTTCTATATAGTGGCAATTTCCCCATTTTTTTGAGATCTATTTAGTAGAGAATTCTAGTAGATAAGTTTTTTTTACTGTTTTGAATTATGTTAGAACACAGTTATAGGGATTGTTTAGCTTGTTATTTTTACCCTTATGTGCAACAGTAGTACCATATAGTACCATGTGGCATTGTAGCTTTTTGCATAGGCACATTAAAATAGAGAAATCTATTTTATCTATTTTAATCTACAAACCAGTTCTTACCTAATAGGCATATGGACATATAAATTTTACATAACAGTGGGGCCTTACACCCTGAACACTTGTCACAGTGACTAGCCTTGGCTTTAGAAGATTGGACATTGACCATTCACCCCTGAATCTTGGACTCTGTCTATGGAAACAGCAATGTTTTCTACACCAGCACCAGAAATTGGACTTCTATCAGAGCAGACCCTTCTGCTGCCCTGGCATAGACTTACTCCAGAGTGGGTTCATATAACACTCTGATGACTTGATAACAGCAACAAGCTGCTTTTAGGGTAGGGCTCTCTGCATTGTCACCTAATGGTGAGATGAAACCAAAAAATGTTCCTTGTCACTCTAACTTCTACATAGGATCTGTATTGAAACCAGGATCTCTAACTACAGAAACTTAACAGCAACAATTGTGATTTTACTGGGACCACAGAGAAAGACTTTGGGGTTAGACAACTTAGCATGCCTGGAGCCTGTAGTTGTTCTTATGCCAGGATACTTCATGGGTAAGGTTTCCCTGTTTTTAGACCAAAGGTTTTTTCTATTTTCCCCAAATTTTGCTCTGCCTATGCAAACAACAACTGCCATATACACTCCTTTTTATTGTACTTTTTATCTCTTATCTTTAAAAAAAAAGAGAGCTTAGTAAACTTTCTGCTATTGTATTAATGACCTTATTGGATATACAATAATTTCCACAAATGTACTTGCTATTTAGCTTTGTCTTCTTTCTTTTTTCTTCTCTTTCATTTTATTTTTAGTTTTTCTTTCTATTTTCTATTTTTCTCAATAACTTTGCCTTCCCTTATCTTGAAACAAATGTATTATGATCAATTATGTCAACTTTGTGATTCATTTTTTTAAATAAAAAATTAAAGAATAAATAAAATAAGAATTTAATTCAACCAAATTTTCCATTAAAGTCAATCATACTATTTTATGATTTACATAAATCACATATATTCTATAAATGCACACAAATGATCAGTCATTTATCTGACCTGAATATAATTGGCATAATAGATATTTTTAATAATGCATTAAAATAATGGCAGAAAATATTGTAAATTTTCCTAGTTCGCTGAAGTGAATCTACTTTTCTCTGAATTATATTTAGAGATATATGTGCTGTTTTACTGTTTATTTGTTCTTGCTTTACTTATAGGCTTACTAAATGGATAATGATTAGTTCCAGTTAATTCTGCAGTTGATCATATATTGTTTACCAGTATAAAGCTTCTGAGATTTATGTTTTCCATTTGTTGAGATTGAAGTCTTATACAGAGTATTGGAAGTCTACATCAACATATTCTTAAAATAAAACTTTTAAGTTTTAATAATTATAAGCTAAAAAAGATCTATAAATAAAAATATATTTTTCAAATTTCTTTTCTGCTATTATAAGATATAAATACATGTCTTGCATAGGATTTAACAGGGAACTTTTTTAAGGGAGGGGTGGATACTTCTCTTCCTTCTTCCTTCTTCCTGCTATCTGGAATGCAAGTAAGTCTAGTATAGTTTCATTATGGACAGCTGTAGTAAAGGAAAGAATCAACAAGCAGAAAAACAAAAGAAAATTTACTTAGTTCTTTCGTTCCTCAGTTTGGGGCTGATTTAAGAGTTATTTAATGTGAGATATATATATTGTTCTATAAGTAGCATTTTCAGTTTGTTTATAGTATGTGAATAATCCTAAAATAAATCATATACCATTCAAATCATATACCATGTTTATAAACCATAAATAAATAAGCAGTTTGTATTTTGCATTAAGAAAATATGACTGGGGCCATAGAGATAGAATGACAGGTAGAGCATGTTTGCATGTAATCAACCTGTGTTTCACTTCTGATACTACAGATATTTCTCTAAGCAATGTCTGGAGTTAACCTCAAGGACAAAGCAAGAACAAACACTGAGCATAATCAGGTATGGTTCAAAACCTAGAAAAAAATAAATATAGATGGAAAGTTTGGCAATCAGAAGTAGAAAAAATAGGGCCAGAGAGATAACATGGAGGTTGAGTGTTTGCCTTGCATGCAGAAGGACGGTGGTTTGGATCCTGGCATCCCATATGATCTGTGATTTCTGAGCATAGAGACAGGAGTAACCCCTGAGCACTGCCGGGTGTGACCCCCAAAAAATTAATAAAACAAAAAAGTAGAAAAATAAATAGAATGAAGTTCTGTGGAATTTAATAGTTTGTGTTTTATTAATATTATAAACAGCTATAATATTTAGTTCCAATAAATTTAGATCAGGAATATTCTCTTAATTAAATTTTCATGGTAACCTATATTTATTTATTGTGAAGAGATTTTTTTTAACTTACTTAGATATGAGGGAGAGTATAAGAGGAAGTATGTACTTATGAAAGAACACAGTTCTCTCTTGAGTGGAAAAAACTAGTAAAAACATAGATACAAGCAAATGAGATACATGCTGAAGAAAGAACAAAGGCTTGAGGAGCTAACACATATTAATTTATATTATAGAATGATAAAGAAATGGTTCAGTCTCTCATTGATCTTTTATTAATGCATTCATTAAAATAACAATTTTATAATGTGTTATTTTCTACCAGACTGTATATGAGAAAATTCAAATTTAAAGAAAAATAAGTAATATTTTCTTGTTAGCTAATAGAAAAATTATGGGAGACAGATTATCAAAACCTAAAAGAAATACTATGAGACTAAATGTCAAGATAGGATATATAGCCTGTCAATGTGACTAAGTTACACTGGAGTCAGGCATGCAGGCCAGGCCAACCGAACAATGTCAATAGGGAACAGAAGTTTCATTCTAGGGGAGCTATAAGTAATTTATATAATAGATAAAACTGATGAGGTCAGAAAGATTATGTGTCTTACGTGCCATTCTACAGAAAATAGACTAACTCACAGAGGATTAAAGTGACATTGCAAGGTTTTAATGCAGGGAAGTGACACTGTCAGATTAGTGTTTATTTAAAATACTCTGTTGCTGAATTGAGGAAGACAGCACAGGAAGCAAGGAAATAATTTAAGAAACTACTTTATTACTTTAGTCAAAATTGTAATGCTAGACTGGATCTAAGCAATATTGAAAAAATGTAGTCATAGGGAACATAGATTGAAAGATATGTGATATAGAAAACCATCAGGAATCAACCATTGATATGCTATGCAGTGTAACAGAAAAAAAAATGATTCTTTAAAAGGCAGTGTTGGAATGATATCAAGAAACAATAGTGATGATGATTAGGACCAGTTCTTGGTAGGATGTGGGATTATTGAGATTGACCTGTTTCTACTTCACTCAGTATAAGCCTTGTTAATCATTGGTTTAGAGACATCTTGGAATGTAGCACCTTTAATTGGTGCTGAGACCATCTGGTCCCACCTCCAGGTGTGATGATTTCTCTTAGCTTAAATACTCAGATGGAGAGGAAGTCACCCTCTTACATCTCCAGATCTCCTTAGAGCTGGTGGCTTTCTAGAAGGAAAAGATAATCATGGAGGAACTCCTGAAAGCCCTTTTCTCTCTCCATGTATGTGTGTGTGTGTGTGTGTGTGTGTGTGTGTGTGTGTGTGTGTGTGTGTGTGTGTGTGTGTGTGTGTGTGAATTATTTTTCAGACCACCGTCCAATTACAGACTTGCATCTCTCCAGTGTTCTCATGTTTGAATCTGAGGACTTTATAACATCAGACTTTTAATCTGAGGGTCCAGGGTTCAAGCCCCTGTTCAGGCGTCATTATATTGAATAAAGTGGGAACTAAAACAAATGGATATGTGAAGTTTTAATTTAATGAATTTGATGAATTGTTGGAATTGTTGGAAAATAAGAAATCAGGACAGAATAAATGATCAGTGTCTGGTGTGTTAGAGGGAGTGAATTAATATAAAAACATGTAGATGTATAAATATTATGTAAAAGACACTTAGTGTTTTTTAATCATTAAATAAAGGAATAAAGTGGGGAGTAGATCTGATGTTTGTAGGCATGGGAAAGTAAAAAAACAAAGTAGAAAGAGGCCATGCCTAGTGGCCACAATAAAAAAAAAAGATGCATAAGGAAAATTAACTGGCTAGCTATTATTGTTTTATCATTTAAAATGTTTTATTGTTTTATCACTTTAAAAATACACTTTATTAAGTGCTGGGACATGAATAAAGTATAAATTACATGTCTTGCATGCATGTGAACAAGGTTTTATATACACTTATATTACATACTTATACACATTGTCTCTCTGGGAACTTCTTCTGTATTCTATTGTGTGTGAAATACATTCAAGGATTAGTTGTTGAATCTTAATGAAAATTTCAATCTAATTAGTAACAATATATTGTAAAAGTGACCTTGGAACATTCCTCAAAAAACTAGAAATTGAGCTCTCATATAATCCAGCAATACCACTCCTATGAATATATCCTAGGTACATAAAAGCACAAGGTTGAAAAGTCTTCTGCATTCCTTTGTTCACTGTAGCACTATTCACAATAGACAGAATCTGGAAACAACCCAAGAACAGTTGAGTGAATAAAGGAAGTATGGTACATATAGACAATGATATACTACACAGCTATTTGAAAAATGAAGTCACATAACTGTTATAAGTGAATGATATGGGGAGTATTACATTGTGCAAAATAAGTCAGAGGGAGAGTAAAGATACAGAATAATCTCACTCATTTGTGAGATATGAAAAATAGTATAATAATACCCAGAGTCAATAGAAACAAGGACTAGGAGGACCAGTCCATTGTAGGAAGCTTGTCACAATATTGGAGGAGTGCAGTTAAGAAAGAATTAGAACTATGGTAGTTGGAAATAATCATTCTGGACAAGAGCATGGTGCTTAAAGAAGATAAAGTGAAATGCATGGTACCCCTTTATTAATAATAGTGCAAACCATAGAGTATAAAAAGGAGGGGGAGAGAGGAGAGATAAAGAGCGAGAATGAGAGGAGAGGAAGAGAGAGAGAGAAAGAGAGAGAGAAAAGGTAGGAGATTTGTAGTGAGGGAGAGAGAAGTAAAATGTCTGCCCCAGAGGCAGGGAGGACTGTGGGAGGGATGCTGGGGACATTGACGGTGGGAAATGTGGATTGAAAAGAACCTCATATATTGTATGCCTGAGACTTAATTATGAACACCTTTGTAATTGTTAAAAAGATAAAGCCAACTGTATTGTGAATAACCTTGTGACCACAATGTTTAAGTAAGGTAAAAAAAATATAGTCTTTTTTATTTTAAATAACCATCGGTAGAAGAAAATGCCAGATGGGTTCAGCAGACAGTAATTACTCCTCATATTCTGTGAAGAGGAATGACTTCTGCTGGGACTTTAAAGAGATGCTATATTTCAGACAAGTAGAAAGGAAGTTGAACCTGAGACAGATGGCAAAAAAGAGTGTGAGAGGAAGGTGTGACATTTTCTAAATAGAATATTAGTAGAATAATTTGAAAACTATAATGAGGTTAGAATAGTTTTCAAGTAGAATAAAAGCTTTAGAGGATTGGAGGTAATAGAAATAATACAAACTGCAATGAAAGCCAAGCTGAGCAGAAGTAAACTCTTAAGAACAGTATTATCTGAGTGTTTGCATCTCCTGACACTGAGTCACCTTAAAGGAAGTAACCAGTTCCTGGCCAGTGATTGATGGAACAGGATATGGCTGCTTCGGGTTTGGGATCCCTTTTACTAGTCAGGAAGTCTGGGAAAGGGTGGTTGTATACTGTGCTCTTGGTTCTCATCAAACCCAGCCATTGCTGACTGAGGACATTTCAGAGAGGAGCTGTGTGTTCTATACAGCTAAGTGTTCTGCCTTCATGTCCACAGACCTATTTATATTCATACTTCCTCCCACCCCATTGTCATCTACATAGCTATGGAAGCCCCAGTAACAGATTAGTGAGGCATAGTGGCTCTTTGAATAAAGGCAGGATGAGTTTGGGATTGTTTTATTGTCTTTTATTATTATTTATCTGTCACGGGAATTTCAAATGCCCAGATCTGCTCTCAGAGACAAACAGCAAGCAATGAAAGAAGATCCCTCTATCTGAGCAGTCAGGATGTCTGTGACCCCGTGTCAAGCCCTGAGCTAAATAGAAAGCTCTCATAAGCTTGCAGGGTATCTGAGCTAACTTTAGAATCTTTGAAGGATGTGCAGGTGGGCGAGAAGCAGAGACCTGCTGTTTTTGTGTAGAGTGATGGCTTTTGAGAAGATGTTTGGAACAGGAAGGAATGAGCAGGTGGGAGAAATGACTTATAACTAAAAAGAGATATTTTATCATATTAGTGCCACATTTGGACAGAGGAGGCAAGCAATTCCTTTGTTTTCCATCATCATCATCATCATCATCATCATCATCATCATCATCATCATCATGTGTTTACTTTTTATTTTTGTTTTGGGGGTCACAACCAGCTGTGGTCAGAGCTTATTCCTGATACTGCACTTAGCAATCATTCCTGTCAGAGATCGGGGTATCATATGGAGTGCCAGGGATTGAACCCAGGTCAGCTGCATACAAGACAAATGCATCTAAATGCCACCTATATTATCTCTCTAGTCCTAATTATATGTGTTTAAGACCTTACTGCAAAACAGTGGTGGAGGGAGGTCAACACAGGTGGTGGGAATTGCCCTAATTCACTGTCACTATGTACCTTAAATATAACTCTGAAAGACTTGTAATTTACATTGGTCTCAATTAAAAAGAAGAAAAATAACTACTAATTAAAACATGAAAGTACATAATGTCTTTTAGATTCTTTTATTTTTTGAGATTGACATTGGTTTTTGAATGCAAAAAAACTGCCTGAATTATAATTCTTGTCATTGGCTCTGTGCATGACATCAAGGCATATGTGTGCTTCCATGCATGTGGAAGGAAAGGTTAGATTGAAAAGAGATGTAATTTTCCTTTCTCAGATGGTTCGTTTATTTTGATAGCTGCAAATGCACAAAAGAGAGTGGGCATAGACTTTGGTTGCAGGTGTTCCCCAAGCAAGCACAATTTAGGGGGGGGGGGGCTAGATGGTGGAAAACCTGTAGATTTCCTTTCCAAATAGAAGCTGGGAAATCATCCAACACGTCCCACTTTCCTGAGAGGAAGCAAGATGTGGGGACAGGAAGGCTGTGTCAATAAAGCAGCACAGCAAAGCAGTTTTCAATTGTTTCTGCATCATAAATACTCTCTAGCCAAACTTATAAAATTTTGATTCTGAGCAAATGTGATTTGCTGACATTCTTCAGCGAAATGGAAGAGGAATTAGATTTGTGGTCCTTTTACATGAAATTGGCTGTAAAATAACACAGAAAGAAAATCTCAGAGAGGAGACACACTTATCAAACGAAGAGTGCTAATTAGAGACTGGAAGATTGCACTTCCTCCTCCCAAACTGCCCAGAAAAAGGATGTGCGCATCCCAGGAGGGGTTTCCTGCTTGGGCCAGTAGCCTCTACTTCTAATATCTTACTAGCCTTGACTGCATCAAGAATCCATGCGCTGATTCCAGCTTCCCCAGTTTCTTCCGGTTACTTTCAAAAGGGTCTATCATAGCTTGCCTCCACCCTTACCCCACCTGTTCTCCCAAACACACCATCTTTCATTTCCAGCACTAAGTTCTTCTGGGTGCTGACTAAATTGAATTTAAGTCTTTCCTAACTCTTCAGCCCCTCCCCTTCTTCCTCTGATTGTCACAGCCTCAAAGCTGTCGTCATTCTCTAACTGCAGGTGCTCCTGGGTGACTGCTGTCATAGTGAGACAACTATTCCTTGTCCTGCTGTTCCTGTTATTTAACTCTGTGCCCACATCTAGGAAGAGAAATATGTCAAGACATTAAATAAGGTTCTGGGGCTGGGGTCTGAGATCTTTACTACAATGGTGGCTGATACACTTTGACAAAATTCCTGATTCAAAAGAGAGGGGTCTCTGTAGCATATTCCTTTCCTACTCTGAACATCATAGACACAAGTGATACATTGCATCAAAAGGAAGATGGTTTCCAAGTAGGTAGAAAAATTGGTATGGAGTCCACAGTATTCAGCAAACTAATGAGAGCATATGTGGTACATGGAAAAAAGATGAGAGCTGGGAAAAGGGGTTTAAACAGATCATTTTAATCTTACATAACACTAAAATTTGTAGTTTGACAATATACATTTATTTTCTCCAACTATACAGCAAATCATTGCACACTGACCAGGTACACACATATGATGGAAAATAGTGGGAACATAGGGCCAAGCAATGTTAGACATAGAAAACATGGTCTGAATATGTTGGCCATTCTTTTTCACCATATGTATATAGGGCTTGTGTACCCTTATTTTTCAGGGATAGCCCTAGTTTATTCGTGCTTTCTCTTGATTGGGAGTACTTTTTCTCTCATATTTCTCTCTGTTTAGGACCAGAGAGATTGCTCAAACAGCTGAAACTCATGCCTAGCTTTCATGGGGATTTGAGTTTGATTTCCTGAACTGTATCCCCTTCAGAATTTCTGAATATTGCCCCTGAATATCACTGAGACAATTCTCAAATATTTCTGTGTGGTTGATTATTTATACAACCATGGTAACTTTTATTGTGTGTCTGGAGCTCACTAAGGCTCTGGAAATATAAAAAGATCTGGTCTTTAGTAAACTGACAGTCTAGTAATGTAAACAGACAAAATAAGTATTACTTAATAAAGGTTTAAGCATTTATAAATGAAAGTCATTGAAAGAAATTATCTAGTTCTTGAAAAATAATTATAATTATCTAAAAGAGCCTGGGAAGAATATGAGAGTAAAAACTAATGAGCATTAACCAGTATTTCTTTCCTAAGATAAATGGACAAAAGAAATTATGTGTCCTAAATTAGAAAAGATAGGTGGCTGAATTAGAAACTGTAAGACAAGGGCCTAATCATTTGAATAATATTAAATCAAAATTTGTTGTAAGAAACCATATAGTTTACACAAACATTTTATTTTACTTTAATTAATTTAGGTGGGAAGTAGTTTGGGGGCCACAATGAGCAGTGCTTGGGACTAGTGCTGGCTCTGTGCTCAGGGTCACTAGTAGAAGTAATCAGTACTAATGGAAACATGATGCTGCAGATGGAACTGGGATTAGCTTTAGAAAAGGAAAATACCTTAATTTTTATATTAAGATTGTAGAATACACTGACACCAATATATTTTTATATATTTGTATATATTTTATATATGGTTTTAAAATAATTTTCAGTAACTTCTGTCACTTTCATACACACTATCTGTTGAATAATATTATGCAGACATAAATACAATGAAACATACATATGTGCAAACAAAAATATGAATTGTTCACTATTTGACCACATATGTATTTCACTTTTCATTGTATAATCTCCTAAGTATAATTTGAGACCTAGAGATTATAAACTTCTAATTCTTTCTGAGATTTTTTATTATTTACTTCTATAACTTACTTTATTATTATTATTTGTATTATTATGTATTTATTAATTTTACTTTTTAATTAATTAAATAAGTTTACTTTTTATTACTTACTTTTTCTTCCCTTTTTTCCGAGTTTTTAATTTCCATCTACTATGAGAAATTTCTAGTTTGATGTCTTTTTATAAATAGTTAAACTACACTAACCAAAGCCCTTGTTGATAAAAGAGGGCTTTCTATAACTTTTTGGACAATGGAATGAGAGGGGACTGATATGCAATATTGTAAGAACTGTTCTCTAAAATCTCCCGAGAGTCAAGGGCAACTAGCAGAATATTGACAAGGAGCACAGAATTTTTCATTTGGGTGAAAAGTTCTGACACTAATAAATGACTGAGATGGAGCAGTTTGTTAAGGCAATCAGAGATCACGATTTTAAACAGTACATCTTCTTTTCTTGCTCACCCCTTCCACTAAAGTTCAGCAGAAGTCAAAAAAAAATGACTGAGAATGGGTAAATCATTATTTTAGTTATTCTCCTGTTTTCTTACTTTGGAGCAGGCCTAGAACAATGAAAAAGACTTAAGCTTTTGTTTTGTTATGCTTTGATTATTTTTTGCTAGTGTCAACTGTGGTCCATAGGAAGATTAAAAACCACTCGAGTCTGGTTAAGCAAAACTTCAATCTAATCATTATGTAACCATGATTCTTCCTCCAACATTCAAAGAAACAGACACATTGTGAGAAGATATCTTCTAGTAGTCCATCTATGTTACTTAAATTTCCTGAACACCGTGAGTTGGGATTTTCTTCTTTTTTTTTATTTTTTTTTTATTTTTTAAAACCAGGACATTTATTCACAAGACTAGTTGTTGAATTCCTTAAGATGAACTGGATGCTGCAACAGCTGCTCTCTTAGGTTTAGGCGTTGTTCCCTCACGGAATCCATGTCTGAATCTGGGATTTTCTTCTTAGCCTCTTTCACTAATTGCTCACTAGACCTCTACTCTCTTTACTTAGTTTAACATTCTTACTATAGAAGGCCCTATTTTGAGGAAGAAAACAGACTTGTTTACTTACTAAGGAAAACAAACCTCAGGAATCAGAAAGCTTGATAAATTCAGAGGTAGAGCAAAGAACATTCCCTTTAACAGCTTAAAATCTGGTAGTACACAGTTTAGTTTATTCTTTGTTTTTTGATTTGGGACCACACCCAACTCTTCTAGGTTTTACTTCTGGCTCTGTGCTGAGAGTTCACTCCTGACTGGGCTCTGCATTCCATATGGAGTTCCAGGGATCAAAACCTGGTTGGCCTTGTGCAAGGCAAGAACCTTACTACCATTGTTTTTTCTCTTCAGGCACACATAACTTCCTAACTATGTGTGTGGGTCTAGTTTCCTGGTGGGGGTCACATAATTGAATGGCAAAGGTCACAAAAGTTTGGCAACAGTAAGAGATTTGTAATAAATTAATAAACAATAATAATAAAAATAAAAATTATAATTATAAATAAGAAATACTAATTATTATAAATAATAAATAAAACTTAAATATGTAATAAAAATAAATTCAAAATAGACTATGTAATCAATACTGGAGCTATTCACCTTTGCTGCAGTTATTGGGTAGAAAGGGACTTAGAGTGGAAAAAGTTTAAGAAGTCCTGGTACAGAAAAGCTGTTCCCATAATGGTTATGATAAACATATGAAGACTCAATATATATTTTAATAGATAATTAACTGTAAATATATATTAAGTACAAGGTATGCTCAATTTGATCTAGGATGTGAAGAGGATTTTATAGAGTACACAGTGTTCTGGCAGGGTTTCCAAAGAGGAAAAGGCTTGTCAGGTAAAGTCAGCATCTAAAGCATAGGAATATGATACTGTAAATGCAAAAGAAAAAGGCAGAAAAGAAGTTACTATTGGGACCACAGAGATAGCACAGTGGGTAGGGTGTTTGACTTGCATGTTGCTGAGCAGGGCTTGATCCTTGGCATCCTGTATGGCCCTGAAGCCTGCCAGAAGTAATTGGTGATGGGAATGTTGCACTGGTAAAGGTTGAGTGTTCTTTATATGACTAAAACCCAACTACAATCATGCTTGTAATCAAGGTGTTTACATAAGAATATTCAAAAAATAAAAGGAAGAAAAAAACAATACATAAATAATAACTTAATAAATAAATAATAAAGAAGTAATTTCTAAGCACAAAGTAAGTAGTAACCCCTGAGCCCCACCAGGTATGGCCCCAGAACACAAACAAACAACAAAAACAAAAAAAAAAAGAAAAAGAAAAGAAAAGAATAAGTTACTATTTAAGTTAATTTACTATTGATGATTGTTAGAGCACAATATGTGCAGATTAAAATCCTTTTTGTCCAGATTGGGAAAGCCTTGGGAAGTGCCTCAGCTTTACTTGGAGGTCACTCTTTAAATCATTGTGATAAACCTGTGATTTTGTTTACAGTCTTGTTGTATTTTGTATTTTATCATTAAAACTGCATGTGTCTAAGGCTTTACACAGTTCCTTTGAAGTTTCCTCAGCTATGATTTCATTACTTCATGTTTGGTGAGTCAGAGAGAGCAAGTGGGATCAGGATGTGCTGAACAATGGGACTGGGAATAACCATTCTCCCAGGTTAAAGGAAGCTGATAAGGTCAGAGGGTGGAGTCTTGCTCACCACCCTTCGAAGGCCAGATTGTAAAAGACTCAGTACAGAGCTCTTGAGGAAGATGTCTAGAGGCCTCAGACACAGGGATGAGTTAAATATGAATTAAATATTTTTGAGAGTTTGTGATACCATCTTCAAATCCCACAAAATTCAAGTATCTTTCTATTATCTAATGTTCTTAAGCACACTACTTGAGGAAGTAACAAAATATGTCTACACTACCACTGTCAATAATTACTTTAAAAATAACCATTTAGTCATTTCTGAAAGATAAGGCTTAATTTCAGATAGAATTTTCCAAACTGTGCTGATTTTTGTGAAATTTGTCATGCTTTTGTGATGGTTTGTCTCTTGCCTTTATAAAAATAACTAGAATAAGAGAATGCTGAATATTGGTTTTGTTTTCCTCCTTTCTCCTCAATATTCAGATCTCTTTTTATATGGACCCAGAAAAGCAAGTCTTTTAAATAAGCTTGGTACTTAGATTTTTAGCAAAATATTAAAAAAAATCTCTTCCCCAAGGACAGTCAAAAATCTCCCAAGTTATATCTTAAAGGAATTGAACTAAATAATAAATGATACATACATATTGGAACACTATTTACACTATAAATTATTGGAAATGAAACTTAAAAGAATATTAGCTTATTTAGAAAGAAGCAAAAAATAGCTAGAGAGGCAGACAATGGGGAGTGCGCAAGTACATTGATGCCCAAGATAGAAATCAATTTCTACGAGAGGACAGACTGTCATCAAAACTGTGAATCCTACAATAAGTCTGCTAAGTCTTGCTTGTACCACCCAGCTACCACTAAGTGCTATTTATAACATCTTCCAGCTGGACACTGTGCTTCATCTTCAAGGATAAGATCAGGATTGCTCGGGAAATGGCTGTCACACTGTTGACTTTCTCATGACCCTCCCTCCCCTATGACCCAGCAGGTGCTTTCACAAGTTAAGTGCACGCGGGAAATTCCGTAAACAACAACAACTGTGGGAGATGATTTTCTTGGTTGATAACTCTGGAACAGGATCTCATGGATGGAGTAGAATAAATACCTCATGCCCAGGAAATAATGCAAGTCACATGCTGATAACAACTTTTTGCTCCATTCTTATTTAAATAACTCGTGAAACTAGACTCTGGAAAGTTCTCCAGGCCTCAGGGTTCATTTCCCACAATCCAAATAGAACAGAAGTAAAGTTTTAGGTCAGACATGTCTTTCAAAATAAACTGTGTAATGAACACATACTGTAAGGAAAGTGGGTTCTGTTATTCCAGAAGAGCAGAATAGAAAGCTGGGTATTGTTCTGGAGCCAAAATGTTAAGACAGTTGGTGGGTGGAGCAGACATGGTAGGGAAAGAATAATTTGTTTATAAGGCCTGTGGCTTTTTAAAAACAAAACAAACAAACAAACAGAACAGAACACATTGAGTAAAACATATCCAAATTGTTTACTTTCTTATTAGTACTTTTCAACCTTGTCGAGTCATTTTTATTATTCACATCACATTTTCAGGAAATTAAGTAATGTCTTGACAAATAACAGAGCTGATTGTAAACAAACTTTGCTAGACAGCATAATGGCATAAAATTCCACTTGTTGTTCACAGAGTTTTTGAATTGCATCCAGGAGTAGGACCAAATTTCTTCATTGAAAATGCTATGCAATAATTATATTATTTATTGCTTATAAAGTTCACACTTTGTACCAGCTTCTTTCCTAAGCACTTAATTAACTCACTGAAGACTCATAATAAATATATAACAAGGAAGCATTATTCCCAGTTTTGGAATAAAAAAGCAGCTTAGAGAATTAAAACATTTAAAATCACATAAATATTAAGTGACCTAGGATGGTGATGTACAGGGTAGGCTGAGGGGAGTCGGACTTTAAACCTAAGCCTGCTGGCAATCATCCTTCTACTTATGGTTGACTTTCATTTGTTTTGAAGGTAGTAATCCTTTTGAGACACAAAAACCTTTAAGCTGTTTCAGCTTAGTGTGAATGCATTTCAAATACTTTACTGAAGGTTATGGAAACCAAAGTTTTCCCTAGGAGATAAAAAAAAAAAAGCAAGGATACAAACACAAGGAATATTTACTTAGATTCAAGAATTTGTTTGGTGGTGACAGAGGGGGTACTTGGTACAGATAATCTTAAAGGAAAGGATAATTTTATAATTTTACTCAAGACTAGTTCATAATGAATGCCTTTTGAATTTGTCTCAACCAGAATACCAAATCAATCAGATACATTAAAGTTATTATGGAATTTTTAATATAAGCAATTTTTTTTTGATTATTGGGTCACACCCAGCAGCACTCAGGGGTTACTCCTGGCTCTATGCTCAGAATCGCTCCTGGGGACCACATGGTATGCCGGAATTCAAACCACCATCCTCTGCATGCAAGGCAAATGCCCTACCTCCATGCTATCTCTCCAGCCCCATATGCAATTTATTTGATTTGAGTAATCACCAGTTCTATATACAGTCTTAAAAATATAAGCCTTTTTTCAGAACTTTCCAGGATATGGACCACAGATATGTCATCTCTGATTTAACTCCAATGGCAAAGATAACAAAAGCAAACAAATGTGACTACAGTAAATTAATTTTTGTATGGTTAAAAAAAACTTTGGTAAAATATAGATACTGACTAAATGGAAGAAAATATTTGCATAAAATACAACAAAGAAAGAGCTAATATTCAATATATAGTCACAAAACTCGATAAGAACAGAAACCAGTAATCCCATCCAAAACTTTGAGGAAGACACTTCTTTAAAGAAGATATAATGGATGAATAGTAGGCATGCAAAAAGTTTTCATCATCACTTATGAAACAATGAAATGCCATCTCATTCTAGTGAAAATGACATATCAAATAGACTAAAATATATCAACAAGTATTGATGGGAACTCAACACAAAAAGAATTCTTATTCCCTGTTGGCAAGAATATTACCTGGTTCAAACTATGAAAAACAGTATAGTGATTCCTCAAAAAAATTAAGAACATGGGGCTGGAGAGATTGCATAGCAGAAGGACTTCTGCTTTATCTGTGGTTGACCCAGGACAGACCTGGATTCGATACCTGGCATCCATTTATGGTCCCCCAAGCCTGCCAGGAATGATTTCTATGTGCAGAGCCAGGAGTAACCCCCTGAGCAGCACCGGGTGTGACCCAAAAACAAACAAATAAAAAACAAAAAAAAAATAAAAAAAGAACTCTCAAATTAAGAAAAACATTAATTTAAAAAGAGGGGTCCAGAGTAAAATAGTACCATATGTAGAGCATTTCCCTTTCACCCATCTGACTATCTGGGTGGTTTGATCCCTGGATACAGAGTGTGCAGCCAAACCAAACTAACCAAAATAAAATGCCAACCATACACACACACACACACACACACACACACACACACACACACACACACACACACACACACACACACACACATCTGCTCATTGTAGCACTAAATACAATAACCAGGCTAAATCAATCATCCAAATATCCAAAGTCAGGTGAATGGATAAATAAATGGTGGCACATATACACAATGAAGTATTATGCAGCTGTAAGAAAAAAATTATGTGGTTAGCTGCAATATGGATGACCAAGAAAGTAAGTTAAGTGAAATAATTCAGAGGAAGAAAGACAAATACTCATTTGTGGATTATAGAAATGAAATAAAAGAATAGACTGTACTGAACAAAGAAAACCATTTTGCCTCTTGGATTGCAAAACTTATTAACAGAGAAATGGGTTGGAAAAAAGTGGTGAAACTAGAGGAGACATTGGAACAATATGGGGGGCATATAGAATGCTTTAGTGGTGGTGAAGATGCAGTGACTTTGTACATCAATACCAGAAACATTTACACTATTGTTTCCATTTTACCTAAATGATTATTAAAATATATATAATTGAAAAATATTTTCAATTGAAATCATAATTATAGTGTATATAGCTGATAGCAAGTTGTAAAACACTGCTCTGAAGCTTAGTTTGATTAGATGACATCAGAAAAAAACTTTATCTCAGAACTCTATCATGCAAATGTTTGAGGCATACCACATGGTGGTGAAATTGGATGTAGATTTGGATTATATGAATGTATATGTTTAGAAATTAGGAATATAGAGACTGGAGAGATAGCATGGAGGTAAGGCATTTGCCTTGCATACAGAAGGTCGGTGGTTCAAATCTTGGCATTCCATATGGTCCCCTGAGCCTGCCAGGAGTAACCTCTGAGCGCTGCTGGGTGTGACCCATAAACCAAAAAAAAAAAAAGAAAGAAAGAAATTAGGAATATAGTTTATTGTTATCTTAAAACTTGTCAAATGATATATTAATAAGTTTTCTTTTATTTTTAAATTTAAAAAGTAAATTTAAATTTTTATTAAAGTAAATTTATTTTTATTTAAACTTCAAGTTAGCATTAATGATATATCCCCCCCCACCCACACACACAAGTTCATTTATTTTCTAAATGATATCAGAAGATTTACAGATTGGAGGTGCACCACATGGCTGAGTTCAGGGCTTATTCCTGGTTCTGAGCTCCAGGGATCACTCCTGGTGGTGCTCAGGGGATCATATACTATGCTAAGGACCATATGATATATTGGAGGCACACAAGGCAAGCACCTGACTCTATGTTTTATTTCTCCAGACCCAATAGCTCTTCCTCTAATCAGCCAAAACATTTCCATCTATACAGAACTGCACATTTCCATAATATCTGAGAGAGCAAAGAAAAACCACTAATATGAATATAGTTAATATGAATGAGCCTAACTAGGAACTAAAAATCATTCATTCAACACACATTTATCAAATAGTACTGTTTGTGTTCCAGGCATTGTTCCAAGGACATTTGGATATAGAAATGAACAAAAATGGCAAACCAACTATCCTTGTGGAGTTATATTTCAGTGCAAGAAATAGAATTCCAATATCTGACACATACAATAGAAAAGTTTAAGCTAGTTTGAACCATAAAGAAGCAAAAGAATCAAGGGGTACATTTTCAATCAGGTAGTCAAGGAGACCTTTCAGAAGAAGAGGCATTGAAGCACAAGATTATAAAGCAAGGAAGCAATGGATTGAAAAAATAAATGGCCTGGAAGGATACAGTCTGGGGGAGTTAGAGGAGCTGAAATTCAAAGGAAAATAAAGCTTTGCCACACTAAGGATTTTTGTTTGTTTGATTTAAGACCACACCTAGTGGTTCTCAGGGCTTACACCTGACTCTGTGCTCAGGGATCACTCCTGACTAATTGAGAGACTATATGTGATGCCAGGGACTGAACATGGAGCAGTGACTTGCAAGGCAAGTACTTTGGACCTTCTATATTATTGCTCCAGACATAACTATACTAAAGACCTTATTTTTAGTGTAAAGAAAAGCAAAAGTAGTATTTTGATCAAGAGCAAATATCTGCATAAATATGTACACACATATCTATCTAAAATTTGTTAATGCTGCTTTTCTTCCATTTTTTAAAAGAATATATGTGGTTGATGCTTTTTCAAATGTGTAAAATGACATAGTGATTTGGGACCTTAGAGTTTTATTCTCTCACTCATTTAATGAGAGGCTCTTGTCAGGTTTTGCGGAGTGGTTGCATACAAATGTGACACACAGTCAAGGAGAGATTTGCTCATAGGGTAGCTGTGCTGAAGTCCATGGCTTAAAAAACTCATCAACAAATTTGTTCCTAGAAATGAAGTCTATAACTTGTGCCAGCATTCTTTGTGAAGGTTGTTTCTATGAAATATCAGCAGTGTCTAACATTGCTTCTGCACTAAGCAGAGATAAAAGGGGTAAGTTCATTTCACAGGACAAGGGGCTAAGTTTTCATTCCTAAAGATAATCAGAAGCTCTAGACCTGTGTTAGTTTCATTGTTATAGTATATATGTAGTCCACTATTTATTTGGATTGAATGCCAATAGAAGTTTAAGAAAAAAATAGAAATAATGTTAAGTACTTTGCTAAGAACAAAGACCTAAATATTGTGAGAATAGAAGCTTAAACTAGTTTTTCTTTCTTCCAATGGAATTATTTCACACAATTTAATCTATTAGTTTATCTATAAGCTGCTCTGAAATATTATTTACTGAAAGGATCATAAATTATAGGTAGAGAATACAATACAATTAGAGAATATACTAATAATAATGAATATTACTATAGTTTCTCAGATTAACAATATAACCTAATGTCTTATGATTTAAAAATGTAACTTGTGCAAATCTCTAATACTCTTTGCTATGTGTAGATACATGTAAATTAGGGAAAACTGCCAAAGAACTATCTTAATGCTAAATTGCCTAAATGCATCTTGAAATATCAATTATGGATATTGTCATGTTTAAAAGGATCTTTTATAAAGACATTGTTTTGTCTTCTAGCTAATATAAAAATAATGTCAATAGTCTGGCCATACTAACCCCACCCCAAATATTTACATTTGAGATTGATGTTATAACTTAGATTGGAGTCTTTGAGGGTTAGAAGTAGTATGGGGCCGGGCGGTGGCGCAAGAGGTAAGGTGCCTGCCTTGCCTGCGCTAGCCTTGGACGGACCGCGGTTCGATCCCCCGGTGTCCCATATGGTCCCCCAAGCCAGGAGCAACTTCTGAGCACATAGCCAGGAGTAACCCCTGAGCGTCAACGGGTGTGGCCCAAAAAAACAAAACAAAACAAACAAAAAAAAGTAGTACAAATATGTAATATATAGAATTTGAAACAAAATAAATTATATTTTATATGTCCAAATCTTTTTAAGGTAGACAATAATTTTCTTCCCAAATGTTATGATATTTCCAGTTTTAAACATTGGCTCTCTTTTGTTTCAATATTGATGTCTAAGTTTGAGGTGAGACTGGTGAATGATAAATAAATATTATATAATCTTTTTTTTTTTGGGGGGGAACACACCCAGCAGCATTCAGGGATTACTCCTGGCTCCATGCTCAGAAATCACTCCTGGCAGGCTCAGGGGACCATATGGAATGCCGGGATTCAAATCATCGTCCTTCTGTATGCAAGGCAAACGCCTTACCTCCATGCTATCTCTCCTGCCCCACATTATTTAATCTTAAACTATATAATGTAATAAAAATATTGACTACTCCTAAAAAGCATTGTTTAATATCTCTAAGGGGAAAATGCTACCAAAATAATATTTGACTTATTTTTTTTTTTTTTTTTTTTTAATTTAAGATATTCTTTATTTTTAACATGATAGGGGGGTTCCTTTGCGAAATCACCTCCACCCCACACCACTCCTTCTGAAACTCCTTGAATCAAATACAACAAAGGTGATGAACCTTCTGCAAACAAAACAATGCTGCTGTGGTCCTTGGTTAGGATTAATCAGCAAAGAACCTCAAGAATCACTGGTTTCTGCCTGTTTCTTCAGCAGATACTCAATCCTATGTCATACCTGTATGTAAACTATGGGTGGGTCCTTTGGGATCTTCCAGTTGCAAATGAAAAGAGCGAAGTTATTTTTTCACATGGTTAAATGACAAATTCTTTTTTTTTTTTTTTTTTTTTTTTAATTTTTTTTTTTTTAATTTTTTTTTTATTTAAACACCTTGATTACATACATGATTGTGTTTGGGTTTCAGTCATAAAAGGAACACCACCCATCACCAGTGCAACATTCCCATCACCCAAGTCCCAAATCACCCTCCTCCCCACCCAACCCCCGCCTGTACCCTAAACAGGCTCTACATTTCCCTCATACATTCTCAATATTAGGACAGTTCAAAATGTAGTTATTTCTCTAACTAAACTCATCACTCTTTGTGGTGAGCTTCCTGAGGTGAGCTGGAACTTCCAGCTCTTTTCTCTTTTGTGTCTGAAAATTATTATTACAAGGGTGTCTTTCATTTTTCTTAAAACCCATAGATGAGTGAGACCATTCTGCGTTTTTCTCTCTCTCTCTGACTTATTTCACTCAGCATAATAGATTCCATGTACATCCATGTATAGGAAAATTTCATGACTTCATCTCTCCTGACAGCTGCATAATATTCCATTGTGTATATGTACCACAGTTTCTTTAGCCATTCATCTGTTGAAGGGCATCTTGGTTGTTTCCAGAGCCTTGCTATGGTAAATCGTGCTGCGATGAATATAGGTGTAAGGAAGGGATTTTTGTATTGTATTTTTGTCTTCCTCGGGTATATAAAATTAACTATCAGAAAAGGAAAACCAAGAGAACTGTGTGTTACATTGAAGTTGAATGCAACCTTTATTAAATTATTAGAGAGAACTTTATGGAATACCTCTTCAGATATCTTGAAAGCTAATAATTAGGTTTAATAGACATACTGTTTATTTTCTTGCTTAAAATTTTGCATGTGTCTCTGAAGAATTTTGTGAGGTTTGAAGATGGTTGGTATCACAAACACTCAAAAATATTTAACTCATACTCTGTGCTATGCATTTCTAGAAGAATGTTAGAATAAAAAAATAAAAAATTAAATAGTTAAAAAGTTCATTTTATTGTGTTCAATTTGTGGCTTCGAAATAATATTTATCTATTTTGATACATGCCAGTAGGTAATTTATAATACAAAGTTTATATAGACACAAAAATATTCTTTTCATATTCTTTTTGTGTGATACCTAATTGATTCCATGTGCCATTCGCAGTGTGCTACGGGACACACTGGGGATTGTAAAGTCAGTGTATGGGGAACTGCTACTGAAAGAACCATAGAGACATGATGGAAAGTAAGCCATGTGCTTTTTTTCATGCTTTTTTTTTTTTTAATACTAGCCAATGCCCAGCTTTCCTTGAAAGCCTAGGAAGCTTCTCGTTCCTACAAAGTGCTGTGTACCCAAAGTAACAGATCTTAAAATGGTGATCTAAGAATCAAGGGACTATTTACTAACGGAGATTTCCCCCCAACTCCTTTTCACTTAGGCTTTGGGGTTTATGGTGTGGCCAGTCTTTAGACTCCCAGCAGCCATCTTCTGGGCAGGAAGTATAAGAATCTTAGTGCAAAGGGACCTTATACCCTGAACATTGACATAACGACCTGGCACAGGCTTCAGAAGAAAGGGCATTTTCCATTCACCCCTGAACCAGGGAAGCTATCCGCGAAACATCTAGGTTTTTCTTACAGGGGTCCTCAAACTTTTTAAACAGGGGGCCAGTTCACTGTACCTCAGATCATTGGAGGGTCTGACTATAGTAAAAACAAAACTTATCAATGAATTCTTATGCACACTGCATATATCTTATTTTGCAATGAAGAAACAAAACAGATACAAATACAATATGTGGCCAGCGGGCCATAGTTTGAGGACCACTGTGAGTCACCTGGAAGCAATCCTCTACCACGGAAGACCCTACCACTGCTCAGACATCAACCTGCTCAAAAGAGACTTCCCTTAACACTGAGAAGACTTAACAACAACAACGACCTGCTTACAGGACAGGGCTCCCTGCATTGCCCTTTAATGGTGAGGTGAAACAAGAGGACGCTCCACATCCTGACTTCAATGTAGGATATGCAGATTCCAGGATCTTTAATACAGAAACATGATACCAACAACAGAGACTGTGTGAAAAATAAAAGTGTGTTGGCACTACAGACAATGTCTTGGATTGGACGATCTAGCTTGCCTGGAGCCTAGAGTTGGTCTTATGCCAGGAAACTTCAGGGGTAGGGCGTCTTTGTATTTAGGCCAAGGTTTTCCTTTCCATGCCTCTCATATTTTGGTGGGCCTATGCAAACAACAATTGCCACTCTAACACCATTTTTACTGTGCTCCTTTGACTCTAATCCTTAAAAAAAAAAACCACTTAAAATTTGAGGTTAACTTAAGCTAATATGCATGTACATGGAAATGTAAAAAATACTATGCCTTTAATGTTTAAGGAGTTATGTAAGTTTTATGGCTTTAGATTGCCTTGTGTGCTGTTAAGAAATATTATAATGTGTTACAATCTGGGGACTTGAGGGACAAAGTAATTGTACATGGATTTTATTTTATTTATCTTAATGTTCTTTGGCTGAAAGTTCAAAGTTAAGATATCAGCAAGGGGACTTCTGAGAATTATGTTATGGGTGATAGTCCTTCCACTATAACTTTACCTTGTCCTCTTTCATTGCATCTTTGTTCTCATAATTAAAAATAAAAAAATTTAAAAAAGAAAAGAAAAAAAAGAATCTCTGGTCTATTTGTTTCTCAGTTGCTAAGAAGAAAACTGTTGTCAGTGTGAATCAAAAGTCTGAAAGTAAAAAGGAAAAATAAGTCAGATTATCTTGTTCTTTTTGTCAAAATACAAAGAGATACTTTTTCATCATTTTAGAACAAAAATATAAAAATTAAGAAGATAATTCTCATAGTTCAACAGCTATCTTATTTTTGTACACATGACAAGTATAACAAAATCCATGCATTTCTATACAATTACTTTATAATCTGCATGATTAAAATCTTTAGTCATGTAATTATTTCTATTTTTTTTTTTTTGTCTTTTTGTGTGGGTGGGGATCCAAATTGGTGTTCAGGAGCTGGGAGGGAGCGTGGACTGCTGGTGATTCTTAACCAATAGCGAGTTCAATGTGAAGGCCCCAAAATATGGTTCTGCTAAAGCTCTGTGGTGCTGCGGATACCTAGGCCATCCCAGCAGTGTTTGGGGCTTTCACGGAAAACATGGTGAAATTCAGATGATCATGTGTTTGGCTAGGAATCAAGATGGGGTTATGTGCTTGTCAAGGCACCTGTCTATCTATCTGGCTCCTATTTTCTTTTTTGACACTATGTGATGAATAAATGCACATGTAAATGAAAGGAGATTTGCATCAAAAGTTTATAGACTACAGAGTATTTCTTGATTAATTATAAAAACACTTTTTTTGTTTGCTTGTTTTTGTTTTTGGGCTACACCCGAGGACACTCAGGGGTTACTGCTGGCTATGCACTCAGAAATCACTTCTGGTTTGGGGGACCATATGGACGCTGAGGATTGAACTGAGATCCGTCCTGGATCAGCCTCGTGCAAGGCAAACACCCTATCGCTGCACTATCTCTCCTGCCCCTAAAAGCACTTTTTAAGAAGCTATTTGTTGGGTAAGTAGGAAAAGTGGTATAGGGGTTAGGGCACTTGTTTGCTAGCACCTGACTTGGGTTTGATCTCCAGTACTGAATATGGTCCTTTGAGCAACATCACGAGTGATCCTTGAGCACAGAGACAGAAATAATTGCTGAGCACTATTATATATGACTAAAAATTCCCTCACACTCCAACTTCCCAAAGAAGTTTTTCATTGGTATTTAGTTAATTTTGTAAAATTTTCTGGCATTATACATTACCTTGGAATGAGCACCTTAAAACATTTATCTTTTCAACTACCTCATCTTCTTCTTGGGGTCTATATATTTCTTTTTTTTTTAATCTACAATTAACAAATTCCTTTTATTTTATTTATTTCTTTTTTTCCTGCTTAAAAGACACAAGGTCAGTCATAATGGTATTTATTCGGTACTTCTGATGAGATGATAGTATAATGTCAACCATAAGAAATAAAAATGGGCCCATTTGGGGACAGAGGATCACACATACACGTATGGACAAGCATTTTTCATGGGGAGAGGGGAGAGATGGTTCAGAACATGTTCAATATGGAGCTGGAAGTCCAATCCAAAACTACCAACCCCCAATCCTATGGTTTCAACTAGTGACAGAGAATTACCTATGTTCCTCAAATACATAATCTTTTAAACCCTAGACTCTTTAACAAGAAATACTAAATGACCAACCAGGTGCTGGTAACATTCTGATTTGTAATTCGCCCAGGCAATCTGACAGAACTGTCTGAAGGAGACTGGCAGTATCACTATGGAGTCATACTGCTAATTAGCCTTAAACTATTATATAGCACATGAGAAATAACACTGCTCACAGGTCTATGTATTTCTAAAAGAGGGATTCTCTGGTTAAAATCTGATTTGTTGTTGTTGTTGGTTTTTAAGTCACACCCAGTAATGCTTAGTAGTTACTCCTTGCTATGTGCTCAGAAATTGCTCCTGGCTTGGGGGATGCATGGGATACTAGGGAATCAAACCACAGTCCATCCTAGATTAGCACATGCAAGACAGACTCCCTACCACTTGCACCACCTCTCCAGCCCTAAAATCTGATGTTTAAATGATTATTAATGCTTTATACAAAAAGGTCCTCAGGGAAAATATATCAGTTTATCTTTACACCAATAGTAAATGAGTGAAGGAGTCTTCCTTTTCTTTTTTTTTTTTTTTTTTTTTTTTTGGTTTTTGGGCCACACCCTGTGACGCTCAGGGGTTACTCCTGGCTATGCGCTCAGAAGTTGCTCCTGGCTTGGGGGACCATATGGGACGCCGGGGGATCGAACCGCGGTCCATCCTAGGCTAGCGCAGGCAAGGCAGGCACCTTACCTCTAGCGCCACCGCCTGGCCCCGAGTCTTCCTTTTCAATTTAGCTTTCACCATGTCATGCATTTATTTGTCGCCTCATGACAGACTATGAGTTATGGAATTAGGGTATATTTGAGAAAGAAAAAATATCTCAAAAAAGTTGGAACTACACTGTACCCTTTATGAATGAGACACTAAGTGTGAACCTTGCTTCCTGCCAGTGCTTTTGTGAGGAGGAGGCAAAAATTATGTGGCTACCCAACATTATAGAGCAAACAGTTAAAACTTGAAAGAAAATCTTCACTGGAGGTTGATGTGGATACAGAAGGAAGTGAGTAGGCTAATAGTTTTAATTAAATTCAATATGATAAAATTATTTCCCTCCTGCAAATTGAGATTCAGTACTAAAAACTTCATATAGGGACAAATTTCTTCCTTACTTCATGTTATCAGGATTTTAGGAAAGAACTCTTTGAGACAAATGCAGTCATCATGTCTGCAGCAGGCCAGGTTCATAGACTCACTCTGTTCTCAAAATAGATATAAATCAAGCCATGAAAAATTATGGTTACACTGGCTATGCAGCTGAACTTTGGAGGAAAAGACAGACCTTGCCTGCTTTACCCATCACCCACAACTGCCACTTTGCCTATGACCGTGCTTCACCAGTCTTCTGTGGCTCTCTGCAGAGACACCAATTTGATCAACACTCCAGGTATGCCAGTATTTGGGCTGATATCATCAGTGCTGTTTAAGTGAATGCAGGCATCACACCCAAGCCTCCCTCATCTTCTCATACTACCAGAAGACCTGGTAGCCAAAACCACACCCCAGAAAAGCTGCAATATCAGCAGTAGTGCTTGGAATTCTTGTATTGCGTGGCTACATTTGTCATCCCCATAGGAACACTTTAATGTACATGCCAATGTGCATAAGAAGATACATAATGTTAAAAAAATAAAGTAACATAATAGTCTACTAGCAATAAGAGCTTACTAAACTTTCTGACAATTGTCCTCATTAGAGATATAATAATTTTTGTTATCACTGTACTCTTATTCTCTTCCTTCTTTTTTCTACTCTTTCTTTTTAAAATAATTTCACTGCCATTAATCTTAAAATAAATATATTATCATCAACTATGCCAACTATGATACATGTTCTTTAAATAAAATAACTAGAAAAAAGAAATGAGTTCTTTGGCATTCTACAAACATATTTTATTAAGAATTTATAAAAAATGTATATTCTGATTTTTTCAGGGAGGGACTTCAGAGCATAAAAACCGGCTATCCTTTGCAAAAGCTGGCTCCCTGTGTGTGACACCAGGCGGGGAAAATCCGCGAAAGTACACCGGCCCAGTGGGGCTCAGCTGTGAAAGACTGTGAGTGTGACCTGTCTATGTCTGTCTACTGTCCTCTTGCGTGAAACTCTTGCGAGTGGGGCAAAAAGAGCCTCCAGAAACCTCGCTCGCCCAGACGCCATTTTCAGGGAGGGACTTCAGAGCATAAAAACCGGCTATCCTTTGCAAAAGCTGGCTCCCTGTGTGTGACACCAGGTGGGGAAAATCCGCGAAAGTACACCGGCCCAGTGGGGCTCAGCTGTGAAAGACTGTGAGTGTGACCTGTCTATGTCTGTCTACTGTCCTCTTGCGTGAAACTCTTGCGAGTGGGGAAAAAAGAGCCTCCAGAAACCTCGCTCGCCCAGACGCCATTTTCAGGGAGGGACTTCAGAGCATAAAAAACCGGCTATCCTTTGCAAAAGCTGGCTCCCTGTGTGTGACACCAGGCGGGGAAAATCCGCGAAAGTACACCGGCCCAGTGGGGCTCAGCTGTGAAAGACTGTGAGTGTGACCTGTCTATGTCTGTCTACTGTCCTCTTGCGTGAAACTCTTGCGAGTGGGGCAAAAAGAGGCTCAGAGGAGCACGGCCGCTCCGCTTCGCTACGCGGCCGTGCACTCTTTCTAAGGAAAGAACTCCATTGCAACAAGAAGGAAAAATCACACTAAGAACGGTGCTATATCACAGAAGCAAACATTTCTCTCTGGACTGTCTTCTCTGTTGCATGCTCGGGCCTAAGATTTGACCCAGTGTGAGGCTTCATCCACGGAGGAATCCCCTCCCTTAGAGGCAAGTCAGCCCATCCAGAAAGGGAGGAGCCAGAGGAGTGTGCTGCCTACATCATATAGACAATGAATACCACTACAACACGTAGAAAAACCCACAATACAAATGTGACAATGGGGAAACAGCGCAGGCCAGCATCAGACATAGAGAATGAAGATGACAATTCTGAGGACCAGATAATGACTGAACAACTAATCAACCTCTCAGATAAGGACTTTAGACTAGCAATATGGAAGGTGCTCAACAGACTCCAAGAAACCATGGATCGAGTTGAACAGAACACTAATAAGAACCAAGAAAATATGAAGGCAGAAATGACAAAACTCCAAACTGAAATAACATGTCAACTAACAGGCCTGAAAAACTCAGTAAACGAAGTGAATGACAAAATGGATAAGCTCTGGGACAGGGTATCAGAAGCTGAGAATAGACTTGGTGCTGTGGAAGATGAGATACATAACAATTCCATACAGCAGGAGAGATTGGACAAAAAACTTAAAGCAAATGAGCAGACAATGGAAAAATTAGTCAAAGAATGGGAACAGACGAAAATAGAAGTTTATGATAAGATCAACAGAAACAACTTAAGAATCATTGGAGTCCCAGAGACCCAGGAAGAAAATTTCCAGGAAGAATCAATGGTCAAGAACATCATTAAAGAGAAACTTCCAGAGCTAAATAATATATGTGATCAAATCCTGCATGCCCGAAGAGTACCAACCAAAAGAGACCCCAGAAAAACCACCCCAAGACACATCCTAGTCACAATGACAAATCCCACAGATAGAGACAGAATTCTGAAAACAGCAAGATCAAAAGGGGAAATCATGTTCAAGCAAGCTTCCCTGAGATTTACAGCAGACCTGTCACCAGAAACGCTCAATGCCAGAAAGCAGTGGTGGGATATTGTGACAAGACTGAATGAAATGAATGCTTCACCCAGAATACTATACCCAGCAAAACTCACTTTCCAGTTTGATGGAAGAATACATGGTTTCACAGACAAAAAACAGCTCAGAAACTTCATAGACACAAAACCAGTCTTAAGAGAAAAACTGAAAGACCTAATCTAAGACAAGACTACCCAAAAGACACACCAAATTTTGAAATAAAGATGGCGTTAAATCCCAGGACAATTCTTTCTCTCAACGTCAATGGACTAAATGCACCAGTTAAGAGACACAGAGTGGCTAAATGGATCAAAAAACTCAATCCAACCTTCTGCTGCCTACAAGAAACGCACCTGAATAGTCAGAACAAACATAGACTCAAAATAAAAGGCTGGAGAAAAGTTATCCAAGCAAACAACACCCATAAAAAAGCTGGAGTGGCCATACTAATATCAGATAATGCAAACTTTATACTCAGGAAGGTTGTAAGGGACAAAGACGGACATTTTATATTAATCAAGGGGTACGTAGAGCAGGAAGAATTCACTCTCCTAAACATATATGCACCGAATGAGGGGCCAGCAAAATATTTAATACAACTGTTGACAAATCTGAAAAATAATATCAACAACAACACAATAATTGTGGGGGACCTTAACATGGCTTTGTCAACACTGGACAGGTCAACCAGACTGAAACCCAACAAGAATATACTAGACCTGAGGAGAGAAATGGAAGAAAGAGGCCTAGTGGATATATATAGGACACTCCATCCCCAGAAACCTGGATACACATTCTTCTCCAATGTACATGGGACATTCTCCAGGATAGACTACATGCTGGCACATAAAACATACCTCCATAAGATCAAGAGGATAGAAATTTTGCAGACTACCTTCGCTGACCACAAGGCTCTGAAATTATTTGTGAACTCCAAAGGGACTCAGAAGAAACACTTTAACACCTGGAAGTTAAACAGCCTCATGCTCAATAACCAGTGGGTCCGAGATGAAATCAAGGAGGAAATCAAAAGGTTCCTGGAAACAAATGACAATAAAGACACAAACTCTCAGAACTTATGGGACACAGCAAAAGCAGTACTGAGAGGAAAATTTATAGCTTTGCAAGCACACATCAGGAAGGAAGAAGGAGCTTACCTGAGTAGCTTAATGACACAGCTAATAGAACTAGAAAATGCTCAACAAAAGGACCCAAGAACAGGAAGACAGAAGGAAATAACAAAGCTGAGAGCAGAAATCAACGAAGTGGAAACTCAAAAAACAATCCGAAAGATCAACGAAAGCAGAAGTTGGTTCTTTGAAAAAACAAACAAGATTGATAGACCACTGGCAAACCTAACAAAGAAAGAGAGAGAGAGAAACTTGATAACTCGTATCAGGAATGAAAAAGGAGAGATCACTACTGATATGACAGAGATTCAAAGGGTAATCAGAAACTACTTTGAAAAACTCTACGCCACTAAAAATGAGAACCTGGAAGAAATGGATAAATTCTTGGACTCTTATAATCTTCCACGGTTGAAGGAAGAGGATGTAGCATATCTAAACACCCCCATCACCATTGATGAAATTAAAACAGTAATCAAATGTCTGCCGAAAAACAAAAGCCCAGGTCCAGATGGATTCACTAATGAATTCTATCAAACTTTCCAAGAGGAACTACTGCCAATCTTGGCAAGACTCTTTCATGAAATTGAACAAACAGAAACACTCCCAAATAGCTTTTATGAAGCCAACATCACCTTGATACCTAAACCAGACAGAGACGCTACCAAAAAAGAAAATTACAGACCAATATCATTGATGAATGCAGATGCAAAGATCCTCAACAAAATCCTGGCAAATAGGATTCAATGCCTCATTAAGAAGATCATCCACTACGATCAAGTAGGTTTCATCCCAGGAATGCAAGGCTGGTTTAACATCTGTAAATCTATCAACATAATACACAACATCAATAACAAGAAAAATAAAAACCACATGATCATATCAATAGATGCAGAGAAAGCATTTGATAAGGTCCAACACCCATTCTTGATCAAAACTCTCAGCAAGATGGGAATGGAGGGAACCTTTCTCAATATAGTGAAGGCCATCTACCACAAGCCAGTGGCAAATATTATCCTCAATGGAGAAAAACTGAAAGCCTTCCCTCTAAATTCTGGCACAAGACAAGGCTGTCCTCTCTCACCACTCCTATTCAACATAGCACTGGAAGTACTTGCTATAGCGATTAGGCAAGAAAAGGATATCAAGGGAATCCAGATAGGAAAGGAAGAAGTCAAGCTCTCACTGTTTGCAGATGACATGATACTCTACTTAGAAAACCCTAAAGACTCTATCAAAAAGCTTCTAGAAACAATAGACTCATATAGCAAGGTGGCAGGCTACAAAATTAACACACAAAAATCAATGGCCTTTCTATACACCAACAGTAATAAAGAAGAAATGGACATTAAGAAAACAACCCCATTCACAATAGTACCACACAAACTCAAATATCTTGGAATCAACTTGACTAAATATGTGAAGGACCTATACAAAGAAAACTATAAAACTCTGCTCCAAGAAATAAGAGAGGACACACGGAAATGGAAACACATACCCTGCTCATGGATTGGCAGGATTAACATCATCAAAATGTCAATACTCCCCAAGGCATTATACAGATTTAATGCCATCCCTCTAAAGATACCCATGACATTCTTCAAAGAAGTGGATCAGACACTTTTGAAATTCATTTGGAACAATAAACACCCTCGAATAGCTAAAGCAATCATTGGGAAAAAGAATATGGGAGGAATTACTTTTCCCAACTTTAAACTGTACTACAAAGCAACAGTTATCAAAACAGCATGGTATTGGAATAAGGATAGGTCCTCAGATCAGTGGAATAGGCTTGAATACTCAGAAAATGTTCCCCAGAGATACAACCATCTAATTTTTGATAAAGGAGCAGGAAATCCTAAATGGAGCAGGGAAAGCCTCTTCAACAAGTGGTGTTGGCACAATTGGATAGCCACTTGCAAAAAATTAAACTTAGACCCCCAGCTAACATCATGTACAAAGGTAAAATCCAAATGGATTAAAGACCTCGATATCAGCCCCAAAACCATAAGATATATAGAACAGCACATAGGCAAAACACTACAGGACATTACAGGCATCTTCAAGGAGGAAACTGCACTCTCCAAGCAAGTGAAAGCAGAGATTAACAGATGGGAATATATTAAGCTGAGAAGCTTCTGCACCTCAAAGGAAATAGTGCCCAGGATACAAGAGCCACCCACTGAGTGGGAGAAACTATTCACCCAATACCCATCAGATAAGGGGCTAATCTCCAAAATATACAAGGCACTGACAGAACTTTACAAGAAAAAAACATCTAACCCCATCAAAAAATGGGGAGAAGAAATGAACAGACACTTTGACAAAGAAGAAATACGCATGGCCAAAAGACACATGAAAAAATGTTCCACATCACTAATCATCAGGGAGATGCAAATCAAAACAACGATGAGATACCACCTCACACCCCAGAGAATGGCACACATCACAAAGAATGAGAATAAACAGTGTTGGCGGGGATGTGGAGAGAAAGGAACTCTTATCCACTGCTGGTGGGAATGCTGTCTAGTTCAACCTTTATGGAAAGCGATATGGAGATTCCTCCAAAAACTGGAAATCGAGCTCCCATACGATCCAGCTATACCACTCCTAGGAATATACCCTAGGAACACAAAAATACAATACAAAAACCCCTTCCTTACACCTATATTCATTGCAGCTCTATTTACCATAGCAAGACTCTGGAAACAACCAAGATGCCCTTCAACAGATGAATGGCTAAAGAAACTGTGGTACATATACACAATGGAATATTATGCAGCTGTCAGGAGAGATGAAGTCATGAAATTTTCCTATACATGGATGTACATGGAATCTATTATGCTGAGTGAAATAAGTCAGAGAGAGAGAGAAAAACGCAGAATGGTCTCACTCATCTATGGGTTTTAAGAAAAATGAAAGACACCCTTGTAATAATAATTTTCAGACACAAAAGAGAAAAGAGCTGGAAGTTCCAGCTCACCTCAGGAAGCTCACCACAAAGCGTGATGAGTTTAGTTAGAGAAATAACTACATTTTGAACTGTCCTAATATTGAGAATGTATGAGGGAAATGTAGAGCCTGTTTAGGGTACAGGCGGGGGTTGGGTGGGGAGGAGGGTGATTTGGGACTTGGGTGATGGGAATGTTGCACTGGTGATGGGTGGTGTTCCTTTTATGACTGAAACCCAAACACAATCATGTATGTAATCAAGGTGTTTAAATAAAAAAAAATTAAAAAAAAAATAAAAAAAAATGTATATTCTATAAATAAATTGCCATAAGCTGGATTCATTATTTTGTTAATACTCCTTGTCAATGCTATAGGAAAATGATAAATAAGTCCAAAAGACTAAGTTAAAAAGAAATACAAATAACATATTTGTTAGCAGAAGTATATTTTAAAAATAGTGACATAAAGTAGATATTAGCAGAAAGATTTGCATAAAAATTTCCATCTTCTGCTAAGAATTTTGATGTATTCACTTTATAAAACTATAATGATATAATAAAATTTATTTTATAGGCTATTCATTCTAATATTTTCTAGTTGGTAAGTAAGCAACTCATTTTAACTACTCTGTAGTGCTTTGCTGGACTAAAATCAAAAATAAGTTTATCAAAGGAAATTGCCTCTATATCTTATTTACTGTATTTCTGTTGATATTACTGTAAGTGAAACCTAGCTCATTTTTATTTGGCCAGTCACTCTAAACTGTTTTATCAAGATTTATTCTAAGTGTGATGTAAGGTTAGTGAATAACATGTTGCAAAGTTGTTGAGGTTTTTGTCCCTTTCTTCTGGATTTATGGACATAGTGCCTCCTGACTTAATCCAACAAATATGGAACAAATAGACTTTTTAGAAATTTCTTTGTGATTTGTCACCAAAAATATATATGTGAAAAAATTCTATTTGATCAAATGGGTAATAATCATTCTGTTTTTGTTCAATTTTAAAATGGATGGTATCATATGACCCAGCAATTTCAGTCCTTCTTCTTCCACCTAGCCATGAACACCCAAACACCACTATTTAAAAAGATATTTGCAGTCCTATACCCATTCCTGCACTATCACAATAGCAAAAACTAGAAACAACCCACCAAGTAACAAAGAAAAGATATCTGGATAAAAGAATTATGACATCTATATACAGTATAATACTACTTGGTTGTGAGAAGTAGAATCATGAAATTTTCCAAATGTGGATGAAACTAGAGGGCATCATTGAGAGTGAAGGTAATTGAAAGGAGAGGGTCAGATATAATGGTATTTCTCATTTCTCATTAGAGACACAGACACAGTAAGGGAAGAGCAATGAACAAAGGCGAGAGAACCTAAAAACTGGTCTACAAAATTGAGCTTATCAAAGATGTGGGGGGTTAGGGGTATAGAGGTTATAATGGGAGAGGGGGCCTGAAACCATGGTGGAGGGAAGCAGACAAAGGTGAAGGATGTGCTAGTTAAATAATATATACTATAAATTCTATGATAAGGAGTATTATTAACTCTGATACCCCCCAAAATATTTTTAGAATGAGGGTATCTTTTTACTAATTTCCAATAATCAATTTCTTGGAATTCCAGAATCTACTCTGACACATCCTTGTCCAGTTTTATCAATTTGTCAGTCAACTGCACAGTCCATTCTCCTGGTTTTTTCTATTACTTATTTTTGTGAAATTTCTTCTTTTTATTTCTTCCTACACATGTGGTTAACTACTACAACCTGAAACTCAAATTCCTAACATTGATTGAGCTTTTTTAAATATATTTTATTTTATTTAAACACCTTGATTACATATATGATTGGTTTGGGTTTCAGTCATGTAAAGAACACCACCCATCACCAGTGCAACATTCCCATCACCAATGTCCCAAATCTCCCTCCTCCTCACCCGACCCCTGCCTATACTCTAGACAGGTTTTCCATTTCCCTCATACATTCTATATTATTAGGACAGTTCAGAATGTAGTTATTTCTCTAACTAAACTCATCACTCTTTGTGGGGAGCTTCATGAGGTGAGCTGTAACTTCCAGCTCTTTTCTCTTTTGTGTCTGAAAATTATTATTGCAAGAATGTCTTTCATTTTTCTTTAAAACCATAGATGAGTGAGACCATTCTGCCTTTTCCTCTCTCTCTCTGACTTATTTCACTCAGCAGAATAGATTCCATGTACATCCACGTATAGGAAAATTTCATGACTTCATCTCTCCTGACAGCTGCATAATATTCCATTGTGTATATGTACCACAGTTTCTTTAGCCATTCATCTGTTGAAGGGCATCTTGGTTGTTTCCAGAGCCTTGCTATGGTAAATCGTGCTGCGATGAATATAGGTGTAAGGAAGGGATTTTTGTATTGTATTTTTGTCTTCCTCGGGTATATTCCTAGGAGTGGTATAGCTGGATAGTATGGGAGCTCGATTTCCAGTTTTTGGAGGAATCTCCATATTGCTTTCCATAAAGGTTGAACTAGACGGCATTCCCACCAGCAGTGGATAAGAGTTCCTTTCTCTCCACATCCCCTTCAACAAAGAAAGAGAGAGAGAGAGAAACTTGATAACTCATATTAGGAATGAAAAAGGAGAGATCACTACTGATATGGCAGAGATTCAAAGGGTAATCAGAAACTACTTTGAGAAACTCTATGCAACTAACAATGAAAAAACCTGGAATAAATGGATAAATTCTTGGACTCATAATCTTCCGCAGTTGTATGAAGAGGATGTAGCATATCTAAGCACCTCCATCACTATTGATGAAATTAAAACGGTAATCAAAAGTCTGCCCAAAAACAAAAGCCCAGGCCCAGATGGATTCACTAATGAATTCTTTTAAACTTTCCTAGAGGAACTACTACCAATCCTAGCAAGACTCTTTCATGAAATCGAAAAAAAGGAAACACTTCCAAATAGGTTTTATGAAGCCAACATCACCTTGATACCTAAACCAGACAGAGATGCTACAAAAAAAGAAAATTACAGACCAATATCGCTGATGAATGCAAATGCAAAAATCCTAAACAAAATCCTGGCAAATAGAATTCAATGCCTCATTAAGAAGATCATCCACTAGGATCAAGTAGGTTTCATCCCAGGAATGCACGGATGGTTTAACATCCGTAAATCTATCAATATCATACACAACATCAACAACAAGAAAAATAAAAATCATATGATCAATAGATGCAGAGAAAGCATTTGATAAGGTCCAACACCCATTCTTGATCAAAACTCTCAGCAAGATGGGAATGGAGGGAACCTTTCTCAATATAGTTAAGGCCATCTATCACAAGCCAGTGTCAAATATTATCCTCAATGGAGAAAAACTAAAAGCCTTCCCTCTAAATTCTGGCACAAGACAAGGCTGTCCTCTCTCACTACTCCTATTCAACATAGCACTGGAAGTACTCGCTATAGTGATTAGGCAAGAAAAAGATATCAAGGGAATCCAGATAGGAAAGGAAGAAGTCAAGCTCTCGCTGTTTGCAGATGACATGATACTCTACTTAGAAAACCCTAAAGACTCTACCAAAAAGCTTCTAGAAACAATAGACTCATATAGCAATGTGGCAGGCTTGAGCTTTTCTATATTATTTCAAATAATAATATTTAGCATTATTTTTCTTAACTACAGGTGAAACCTGAATTATATTTCATTTTTGAGAAAATGAATAAGCATAATTATTTTCTCTGTAGTAAAATGATAGCTCTGTTTATGGTCATGGCTTTACTCTGTACTCTCCTTTGTTATTTTTGGATTGTTGTGTATGATATATTGTGTTTGATCTGTTACAATAAGACACAAATGATATAAGTGCCAACGATAGTAAAAAATACATCCATTAAATAAATGTTAAAGTTAATGACTTTATTACTATTTAGTTACTAAACAATATTTCAGTTTAGCACTTGATTATAAAAATACATTGATATAAATCAAACAGATCTGAAGCTAAATTACCTTGTCTTTAACCAAATAATAAAAAACATTATTTAATTTTAACAGTTCAGAACATAGCTATATGACTCTTCTCAATGACATGTCATTATTTTACAAAGCAGTGTGATAATGAATCATTATTAATAACTTTATAAATGTAGGTTCTTTAATACTTAATTCTTTTTAACAAAAGGAAGATGATAGATTGCCATGTTTTTAATTTAGACACTATACTAAAATAATTAAAACCAACTATTAAAATGTTTGAGCTCTAGTAATATACTTTTATACAAAGTAGAAAGAAAAAATAAGGATAAAAGAGAGAAGAAAAAATTTAGTGAATCTTGTATCTATTCTGTCATTTTAAGAGTTAAGTATAACCAAGTGTTTTAAGTAGCCAATATAGAGAGAAATAGAATAATATTATGAATGAAGAAGATACAGACTCTTCTCATCTTTTGAGACATGTTTATATTCCAATAACTAAATTTTCAGAGTTCTTTCTATAGTTACATATAAATTATTTGTTGATTCTCTGACACTGAATTTAACTTTATTTTATGCTTTTACTTTATTAATTGAATTTTATGGAGTAAAAAACATGTTTATAGAGTTCACTTCATTCATATTTTATGGCTTGTGTTCTTGGGTTCATGTGTAATTATAACTCCATTTCTAGATTTTTTTCTGTGCTTTCCTTACCTAGAAGTATTATGTTTTAAAATTTACCGTTAGATCTATAATTCATTTTAAATACTTACTATATATTAAAACATTTTCTTAACTTTTGTCAGAGCTAAATAATACTAGATTTATAATTTTTATTTGCTCTGTATACCATATTTATCATTTATATTTCATTTGGAAGAGTATAAACCTTTACTGAGGCATTATAGAAGTAGTCAAACTAGAAGAATCATATGCCCTAAAAAAGTGAGATTTATTTGAGGGATGTAAGAATGATTCAACATATGTGAATTAATAAATACAATAACAAAATAAAATAGTAAAAAAATCAAATATTCATTTCAATATAAGCAGAGAAAACATTTGACAACTTTAGATACCACTTTATGTTAAATCCCTCAACAAAAATGGGTAAAGAAAGACAATAACTTATTTTGGTAAAGACCAAAGTTCACAACTAACATTATGTATGCTAAATGGTACAAAATTGAATACATTTCTTTGAAGATTAGGAACAAAACAAGGACTTCTACTTTTGACTGCTCCTATGTAATATAGTGTTAGAAGTTTTAGAGCAATTAGTAAAGACATGAAAGGAATTTAACTTAGTAAGGAATAAATATAAATATCTGCTAATGATATAATATTAAAATGAAATTCCAATGACAGATACAAGTTTAATAAAAATTGAAGAACTATAACAAAACTAAGATATCTTAAAATTGTAACACATGGAAGAAAACATAAGTTAGATATTTCATGCTTATGAAATGTAGTAATTGACAACATTACAAGCTGAGGCTATATTATAAGTAGCTTACGTACTTGCCTTGCAAGCAATTGACTGAGGTTTGACCCCTGACACATATATTGTCTCTGGATTACTGTCCAGACTTATTTTTAAGTGCCGAGCCTAGAATCAGCACTGAACACAGACAGGTGTGACCGAAAATAAAAACATCAACAACAACTAATATAATTAAAGTGAATATATGTAAGACACAATGCAAAGTGGTGTGACCATTATGGAAAACAATATGGGTAATCTTGAAAATATTAAAAATAGAAATTCTATACTATACTGATAACTCAATTCTGAATATTTTCTACCCAAATTCAAAGACCTTAATTTAAAAAGATATGTACTGCCAATTTTTTGTAGCATTATTTATTATAGTCAAGAACTGGCTAGCCAACTACTAGTGGATGAATAAAGATGATATGGTATATAAAAATATAAATATGCCTCAGTATTTAATATAAATACAAAGAGCTGGAATATTACTGTTTGCAAAAACATAGAAGTCCCTAGAGAGTATTATGCTAACTGAAATAAGCTAGATGGAAAAAGATAAACACTAAATTATTTCTATTATATTTTATACATATACAGATAAAAATAAACTAACCAAATAATCATTTTTAAAATAGGTTGTACATAATTAGATATCAATAATATGAGTGAGAGCACGAGGGCTAATAAGTTAAACACTTTATTAGAAACATAAAATTTAAAGAAAAACGATTAAAGAAAATGTAGCTGATATTTGTCTTCCTTAGTTTTATGAAAGCATATGTTTATTTTTTATATGGTTTATGAACTGTTTGTTTTTTTAACTTCAAGCAAAACCTTTATCTAAAGTTTCCAAAGGTCTAACATTGTATTGAAATTGTGATTCAATAAAGCAACTGTTTTCTAAGTCTTATAAAGCCCTTTTCCTTTTTCAGTTCTAAAATAAAACTATTTTTAACGGGTTTCACTGGGCCCATCAAAATAACCTTTTACAAAAACATCTTTTGACTAAGGTAATTGCTCAGCTCTTTACTGAGAATTTAGAACTAAAGCAAAAACTGTCCACGTGTTAGGAAACTAAAATTGAATTCAACAAGAAGTACAAATATTCATGTTTTTTCCTGTTGGGCTAAATAAAGTTTCTGCTGATTTTTCACTGTTTCCTATAACATGGTAGAACTAGAGTTAAACGGTTAAAAACTCAAGTAGTTTGACTATTTTGTTTTCATCAACATTTACTCTACTATAAAAAAAAACTCAAATTGTTTTAATCTCTTGGAATATTTCACTGGAAAATGAAGTTGATATTAGAGTCGTATTCAAAACGGAACATCAGCAAAACAACTAGTGTATTTCTAAAACAAAAAAGTTATTTAGATATTGAAAATAAAAGCCAGTCCTGGCTAATTAAGAGAAGAAAAGTGAGGGTTCATCGTGTTAAAATATAAGTTATTTTCATGGATCTGAGTGGGATTAATTTTTACATAGGAAAGACTTAGTAGAAAACAAAATCAGACTATTTCACAGCGGTTTATTGTAGAACTACCACCCCATTGTAGAAGTTTTGTTTTGTGTGAATGAATTTTTCTTGTCAAGTTTGTATCTTTGATTTGTAAGACTTTTTTCAGATTTTTAAAATCTATTATAGCTGAAGATATACCCCAGAGATAGAGCACTTGCCAACCATGAATGAAGACCTGGGCTCAATTTCCAGCACTAAGAGAAAAGAAAAAGGAAAATATTAGGTTATAATTTTTTTTTTTGTAATCCTTTAGTATTCCCTTTCCTACATTGAAGGACTAAGAAACCTATTTAATAAGAACAGGGAAAGTTGCTTTGTGAACAATACTATGTGTGTGTGTAGGTGGTAGGGCAGGCATACAATGGTATCTTACTCCTGGCTATAAATAGCTATATAAATCATGGTGTCTAATAATATTGTTTTCAAATTTCTTGTATATCCCAACCTAAACTACAGAAATATACTGAGGATTGACTATATTATACAATTAATCCTTAAAGATTGGTGGCCAGAGTGATAGCACAGAGGGTAGGGTGTTTGCCTTTCACACAATTAACCTCAGTTTAATCCTGGCATTCATATGGTTCCCTTAACACCACCAGGAATGATCCTTGAGCGCAGAGCCAGGAATAACCCTTGACCATGATGGGTGTGTCCCTAAAATAAAAACAAAACAAAACAAAACAAAAAAGGAAATCTTGATTTCTGGAGTGTGTTCTGCTGTGAATTGGTTTTGGAAACTTGGATTTGAGTTTTTGTTTTTGTGGGTTTTTTTTTTCATTTTTTTGTTTGTTTGTTTGTTTGTTTGTTTGTTGTTTTGCTTTGTTTTTAAGTAAATTGGGAATATCGTCAAATTCTGGCTTAGGTATAGTACTATTATTTAATTAGTATGACCTTAAGACAAGCTATTTTTTAAATATGATCTTTGAAATAATATCTTTATCTTTGAAACAGTGAAAATTTTCTTTAGCATATTTTTCTACATAAAAAAGGCAAAGCAAGGTCCAGAGCAATAGCACAATGGTAAGGATTTGCCTTGCACGTCGCCCACCTGGAACAGACATGGGTTCCATAATTGGCATCCCATATGGTCTCCCGAGCCTTCCAGGAGCAATTTCTGAGCACTGCTGGAGCCAGGAGTAACTCCTGAGCACTGCCTGATGTGAACCAAAAACAAACAAACAAGTAACAACAACAAAATGGCAAAATGTGTGAGAAAACTTATCCTCGGGTTCCATAAAAATGTTATATAACACACAAATAGTTAAGATACTTGACTTAGGCTGAATTTTACGAGAAAATAGGCACAGTGACAAGAACTTGAGTCTAAATTTTTGTTGTTGTTGGAGTGTGTGTGTGTGTGTGTGTTTTAGGTGAATTCAAGACCTACTAATAGAAGACTAGAGAAATAAGATTGGGAAGGGTAAGAAATCAATACAGAAAGTATTGATTATCATGTTAAAGTTGCAGAAATCTGGGACTAATCTCTCTTGGGATCTCAAGAAAACTGTGAACATATGCTAGAATTATCTCTTGCTAGGAGAAAAGTTGAGGGTGGGGTATATATTTATCCTTGTCTTTTTATCTCCCTAACTCAGTGCTATTCTTAACACAACTCCCCAACTCTGGACTTCTGTGCACAGTTAGATCATATCAGAGAAGTGACAACTTGACAGTTATATTTTTTAAAATGTCTGTATAAAACAAAGTCCTTGCTTGCATTTGGAGGGTGAGTGTGGAGGAAATGAGAGGATCATGACAACATAATGACATAATGCTGAAGCATTATGCAAGAAAATGCATTTCTCAGCTCCTATAGTATAGCTGCTTGACTCAAGAATGATTAACTAAGGGCCAGACAAATAACAGAGAAGGTAAGAAATTTTCTTGGCATGCAAAAGACTTGGTTCTATCCTGGTATTCTATGTGGTCCCCCAAACTTATCAAAAGTGATTCCTAAGTGCAGAATCAAAAATAAGCCCTGAGCACTACAAATAATGACCCAAATTATACAAAAATAAACAAACAAACACAAAGGTCAACTGAAAGCACTGTTTGCTAGTGCCTCCTAGACCCTACTCAGGTTTAGAGCTTAGCTTCTGCTTTTTTTTTTTTTAATATTATCAGCTAATAACTGAATTGGGTAAATATTCAAAGGCCTATCTATTTCTTTATTTCTGCTCAGCATTGGACTCTTGTAATAGGTAATTTATCTTTGCTCCAGATCCACCTGGTAAAGGCTTTTAGATTCATTTCTAAATGATGACTCTTCAATCTAGTTAGTCCAGGTCCTTTCCCCTTCTCATGAGTTATAAAGAAATAGACAGCACTACCACCTCATGCATAAACTTCATCAGTGTTTGATTTTTAGAGAACCTAACTGTGACAGAGACTTCTAGAGAGAGGGTTTGGAAAAATCAAACATTAGAGCACTATTGGATATGGCTTCTCCAAAATAAAATGAAAATGAAAAAGTCTTACAGGTGAACCAAACTTCTTAAAGAAAATAGGAGAAACATTGAGAATAAAATTGCTTTAATGAGTAGACTATAGTAGTAGATTATAGTCAGTAGATGTAATTAATTGCTTAGGGAGAAGGGAAGAAATGGACATAATATACTTGAAAAACTATTATGTACTAGCAACTGCAGTGTGCATTTTATATTTCACTCAGAAAATGTTTTAGCACTCCTTATTTTATAGGCATAATTCTAGATACTAAAATACAACTGTAAATGAAACATACTATAATTTGTTGCTATTTTTGAATATTATTTTCAAGGAGGACAAAAATGTATTAAAATGTAAATAAATAATGGTTAACTGAGGGTCAAGCAGATAGTACAGAAAGTAAATTTAAAGTATATTAGGTGCATGTTACATGTAAATTAAAAAAAAAGTAACAATAAAACGCAGAATTCCAGTTTGAGTATAACAATTAAAATAGAAAATGTAGAACTTGAGCAAAGACTTTAATTAAGGTAGGGAAATTATGTAGACACCTTTAGCGAGTTTTTAATTCTCAAAGAAAGAAGTAAAAAGATTCTAACATTTGTTAAAAGAATGAAAAAAGAGGTTACATGAGGAATTGGAGGCTTATCCTAGTTAAATGCTCTTTCAATTCTTAAAATGATCACAGGTTCTCATTCAAATATGCTTTTAGAAGCTAAGATAGTACAGCAGGTGCTTACCTTGCCCATAACCTACTGTGGTTCAATCCCAGGTATCCCATATGGTCTCAAAGCACTGCCAGGCAAATCCTGAGTGCAGAACTATGAATACCCCTGAGCATCACTGGAAGGCACCCCAAAACAAAGAAATACAAAAAAAAATTCCAAAATCCATTATGTTCTTGTTGGTTCTATAGGGGAATTACACCATATATTCAACTCTTTAAAGTGTTTCTTCTTATAGAACAACTAACCAAATAGAGTTGAATTTAAAAGTAATTGCTTCATTATACTCCTATCCTTATGGATATATAGAAACTCTTTTATATATAATAATTTTCATAGGCATGATTAGGCAGATTGGAAAGCAGAGTTTGAGAGATAATAACTTGCAATATTATTGCATTTGTGTTGCCACCTATTTTTTCTTCCAAAAACACTTATTAAATGCTAAGTAGGACATGAATATTTGTATATATTTAAACTCTTTTTAAAGACCTCCCAGTTTTTTTTTATATTTTTATTCAAGATCTCTATGAGACAATCCCAGGATAGAGGTTAAGAAGAATGTCTAACATATGAATTTGTGTAACAAAGTGCTCGTTTTGTAGCATATACTCCCCCTTTCATTTTAGGGATAAACTTTAGGATTTATTATCTGGCAGACAAATTATTGATCTAGAGGAAAAAAAATCAAGATTCTTCTTCCTTCTTCTTCTTCTTCTTCTTCTTCTTCTTCTTCTTCTTCTTCTTCTTCTTCTTCTTCTTCTTCTTCTTCTTCTTCTTCTTCTTGACAGATTATTGATCTAGAGGAAAAAATCAAGATTCTTCTTCTTCTTCTTCTTCTTCTTCTTGTTCTTCTTCTTGTTGTTGTTCTTCTTGTTCTTGTTCTTCTTCTTGTTCTTCTTGTTCTTGTTCTTGTTCTTCTTGTTCTTGTTCTTGTTCTTGTTCTTGTTCTTGTTCTTGTTCTTGTTCTTCTTCTTCTTGTTCTTCTTCTTCTTCTTCTTCTTCTTCTTCTTCTTCTTCTTCTTCTTCTTCTTCTTCTTCTTCTTCTTCTTCTTCTTCTTCTTCTTCTTTCTTTTTCGTGTGCCACACCCAGCAGCACTCAGGGGTTACTCCTGGCTCTGTGATCAGAAATTGCTCCTGGCAGGTTTGGGGGACCGTACGGGATGCTGAGGATAGAACCCAAGTTGGCCAGTTGCAAGGCAAATGCCTTACCCACTGTGCTATTGCTCCAGCAGCCCAGGTTCTTGTATGTCACGATTCTTTAACCCATCACAAAGGAAATAGGAGGGCAGACACAATTGTCTTTTTACATCCTTATTCATATGATCAGTACTAATCTGTGAAACTCTAGCAGGGAATCATCTTACATGCATATAATAAATAACATTTTTATTTTTTTAACTATTGGTGATCACAATATAAGTAAGGTACATCAGAATAGGGGTGTGAAAATGAGTTAGAAGCTTACCATAACATGCAGCAGATACAAAACTGTTATGGCTCACTCAGAAGGTCAAGAGAACTGCAAAAACTATCAGAGTTAGAATATCAGCAAGCATCACTAAATCCTTACTTATATTGTCAGTATACTTACATTTTCTTTCTTATACTTACGTTTTCTTCCAGAACTATAAAACAAAGAAACTAAATAGCTACAAAATAATGAGCACAGAATTATTATCCTGGTTTATAGATTCTTCTCTAATTAATCCAGAAACCACCCTTGTTTGAAGACAGATATGTTATATCATTTCAAATGAAAAGTGTTATCTACCTTTTCCCCATGCACTGCACAGTTCATGTAAATCCAACACAATGGGGATGAGTAAGAGAGCCATCCTGCAAAGTAAGTACATTCGTTTCCAAGAACAACTAAATTGAAAATCACTATCAGTTGTACCTTTTTAATGGTCCATTAAATATATTATGAAGTGACATTCCAACACTACGTTATACCCTTCCTTTCTTTCTTTTCCATTATTTTTCTATTTTCTTGTGGTTGGAAAAATTTCTGTAGCTGCTAGAATTCCAATATTCAAAATTCTGGCTTACATATATTTTTCATATTGGGATTTTGGGGAAGTTTATACCACACCTAGTCGTGCTCAGAGTTACTTGTGGCTCTGCATTCAAGAATTATTCCTGTCAGTGTTCAGGAGACTATATGAGATGCCAGGGATCAAACCCAGGTCAGCATCATTCAAGATAGTCACCCTACTCACTATACTATTGCTCCAACAATATATATTAATATTTTAAACAACACAAAGTGGAAATGGTTCCTATACAAAAATGACATAAGAGAGATAGGACAAAGGAGATATTAGTTACTAGACTGCCATAATTTTATGTTGGATATTAATGGTGTCATTCAGTTTTCTTCTTCTTTTTTTTATGTGTGGTTTTGGGGTCACACCCGGCAGTGCTCAGGGTTATTCCTGGCTCCATGCTTATAAATTGCTCCTGGCAGGCATGGGGGACCATATGGGACACCGGGATTCGAACTGATGACCTTCTGCATGAAAGGCAAATGCCTTAGCTCCATGCTATCTCTCCGGCCCTCAGTTTTCTTCTTATAATTAATTGCTAAGAATCCATAGTTCAAAGGACTGATGTGGGACATAACAAGATCCTATACATGATCTAAGAACCATATAAATTCAAAGTCAGTATCCACTCTACAGTGACCGAATTTCACTCTATGGTGACAGAAGTCATAACACAAGCACATTCTAATTAATTCAACTTCATCAGAGGACTGAGGAGATCCAGAAGAAGAGAATCAAGATACTGACTTACATACTCTGAGTATTTATAGGAACATATTTTACATGGTAGTACATTCTGGCAAATTTCTCAAAAATGGAAAATCGTGTTGTGGAGTTCCTCTTAGTTCTATAACCTTATAGTAAAACCTTCCACTCCCTTCGTTTTTGAGATGAGAATTTGCAAGAGATTTTTCATACTATTCATCTCTTATTAAACCTCACTGACACTCAGCTTTGCTATTGCACAGGCATATACGAGTACAATTATAACTTCAAATAGAAAAGGTCATGGGAGATGATGATAGGAAAGAAAAAAAATCACTTCTAGATGACCTAATGCATTTTAAAGACCTCAACTGATCACCTCGTTCATCTTCCCTGCATCCTTGGAGAGGATTTCCCCCTGGCCTCACCAAAAATTGCTCCTTTAGGTACCTAAGTTGCTATTTCTATTTAAATAGGAAACTTAGAAAACTTTCCAAATTGTATAGTACACAGAGCATGTAAAGCAGAACTTCACATTCTCTTTATGGAATTCTGCTATTAAAATGTTATACTTTATCACAGAGAGTAACTCATAGAGGACCTACTAATTGAATCATGTAAGCCACATTTTTTCTTCAAAATGCCTCAAAATATAGCATTTTAATTTATTTTTTTCTTTTTCTTTTGTTTCTAGATTCTTCCTGGATATCAGGCCATCCTCATGATAGTCATTACCTGTACTTAGTAATTCCAGTCCATATCTCATCCCTTTACTTAGACATCCAATGTTTATTGGAAACGTGCTGAACATAAAGCATATAAAAGCTCTATAAAGAGAATCCATTGTTCTTAATCATTACAAATCATGATGTATAAATATCATGTATACTACCTGAATTGAATTTAAATTTCATTTCAGACTAGAAGCTGTTGTGGTTTTCTCTGGAGTTGCTCTTCACTCTTCATGCAGATTGAGTTATATATCTCTATGCATGTTCTTCTATTTGTAAAGTGGTATTTACCTCTGAGACCTATCAACCTCCAACCAGGATTCATGATTCTATGATCTGCCATTGCTCAGAGGTCAGAGTCAAGTTTGTACCCTTTTTAGACCTGTATTTCAATAATCTTAGAAAATGACACTGATTCTCTGAACACTAATAATGTGTTTTCTGATTTTCTGCAAGCAGGATTACTCAAAATGTTACTATTTGACTTGTACAATTCTTATTTCTCAAAGCTTCTCTGAGAAATTACCATTTATGCTGGGAGAACAGTTTTCGAGTTGAACTCACCTCAAAGATTTATCCTTAATGGGAAATAGACTACAAAAGACAAAATGCTTAATTGTCTTAAATAAATATATATTTATTTAAAATAAATATACTTGACAGGGCTGGAGCCATAGCGCAGCAGTAAGGCATTTGCCATGCATGCGCCTCACCTAGGACGGACTGCAATTTGATCTCCGCAGTCCCATATGGTACCCCAAGCCAAGAGTGACTTCTGAGCACATAGCCAGGAGTAACCCCTGAGAAACACTGGGTATAGCCAA